>NC_046157.1:103728367-104407117 GCF_011064425.1 Rattus rattus | reverse complement strand
ATTCCCTTTCCAGTATAGTTAGGAATTCCAGTGTGAAGATTGCATCATGTAAGGAAAGCTAACAATAACTTAAGACTTATGTGACAGTCCATTTTTATTTGTTATATTGTTTATTTACATTTCAAATGTTATCTCCCTTCCCAATTCACCTGCGAAAACCCTCATTCCATGACCCTTCCCTGCCTCCACAAGGGTGCTTCCCCACACAGCCTCCCACTCCTGCCCCACCGCCCTAGCATCTCTTACACTGGGGCATCAAACTTGCACAGGACCAAGGGCCTCTCCTCCCATTGATACCAGACAATGCCATCCATATGCAGCTGGGGCCATGGGTCCCTCCATGTGTACTCTTTGGTTGGTAGTTTAGTCCCTGGGAGCTCTGGGGAATCTGGTTGGTTGATACTTTTGTTCTTCCTATGGGGTTGCAAACTCTTTCAGCTCTTTCAGTCTTTCCTCTGACTCCTCCATCGAGGTCCCTGTGCTCAGTCAGATGGTTGGCTGTGATCATCTGCATCTGTATTTGTTAGGCTCTGGCAGAGACTCTCAGGGGATACCCATACCATGCTCCTGTCAGTATGCACTTCTTGACATTAGCAATATGGTGTGAGTTTGGTGTCTGCAGATGAGATTAATCCCCTGGTGGGGCAGTCTCTGGATGGCCTTTCTTTCAGTCTCTGCTCCACTGTTTTTCCCTGCATTTCCTTTAGACAATAGCAATTGCCGGGTTAATATTTTTCAGATGAGTGACTGACCCCATTCCTCAACCCGGGGCCATGCCTAACCTCTGGATATGGTCTCTCTCCCCCCTTTTTTGGGGTATTTCATCTAATGTCATCTCTGTTGGATCCTGGAAGCATCTTTGTTTCCTGGCATCTGGGACTTTTTAAAGGCTACAACCAGTCCCCCATCCCCAACTACTACACACCTTAGTTCAATTTCCTGACCCTGTGTACATCTTACCACACCCAAACTTGCCCCTCTTTTTCCCTCCCCCTTCCAGGTCCCTCTCTCCCTCTCCCTCCAGTGATTATTTTAGCTTTTAGGGAGCTAAGGCAGACCATGCGTAGAGAGCCAGGTAGGACTACAAAGCAATTTATTGCGTTGAACAATAAAAATGAATGAATGAATATATAAACATTTTGAAATACAAGAAATTGGTGACTCACTAATAAAGGGACAATTTAAGTCATATGCATCACTCTACACACTCAAAATTAAACATTTGTCAAAATGCAATTCATGAAACAAGGTGTACACTGAAAATGATTACATGTAAACTGTGTATTAGATGTACACAGTCATGTCAGCACCTGTTAAGGTGGGGGCAGGGTAGCCGGAGATAAAGACTAGCTTTGATTACATAATGAGTTATATATTTATAGGGTTTAATAGACTATAAGTCAGGTAAAACAAAACACAATGGAAAACATTTAAGTTATTTAAAAGAAACAAAAGGAAACAAAATTTTAATGTAAGTAAATACTGAAGTAAATTCAGAAATTTTGCTGGATAAATTATACAAAAAAACTGAAAGAAAAAATTATTCACATTCTCAGAAGAGTAAAACTCCAGGCCATCAGCAAAGTACTTAACTTCTACTTTTTTGATTCTACTATGATTCCCAGGAGTAAAAGAGGAAGTTTCTGTAAAGCAGATGACATACATTATACAAATAATAACACTGGCAGTTATTACTATTTGTCATTATCTTCAAAGTATTTTGAAAAAAAAAGATTAAAGGACAGAAATGAATGGTAGATAAGAACATCCTGCATGGATACAAAGTGAATTTCATTAAAAATAATTTTCAAATGGGATCCTGGTAATATTTGAAAGGGTTCAAGATAAGTCATTTTCAAAGAGAATGAGGTGAATGCTTAGATTAAAGAAGCTTGATTCAGTGTCATAGCAATATGGAGATGCAGGAGAAAAAATGTGGCCAGGTTGGACATCATGAGGACAAAGAATGAAATTACACCTCATATCTCTTGTAAATTTCGATGGATTAGGCATATTTTAACTGCAAAATGAAAAAGTGAAGTTATTCATTTTACTCTGTTGAGTTGTAAATTAAATTTAGTCTTTTTTTAATTTGTAAAATTTAATTTTAATGCAGTTCACTTCCTTGAGAAAAGTTACCAAATTATATCAGTTATGATCTGTGATTCATCATTCTACCCTATGAGAAAACAATGGATCATATCTCATTGTTTCTCTTTGTTCATACTTCATAAGAATGAATTTTGCAGCAGACCCATCAACAATAATTGCTTATCAAGGTATGAGGAATGAGAAAATTTTTACGAGAGACATAAAACAATACAGTTACTGTAAAAATAATCCACTGTTTCTTCAAAAAAAAAATAACACCAGGACTACGATATAGTCCATCTGGACCACTTCTAATAATATAACTAGTGAACACCAGGCCAACAAATATCAGAGACAGTATCCATGTTTACTATTGAAGTTTTTACTATACATGAAATAAAATTCATGTTGAATTTTTAATTATACCTACTCATGAAACAAGATTAGGAATCCATCAACAGATGACTAGATGAAGACATTGGAGAATATATAATAATAAAGTATTATTTGTCCTTAAAGATGAATGAAATTCTGTCATTTACAGAAAATTTGATGGGATTAGAGATAATCATGTTTTAATAAGCCACAACCAGAAAGACAAAAAAAATCCACTTTGAGTAAGGAGATGAAGAATTTATTGCCTTAAAATTGTATACATAAGCAGAAGCATTGAAGGCAAAATTAAGTCTACACTTGAATAAGAAGTCCATTCCAGTAAGAACATTCCCCTCCCCCCCCTCCAATGGAAAGACTTGCTTCAAGTAGCTGAAATGACTTCAGTTTTGTTTAGGAACCATCAGAAGAGAGAAGTTAGATCAACAATAGTAAAACCGACCTTGGTGTGGTTTTGTCCTTGGTTAAAAAGTTCAGCATGGTGATTGGTGCAAAAGAAAAGCAAAGAAGCAGAAACACCAACAAACAAATACAAATCAAAATAAAGCAAAACAAGCTGGCTATTTCACTGTGAAATTTCTTTTCCTTTAAGATTTGATTTGATTTAAAAACTCATGTGTGTATATTTATTTGTGCGTGCACAAGTATCCACAAAGGATGGAGAGGGCACTGCATTGCCTGAAGCTGTTCATCTTGGGAGCTGTGATCCATGTGACAGGCATGCTACTACTCATGAATGTAGTTTCTATTTACTAATTTTTTGTTGGACATTTTTATCACTTGGACAATGCAGTTTGCCTAGTCTCACCATCCCTTGTTTCACCCAATCAACATTTCCTCCTGCCTTAAAGTTATTTCTCCATATTCGAAAATTGTTTCTAATTTGTTTTGAGACAAATGCATGTAAGCAGGGCTATCGGTATAGCCTGACTCTGGAATTCTGAATCAGAGCCTTTCGGACTCAGCAATGAGCTCACATTTCTAACCACTTGCTGTTACAGTCAAGTTGTAGAGCTGACCTTGCTCTCAGGGAACATCAATTCTTTCTTGACAGTGGAATTCTCATGACATACCTATCTTCTTCTGCCTTTGCTTAGATTTCTAGCATGTAATCTTGAGCACACACATGACCCTTCAAGTTTGACACACCATGTTGAAACATCACCATGGGTTTGGAAACATCTTGAATTCTTGAATAACCTGTCAAAGCAGTGCTTCATCCTCATATTGAAATCAAGAACTCTTTAATTCCCTTTCTACCAAAAATGAAATTTATGTCTTGTGATTGTTTCCTCAGGAATTAAACATATTTAATTTTTCAGCAAATCGTAGTGTTAAAATATACGAGATTTTGGTCGAGGCTAGAACTTGCCATCTTGTATCGCATACTTCCTTGCATGGGACAAGGGAGGCTGTTTTAATCAAGCTAATATACTAACATAACAATAAGTTAAATTTGCCTTTTCTAAAACTTCAAAATTAGGTCACTCTACTATGAGAAGACATTGATTAGAATACACAGAAAAAGTAATTAAGCCTTAACAACAGAAATGAAAGTGAGAATAACCGTCTTCTTGGGTTCTTATTGTTTGTTTACATTTACACACCAGATTTTATTCCCCTCCCAGTCCATCCCCGAGAGTTTCACATTCCATACCTCTTTCCTGCCCACTCATACTCCGCCCCCTGTCTCCATAAGTATGTCGTCACCCCACCCACCCCAGCAGACCAAGTTCCTGTGGCCTCCAGTCTCTTGAGGGTTAGGTACTTCTCTAACTGATCCAAGACCCGGGAGTCCTCTGTAGTATATTTTGGGGGCCTCATTTCTGCTGGTGTATGCTGCCTGGTTGGTGATCCAGTGTCTTAGAAATCTTGGGGGTCCAGGTTATTTGAGACTGCTGGTCCTCCTACAATGTTGCCCTCCTCCTTAGCTTTCTCCAGCTTTTCCCTAATTTAACCAGAGGGTTCAGCAGCTTCCATCCATTGGTTGAGTGAACATACTTGCATCGGACTCTTTCAGCTGCTTGTTGGGTCTTTAGGAGAGCAGTCATGGTAGATCCCTATTTGAGGGCACTCCATTAGCCTTAGTAATACTGTTCAGGCCTTGGGGCAACCCCTTAAGCTGCATTCCACTTTGGGCCTGTCGCTGGACCTACTTTTCCTCAGGCTCTTCTCCATTTTTGTCCCTGCAGTACTTTCATACAGGAACAGTTATGGGTCAGAGCTTTGTGAGAGGGATAGCAACCATATCCCTCACTTGCCGTGTCTTTCTGCTTGAGGTAGATACAATAAGTTCCCTCACCCTGCTGTAGGGCCTTTCATCTATGGTCCTCCCCCACTTTGAGTTCTGATAGTCTCTCACTTCCCAGGTCTCTGGTACATTCTACAGGGGCCTCCTAACATCCTTCCTCCCAAGGTTGCCTGTTTCCATTCTTTCTGCTTCTTTTGATAATTATAGATACAGTAGAAATAGGAGATGGAGAGATGACTCTGGAGTCAAGAGCACATACTCCTTTTCTAAAGGATGTGAGTTCTGTTCCCAGCTCTCACATGCCAAGCTCCCTAAGAACTTGTACCTCCTGCTCTGGATGATCCACCATCTTTGGCATCCACAGGCATTTACTCACATGCACATATCCATAGCCAGATACAGGCATGGAGGCATTACTGAAAACAACAAAAGTATGTCTTAAAAAGAGAAAAAAATATATGTGATATCCTATATAACTGAAGATATTAAAAACTGTGCAGACATATCCTTATACCATCTTGAGATAAATTTATATGTAAAATCTTTGCCTTTAGTGATTTTCATATGATATATCAAAATAATCATAGTTTAAGCAATATAAATGGCATTTTTAAAATTGCAAAATGGGGTTTTAAAGAGGATAATAGCTTTAAAACATCTTAATTAGCGATCCAGCAAATCAACAGATGTACAGTCCCAAGCTTGCATAATTTAACTACTAACTATGGTAGCAGTCCATTTTAAGAGCTTGTTACCCTGCCTACATTAACCATCTCAATCCATCATTGATTTCCAGCCTAACACTTTGCAGTAGAGTGTCTAAACAATTCCCGCTTGAAAATGTCATTTAAATATACGTCTCACTCAATCAATGCAGATATACAACATGTACAAGTAATTTTACAGAACTGTCAAAACGTATGCCACAACTTGGGGTTGTCATGCACACAACAGTGATTGTCTTTATTAAAGTCTATAAACATGCCAGTTTATTATTTTTTTTATCAAGTAAGCATGTGCATTCATAAGATTGTATAACTTATTGGGAAAACAATCACACGTTAGTGGCAAAAGATTGGAAATTTATTGTCACTTTTAGTTCCTGCTGACTAGGGGATGAGAGGTCACATTCAAATTTCTTTATCGCAATATGATGATAGATTTTAAAAAATGAATTTTCTCATGAGGTTATAGGAGAGAATAGGGTACATGTCTGGGTAAGTTGAGCAGTTTTTCTTTCTCCCCTTTCAATTTTCTTTTCCGTGAATGAGAAGGTCACAATAGAAATAGGAATTAATAAAGTGCAGAAAGGAAATGAAGAAGATCTGAAAAGACTGGAGAGAATGAAATAGCATTAAACACTTTAGCTGGTAAGGCTATATTGAAAACATCCTTGTTTTTAAAGGACAGAGCCCCAGTTATCACTCCCTCGGAAAAGCCATATTATATAGAAGAAATTTTCCTTGAATTGTTTAAGGCAGGAATCAAAAACTAATATCTCCTGAGATCTCTGCTCCATTTGGATTGATGCTTTCTGTGTGTGGACAGTGAAGAATGATTAAAATAATTGTTGTAGATTAAAATTTGCAGACTAAACTGTGTATTGATAGTTGGTCATTAAGTACTATTCAATGTCTGTTTTCAACTCGGGAAATCATTTGCATGATAGGAAAATCTCAGTGGCTGGAAATTGACTTGCTTTCTAAGAACAGAAAGTGAGCAGAATGAATTGGGATACTATTGTGTTACTTAGTAACCCACCGAGCAAATTTAAAATGAAGCACATGCCAGGACATGGCCCAGAATTTCATTAACACACCTTCTGAGAATCTGAACAATCCATACTCATGGACCTGGTGAACAAATCAGAAGACAGTTTATTCCTGAAATACGAAATCTATATGTTTAAAAACCAAGGACACTTTTGTAAAGTGATTTTTATTTGTTCTCATATTAACTAAAAAGATGTATTATATCATATCATATCATATCATATCATATCATATCATATTTATTGTGCCCATGTATCTGTGTTGTACATGAACTTTTTTTCCTTCACAAATGTATATGCAATACATGAGTGTCTGTCACCCAGAGAGGTGAGAAGAAGACTTCTGGTCTTCTGGGACTGAAGTTAGACATGATTGTGAGTTGTCATTTGTGTGCTGGGAATTGACCCAAAGTCCTCTGGAAGAGCATCCAGTATTCTTTATCCACTGAGTAATCTTTCCAGCACCAAGATCAAGATGACTTCATTTTGTCATTATTTTGTTGTTGTTGTTGTTGTTGTTGTTGTTGTTGTTTTTTGGAATTTGGCTTTAAATGGCAAGTAGTTTGGGGTAACCCCTCCCCCCACCATGAGGAAATTGTCAGTATGAAGCTGAAGGTAACTCTGGGTCCGGTACATCACAGAAATTTTATTTTTGGCATGTCCTTAGCATTTAGTTATTGGAGTATATTTATATTCTGGTTTAATTTTAGACAGGACAGAGTTGGGTATGTCACACTATATTGATAGGCATATGGGGTGGA
Organism: Rattus rattus; assembly: GCF_011064425.1. Lineage (NCBI taxonomy): Eukaryota > Metazoa > Chordata > Mammalia > Rodentia > Muridae > Rattus > Rattus rattus. The sequence goes on along the minus strand of NC_046157.1, from coordinate 104,399,850 downwards.
TGGAATAAAATACAGAGTGAAATTTTCAGCTAAAAAGCTGAGAAATTCCAAAAACTTAGCTCTTAGAGTAATCTCTTACTGATAGTATCTTGTCTCTGTGCCTTGTTTTTGAAGTAAGCAGGGCAAGAAGTTGGGAAAGGAAATAAATTAAGGTTGGGAAGATCAAGAGCACAGCAGATGTTACTTAGCTTATTCTGAAACTCCAGAGAGTACAACTAAGACCTTCAATACTATTTCCTTTTTTTCCCTTCTGATGTTGATGACAATGTTCTCTGCAGTTTAAGATAATGCAGGAGTATGTAGGGGAGGCTCTCACCCCTTAAGGCCAGAGAGGCAAGCTATCAAGGGAGTCACTGTGAGCACGAATACTGAAAGACTACTGCTGCCTCACAGCTGCACATCCCAAGAGTCTTTCATATCCAAGTCCTCCTGAAAAAATAAAGAAGTTGGATTTCAGAGGAGGATTGCAACTCCATAGGATAAACATCGTTGACCTGCTCCAAGGGACTACACCACTAACCAAGGAGTGTACATGGAGGGATTCATGGCTCCAGATACATATGTACTAGAGGGCAGCCTTGTCTGACATCAATGGGAGGGGAAGCCCTTCATCCTGTGGAGATTTGATGTTCCAGCACAGGGGAATGCTGGAGCAGTGGAACAGAGGTGGGTGGGTGAGGGAGCACCCTCATAGAGGCAAAGGGGAAGGGGAGAGAGTGGATAGAATGGGTGGAGCTTGTGGAGGGGTAACCTGGAAGGGGGATATCATTTGAGATGTAAGCAAAAGGAATAATTAATGGAAATTAAAAAAATGCTTTTATTCCTTCATGCTCCTCTCTTGCTCTCCCCCTCTCCCCCTTTGTTTCTTCTCTCCAAATTCCCCTAACCCCTTCTCTCCATGTGCTCTTGGCCGGCTTCTATTCTTCTATTTTTATCTCTCTCTCTCTCTCTCTCTCGCTCTCTCTCTCTCTCTCTCTCTCTCTCTCTCTCTCTCTCTCTCTGCTTCTACTACCCTCTCAACTCCCCTCCCCATGCCCTGAATAAACTCTATGCTATACCAGAAAAAATCTTGTAAATTAAAAAAAAATTAAATTCTAGAAAACATCATTACTATATTACATAATAGCATCATAATCAATCACTCTACTGTGATACTGGTGGGGCCCTCTCTCAAGGAACAGTAAACAAATCATTTCATTCTTCCCATAGAGATTGATACACTGTGTTACAGTTCTTCATTACAATGAATATAGACCTGGAGGATACTTGCTCCATTTGAAACTGTGAAAGAAGCCTGCCTGCTTTCCGTCCTGAATCTCTCTTTCACTTTTGAAGTCTCCATGGAGGGAGTTGGCTAAATAATCCATTGAATCCTCATATCTACTACAAAGTCTACAATATATTTTGTGGCATCAATAAACTGTACATTTCAGTATTTTTAAGATGATCAACTCTTGATGCTTTATGTGATAGGTTCTGAGACCACCAAGGCAATAGGTTTCCAGCTGCCTTGTCTGTGGAGGAATGTCTTGATTAGGGTGAGGTGGAGGAACTACCCAAAAAGAGGAATGCTTCCTGGGCTTCAGTCCTAGACTGATTACAAAGAGGGAAAGAGCAGGGAAGGGATGCTCATCTCTTTTCCTGACAGTTCCGACCATAGGGCAAGCTGGTTCATGCTCCTGTCCCACAGCAATGGGTTGTAGCCTCAAGCTCTGAATCAAAACAAACTCTTCTTCCCTTAAGTGTCTTCTGGTATTTGATCCCAATAATAAAGAACATAACTAGGATAGGTAAGATGTTTTTGTTCTGTTATGAATTTTTAAAGGAAAGAATAATACTATAGATTTAATAATATGAATATTAATATATGTTAAACTATAATATGAGATGGGAGAAATTTAATTTTCCTTAATATACTCTTCACTTCCCCAGGGAAAAGCAAATCAATTGGGTCCAAAGTGGCCAGCTACAAAAATACATGCAGAAAATCATATACAGACTGAGCGAGTAGTAGCAATGCCTTTAGGGATATATATGTTTATATATACCCATATGATGTAAATGCATATGTGTGTATGTGTGATAACAATGAAAAAAAGCATATTTCCTGAAATCATGAATGGCAATTTAGGATGATTTGCATGAAGGAAGTGTAGCTTTATGGTTTTTTCTTTCTTTTGGCTACTTTGTGAGTTCTTCTTTTATCTCTCCTCTCGCTGACTCAACTCAGCTTGGCTTGGCTCAGCTGTCACCCACTGTTTTTCTTCTCAGTCAGACAAACCACTTCACTTTCAGTTGTATATTATTTCACTCTATTCTATCTCTTCTCTTCTCCTTTCTAGCCTTAATCAATCTTCTTTCTTTCTGCATCAACTGGCTACTATGACCCTTTATTTGTCTCCTGGGCCCTGCTTTCATATAATCTCCAAGCCTACTATCCCCTCTTTCTCAGTCTCTGCTGGCTGTTTGTATCTGATCCTGTTCTCAGAAGTCCAAAAGCCGATTGACTATCATTATAAATGATAGAATCATTTAAGGGCCAGGCATATTCAATATTCTCTACTGTCAGGAAGTGAAGGAAAATGAATTGTGTTTATACTATAATCCTAAAATATAAAAACAATTTAATAAATAGTATTTAACATATATAACCTAATAATAAAATGTGTATGATATTATATGTAGATATGAAATGGATATATTGAGTGAAATTTCTATAATTTCAGTCACTGCTTACCATATTCATGTCCACAGGAAAAAGAATTGTGGTGCGATTAATATTATTATAATTTATAATTAAAAATTACATTGGAAACTTAACAAGCAATTAGATATCATGCAAAACAAGATTATCCTGATCCGAATAAAGAGTCTCTTGGTCATGGAAGAAGTACAACAAGGATATAACCAGAGTTGAAATTAAGAAAGTTCTATACTGTGCTCGCTCAGACAGCACATATACTAAAGAAAATTCTATACTTTATTTTCTCAATGTGACCCTGATGTTATGGTAAATACAAAGCATTGGGTTTCTAAGAGGTATGAAAAAAACTGTTTTTTTTTATCAATGTGAAATTAAGGCATAGGCTATCCCAACATAATGTCATTGAGATTCCACCTCATACCAGTCAGAATGGCTAGGATAAAACAAAACTTAGGTGACAACAGATGCTGGCCAGGATGTGGAGAAAGAGAAACACTCCTCCATTGTTGGTGTGGGATTGCAAACTGGTACAACCACTCTGGATATTAGTCTACATGTTCCTCAGAAAATTGGACTTAGTACTCCCTAAGGATCTAGCTATACCACTCCTGGGCTAATACCCTACAGAGGCTCCAACATACAATGACATGTGTGCCATTATATTCATAGCAGTCTTATTTGTGATAGTCAGAAGTTTTGAAGAGCCCAGATGCCCCTCCACAGAGGAATAGATACGGAAAATTTAGTACATTTCCACAATGGAGTATCACTCAGCCATGAAAAACAATAACTTCATGAAATTCATAGGCAAATGGGGGGAAATAAAAAAATATTATCCTGAATGAGGTAACAAAACGCAAAAACACCCACATGGTATGCACTCACTGATAAGTGGATATTGGTCCAATAGCTTGGATTAACCAAGATATAATCCACAGACTACATAGAGCTCAAGAAGTTGGACAGCCAAAGTGTGGATGCTTCAGTTTTTTCTTAGAAAGGGGAAACAAAATATTAACAGGAGGAAATAAGGAGACACATTTTGGAACAGAGACTGATGAAAGGCTGTCTAGAGACTGCCCTACCTGGGGATCCAGCTCATATACATTCACCAAACCCAGACAATATTGATCATGGCAAAATGTGCTTCCTGACAGGAGCCCGATATAGCTGTCTTCTGAGAGGCTGTGACAGAGTATGACAAATACAGAGGCGATGCTCAAGCCAACCATTGAACTGAGAATGGGATGCTTCAAGGCCATTCAATATTCCTCACTTGAGAATTCTTTGTTTACCTCTGTACCCCATATTTAATACATTATCTGACTCTCTGTACACCAACTTCTGAAATTCTTTATATATATTGGTATTAGCCCTCTATCAGATGTAGGATTGGTAAAGATCTTTCCCTAATCTCTTTGTTGCTGTTTTGTCCTATTGACAGTATTCTTTGCCTTACAGAAGCTTTCTGATTTTATGAGGTCCCATTTGTTAATTCCTGATCTTAGACCATAAGCCATTGGTATTCTGTTCACGAAATTTTCCCCTGTGCCTATGTGTTTGAGGCTCTTCCCCAATTTCTCCTCTATTAGTTTCAGTGGGTCTAGTTTATCCACTTGGACATGAGCTTTGTACAAGGTGATAAGATTGAATCGCTTTGTTTCTTCTACATGTTGACCTCCAGTTGATCCAGCACCATTTGCTGAAAATGCTATTTTTTTACATTGGATGGATTTGGCTCCTTTGTCAAAAATCAAGTGACCATAGGTGTGTGGATTCATTTCTGGGTCTTCAATTCAATTCCATTGATCTACCTTCCTGTCTCTATACCAATACCATGCAGTTTTCATTAAAATTGCTTTGTAGTACAGCTTGAGGTCAGGAATGGCGATTCCCCCAGAAGTTCTTTTATTGTTGAGAAAAGTTTTTGCTCTCCTAGATTTTTGTTATTTCAGATAAATTCACAAATTTCTCTTTCTAACTCTATGAAAAATTGAGTTCAAATTTTGATCGGGATTGCATTGAATCTGTAGATTGCTTTCAGCAATATGGCCATTTTTACTATATTAATCCTGCCAATCCATGAAGATCCATGGGAGATCTTTCCATCTTCTGAGATCTTCCTCTGTTTTTTCAGAGACTTGAAGTTCTTTTTATACAGATCTTTTACTTATTTGATTAGAGAAACACCAAGTTATTTTATATTATTTGTGACTAAAGGTGTCACTTCCCTAATTTCTTTCTCAGCCTGCTTATCCTTTGAGTAGTGGATGGTTTGAGTTAATTTTATATCCAGCTACTTTCCTGAAGTTGTTTATTAGCTGTAAAAATTCTCTCATTTAATTTTTGGGGCCACTTAACTATACCATCATATCATCTGCAAATAGTGATATTTTGACTTTTTCCTTTCCAATTTGTATGCATTTAACGTCTTTCGTTGTCTAATTGCTCTGACTAGGAGTTCAATTACTTTATTGAAGAGATTGGGACAGAGTGGGCAGACTTTTCTATTCCCTGATTTTAGTGAGATTGTTTCAAGTTTCTCTACATTTAGTTTGATGTTGGCTACTGGTATGCTGTATATTGTATTAACTATGTTTAAGTATGGGCCTTGAATTCCTGATCTTTCCCAGACTTTTATCATGAAGGTATGTTGAATTTTGTCAAATGCTTTTTCAACATCTAATGAAATGATCGTGTGTTTTTTCCCTTGAGTTTGTTTATATAGTGGATTACATTGATGGATTTTTGTATATTGAAACATCCCTGCAACCCTGGAATAAAGCCTATTTGATCATGATGGATGATTATTTTTATGTGTTCTTGGATTTGGTTTATGAGAATTTTATCATATATTTTTGCCAAAATATTCATAAGGGAAATGTATCTGAAGTCCTCTTTCTTAGTTGAGACTTTGTGTGGTTTAAATCTAAACATAGTTGTGGCTTCATAGAAGGAATTGGGTAGTGTTCCTTTTGTTTCTATTTTGTGGCATAGTTTGAAGACTATTGGTATTAGGTCTTCTTTGAAGGTTTGCTATGATTCTGTACTAAATTCATCTAGTCCTTGAATATTTTTGGTTAGGAGACTTTTATCGACTGCTTCTATTTCTTTTGGGGTTATGTAACTGTTTAGATGGTTTATCTGATCTGGATTTAACTTTGATACCTGATATCTGTCATTTCTTCTGGATTTTTTAGTTTTGTTGAGTGTAGGCATTTGTAGTAGGATCTGATGATTTCTTGCCATTCCTAGGTTGCTATTGTTATGTCTCCCTCTTCATTTCTGATTTTGTTAATTTGGATACTGTTTTTGTGTCCTCTGTTTAGCCTAGATAAGGGTTTATCTATCTTGTTGAATTTTGAGATAATCCTTCATTCAATGTATAATTGATTTTTTTTTTTTTTGGTTTTAAGCAAATTCCAGATCTGAATAGAGAATTTTAAATAAAACCTAACAGGAGTAGAAAAATAAATATTCTTAGAGTGCTTAATGTTATGTATCATCACCAAGTGAAAATTAAGACTACTTTGAAATTTCATCTCACAAAAGTCAAAATGGCTAGTCTCAAAAACAAATATCAAAAGACAACAAAATCTGATTATTATGTAGGAAGAGCATATCAGTGTTTACTCATTGAATAAAACTGGTTTAGGAATGTAAACTGGTGTAGATATATTAGAAATCAATGTGGATAATACTTAAAAAGATAGCAATAGATATGACCTAGTGAGCCTTTTTCTTGGAGTGGCAAAAACCAGAACCATGATTGTGTTAGTTCAGACACAATAGGACCATTTTTTTAAATCATAGGACCAGAGTTGAATGGCTTCTGATTTCCAGTTATGAGACAGTACAGTTATCTTACAAAGTTTCACTATATCAAACATTTTCTCCAAGCAATTGTTTAAGGTCTATGTCTGTAGTTAGTAGTTCCAGGGATAGGTTTTTTTTCACAGCAATTTCTTTTTTTTTTTTTAGGTGTGTGTGTGTGTGTGTGTGTGTGTGTGTGTGTGTGTGTACATGTGTATATGTGTTTTAATCTTTTTTTACATCCAGTCATTATCCCTGTCCTGGTCTTCCCTCTCAGATTTCTTTATCCCATTTCTCCTCCCAGTCTCCAAGAGTATGTACACACACACACACACACACACACACACACACACACACACACACACACACACACACTTCCAGACCTTCCTGGGGCCTCAAGTCTCTTGAGGGATAAGTATGTCTTCTATCACTGAGCCAGACCAGTCAGTCCTCTGCTCTATCTGTATAGGGTTCTCATATCAGTTGGTGTATGCCACCTCATTGGTGGCTCAGTGTCTGAGATATCTCAGGGGAAGAGGGATACAGATTTTTTGAGACCGCTGGTCTTCCTATGAGGTCTCCCTCCTCTTCAACTTCTTCCAGCCTTTTCCTAATTCAACCACAGGACCCATCTCTTATTGACAATTTGAGGAAGGCTTTCATCAATAAAGAAAACAAGGTGTGTGTATCTAGACTTACAGGCACAAAGTTTACTGAGATGATTGAACTAGTTCAGTGACACATGCACTGTATTTTCCAATGTGTATGCTCATTTGTAAACTCTTCTAGATATCCTGTGATTATTTCTTCATTTCTTCCCTGTTCCTGAGAGGATTTTATACCTTACTAATGGACCCATTGAAGTTATGGTCACAGTGTCTAGGGAATGTAAATAACCTGGTTATCCATCAACAGATAATGGTTAATGAAAATGAAATGAATATTTACAACGCAATTCTATTTGAATATAAAGAAACTAAAATTATGAAATGTGCAGGTAAACTGATGCAAATAGGAAAAAACAAAACAAACAAATAAGCAAAAAACTTCACTAAGTGAACTAACTCAGGCCCAGGAAAACGAAGATCAAAAATTGTATCCCAGATGAGATACTAGCTTCCAGTCTCTAATTTCCTGTTGTCAACTGCGTGTTCCTAAGAAGTCCAGGAATAACTGAAGAGGCCAATTAGAATGGGAGAGGGAGGCTTCAAGGAGATGTAATAGTGAAACATAGGTGTAATTAAAGTCAAGAGGGCAGATACCTAGGGTGCAAAGCTTTAAGATAATATATTTGACTGGTGGCAGTATTTCTGAGTAAGTCACAAACTCTGATTTTAGGATTAACTTTTTGAAATATTTTAATAACTGTTAAATTCACATGGATTCTGTCCTGTACATTAGATAAAACACACTCAAATATGTTTGAAGCTGAGGGCTTTAGTCTCTATGGAGCTGCAGTCTGCCCTGGGGCTATTTGGCATCATTTTTGTCTCTTCAGAAGGACATCACCTGATGTCTCTGAATAATGTTCCTGATATGGTCAGAGGGGGCAAATGGTTGCAATGATAACAGAAATTCTAAGTTTTCTTTCTGCTTCCACTATGTGAGATCAATGAAGGCTGGAATAAAAAAATGTAAAAAACATGTCCCTGGTAGTTTTCCTTCCTGATAGCCTGCAGTGATTGAGCACCTGATCCATTTGGAGTTAGTTTTTTGGTTCCAGATATGACAGTGAAAGGCAGTCCTTTGTACCATGGAAATGAATTACAGTGACAGAGAACTGGCTGGAAGGTTTGAGTATGAGACAGCTAATGCTACTTACTGCTGGCTACCACAGGCAGAATAGTTTGCATGCCGATCAACATAACCACCGCCCAGGTCTAGATCCAGGGCTTTAAGTCAGTGCACCCAACAACTACCTCATGTATGAAAGGCTGGAACACATGAGAGGGCTGGTCCTGAAGAACCAAAGCTGCAGGATCTTCATGACATGGAGCAAAAACAGGCTATCTGAGAAAAGCCTTGGTGAGTATCATGCAGTACAGTATAGTGGAAGCCAATGGCTGCCAACTGAACCAAGGACCCATTACGATGAACATCTGTAAGTAAAGCTGTTTAGCAAAGCACCTTGACCCATTTCAGCTTCCACAGGGTTTTGCTTGCTTCTTTGTTTTGTTATTTTTCATTGTTGTTGTTGTTTTAATTTTTAATTTATATTTTTTAAGTTGGATGAAGAGAGACAAAGAGATATGTAGGGCTAGAGTGCATGAATAGAAATTCATAAAGAATCAATAAAATCTTGTTATAAAAGAAAATGAATTAAAAAGACAAAAGTTCACGGAGGTTGTAAGAAACTGAGTGATTTGAAAAGAGCTTTTGAAAAATATTCATATGAAAATATATAATTCTTTTTAATGTTTTTACTGTTGCTTTGAAATTTACATATAAAGTATTTTATCATATTTTTTCTCCTCCCCCAGGTCCTCCAATAATTTTCCTTTTCTCTCTCTCTCTCTCTCTCTCTCTCTCTCTCTCTCTCTCTCTCAAAAAAAAAAGCAAAGTCAAAAATAAGTTTATCTTTTTCACAAATTCCTCAAAATATCAAAAGGATACTTTGTGTTGATAACATCATGGTTAAGATTCTAAAATCCATCCACAGTTGGATGTTTCATTTGAAGTATAGTGTATTGGAATGTATTCCTAACTTACCAAAATGCCTAAGATTGCTTACTTTGACAAATGGTTTATTGAGTTACAGTTCTTTGGAATCAAAGGCATAATATTAGCTTTGGTTTGACCTCATTAAGTTCTCATGATGTGTCATCAGGAAGACATTTGCAATATGTGCAGATACAAGGACATATCGTGAAGCCAGAGAATGATTCAAAAGTAAAAAGAGTAAAATATTCATAGCTTATGATAGACATGTCTGTAATTCCCTCTTGACATTCCAACCATGTCATCAACAAGACACTGAAAGCCAGGATTTTAAGAGGGAATCCAAACAATATTTTACCTTCTTAACAGATTTTGAGATTCATCTTTCCTACTTAGTTTCATTCTGTTTCACTTTTTAAAACTCTATGACATTTGACTACTACCTACTTCTCATGTACTTCCATAATATGATATTGACATAATAGGTCATCAATAGTAATTGATATTAAATATTCTTGAGTTTTTATGAAATGAAAATAATATTGTATTTATTATTAATATTAATTTGAATGTTAAGATTGTTATATATATTCATCATGTGTTTCATTCTAATAGAAAGGATGCCATAAAATTCACCAACACAGATAAAATGCTAAGAAAGTGTAGATAGTTATTTACTGCGGGATGTACGCATCCCAGACATTTAGCCCTGATAATGGTTTGTCAACTCCTTTAAATTTTGGGCTAAATAAATTAGAATGTATTTAAAAAACCCATTTGCATTGATTTTACATGCAGAGACTATGATTCATGATACTACAACAATTTCTGTGGTTTAACTCAACAAGTTTATTTTATAAAAAGTATATGTTCCAGAGAACATTCATGAATATGCACACATTTATATTTACTGAATATTAAAGTTTAATAATAAGTTGTCATGGATGAATTGGACCTCATGTAGATAAAACAGCCTTGGGTTCTAATGTATTTTAATAACACAGCCGGGTTGGGCATCAGTCAGAAACATGTTTCTTGAAGATAGATGAATATTTTTCTCAAATACAAAACTTATTACCATTTAAACATTCCGGGTTGCTTTTCTTCTTTTAGATCACTGCATCCTCTGATTCTGCAAAGCACCCGTCCACAGTGTAGTGTATCATGGTGGCAGCAGTATAACTTACAGGCTAATTATTCCTTTTAATTGGATCTGTAAATCCAAACAATAATTAAATAAGCCAGAAGATGTGTAGCATTAACATGATGAGACAAGTTCACATATGTGGGATGTACATTATCTCACTCAGGTACATAAAATTCAAGAAAAACTTATGACAGAGATAAGCTGCTATTAGAAATAGTGATTGGCTTATTCACTATAGAAGTTTATTATTTTACCATGATAGTTAGTGTTTACATAAATCTTGTAAAATTCGTAATATTCATTATATATATACATATATATATATATATATATATCCAATTTTTTACTTAATTTTTTAGATGAAATCTCAGTATATAGCCCTGGCAAGGCTGTAACTCACTCTGTAAACAGGGTGATCTCAAACCCATAAAGAAGAGCCTACCTCTTCCTGAAGAGCATTCCTTGCTTGATAACAACCATGGAAACAATAAGTCTTTGGGATTATTAACCCGTGTATTACCAAATATTTTTTATTTAAATATGTTATAAAAAGCAATCCACTACAATCTATATGATACCAATAATGGCTTTTAAATGATTTATTTACCAAACCATTAGGAGTAGAAAACAATTTTGTTAGGGTGGTTCACACATACGATACCCAAATCGTATGGTACCATACGATACCAGGAGCCAGAGACAGAAAGGTTGAAATATGGATGCAGGCAATCGAAGTTACATAGTATATTTAATGCCATTCTGTGTCAAGTGTGATTCTGTATTAAAAAAAAACACAAGGCAAGCACTTCAAAATGTTTCATTCAGTTTAGTAAAATAGCTTATATTTTATTTGAGAAGCATTTAGAGATTTTTGGATACGTGGCGTGTTCTAGCCACAAGTTGTAATGAAGCTTATGTTCCAGTTATAATAGAAAGTTAGATAGGCTTGAAATAAAGAAACAAACACTTGAAGTGTCTGAATTTGGAGTGCTACAAAAGTGCACATTCGATGCAACTGTGCTGGTTTAAAGTAAAAATTTTAAGTTGAATGAAATTAAGTGAGGACAGGAGAATGAAACATTTTAGTTCACCCACCACACACAGTGAACGTCAAATGAATTTCTATTGAGAGTAAAGTTCTTGGCCTATTGGCCTCATTTCTTAGTCGAATCAAATAATTTGAGAGCAGAGTAACTTGCTAGGCAATGTCTTCATCTAAAACATATGAACAAGTCATTGGGACAACAGATGCCTGGCTATATTTAAAGAGTTGCGTAAGAAAGTTGTAACTTTGAAATGTCGAAGCTTTTGTAAGGACTGTCGACATGTAAGATACTAAAACGAATCTTTCTCTCATGTGCCCTTTTGTCATTAAACCTGTATATAGTGTATACAGACAGAGAACACACTTTTTATTCTTTGAAATGTTTTCTTTCCTTTTGTAAATGTGTTGTTTTTAGTGAGGTACCTTCCATAACTATTATGCATGCCACTGTGAAGATGAACTTAAGCGAACTGTCTGTCAGATCTCTCAATGAGAGGGTATTTATACCGGGATCTATATAAGAGCCTCTAGCCACCATATAAAGCATTTCAACAAGAAATAGAAAGATCTATTTGCACGTACTTATTTAAAGATGCACATATACATAACACATATATGATGCACATACCTACTTGTATATGTTTGTTTGAATGACTATATACAGTTTACCTATGCAGCAGTGAGACTATTTCAGGAAGAACAGAACAATTTATGCTTCTTTGTTTTCTTTTTCTTTTTCTTTTTTCTTTTTTTTGGAGCTGGGGACCGAACCCAGGGCCTTGTGCTTGCTAGGCAAGAACTCTACCACTGAGCTAAATCCCCAACCCCTTTATGCTTCTTTGTTTTGTGCTGTTAGAAGATTGAAGATATCTCAAGAAATTACATGCTTGCCTTCTTGAATTTTCACACTGCATGCATGTATAGTTTTGCAAAACTTTAAAACAAACATTTTCCCAAACACACATAGCAATCCATAGTCCCCTTCACCTGCTGCTTTTTATTCCAATTATTCAGGTGTGTGTGTGTGTGTGTGTGTGTGTGTGTGTGTGTGTGTGTGTGTGTATGGAAAGCCACGGGAAATAATTTAAGACTAAATTCTTCGAGGCCTGAGAGTAACAAAGATTAAAAATTTTCATGACCCTGTATTGAGATAATTGAGACTCCTATGTTCAAATATGAATGATTTGAAGTGAATTATGAATATTTTTGAATTTATGAAACCAGATTCAGAATTTTATTCCCCTAACATCAGAAAGGCATATTCCTGAATAGAATATCAAGAGCAGCGGGTAGCAAAGCATACTCACTAGCAATCTTGGAAATGTAAACATTCATGGAAAAAATTCTTATTGTATTTTATTCTAATGTTTTTAAATTTACTTTCTGATTCCTAAAGGAAATGATGCAGAAACTTCTTGATAGCAACCCTTGTTCTTCATCTAACGCAGAGATTGAAGTCAGAATTAACTATCCTCTTTCTGAATGTCCTAACTTTTGAAGTTGGAATAATATTCTTGAGACTTAAAAAATCTATACTAAGTGGCCTCTATGAGCATATTATTTACCATAATAATCATAAAATAACAGGGGAATATCACATGAATGTGAATTTCCGCCTAGGTTACTCAATGAATTTTAGTAATCTCTTCCATGTTTATGAATTTCACATACAATTAACAGTTAGGTGAATTAATTTACATGCACACACACATACACACTCTTTAATAGAGAATTATATCAACAGTTCTACTGCTTTGTATTTATTATAAATGAATTTAAATTAATTGTAGAAATCATTAATCTTTGATGATAAGTGTTAGTTGCCAACTTGACCCGATCAAGAATCAAATAGGAGGGTAGTCCCAGTAAAGAGTGTGATGCACCTTAGAAGGATTTTTCAAATTTGGTTAATTGGGGTGGGAAGACCAAACTCTGAGTGGGAACCACTCCATGTCATAGACCAGTCCATAGCCTGAGTGAAAACGAGGGTGACTGTGGAGGGTGACACTGGCAAACAGACATTCCCTTGACTCTTGACCGTGGATAGAATGAAACACTTCAGAGTCCTGCCTTCACTTCCCCACAATGATGGACTGTTACCTTGAACTGTAAACCAAATAAAGCTCTTCTCCCCTAAAGTTGCTGCTGTCAGTAGACTTTACCACAGAAACTTGGAGAGCTACTAAGACATAGTCTTTATACACAACTTAGCATGTGCTTTGGAAAATGCAATGTTCCAAACACCCTGTGAATTTTTAAGCTGCTGGTCTGTGGATATGCACAAACTATTTCCCTTAATTCATGAACATTTCTTTTAAATTGACAATATAAGTTTCTAGTTTCTATGACAAAAAAGAACCTGCTATGGAAAAACACAACTACATAATCTTTATCATTAATAACTACAGAGAATGGCCTTAGAGGTAATTCTGTAGAGAATAATTTCCTATGTGATAAAAATTGTATCAATCAATAAAACTGTGGTAGCTATTTCAAAACCATCATAAACCATCCATCATTGATTCTCTGGTTAAAAATTAAACTGTGTCTGAAAACAGGATCAACATAATTAGCAGTCCTTCTATTTGCCACATCAAGCTAAACATTAACAATGAAAATTGGTCTTTGTTTAAATCAGGTTCCTGATAGAGTACACTAGTACATGAAGTCTGGTAACCTGAGAAAAATCAACACAGAGAAAGAAAAAGAAAACTGATGGGTTTCAAAAGAATATAGAGAGGAGTGATCGAAGTTCTCACTGTCCCTTCACAGCTATTTTGAGTACACTGTATTTTGTGTTTTCAGACACACCAGAAGAGGGCATCACATCCCATTACAAATGGTATGTGAGCTACCATGTGGTTGCTGGGAATTGAACTCAGGACTTCTGAAAGAACAGTCAGCACCCTTAACTGCTGAGCCATTTCTCCAGCCCATCTGTTTTGAATTTCACTCTGAAAAGTAAGATTAAAATAAGGTTTTGCTTCACTCTGACGTGAAGGCTTGATATCTAGATGCTGAGAATATAAAACTAGAAAACAGGTGGTACATATATGATTCAATTGAAAGTTCAGGTTCTCAATAAGCATATCCCAAACTGCAGAGAAAACCACATTCCCTTCTGAACACTTGCTTTGGATCAGAAATTACCATTTGGTGGTTAATAATGTTTGCAGTATTCATCTCAGCTGCCCTTGACCTCTTTGATGAAGTTCTGTCCTTGAACTCATTGATTGTGCTAACTTTTTTTTAATATTTATTTAACGTGAGTACACTGTTGCTGTCTTCATTGGATCCCCTTTACAGATATTTGTAAGTCACCTTGTGGTTGCTGGAAATTGAACTCAGGACCTCTGGAAGAGCAGTCGTTACTCTTAACTGCTGAGCCATCTCTCCAGCCCCTGTGCTAACATTTATCCAGTAATTATTACAATGTAACCTTGAACTGTAATCTAATATTTCTCCTGTGTGTGTGTGAGTGTGTGTGTGTGTGTGTGTGTGTGCGTGCATGTGTGTGTGTCTGTGTGTCTGTGTGTTTGTCAGGGTTATCACTCCAAATTCCTAGGAGAAGAGAAAAAAATATTTTAGCACGTCATGTAGTAGCAATACCCTCTATTATTACAGAGGGTGCTTGGAGTTTAGAACAGATGATGCGTGGCAAAGAAAAAGCAGACACATAAGTAGAAGGTATTCTTTCCATTTTTCATTTCAATATGCATCCAGTCTATGGGATTTTGCATGACACATTCTGGACAACTGTACCAAATTACTTAGTAACCAATCTCTGGAATCATACAGTCACACCGAGAGGTATACAGTGTCAATCTGGACAATATTCTGTTTTTTATCATTGAAATAAAAATATTATTACCTCATTCAACACTCCCTTTTTCCTTCCTAATTGTTCCTATACAACTACTTGTTCTTTCTAATTCTCACATTCATAGACTCTATTTCTCTGTTTATGAATACACACACACACACACACACACAGACACACACACACACAGACACACACACACACACACACACGTGCAAAAATAGCCAACTCTGTTCATTCTGTATAATGTAACTCTTGTGGATATGAATTCAGTGATAGCTAACTCATATTGGAAACCTATAGGATAGCTAGGTCATGATTAAGAAGAGAGAAATTATGAGGAGTACATGAAACCCAGCCAACTACCGAGCTTGATAAAGTCTTGGCTCTTATAGAAGAGCTGCCAGTTTACTAAACCAGCATAATCCATAACTATAATCAAAATATTTACCCTGCTAGCAACAGATAACTATAGGTTTGACCTGTCATCAAAGAAGTATATCCACTCAACATACAAAGACAATTACTGAAAACACAACTCATCAAAATTCAGAGATTTGAAGCCATCCTCAATAGATACATGTACAAATAAAACTCCTACACCTAGGACACAGAAATCTCAGTGAAAGGGAGGGGAGAAGGATTCTAAGATGTAGAGGCATAGGAAGCTTACGGTGAGCCTTTGTCTTCTATATGTGTCAGAGGGGCTATACCTATGAAGTCCCTTCAATATTTTGACCCAAATAAGACCTGAAAAAGGATATTAACAGATAATCTAATGTATAAAAAAGGAATTTCATGGGACTTATGCTTTTCCCTAAAAGATTTATTATATCTGAAAAGTAAGTCTGTAAACTTTCCATTTAATAGAAAACTTTGCTTTATAGAAACTTGTTTAATTACTGGATCGTAATAAAACTGATTTATAGCCAATGAGAACTACAACCTTTGTGAAATGCGGAAGAATCACCTCATAGTTTGAATAGTATTCTTGCTTCAATATTTGTGCATTATTTTCCTTTTAGACTCATGTGTTTATTATTAATTCATGGGCATTTATGATTTGCCTGCATATGTGTCTGTGTGAGAGTGCCAGACACCCTGGAACTGGAGGTACAGAGATTTGTGGACTTTCATGTGGGTTCTCTTGGAAGAGAGTAGCCAGTACTCTTAACCACTGAGCCTTCTCTCTGATCCTGTGAGTTCTTTTCTTAAATGTTAACTTTAAGCATATTAATGAGACTTATGAATTATATAAATATTTATATATTTATATATCAAACAATAGAGACAAAAATACCTACAAGGCAGTATATTTCATAACATATTTTCTACTATTCCCAGAGAGTTTTTCCAATTATTGGCGTACCTGTTCTGTATGCAGTCATCATCTCTCTATGGTAGAGTAAAACTCAATCTATGAATACACTATTTAGATCAAACTAACCTTACAGAAATGGAAATTCAAATGGCTAAAAGCAATATTAAATCTATTTCTCACTCTGTATTTCAGAAAAGCAGGTCGGAAAGATTTCCTTCTTCAGGTGCTAAGAAAGCAATCCTGAGAGGGGCCCTGAGATTTTGAACAAAGAATTCTCTGAGGATGTCATAGAGGTTGACTTCATTCAAAGTACTAAAATGTTTTTTTTTAAATAAACAAAAAGATGGAGGAACTTGAATCTTTATGGGCCCGAACCAGCTGGAACTTCACAATTACCACTTCTGCTCAAGCCCTTAGAAGCCATCCATCATTACTGAACTTGGAGAAATACAGAACCTGGATGCTAAGTTTTGGTATAAGTTGTGAGTTTTTCTGTTTACAAGTATAATTTATTGGATAACAACTAGCTGTTTCTGCTCAGGAAACCCACGTCTCAAGCTAAAGCTCACATTTGCTCATGTCAGAATCAGACTGATTCCTTATTAGAGTTTGTCAGTTGACAGTAGTTTTGGAAACAGAGGCTTGTAAATTGTGCAGAGCAAACAGCCTACTATAATGGTTTTGTTATGTTATTTGTGCTACTTCAGGGACACGGTTTCAGCATCACAGTGAGAGAGTGAAAAGAAGACGAATATATAGACACAGAGAGAAGGCTGGGACCTCAACAACTTAGAAGTTGAATATATTCATTAGGCAGAATTGCACAGAGAGGTAGTGTTATTGAATACACCTGAACAAGGGATAGGTTATTACCTAAATACAAACAGGGGTTTAAAATTTATCATACCCAGTTGGATCAAAAAGACTGGTTTAGCTAACCTTATTATGATCAGTCTCTGTAAGGGGCGGGGGATACTTTTCAGACCAAAAACATCCCTGGGAAGAAAGTCATGATGGGCATTTTCTGCAAAAACTGTTAACATTCACCCCATGTCTACTCAGGAACTTTTTGCTCTCCTTTTGTGCACGAGACTGGGTAGCTCAGAAAATGGCCATGCCTAGATCAACAACACTTAGTCATTCAGGACTTAACTCATCCAGGAATACCTCCACCATCTGCAGGGTTTTATAGCACTAAATCTTTCATCAATTTTATTGTGGATACAAGTATGGCCTCTGGATGCTTTGCCACTTCAGCAAGAGAGACCTGTGATCTTTTAAACACTAGAGGCAGTGTTCCTTGGACACTAGGAATGTCATTTCAAAGCTTCCATGTGACTTAAGACAATCATGCATGGTATGATTGGTATGGGGTATTTGTTCTCATACCCCATTTCCATCCATCCTAAAATGAGAGTCTGATTAGAGTCTCATCCTCAAACAAGAAGAACGTGTTCAATTGCTATACTGTAGAGATAGAGAAAGGTTCATTTAAAATATAATGCTAAAGTTTCTCAACACTATGAAAACTGTTCAGTAATTATATGACAATTTGTTTTCAGAGTATGTAGTCACAGTTCCCTGTTTGAAAGAGAGAATATATTCCTCTATATTTCTCCTACTGCTTTCTGTAAAGATGTTTTCATGAAGTTAGAAACAAATATCGTAATCAAAAGTTGATAGATGGAAATTAGAAAGTATCTTCTACACGGTGCCAATGTGCAAAAATGCAAATGTATAGAGTCACTGTGTTTACTCACAGACAATAAATTAATTCTGATATCTTGGAATCTGCGGGTCACTTCAGCATGTAAAGCAGGGAGACAAACTTGGTTTTTGTCTCCTTCTGCTGCTTCAACTCCAACTGTTCAATATAATCAACAGACCTATAGTATACCAGGAGCTGCCTGCTCCTATATCCAGCATCATGCACCCATCTCAGGAGAGCATACAAATGTTCTCTTCAAGCTTTCTTCTCCCCACTCCTTATGTTATCCCAGGCTCTAACTCAAGTAAACAGACCTTGGAAATACTCAAGCAAAAAGACCAGAGAGTGGCAAGGTAGCTGAAAGACTCACACACACACACACACACACACTCTCTCTCTCTCCCTCTCTCTCTCTCTCTCTCTCTCTCTCTCTCTCTTTCTCTCTCCCTCCCCCTTCCCCCCTCCTGCTTAAAATCCAACTGTTCTGTCTATTCCTAATACTATTGCAGAACATGTGGTGAAACCTCTCCTATTCTTCCCCATTTCTAGGGGACTAAGAAGACCCTAGTTTAAAACTCTTCTTCCATTCCAGGATTTCTCATAGCTCAGTCCCACTAGTGTTAGCCCCAAATATCTAAAAACACATTTTACCTCAAGCCCAGAGTGAAAATCTATCAGGATCCTAGCCAAATAATAGAGAACACGAAATAACTACACTCTCTTGAGTCAAAATATCTAGTACAATGTTTCCCTAGAGACCAACAACTCTACCACAGAAGGCCATGAGTATCACAACATAGCTGACACACAAGAAAAATATTTAATATTGCTTTTTTGAATATGATAGGGGTCATTAAAGAGGAAATAAAGTCTTAACAAAATCTGTGGAAATGCAAATAATAAATTCAGGAGATGTCACTATGGTTTAAAATTTCAAGTTATATTACAGATTAATAGTAATGAAACCAACATTATTTTAGCAAAACAACAGACTTGTTGACCAAATATCAAGTATTAGACACAGGCATAGATCAACACACCTATGGGCACCTGATTTTTGAAAAAAGAGCAGAAATACACACTGTCCCCCCCCAAAAAAAAATAACACCTTTAAGCTTGTTGGTCAAACTGAACATCTGCATTGTCCGAATATGTTGATGTAATGCTAAATACTGACCCTGGTTACATCAAGGATGAGAGACTACTCACATATCCCAAGTGATGACGTGCAAACTTGCTCCTTAATTTAAAACTGATCATTAAATGAAGATGCCTACAGCCCTGGTGGACAGAGGAGATGGAGGCATGGTTTCAGTTCCAAGGCTTCTGGTCTGAGACAGAGACTGTGGGGCATCGGGCTATGAAAGGTACCTTGATTTCTGGTCTAGATAGTCAATCTCCGCGAGATCCTAAGGGACAGCAGGTGCATTCCCAGTCTCCTAAGAAATCAGGTCCTTCTCACGTAGCCACAGCTGTTCACAGCCGCTTGTAGAGAGGTTTGAGACAGATCAGTCATGTAGGGCAATGCTCCAAGCCATTCCTCCACAGGCGTGGACATGACCACAGGTCACATAGGCTCAAGACACATCAGTCACATAGAAGCAGGACCATGCCCCTCCAATATATAGATAAGGTATTACCAAGCTCTCAGGCCAAACCTGCGCAGTACCTGTGGCCAGACCATGACCTGTCCCAAAACTGTATTTAAGAATCCCGTTCAGAAGGATTAAAGGTGTGCAAGAATCACACCTCTGCTTCGGGAAGAGATCAGCTTCCCCAAGATGGCTGCCAGAAGCTCTCCTGCACTCCTTGCCAGCTAGCCAGTCCCCTGATGGCTCAGACCAGCCTGATATGGACGCAGAGCAACACCAGTGGGGGCAGCAAAAAGCTTTTCCCCTCCCTGCCCAAGTTCTCTTCACTTCTCCTGAACCCGCACACCTAGCCAAACCAGAGATCTCTGGGGAAAACCTCCTCACAGAGACCCCCAAGAAACCATGGGAGAAGAGAGAAGAGAAGCACTGTGTTGAAAATGCTAGTGAGAATTCGCCGTGAAGGCTGGGCATTTGGAGTTAAAAGTGGTCCAGACAGAACACGGCAAGTTATACCTCATGGTTATGAATTAGGAAGTACAAATGAATAAATTTGAGATTCGACATCTGCCCAGTTCTGATTCTTTAAAGGCTTATTATAAATATAAAGGCTGTATGTCTTTTTTTTCTGAGAACTGAATGATCTTAGGAATGGGTAGAAACCCCTGGTTGAGAGTTAAAAAAAACTTACAACACAAATAGATCCATACTTATTAACCTGCACAAGGCTAAACTATAAATGAATGAAATACCTCAACATGAAACCAGATGCATTGAACGTAGTAGCAGAGACTGTGGGACTTGCCTTGAATTCATGGGTACAGAAAAGATGTTTTGAACAGAATACCACTAGCACAGGGAACAAGATCCACAATTAAATGGGACCTCCTGAAACTGAAACTCCTTCAGATTCAGGAACTCTGTCCTTGGACAAAGCAGAAGTCTACAAAGTAGGAAAAGATTATAAAAAGCATATGTCCAATAGAAAGCTAATACCTAAAATATGTTAATGAATCAAAGAAAATCTTAGGTAACATGAAAACAAAGAAGCCAATTTAAAAACAAGACAAAACAAAAACAAAGTGCAAATCCCAACAGAATTCTTAAAAGAAGCTTAAATGTTAGAGAAACAAAGAGATGTTCAACATTCCTTGTCATCAGGGAAATGAAAATGAAAATTCCTTCGGTATTTCATCTGAAATCTCTCAGAATGTCTAAGATCAATGAAAACAAGTTACAACTCATGCGGGCACGAATGTGCTAGAAGGGAAACACTCATCCATTGCTGGAACCACTTCTGCAGCCACTATAGAAATCAGTGTGGTGATTGCTCAGGAAGTGGGAATCAATCTACCTCAAGATCCAGCTACTCTCCTGTGGTGGTATAAATAAAAATGGCGTCTATATTCTCATAAAGAAGCACACATTAGGAGGATTCACATACATACACATACACAGCCACATGACTGTGACAAAATGTACTTGAAATGGAATTAAGATGGCCCATTAGGCTCATGGAGAATGACACTACTAGGAAGTGTGGCTTTATTGGAGTAGGTGTGGCCTTGTTGAATGAAGAGTATGAGCCTTAAAGCTTCAGAAGATCAAACCAGGTCCAATGGTTCATGCGCTGTCTTCCTTCTGCCTTCCTATCCAGATGTAAAACTCTCATCTACTCTATCAGTACTATTACTATGCCTGCCTCCATGCCACCGTGCTTCCTGTTGTAAAGACAATGGACCAACCCTGTGAACTGTCAGCTAGCCACAATGAACTCCTTTTCTTTTTTTTTTTTTTTTTTTTTTATTAACTTGAATATTTCTTATATACATTTCGAGTGTTATTCCCTTTCCCGGTTTCCGGGCAAACATCCCCCTCCCCCCTCCCCTTCTTTATGGGTGTTCCCCTCCCCATCCTCCCCCCATTGCCACCCTCCCCCCAACAGTCTAGTTCACTGTGGGTTCAGTCTTAGCAGGACCCAGGGCTTCCCCTTCCACTGGTGCTGTTACTAGGATATTCATTGCTACCTATGAGGTCAGAGTCCAGGGTCAGTCCATGTATAGTCTTTAGGTAGTGGCTTAGTCCCTGGAAGCTCTGGTTGCTTGGCATTGTTGTACATATGGGGTCTCAAGCCCCTTCAAGCTCTTCCAGTTCTTTCTCTGATTCCTTCAATGAACTCCTTTTCTTTATGAGAGTTACTTTCTCTTTGAAATTATTGTTTGTGAATTATGTGTGGCTCTTTGTGTCTCTATATAGGTATGAGCACTTATAAGTGCAGGTCCCCTTAGAATCCAGAAGAAGGTATAGACTCCTACAGACTTGCAGTTAAAAATGGTTTTGAGCTTCCTGACATGGGTGCATGGGATTATTCTCAGGGCCATTAGAAGAACAGTAAGGACTCCTAACCACTAAACCATCCTCTCTCCAGTCTCTCCTTTCCGTTTCATTTAAAGCCATGTATTAATGTATATAAGGCCCATCATATTATCCTGTAGATTCTTAAAATCCTTAATTTGATAATACATGCAGAGATGTCTATTCCACTGTAAGTCACACTTCTTGGTTTCTCATGACTATGTATTTCATTTGCTGGGTCTTCATTGGGCGTTGACAAGAAATTATGCTGCTTTCATAAGAAATATGGTATAATTCTTTCTAGCATACAGTTTATGCTTCTATAGTTCTTTTATATTTTCTGTTGGTTATTCTCAAAGCTTTAGTGGTTTGATTGGAAATGAGAGTATATTAGTATGTTTAGAGACTTCCTCACAAACTCAGGAATACACCATTATCTTTCGAAGAACTGCTGCATAGCAATTTTCCTATGAAATAATCATCCCTATTAAGGAGGAGCTCATTAAATCATAAGATGCTCTCTAGGTAAGTACGAATTCCCTCCTGCAGAGAAGATTGTTAAACTCTATAGGTTAAACAACTTATTAGCTTTAGGAAGTCACTGAAACTGACCAAATTCTCATCAGCCTTTCTTTGCAGGCATACAAGGCAGCAAGT
Source organism: Rattus rattus (assembly GCF_011064425.1). Classification (NCBI taxonomy): domain Eukaryota; kingdom Metazoa; phylum Chordata; class Mammalia; order Rodentia; family Muridae; genus Rattus; species Rattus rattus. The sequence continues at coordinate 104,377,033 of NC_046157.1, read as the reverse complement.
ACTGCTGAGAAACACTCTCAGCCATGTTCAACTGTCAGAAGGAAGCAATGGCTAGCCAATTTACCTGTAGGAGGCCCAGACCACTTGAGCTTCCTGACATTTAACAAAATTTTGAGATGGCTCTACTGGTTGTTTTTATGTGAACTTAACATAAGTTAGAGCCAACAGAGAGGAAGGCGCCTCACCTAAGAGAACGTCTCCATAAGATCCAGCTGTAACATGTGTTCTTAATTAGAGATCAAGATGGGAGGTCCCAGCCCATTGTGCATAGGACTACCTCTGAGCTTCTTTAAGAAAGCAGGCTGAGTAAGCACTGTGAGGCAAGCCAGTAAGCAGCACTCCTCCATGGCCTTTGTATCAAGTCCTCCTTCTTCCAACTTCCAGTTGTGTTTGAACTTCTGTCCTGATTTCCTTTGATGAAGAACAGAAATATGGAAGTGTAAATCTGATAAACTCTTTCCTTTCCAACTTCCTTTTTGTTAATGGGGTTTTTTTTCAGCAATAAAAACCCTACAACAAGTTGGTGATAGGCTTACGGGGTGTTTTGGAGACTGTCTTAACTATGTTTTGGGGAGTGGGGTCAGAAGATTTTGGGGCATTGGACTAGAAAAGCCCTTGAGTGTTAAGAGCTCTGTGGGATCTTCTTGAGGAACTTGAAAGATAAGAATGTGAGAGTAAGGAAGATGAAGACCTGACTTGTAAAATTTCTGAAGTAAATTTAAAGAATATTATGGATGTTTACTTATTTGAATTAAAATTTCATCATTCTAATCACCTGTAGCAGAGTCAGCACAATGAGCAAAAGATGAACCCACACAAGTGAAACCTTTGCATACCGTGTACAATCAATGGTGGTTAGATGGAGCTCAGAAATTAAGATTTAAGAGAGAGCAGCATCACTGAGGTGAAATCTTCTTGTAAGTGTTTTCTGAGAGCAAAGAGAGACTCGAGAAGTAGCCAGTCCTAGCATCTGAGTTTGGTAATGTGTAAGAGTCACCCAAGTAGTACTGGTTTTGAAGGCATGAAGGAATCATGGACAGTAGCTGAGGTTTGGTACTGAGCGAGGCAAGGAGAGGCCATTGGTAAAGATGCAGTGGCCTCATTTGGAGTTTCGGGGCCAGACTTAAGAGGTCATGGAAGGAAGTTGAGGTGTGACACCATAAGGAGAGCCTATGAGATAGTGTTAGTGAAAAATGCATCCCATTTGCAGCTAGGGACCCCAGGAATCTTGGGGATAACAGCATCATAAGACTACAATGAAGAACAGGAACAGCAGTAGAGAAAAACAGAGCCAACCTGAGTCTAGAGGACAAGCTCTGTGTGCTGCAGACAGTGCAGTTCCAGAAGTGACAGAAACCCTTTGGAGGAGCCTACAAGATGGTAAGTAGATCCCAGACATTGGACAGTGGAAGCTTGATTTTGATGTGATTTAACAATTATCCCCTGGTTTGTTCCTTTTGAAGTAAGAAAGTATTGATGTATTTTTCATTTTACTGGAGCCCATAGTTGAGAAACTTTGAGTTTTAAAAGTTGATGGATTCATCATGGAGATAGGAAAAGAATAGCAGAAACACCTGAGAGGTGGTTTAAAGAGGCACATGATTTTCAACAGGCACATGATTCTGAGAACAGACCTACTTGGTGCATTACCTTGTTTCCATTCATTACAAATTATACTTATGTACCTTAACACACACACACACACACACACACACACACACACACACACACACACACAGAGAGAGAGAGAGAGAGAGAGAGAGAGAGAGAGAGAGAGAGAGAGAAGATTGCAAGCTACTAAATATTATTAAAATATTTTTCTGTTGCTGTGATACAATTTACTTAGGAAAAGATTTGATGTGTTTTTACTTCAGAAAGGTAGTTAATCATTGCAGAGGAGACATTGAAGCAGTCAAGGAAAGTATGAAAGTAGGATCAGGGAGCTGAGCTATCACACTGAATCTGCACTCAGGAAACACACAGAGAAAACAAGTTTGGAAATACTGTTCAATTGGAATGTGATGCATTTGCTCTAGGAGGATTACACCTCCTAAGAGCAAGTAGAATACAAGTGTTGAAATCCATGGCACTTTGTAGATTTTTCCATATTCAAAGCTGGAAAAAAATGGGATTTTTCTTGATTTTCAAACTGTGTCTATTTCCTTGTTCCCTACTTCAGCTCTCCACATTTTACTTCAGAGTGAAATAGAGAGTAAATATTTGTGTGTCAGCCTTTTCAATGATTTCATGTCTTGAATTAATTGTGCATGTGCGTGTGTGTATGTGTGTGTGTGTGTGTGTGCCTGTGCCTGTGCCTCCGTGTGTATGTGTGTGTGTGTGTATGTGTGTGTGTGTGTCTGTATGTGTGTGTGTGTGTGTGCCTGTGTGTGTGGGGGGGAGGTAGATCTAAACACTATCTAGCTACAGGAAGCATTTGCTTTTTAAGAGTCCAATGCAGAGCTGATGAACAAGCTCTTTGTGCATTGTGGGAATGAAGCCTACCACCAGCACATCTTGTATTCTAATTGAATAAAACCTGAAGTCAGTAGTTCTGCTGTGCCTTAACCTAGCTTTTAATGCCCTTGTCACTGAGCATAATGCACCTCTCAATCTATGGTATAAAGGGATGCCTTTTTGGTTCATCCAAAGCACATTCCCTTTGTTTTAGAGGTGAACCTGATACTAAAATAAACATTTTTAATCATTATTGTAATGCCAGGATGTATTACACTTTCTACAATCTTTCAAGTACTTTGTAAATAAAAAAAATTATCTGGGTCACCTAAATAAGTCATATATCTGCACAAACATCATTATAAAATATATCTAAAATATTATTTTTCCTACTATATAGAGCATTGTTGGTATATTTGTAGAAAATGATATCTGATACAAATCTAAATCAATAACAAAATTATAAACAGACATCAATATATCTATTTTCTAATAAATATTTTCATGTCAATTGATGAAAATGTTAAATTATTAACCTTATATGCAAAATATATTCAAATCCTAGTATATATGTTATAGTCATTGATCTATTAATCATAACATAGAAAGTATATAATCAATTAACATATATAGTAAAAAGTTACTTCAAATTTCAAATAAAATCAACATAAAGTTTTTAATATATATTGCTTCTAAAAATGGAAACTATGGAATTGTAGACTGAAGACACATGATTTAATTACCAGTGTAGATCATATTTAAAAACCCCTCATTATTATTATTCTTTTAATTTAATTTAATCTTTTTTTTTATATTCCAGATTTATCCTCCTCCTGGTCCACCCTCTGACTGTTCCACATTCCATAGCTCACCTTTCTCCCAGTCTCCACGAGGATATCCCCACCCCCTAAACCCTCACCCCACTAGGCGCCCCACTCCCTGGAGTCCCCAGTCTCTTGAGGGTTAGGTGCATCTTCTATGACTGAAGCCAGAACAGGCAGATCTCTGCTGTAAATGTGTTGGGGTCTTTATATCAGCTGGTGTATGCTGCCATGTTGATGGCTCAGTGTCTAAATATCTCCGGGATCCAGATTAGTTGAGACTTCTGGTCTTCCTATAGAGCCGCCCTCCTCTTTAGTTTCTTCTAACTTTTCCCTATTCAACCAGAGGGGTGAGCAGCTTCTGTCCATTGGTTGGATGCACACATCTGCATTTGGCTTTCTCAGCTGCTTGTTGGATCTTTCGGAGAGCAGTCTTTGTCCCTATTTGTGGGCACTCTATTAGCCTCAGAAATAGTGTTAGGCTTTGGGACCCCCACCCCCCGCCTTGAGCTGGATCCCAGTTCAGGCCTGTCACTGGACCTACTTTTCATCAGGCTCTTCTCCATTTTTGTCCATGCAGTATTTTCAGACCGGAACATTTAATTATGTGTCAGAGTTTTTGACTGTGGGATGGCAACCCCATCCCTCACTTGAAGCCTTGTCTTTCTGCTGGAGGTGGTCTCTACAAGTTCCCACTCCCCAGTCTAGGGCATCTAAGGTCCCTCCCTTTGAGTCCTGAGAGTCACTCACCTCCCAGGTCACTGGTATAATCTGTAGGGTCCCCTTACCTCATACCTCTTGAGGGAGCCTGTTTCCATTCTTTCTGCTGGCCCTCAAGGCTTTAGTCCTTTTCCCCTACCCAATACTTGATCATATTTACCTCGTCCCCTCCCTGTCCCCTTTCCCATCCAGGTTCCTCCCTCCCTCCCCGCTCCTGTGCTTGCTTTCTTCTCCCTCCCCAGTGGGATTGAGGTGTCCTCACTTGGGCCCTTCAGCTTGTTAAACATTTTGAGTTCAGTGGACTATGTCCTGGGTATTATGTACTCTCTATTTTTTGGCTAATATCTACTTATTAGTGAGTATATACCATGCATGTCCTGATGGGTCTGAGTAACTTCACTCAGGATGACATTTTCTAGTTCCATCCCTTTGCCTGCAAATCACAGGATGTACTTGTTCTCAATAGCTGAGTAGTATTCCATTGTGTAAATGATCCATATTTTCTGTATCAATTCTTCTGTTGTTGGACATCTGGGTTGTGTCCAGCTTTTGACTATCACAAACAAGACCACCATGAATATAGTGAAACATGTGCCCCTTTGGCTATATTCTGACAAATGGAGCTCAGTCCACAGGTAGCATTATTTCCAATTTTCTGAGGAACTGCCAGACTGATTCCAGAGTGGTTGTACCAGTCTGCAATACCTCTCGCAGTGGGGGAGTGTTCCTTTTTCTCCACATCCTAGCTAACATGTACTGTAACTTGTGGTTTTGATCTTAGCCATTCTGATTCCTGTAAAAGGGAATTTCAGGGTTGTTTTGATTTGCATTTCTCTGCTCATTAAGGACTTTGAACATTTCTTAAAGTGTGTCTCAGCCATTTAAGAATCTTCTGTTGTGAATTCTCTGCTTAGTTCTACACCCCAGTTTTCCATTGGGTTGTTTTGGTGGTCAGCTTCTTGAGTTCTTTATATATTTTGGACATAAGCCATCTATTGGATGTGGGGTTAGTGAAGATTATTTTCCTCAATTTGTAGATTGCTGTTTTGTCCTATTGGCTATGTCCTTTGATGTGCAGAAGCTTTCCAGATTCATGAGATTCCCATTGTCAATTCTTGATCTTAGAGCATGAACCATTGGAGTTCTGTTTATGAAATTTCCCCCTGTGTCAATGATTTCAAGGCTTGTTCCCACTTTCTCTTCTATTAGCTTCAATGTATCTGGTTTTATGATCAGGTCCTTGATCCACTTGGACTTGAGCTTTGTATAAGTTGACAAATATGGATCTATTTTCATTTTTCTACATACAGCCAGCCAGTTAGAACAGCACCATTTATTAAAGATGCTTTCATTTTTTTCTATTGAACCACTTTCATTTATTGGAATAAATATTTTGGCTTCTTATATCTTATATCTTCTATCATTCATTCCCAAAGTTAAAGTAAAAACTAATCCTATAACGAAAACTTAGCTAATATAATCTGCCATCTATATATGTATCCATTTATCTCCTCTGTCTATCATCATTATCATTATTTATCTACCTATCATTTGTATTGATCCATACATAAAAGTCATGCGGCTACAGTATTTAACATTGATTGAAATTAATTAAAATTCTAAATTCAGTTCTGTGTCATAATAGTTGCATTCCTCATGTTTAGAAGGCATTTTTTGCTAATTTTTGCTATACTGTTTCTACAAAACACTTAAATATTTGGGATTTGAGTTCAGGATAACTTCGTTATAAGACTTGATCAAAAGTTTTGGGTCTTGAATTGTTGGCATGGCTCAGCAAACAAGGGTGAGTGTAGCCAAGCTTGATAGCCAGAGCTCCATGTCCAGGATTCACATGGTAGGTGTTGAGTTCTACAACTCATCTTCAAATATTCTCACGTGGTGCTCTATTCTGACATAACACATAACATAGATAAATACATTAAAGTAAAACGTCGTGGCTCTATATCCCATATTTTTCAATCAAATGATAAAACTTTCAGATTTAAGGTGCATTTGACCTGGTCACATCTTCTAAAGCCTTTTGGGTTCTAATAATGACCTGACAGTGAGATATAGGTTCATATCGCAATGATCCCCAAAATGATATGAACATGTACCTTAGATTGTACCTCAAATGTCCCAAAAGCTTGCAAGTCGTTTGTAAAGGTAAAAAATGTGTTAACACACACACACACACACACACACACACACAAAGACACACATACACACACACACACACACACACACAGACCATACTCTGTGTGTGAATACATATGTGTACACACGGGAATACTGTAATAAGCCTCCAACCCTCAAAATATCTAACGTCAAATTATCTTCTTTTTCCCAATTGAGTATAATTAGACAAATATTCAAATTTCGTGAGTTCTGTTTCCTCATGGGAAAAGTGGGAATAATTGTGCCTATTGCAAAATATTTCTCTGAGAATCATACAAGCCCTGATGTCTCCAAGGCCTTGGGCACAGTGCCTGTTGGGTATTAGTGAGTAAATAACATGAGGAAAATGGGTATCAGATGCAAATCATCAACAATAACTCACAAGAATAAAAATGAAACAGTCTGTACATTTGAAATAGATTGGTATCAGTAATTTAGAAAGATTGTGTAAGTGGCTGTCAGCTGGTACATTTTTTGTCTACAAAATTAGTGAAGAAGAATATTTTAAAGAATCAAGACTCAAACATAACACAAAAAATCTTGACTCTTATAGCCCACTGGTGTGTGGTGTTTGAAAGGCATATAAGATGTATATGTTATCATTATACCGGAATATATAAGAGAATGTTTCTTTGTTTAGATTACCAAGATGCTTGCACTTCAGTAAATTTTGACTTACTCTTCATTAAAAAAGTAAATTTGATCTGCAACAGATTGCAATAAACAAATTAATGGGAATGACAAAAGACAGCTAATGAAAGAAAATTAATTATTCAATGAATTGATTGTTTCTTGAGCCTCACAGTTATCTACACAGTTGTACAATTTAATAAGTAAATGTTCTGCAGGAAGATGGAATTCACTCACTTAGTTGAAATCTAGATACTGTAGGATTTACAAGTGTTTTCTACTACATAGGTCTTGTTTACCTTATTTTTTTATGTTCATTAAATCTAGTAATTTAGCTGAAAGGCTTATAAATTTTAGAAAGAGTTTCAGTTATGTTCAAATGTAGGAAATGAGATAACATATGACCACACATGTATCGAAGTGGACAAGAAGCCTTTCAGTGATAATTAGTACAAAAATTGGATTTTGTAGGCCAGACAATAAAAAGTCTTATTACTGTAGATATTTTATTATCTGGGGCTTCTGATAGCATCATATTATACCCTTTAAATACAATAAAATTTATCTTTAATAGTGTGTAAAATATTAAGCACATATTTATGGTTCCATTATGTATTCTTATTAAAACAGATTTTGTATTTCTGAGACAATCCTCCCAAGATAATTGCACAATTCCTCCTCTTCATAAAAACACCTGCCTGTTGTCAGAAATCAATTTTTCTACTCATCTATTATAATTTCCAATATAGTTGTGAAAGTATTTCAAATAAGACTGGTATTGGTAATTGATAAATTTCCCTTTATGAGTCATGACAATGGATGTTGCCTTCATATTAGGAATTACATGAACAGAATACTGTGCAGCCAAAGAAAATATGATAATGAGCATGTTAAATGATACCACTGTAGAAAGAAAATGTATCTTAAGTCTATTTAACTAATGCTGTTAGAATCAAGACTGTTTATATTAATTTTTTACAGCACAAATGTAAGGTACTAAAATCTCTAATTAAAATACTGTTATGTTAGCAATATAAATATATTATTATTCATAGAGATCTAAATTTATACATTTTAAAGCTAGTAACACTGTTTATATTGTTGATTTGTCCGTAATGGAAAATCACCATATATCACGTATACTTTTGAATATAAATCCCTTGAAAGTAAAAATGTCAGTTTTAAACTCCACTTTAAGTTTGGTGACAAGCACACACTGTAAAGTATAATGGACAAAAAAACACTGTCTGCATGAACAATAATGCTAATAATAGAAAAACATCCAAGAAATTCAAACTGATCCTTTGACTTGTTTCTTGGTTGAACTTACTGTACAGGTCCCATCACTGATTACTGGCTATCAAAGGGTATATTCAAAGATTAGATCTTCCCTGTTCCTCCTGGCAACACCTGTTTCTAATACCATAACATATTTATGTTTGTCTTATGAGTATATATTAATGATGTATTTACTGTAGATTTAGATAGTGTAAAATTCATTACAGTTTTTCCTACTGGACCAGGAGGTAATTTAATTGATATATAAATAATCCTGAACTTCATTGCTACTGATTAACTTTAAAAAATAATGTTATAAAATACTATAAAAAGAAACAATCATATACTTGAAAAATGTTCCCAGACACATATTTTCTGAACAGGGGCTCAGATAAGGACTTTTCACCAATGACTACCTGTTTTGTGTATGATGTGCATCGAGATCCCATAAGGTATATAATTCTATCATTTTGGGCCACCCTTAGTTGATTAGACCATGAAATGAGTCCTATGAGAATCCACAAACATTCCTTTGGCTATAAAACCACACCATAAATATTACTGTTGTTCAATAGTAATAGTTTGCCTTCAACTTTAATTGGTGGAAGTGCAGTTTCCCAAACCCTTTTAAGAACAACTTTCAGGGAATGATCATAAATCAGCACCCAAGACAAGACAACACCACAGAGCCATTTCTCCAAATGGTAATGTTTCATTACACAAAATGTAAGTGACAAGATTTATTTTATAGAGGAGACTCCATGCATTACAGGTCTGCCATTGGTCCTAATATGCAGAGTGCAAGTAAAATGAGAACCCAATCTACATTACAAGCTTCTCTGCAGCTGGAGTCCTTGCTGCTCTAATGGGAGCAGGTGCTTCAGGCTCTTTTCTTGCGAGTTTTGTGCATAGGCTAAAGCAAAGCAAATTCACATCAATACAAAAAGGTGATGGAGGATACTAAGACTTCTGTCACCATTCCTATTTCTCTAACAATGTTTCTTACCTGGAGACAAATCAGAGGGTTTCCACCTCTTCATGACTGGAGATTAGTATGGTGTATAAATGTCGACAAATGAAGTATCATGTTATCTTTTCTCAGGTTCAATAAATTATTGTTTCATTATAAATGGGAAAATACTGATTGATATTTTTTTCAAAGTACTCCAAAATTGATTTGGTTTATTGTTATAAGTTGACCAAATATGGAGCAAAGCATTTTGTATTAATATTATAATTATTAACAGTACTGTAGACTATTAGCTCTTTACTAAAACAATTATCATTATTTGGTTTCGGAGAGGATCATGAACATTGGTAGTCACATTGTAGTAGAATAGTAGTAGGGGACTAGAAAACAAAGCTATTGAATAAAACAAAGATATTTGAATAGCAGGTATTTGCCACAAGTGTGCAATATGAATATACAACATAAGATATAAAGATTTTGAAAAATTATTGGAGATTGTCAAAGAATAGGATTTTAAAAAAAATATGTTGCAGAGTTAAGACTTTCATAACGTTTCTCCTCGAATTAGGCATTCAATGACTAAAATATCTATCTAAAATTTATTTCTGGTAATTGAGCTATTTAAAGGTCTGAAATGAATAAAAAATCAGATCAAATATAAAACTTGCCACATTACTGATGGCATGCACAAATGCTGGGTCATGGGCAAGAGGTAGCTCTTAAATTTGTATGTGATCTGGAAGAAATCAACTTCTTACTAAATGTTCCCAGTGTGCGCTGCGGTCCCTTTGCTCCATTGGATGGGAGCTGCAAGGGGACAAACTCACACTTTTCAACATTTGGAAAGCCTGGGCCTTGCATCTCTTCAACCTTTGCATTACATAAGCTCCGAGTCCAGAGAATTAGATGGTGGAATTAAAAACAGTTTCTGGGACAGGGTGATGGCTTAATGTTTAAGCACTCTTGCTGCTCTTGCAGAGAGCCTTGTTTTAATATATACCATCAACATGGCAACTCCCCACTCCAGTTCCAGAAAATTCAACACCCTTTGCTGTTCTCCATAGCATTTAGGTAATACACAGACAGATATGCAGAGAAACACACATGCACAGCATTGTTTATTTTAAGGAAACAAATAAAGTAGAAACTGAAGGGTGAAGGCTCTGGTTGCTCATATAAGAAGTTCTTGCTGTGACTTCCCATTACAAATAGTTCAGCACTCTGCATCTAATGAAATCTGTGGCTTTTGGAGGAACTTGTAATACTAGTAAGTCAGGAGCAATCAGTGTCAGCCAGTGTTGCAGCTCCTGAACTACTGTCTGGATACTCAGGATAATTGCAATAGAAGCCCCAAAGCCTGTTCAAGAAATGTTTACAGCAATGGTAATGTTCGAGAGAGATTTTACTCACTTGGAACAGCAACACTGGAAGCAAGAAAAACCTAGATAAACTTTGGTTATTTACAGAACCTGGACATTTTTAGTGACAGCCATTGAATCTCTGAGCTTTGTCATCTCGTTCCTTTGCATTGCAGACTTGGCACTTCTTTGGACCTCTTCCAATTGCCATGTCTTGTAGTCTACCAGCCTCTTTCATGTACCATCTTTGTTTACTGTATCATTGACTCAGATCATTCTGGAGTTCCTCAGCAGCTTTCTAGTTATTTCTACAGCTGCTGGTGCCACTGGTTGTGCCTTATGACTCTTTGGGCATATAAGACCAAGTAAGAAGGAAAAGCTCGTGTTAAATTTTAAGCAAGTTATAGGGCACATTAGGAAACATTAAGGTACCACGAAGATGACTAGAAAGTGAGCTGAACATCTATGCAGTAGGTGGTGTGTAGCATGAGTATGCAAACACTAATGGTTGTGTTGAGGCTGAGCACAGCTTCTGTTGTATGAGACAAGTCTTGTGAGGATCAACCATAAGTCATCAATTGCAGGATACACTGACTCTCCCTAAGTTGTTGAAGAAGATTTCACCTCCTAATGTAATTGCAGTGGTTCTTCCAAAGTTTGTTGAGTTGTTCGTTTGTTTTTCTGAGATGTTGCCATTCTAGGATAGTATACTCGGGAGGTTCATGACAGTAACATAATTTCTTTAAGAGGACCTGACTTTCCTCTCAATGGGCCTTGAAGCCTGGAGTGTTCTTAAAGGGATTGTACAGTATGCCAAACAGATGTCTTTGAGTGTATGGTGGCTAGTGGACAGCAAAAAGGCTGTCCCTCTGCCCTCTTACCTCCCTACATTGTGGGTCTAAGGGACTCATCTAACTCCTGCCATTTCATTTCCAACAGATTTTCTGACTAGAAAACAGAAAAGTCGAGTAACATATAACATAAACAAATGTGTGCATTATAGGGTCTTTCGGATATATATTTTAAGAAATGAAAATACAAAACTAATATTTTTAACACTTATCAATGGTTTCTCCCAAATTGAATGTCCATAGGAAGCGCTGGAAATGCTCTGAGCTATCTCCAGGTAAGAAGAGTTTTAGCAGTGTTATGGGACAAGTAATGAACGGGGTTTTCACATTCTGTGTTTGTCTATTCTGAGGGTTCATTGACTTATAACACTTAGGAATATGCCATAAAATCCAGGAAATAGTCCCAAGAAAATCTTAGTGGATTCCCTCCTAATTGACAAGAAGTAGACATTTATCTTCACTTTTGCTAATGAAGCAACATCTAGGGAAATATACTTATTGAAAATTAATAGTGAGAAAGGTGGTGGGAAATTACAGTTGCAAATGTCTGTCAGTGCAGAAGAATAAAGTCCAACAGTGGCTGTTGCTTTGCTACTTTCCCAATCACATGCTGTTGTTTGTTTTTGTTTTATTTTGTTTTGTTTTTAGTATTTAAAGGAAAAGACCCAGAGAGGGAAACAGCTTGTGTGATGCTCAGGGTCTGTTCTCTGGCCACTTGTCTGAAAGCCGGGGAATTTTCTGCTGTTGCTAATTACTAAACAGTCTTAGAATAAGACAAGATGTTCAATGGATCATGTGATTGGCGTGGATGGCGAAACTAAGAGTTCTATGGCATATATATATATATATATATATATATATGGAAGAAATATAAAGATACACACACACACACACACACACACACATATGTTCTGGGATGGATGTAGGCATCACTGCAGTTACATCTTCCATGATGATAGAGTGGTTCCATTTTATGGAATCAGTGAAAACTCACAAGATGTACCAGTCTTTGTTTATATAATGCAATCAGTCACAGATGAAAATTTTCATGAAAATATCAGGAAATTAGTTTTTCTTCAGGACTGAATAATAGCTGTGGGCATCCTTAAGAGAAATTCTCTTCATTTGCTAGTGATAGCCAGACTAATTTTGTACCTCAGCAATTATGTATAGTAGCACAGCAAATAAACATCGAGATGCAGGTATATTTTTGGTATGATATCTTCATCCCTGACATACATCTAGGTCACAAGGTAGAATATTGAAATGAGTTTGCAATATTTTGCCATGTCTAAAAGAATCAAGATAATATGGGTCAAACACTTTCATGAAGACCAGATACTTTTAATAGTTTGAATCCATTGAGTTACATAAAAGGAAAGAGTTTCTGCACAACAAAGTAATCAATCAATAGAGAGAAGAGGTAGTGTGTAGACTTGGAGGAAATCTCTGTCTCATCCAACACAGAATTAATCATCAATATATTTAAAAATAAAAACTCAAAAATAACTCATCTACTCACTATTTGGGCAATTGACCTGACTAGACATTTCTCAAAAGAAACCATTGAAATTACTAATAAATTCAGGGAAAATGTTAATATTGTTAACCATCAGAAATACAAATCAGAAAAATACTAAGCTTCTAATTTAGCAAAGCTGTTTTTCCTTTTCTTTTTTATTGTATATTTAATTTATTTACACTTCAAATGTTATCCACTTTCCATTTTCCCCTCTGCAAAACTCCTAAGCCATCCCCTACCCCTGCTTCTATGAGGGTGCTCCCCAACCCATCCAGTCCCACCTCACCTCCCCAGCATTCCCCTATACTGGGGCATCGAACCTTCACAGGACCAAGAGCTTCTCCTTCCAGCTCTTTTTCAAAGGGAGAGCAAATGACACATGCTGGTGGGGAAGAGAGGCAAAGGAGACTTTATTAAATTTTGGTAAGAAAATAAGTTAATGAAGTTACTATTGAAATCACTACAGCAGGAAGGAAGGAGGGAGGGAGAGAGGGATAGAGGGAAGAGAAAGAGACAGAGGAGGGGAGAAAGGGAGGTAGGGAGGGAGGGTGGGAAGGCAGGAAGTAAAGAAAAAAGGAGGAAAATGAATATGGAATTGTCATAGGTGATAATTCTTGATCAAGTGAAAAATGTGTCTCACATCATTCTTAGGACAGCTCTTTGAAATTCCCTCAAAAGTCTTCCACACTAAATTTGTCTCAGGTTGGACACTTGTTTTTCTTGTTAAATGAGTTCACAGTGTGTGGGAATCATTTAATGCTTTGTCTACAGTGCCATTTGAATGTTAAATAATTGGGGATTTAATTGAGTATCTGTAAAAGCTGTGTGTTCATTTCTTTTAAAACATCCTAGCAGGTCAATTATTTTCTCCAATTTTGAATTTGCATGTATTATTGGAACATTGGATGATGATATGGAAGTGAAGACTATATGTTATTATTCTTTTTGGAATAAGCAAGCCACATGGTATCATTGATATTGTCTAGAACTTAAAGAGCTGATAAAATTCACCAGTGATATTTAATGTCTAATATTGGCAACACCCAGGCTTGATTATCAGCAGATACTGCCAGACACTTAAATCTTCCAGGATTGTCTCAGAGAGGTGATCATGAGATTAATGATGAGAAATATTTTTCTATACCTTACTTTTGGTTGATAATTCTATGGGGATATCTAATAATTATATTCTCATTTATGCTTAATGCTTTCAAATAATGCATAGTTCTTTTTCAAAGATTATTTTTAATCCACATGTGTTAAATGAGATACCTTTTTCTCCTTTGTTTTTTTATATTAATTCATTTGCTTATCTTATCTAGAAACTATTACCACATGAGTTTACCTTCAAGGACATTCATTTAAATTTTTTTCCAATACTGTTCATAATTTATTTTGTATTCATTTTCTTTTTCCTCTTTTTATTTGAAGTAACCAATCTTAGGACCATTAAACATTTTTTTTTATCTTATTATATTTTAGTTCAATAATTCCTTATGTTCATTTATGTATTTTTTATTCCTCCCTAATATTTTCATTGATTTTCTAGGGTACTGTCCTCTTGTTTAATAAGCATACTATTATCAAAAATAAATTATATTAAAGAAATAGTTAAATTTTTCTATTACTGCTTGCATATTTTTGCTGTGTATTTAAATTCTATTTTCATTCCTCTCTAAAGTAGAGAACTTGTGGATCCATTGTTCCCATTCAAGAAGAACCATTTTGTTTTCCATAGGCTTTGTCATTCTATGTCTCAGATGATGTTTTGTTGGGAATTGGCCACTTTTATAGAAGGACTCTCAATACAAGAGTTGCCAGTACATGTCTCTCATTGGTTTGCCAGTATTTTTTAAGAGTTCTTTTTTTGTCAGTAAGGGAGTGTGAGGCTGACAGCTAACATTTGGCAGCTAATCAACAAAGGGTGCTATGTTCTTACACTTGAGTGTACTGATTTAGCATGTACTTTTCCCTAACTTTCTGAAAAAAAAGTTTTATAAAATTCTTGCACTTCCCTTGTTCATATTCCACTCATGATCATGCTTCAGTACCTTGCCAGTGCTCTGTAGAGACTCATCAGGTAACATACTTCAGTAATAAGATATTTGGGTTTAAAATGTGACTTTATAATTGTTCTACCTATTTCCTCCCTTTTCAAATCAGTAAGAAGGCTTCCATATGCTCTTGCCAAAAATGTTTTAAGGACCTTCTAATTTATTTATTACTTATTTATTCATTCAGTGTGTGTGTGTGTGTGTGTGTGTGTGTGTGTGTGTGTGTGTGGTGTTGTCTTTTGGCATGTATGTGCACCACACTTCTATGTAGTGCCACGAAAAGACAGAAGAGGGCATCAAATATCTAAGAACTTATTTCAAAGATAGTTGTACACCTCTATGCCTATGTGCATGCTGGAAACTGAACCCAGCTTCCCCACAAGAGCAGCCAATGCCTTGAACCTCTTCTGATTTTGTTATTTTCATTTATAGTGTAAGAGTAGGAGATACACACAGTGTAAAATTAAACGTGTTCCTTCTATCATCAGATTGAACTATATATAACTGTTGTCTTTCCTTTTGTGAAGGTCTCCCTTTTAGCGCCACAGTAACTATGAGTGAGAACAGTGGAAGTAAAGATCTGACTCATGCAAATTGCCTTCTGGCCTCTCTAACCTGACGTGTGGCACATGTATGACCACATATACTTGCCCATATGCAATACATAAATAATAAACATGCATATAGGCGATATCATCATTTTTCTATCTAAAAGAAAGAAGAGCATTAGAGGAAAAGAATAGGTAGGGGAGGAAGTGTGGCTTTGATACTGTTCTTGACTGACATGCATAGAGTCTTGTATTCAATCCTCAGCATCACCAAAGTAAACAAAGCAATGATAAATAAACAAATTAATTAAAACTACTATATTGCTTGTGACCTTTCAGAATGGTTACCAGGGCTTAATCTTATTTCCAGTTTCATTTTTATTGAGTCAAGCAAATAACACAATCTCTAGGGAGACAGTGAAATCTGATATGATGATACTTCTGTTTCTTTTAAAAAATATTAGTCTTTTGATACAAAGAGACCTGATCAAATTGTTTTCAGAAGATAAAACAGACAAGAGAGCCACCTAGATTTGGTGTCCAGACTTTAGCCAAATTAGAAGGCTCCACTGATTATCAAATATTTTCCCTGAAGCAAAAACAAACAAATATACAGAAACTTCAGTACTACATCTTCTAGTTTTGTGTCTGCTGTTGATAAAACATTGACAAAAATCATATAGGGGGAAGAAAGCGCTACAGATTAGAGTCCATCCTCTAGAAAAGCCAAGACAGAAACTAAAGGCAGGAATCTGGTGTTAGAAGTTGAAGCAGAGACCACAGAACTTTCTCAGGTATATTCATATACATTTGTTTCATTGTTTTAAACTTTTTTTTGTTATCAAGCTTCCAAAGGAGCAAGAGCCTCCCCCCCCCCCCACTGATGCCAGATAAAGCAGTCCTTGGCTACATATGTAGCTGGAGCCATGGACCCATCCATGTATATTCTTTGGTTGGTGGTTTAGTCCCGGGGAACTCGGAAGTGCAGGGGGTCGTGTAGGTTGATACAGTTCTTCCTATGGGGATTCAATCCCCAAAAGCTTCTACTTTCCTTCTCCTAACTCTTCCATTTGGGATGAGTGGGCTCAGTTTGATGGTTGGCTGTGAATATTTGCATCTGTATTAATCAGGTGCTGGCAGAGCCTCCCAGAGGACAGCTTTACCATGCTCCTGTTAGCAAGTACATCTTGGCATCAGCAATATTGTCAGGGTCTGGTATCTGCATATGGGATGGATCTCAAGATGGGGTCGTCTCTGAATGGCTTTTCCTTCAGTTTTTGCTCCATTTTTTTTTGTCCCTGCATTTTCTTTAGACAGGAACAGTTCTAGGTTAAAACTTTGAGATGGATGGGTGGCCCCATCAAGCCAGGCCCTCCTCTATGCATGGTGCTCTGCACTGTGCCCTGAGCCTTCTTATATCACTTAACAAATAAGGATATGTCGCAATGTAATAGACACAGGGAGATCCAATTGAGTAAATTCCTCAATTGAACGTCCCTCTCCCCATGTGTTTTTGAGTTTACCACTGTTCTAGTGAGAACATACTAGGTCAAAAAGTAAGATATATTCTGAACTGACAAGATTAAAAAAAATTTTTGGCATCTTAAAGGCATGCAGGTGTGATTGATAATAAAATTTCTAAAAGCAAAGTGATGTTGTCCTAAAAATATTACCTTAAATGAAGTCCTTGAAACATTTTACTTCCTGCATGTCCTTTCAGAAGAATCAAACTGCTAGGAAGATGGTTAAGATGACTGTCTGATGAGAAACAAATATTAGTGATGCCAAAATGTGTGTTCGAAACTACCAATAGTATATAACAGAATTGCATTCAACAGGACACAATGGTTAGTTTGGTGTACCAGCTTGAAAGGTGAGGATGAGATATGAATCAGTCAATTGTAAGTAAAGAGGATTGCCTCTCACAGTGCGGATAAGCCTTATCCAATCATCTGAAGGCCTGGTGAGAACATGAAAACCCCTCAGACTTTTGAAAAGAAAGATAGCTTTTGGAACATAGGCTCTCTAGGTTTGCATAATATCTCCTTCAAATAGGAGCTTTATCTTTGATTATCCTGAACCTTTATATTGATCTAAGTAGCTAATGAAAACATAAAATATCTCCAATATCCATAAGTTGAGGCTGTTTTGTGTCATGATCCATATGTGCTCTTAGGCACACTATCAATGATGAAATTAGAATTAGACACAATCAACAATGAAATTAGAATTAGAAGGAACTCCAGCACAACTGACTCTGACTTTTCCTCTGTGTTCCCAGGGATGTAAGAACTAAAGGCAGGTGACAGGTGCTTCCAGTAACGTCCTGGGAGCCATGTGGCCAGCAAGGCAGGGCTCAGAATAAAAGCTTTTCCAGGTACCTTTTATTTTCTGCTACGTGGAGCAAGAGAATGGTAGACAAATTCACTTCATTTGCTCCACATCCAAACGACTTGTAGAGAAAACTAAATCACGTATAACTGTTTAATTAAATTATTAACAGAATATGGAAGTTAAAATTTAACTCTGTCAGATAATGTGTAAGATAATTTTCTTGCACTATGAAATATAATAAATATTAAAGAGTTTTCCCTATCACTCAAAACAGTTTTGACGTAAATCACTGAGGTGAGGGATGTTTTGGGAGTTATTTTGACCATTAAAAGCACAGGCTCCTTTTCCTGAGGACCTGGGTTTGATTCCTAGATGTCATATGGCATTTCACAACCATCTTAACTCCAGTTCCATGGACTCAGTGCCAACGTTTGGCCTCTGCAGTCACTGCTGACACATAGCCCTTACATATACATGCAAACAAAACAACACACATAGTCTTCTTTCAAAAAGTGGGTGGGTGGGGGAGCACACTCATAGAAGCAGGAAGGAAGGGGGGATGGGATAAGGGGTTTAAGGAGGGGGACCAGGGAAGGTGGATAACACTTGAAATGTAAATAGATAAAATAACCAATGAAATTTTAAAATTTCATTTTGATGTATCAGTAATAGAATATATGTAGCAAAACAGGAATAAAATATGCTTAGTAACTCTGCCATTTCTGAGAACATCAGATACAATAAGGCATACATATGAAGGGGATTCTCTATTTTTATAGGAAATGATGTTTCTAATAAAACTGAATGAAAACACACATGAAATATTTATTTAATAAAGGTGTGTGTGATGAAAGTAAAATTTTATGTTACAGTTTTCTCTCTTCTAACTTATGTCCTAACATAATTTCAAGAAATTATGGTGAAGCAGTATAAAGAAAATTTTCCTGATTAAAATAATCTGAGAAACCAAATCAATATATATATATATATATATATATATATATATATATATATATATAAAATCAATCACCCTCTAGGTCCTTTCTCTGCCTACTACATAGAGTTGGTGGAAAGTATTATAAAGACAGAAATATTTATAATCCATAGTTAAGTTTGTATAATTCTATTATGTGACCCAGATAAGATTTTTTAAGTGAAGAATCATGAAAAATTATTTAAGCTGTGTGTAGTAGCACAATCTTTAATTCCAGTACTCTAGAAACAGAGGCAAATGGATCTCTGAGAGTTCCAGGTTGTCTTTTTCTACGTGTACTTTCTCAGAACAATTGAGGTTAGACAATGAGACCCTGTCTTAAAAATATTCACCTAGTTAAAAATTTCAAACCGCCACATTCTTGACACTGCTCTAAGGGACAGGAACCAGAGACTTGATAGCTCAGTGACATAGGATAGAATCAAACACAATCAGCAAATTAAAATACAAATAAAATAAATGAAATAAATGCAATAAAATTCAATAAAATCATCCCGAATGATTCCTTGGTCTACTTGTAGACAGGAGTGCATAATCAACATCAAAGAGCTTTCATCTAGCATGAACTTTAGGAAAAGCTTGGAGAAGAGAGGGAAGAAGGATTGTAGGAGCCAGAGATGTCAAGAACACACCAAGAAAACCCACAGAAACAACTAACTTGTCCTCATAGTGGCTCATCAAGTACGAAGCAATAATCAGGGAACTTGCATGCTGCTGACCTAGATACTCTGAATATATATAATGGCTATGGGTATAATTTGGTAAACTTGTGCGAGCATGAACTGACTCTGGCTCCTATGCTTCTTTTTGGGACCCCTGTTCTTCTCATGGGTTCCTTTGTCCTGCCTTAATATGAGGAAATATGCCAAATCTTATTGCAATGTGATATGTGCAGTGTTTGGTTGGCATACCTGGAAGGCCTACCCTTTTCTGAAAGGAAACAGAAGAGAGGTAGATGGGGATTGGAGAACTAGGAAGAAAGGAGGAAGGGAAAGCTTCCCTTAGATGCAATATAAGAGAAAGGAATACATTAAAAAGAAACTTAAAACACACACACACACTAAATAGAAAACAGAAAATTTAAATTTTCAGTATGAGACTTAAATACAAATTGATTTTAGTAAAGATACAGTTTTATTTGCTTAAAACTTTTATTTGTTTTTTAATTTCTAGTTTTTCAAATTTTTAAAAATTTAGTTGAATTAGATCCGTCCAGGTCTTTGCTCTCTAACTGCTTTCCTGCTTTCATGTGCCACTCTTACTGACAATTTGGTAGTCTATGTTTTAAGCCTTGATTGTTATTGATGCATGAGAGAGAGAGAGAGAGACAGAGAGACAGAGAGAGAGAGAGAGAGAGAGAGAGAGAGAGAGAGAGAGAGAGAGAGAGAGACAGAGAGAGAGACAGACAGAGAGAGACAGAGACAGAGAGAGAGAGAGAGAGAGAGAGAGAGAGAGAGAGAGAGAGAGAGAGAGAGATCATAAATATATACAGGACCAAGGGCACCTTCTCCCACTGATGGCAGACAAGGCAATCCTCTGCTACATATGCAGCTGGACCCATGGATTCATCCATGTGTACTCTTTAGTTGATGGTTTAGTCCCTGGGAGCTCTGGGGATGGGAGGGGGCTCTGGTTGGTGATATCGTTGTTCTTTCTATGTGTTGCAGAACCCTTCAGTTCCTTCAGTCCTTTATCTAACTCCTCTAGTGGAGATCCTGTACTCAGTCCAATGGTTGACTGCGAGCATTCACATCTGTATTTGTCAGGCTATGGCAGAGCCTCTCAGGAGACAGCTATAGCAGGCTCCTGCCATCAAGGACCTCTTGGCATCTGCCTTAATGTCTGGATTTGGTGTCTGTATATGGGAGGATCCCCAGGTGGGGCAGTTCTTTGTTTAGAGGTGAAATACTCCCACCTCTGCATTACCATCTCCAGTGACATCATGATTGTTGCATTCTTGTGTATGCAGATATTACTAGAGAAACAATTTTGTAGAAGACATTCTATAAATCTTGGCTCTAACACTCCTTTTCACCCTGTGTCCCTTATGGTTCCTGAACCATACATGCTGAAGTTTTAATGTCAGCGTATCAATTGGTCCTGGGATCCACATGAGCTTTTGATCTCTGCATTGTATTAAGTTGTGGGTTTCTTTATTTTTATTTTTTTTTATAATGGTCTCTGGGTACTTTGAACAGAGGTTTTGTTGACAAAGGGTAATAGCTGTTCTTATCTGTGCATATAAGGAGAAGTTACAAAATACAATAAGGTATAAGGTAATTATGATAGTACAATAAAGTGGTCCTAATACATTATTTTCAAATATCCATGATCTCACCAGCTCTGGGAGGCTGTCAAGGATTGTAATAACAGGTATGCGTTCCCCCAATGAATAGAGTGTAAGGTAATTACATAACTGTTTGTTACTTACAACACACGAGTGCCACTCACTACACTGTGATGTGTATATTGCCATCCTGGTAATGGCTTTAGTTTATTAAGTGTTGCATCTATGTAGAAGAATTTTAATTTTTCCTTTTCTTGGCACCTTGAATAGTATTGTCTAGAACCAAGAGATATAGAAGAAAGGGAAAAGCTTTTGGGTCATAGAAAGTTTAAATTATATGAGTCTTGTATCCTAAGTGTCAAGTGTCTCCCATGTGTCCAGTGTCCCTCAAAACCAACTTATTAAAAAAATCCCATTATTAATTATTTAATACAGTAGACAAGATTTTATAAAGGGAGGAAGTACACCCTTTGAGGAGTAACAGTTCCAAAACCCATGCTCCATATTTCTAATATGACTTCCTTTATGTAGGTATTTAAATATTTGTGGCTTATATCACCTCCAGATACAGTTTGCAATTTTAAGCTTTTATGTTTGGAAAATGCTCTCTAAATTCAGCCTGTCTTTTTTTTTTTTAGCTTTAATTGCAAAAATCAAGTCTACTCAAGAAGATCCATCTATCTTCTGTCCGGGCATCATCATCTTATTTTTTCTGTGTTTATTTCACTCGTGTTTTCAAAAGTAGAACTTTGTTCTCTTTAGCAAAGCTTTGAATCAAGATAAAGCAACAGTCAGATTTCATGAGGCTCCACACTTCCATTGATCATGAAATCAAATAAAGACTAGGCTAAACGTTGCAATTTATAATTCAGAAGCACAGAAACTAAGATATTGCTAATTCAGTCATATGTCATTCTGAGCAAACACAGCCTCCATACCTGAGAGTCAGAACTTGCATAAAGTATGGTTGAAGTAAAGTGGACAGTGAACCGTCTGTACAGGAATAAAAATTCTGGGAGAAAAGATATAAAAGGAGTCAAAAGGCATGCAACCATTTTTGCTTTAACGTTTATCAATAATGTAATATATCACTCTTCTCTTCAGAATAGAAATAAATGGGAGGATAAACAGAAATGCTATATATTAGCATATCCATATCCATTATGACAGCTCCCCAGAAAGAAGAAAAATGTTTTAAGGGGGAAGTATGGATGCTGTTAGCTTTTCTATATTTTCTTGTAAGCTTTTTATGTCAAAATAAAACAGAATATTACAAGACAGACATTAATTTTAATGTAAGAAAATATGAAACCAAGTGTTGCCTTAACAATTTTTACTCAATATTTTATAGTGGTATATACATTAACAGAAGCCTTCAAATTGTCCAGCATTTCAGCTGCTTTTCTCTTACATAGTTTCAATTCTGCCCATGTTTTGTAGCTGTCCATGGTTCATTTAAATGCATCTTAATCTTTAATATACAGTCTTATATAACAGTATTCAATAATATATCTTGGAGTAATTATAAATGAGTATAATATTAGTCTTAGTGCCTGAATATGAATACTACCCAATTTTTAATCCCAATCCCTCTTGCTTAGTTACACTTTGTGAACGATGAAAGACTGCTTCTTTCAGTGTGCCTTACAACATGTCATTAACATTCCTGAAATTGTAGATAGTGTTCCTCTGCTTTACGGCTGCAGCTAGGCGCATGCCTATTTGACTTTGGAGTGGTAAGCAGAATCTCTCCTGAGAGACATAGCCAGAATACAGCAAATACATAGGCGAATGCCAGCAGCAAACCACTGAACTGAGAATGGGACCCCCGTTGAAGGAATCAGAGAAAGGCCTGGAAGAGCTTGAAGGGGCTCAAGACCCCATATGAACAACAATGCCAACCAACCAGAGCTTCCAGGGACTAAGCCACTACCCAAAGACTATACATGGACTGACCCTGGGCTCCAACCTCATAGGTAGCAATGAATAGCCTAGTAAGAGCACCAGTGGAAGAGGAAGACTTTGGTCCTGCTAAGACTGAACCCCCCAGTGAACATGATTGTTGGGGGGAGGGCGGTAATGGGAGGAGGATGGGGAGGGGAACACCATATAGAAGGGAGGGGGAGGGGTAGGGGGATGTTGGCCCAGAAACCGGGAAGGGGAATAACAATCAAAATATAAATAAGAAATACTCAAGTTAATAAAGATAAAAACAAAAAAAGGATAATTTCTTAGCAGAAACCTGACAGCCAATGCAGGACTCATCATTACCCTCGCTTATGATAGCAGTAATAGAAACAAAGACAGAGATAAGCCATCCTGATCAAGACCTGTTACAGAGCTGTGTGCTTCTGCTATTTGACAAAAGAATTTCCATGTAGAGGCAACATTATGGGTGCACAGTTCACATATAGAACCCTGAACAAGCCAAAATAGGTACAACCAAAGTCCAACTTGGTGAATCAGTAAATTTTATTTACTGGAATATGGGTAACAGGTTACTTAAGTTGCAAAAGTGACTCAAAGACAGATGTTTTACAAAGGACGACCTCTGAATGTGTGGAATGTGGAACATACTGCACAGCCTTCAAGCAGCTCAACAGGTTGCAGCATTAGCTAGTCTAACCCTCTTCCAGGAAGCTGGACTGTTTTCTGCTTCTTCCTGACAGGCAGCTTCTATGGTCTCAGAATCTTTCCTGTAGTTTTTTTAGTCTCCACTGTAGTTTGTCTTCTCTGAAAGTCTCCTTTTATACTCTCATTTGTCTAACAGGGACTCTGAGCTTTTGATGTTTACTCTCTCAGAAAGGGCCCTAGTGAATCTGGTGACTTTCAGGGACTTCCTGAAGATACTTTGCATTGTTTACCTTCATTCCTAAGGAGCCTGCCTATGGACATTGAAAGAGCAATTCTCAACTTTGTGTGGAAAAACAAGAAGTTGGACTTGCATATTGTGGATTGTGATACCCTATGTCATATAGTCCACTGGATCCTTATTTATCTGTCCTGTGATTTTATTTTGACTCTACTTCATTCCTCCTTACTAAATGTGTCTGAATTTCCCTCATTTATTCCTCCAACAAAACCCTTTACACAGGTTCTTGTGGTTGTAACATAGAGCATATCTAAAAATCACACTTCATTTCCTATTTACTGTGGAAATGGCTAATTACCCAAAAAATGGATAAAGGAAAGATAGAGTGAATGCTACTAAGTAGGATTTTGTTAATCACAATCAATGTGTCCAATAGCACATCTTCCCCACAAAAACTACCACATACATTCAGTGATTAGTTTTTCTTGAACTCCAATCTTAAATTGTAATCTTACTTATGGAAACCCTTATTGGCTATCCAGTTTTGGGGAAAAATGTAATTGGTTGGCTTAGAGAGAGAGACTGTGGTATGTGTTCTTAGATTTTTAGAGAATTTGTTCCTCCATGTTTTTCAAAGCTAAGTACATTTTGGTAATTTTTCAAATTGTGTGTACATCTTGAAGCCAAAAGCCATGGGATTGCTGAAAAATGTCTGAAGCCATAAATAGATAACTGTTTGGCATTAACTGGACAAAAGCAAAAGTACAAGAAAGTGAAATGAGAAACAGATTTTATTATGTTTTGAAGAAAAACTTCATCAAATATGTTCTTCCTTCCAATCTTAGGGTATATGTGTGGGATCAGTGCCCACATCTATGGGTACAAACCAAAATAGGTTTTTCTTTTGTGATTGGAAAAATCAAAGATATGCCTAGCAATATGGTACATGAGTTAAATGGTTAGAATGAAGCAATGTGAAGATTTGTGTACAAAGAGAGCTGACATAAAGAATCAAGAGGCCCTAACAAAGAAATATAGGGAGATGTGAGTGGCACCAGACTGCACTTTAGCATCAAATGTAGTAAGTTTAGTTGGAATATTGGCAGAATGAGGTTAGTGAGCCTTATTGATCAAAGGAGGGTAGATTTTTTTTAAGAGCAATGAAGCTATTGAAGAGTTTAACAGCGAAATAAAAAGATCTTATTTGCATTTTTAAGAGACTACTCCTCTCTTCAAGGCTGACTCGTTAAGAGAAGGGCAAAGCAGAAAAAAGTAAGAATACTGAGTTAATCTAGTGCAGGCAGAGTCCTGACAGCCTTGTTGAAATTGTTCAATGTCTGTCAAATGCTTTCATAGAGACTTCCCCACCAAGATAATTTCTGTTTATATCCCTATTCCAAATGTATAAGCACTGTTGACCTGAGTTTAAATTATGCAATGAGAATAGATTTGAGGACAATGTCACTTTTTTTCTGAGAACTTTGTTTCTATGAAAGCTTCATTTTTCAAATACTTTAAGGTACAAATTACAGATGACTTCAGAATATTTATATTTATACATTTGAAGTCACAATTTTCTACTCATTAATTGACACAATCTCTGGATAAGCTCATAGTCTCTCATAGCACAAGATTTAGGAGTTCAGAGGTATAGTAAGCATGAGTAATGTTGGTCAAGGGACAAAGTTACTGAAAATTCAAAAGACAAAACAATTCACCACAAAGAACTTTTGATTTAAGTATGCACAGTTGTTCATGCCCAAACTGTCATGCACATAAGGATCCACTGAAACAGCTGATATAGCAACACGTGGACTGAAAGTCAGGGTCTGGCAGAAGGAGATTGGCACAAAGTTGAAGAAAATGACTTTTAGGAACTTGAGAATCAGAATCATTTTCACATAGATTATTGTATCCTGTGACTTCTTAGTTTTTTTTAGGATTTTTGTTTGTTTTTTATTTGTTTTTTCTGTCTTGTCTGTATTAGGAATCAGCAGGACTATCTGTAATTAGTATTGCAGGGCTGAGGCAGGGAGCTAAAAGAAGTTGAAACCAGACGGTGTTTTTATCAGCCTTATACTTGAGGGGGCACATGCCCTCTGCAATGGCAGGCAGATTGACTCCATTTAAAATTTTCCTCTCTGAAACTAGTTAATCTGCTACTTCCATTTACATACGCAGAAAGAAAGATGGACAAGAGCCATCATATATTAAAAGAAGCAAACAAATGAAATATATTTTCTAAGACAAAATTTCAGGTCCTGTGTGTAGTCCAGAGGGGAAATATTTTGTATCACAAGAAGTACTTAAGGTCTATGCTTTCTTTACTCATGATAGACAGTGCTTTCCTATTCACTCCCATGTAAGTTAAATGTTGGTAATATGGTAATGCATTTTTTAATTAATGAAGTAAAACAACCCAGGCTATGGGAGTGCAAACCTTTAAACCCAGCACTCAGAAGGCAGAAGTAGGTTGATGTCTGTGAATTCAATGTCAGACCAGTCTACAGAGCAAATTCCAGAGGAGCCAGGGCTATACAGAACAACACTGTCTCCAAAATAAATACATGAAAAATGACTAAATAAATAACAAATAAACAAACAACCATAATAATAAAATTATTGTTAAATAAATTAAAATAAAATAAATATCAAACAAATCATAATATGAGAAAAAGAACCAAAAGAGAAAAAGAGTCAAAACACACAAACATGAGTACATATAGATGCAGAGACCTGAAAACAAAAAGTAAAACACATTCTAAAAGGAACTCAAAGGTAGGAAGAAATGTCTGACTCGATATTATAAGACAAAGAAATATTTGGAAACATATATAAATTGAGTTTGTTTTCTGTTGGTCATCAACCTGGCACCGACCAACCCGACCAACCCTTACGTGTGGCTTTTTTACCCAGTGAGAAACCCTTGAAGAAAAGTCATTGTTCATTTTCAAGGGTCTATCTTATGGGTTAGGACTGGGGGCCTGTGTCCACTTCTCCTCTCAGCTCTAGGACAGCATCTGGTGGAGACCTGCACAAGTCCGGTACATGCAGCCACAACCTCTCCAAGTGCCTTAGGAATACTGTCAGCGTGCTATGTTTTGAAAGTCTTGTTTCTTTGGTATCCTCTATTTTCTCCGGCTTTTAAATTCTTTCTGCCTCTTCTGCAAGTTTCCTTGAGACCTCCTGATAGGAGTGTCTTTATAGTGACATCCCTTTTAGAGTTTAGTGTTGCAAAGTATCTATTTGAAGATTTTCTGGCAGGTAGTTCCTGTGTTTGTTTCCATCTACTACAGGAAGAAGTTTCTCTTCCTTTTTTTTCTTTTCTTTTCTTTTTTTTCATCTTTATTAACTTGGGTATTTCTCATTAACATTTTGATTGTTATTCCCTTTCCCGGTTGGTTTCCAGTCCAACATCCCCCTAACCCCTCCCTCTCCCCTTCTCTATGCGTGTTCCCCTCCCCATCCTCCCCCCAACAATCACGTCCACTGGGGGGGTTCAGTCTTAGCAGGACCAAGGGCTTCCCCTTCCACTGGTGCCCTTACTAGGCTATTCATTGCTACCTATGAGGTTGGAGCCCAGGGTCAGTCCATGTATAGTCTTTGGGTAGTGCCTTAGTCCCTGGAAGCTCTGGTTGGTTGGTATTGTTGTTCATATGGGGTCTCAAGCCCCTTCAAGCTCTTTCAGTCCTTTCTCTGATTCCTTCAACGGGGGTCCCATTCTCAGTTCAGTGGTTTAATGATGGCATTCGCCTATGTATTTGCTGTATTCTGGGTGTGTCTCTCAGGAGAGATCTACATCTGGCTCCTGTCGGCCTGCACTTCTTTGCTTCCTCCATCCTATCTAGTTTGGTGGCTGTATATGTATGGGCCACATGTGGGGCAGGCTCTGAATGGGTTTCTCTTCTTATGCTTGAGCAAGGACCAGATCTATGAGTATAGCAGAGTGTTATTAGGACTTGTTTTTTACTACCTTCCTTTTTCAGAACACTTGTGTTTATTTTCTCCCTAGATTCCTGGCCTCACTAGTCTCAAGTTCTCAGCCACTCAAAGCAAAATTAGGTATGGGCTCCAACTCATTGAGTGGTCCTTAAATCAAGTATTGATTGATTACAGTCACAGGCTTTATCTTCTTATGACATCAGATTATTTTGCAGTCCTTTCACTCCTGTAGAACAAATAATTTTTAGCTTAGTTGGTATTTTTTGTTCTTCTTTGGTGGCATGAAGATTACCTTCCAAATACCATGATTAATGATCCATAGGGGGAAGGCTTTAAGTAGGCACTCCCTTGACTTCTCTATGTTAAAAAGTGTGTAGGAATTCTCTTCAGCAATAGGACAATACCATCAGTTTGTGGAAGGCCACAAACAGCTTTGGCAGTGCTTAGGTTGTTTGTGGGACACATTTACCCAAAAACTTGATTAAATGTAACCCACTCCCAGTACTGGAATATTCTTTTGGTGAAAAGCAATGCCCAGTTGGGGCTCTTTTCTGGTATTATTTTCTATTTAATTTAGATCAACTTCATGCATGTACACATTATAGGAACCTTCTCTCATATTAGGTTTGACTGTGATTCTTCAAGTGAATCTAAGTTTTATCTTTACTGCCCCATGTTTCCTTCCTCATATATTCTCTTCCCTATTGGATTTTCCCATTTCATTTCATCCTCTATATGTCCATAAATACATGTTATATTTCTTCATCCTAGGTAGATTCAACCCTCTGGTGTATCTAACATTTGTATGTGGGTTGTGGTTTGCTTATGAATGGCTTAACAACTAACTTTCATATATAAGTAAATATATATATATATATCATATTTGTCATTTTGAGTCTGAGTTACCTCACTGATGATGATTTTTTTTCTAGTTTCATTTATTTGGAGCTCTTCTTCTGGGAACATAATAAACCAGAAGACTGTTATTGTTGTGCCATGAGCAAATTCTTCGCCAAACATCTCTAAGATCTTATACTTGGATTAGAATAAAAAGAGAATAGAGTTTACCATAAAGAGATTCTAACCTTCATCTAGCAGTTATGAACTCTGACTTATTTTGAATTAGAAGACAAAGTAATGGGCATATTTGTGATCTTCGAAATCAAGTTCAATTAGGTGACTTCCAGTTCCAAAAACTGTTGGTGGCCAAAACTGCTCTAAATAGTGTCAGAGGGAAACTTAATTACAAGGAATAGAGGTGGCTGTGAGTTCTGTGTGAGACTGCAAGGCAAGAGAGGTGCCCTTTCCACCTTCTTGGAGGTCTGATTTTTCTTGCTATATTGTCATGGAATGACATACTCAATGCTAGCTAGTCTGTAATATTTTCAACAAATTTCCTATTTCTTCATTCTACCTTGCTATAGGATTACTGGGATTACAAATGTGTGTCACCATATGTTTTTCAATGGATGATAGAACTTCATCCATCTGACTTTCATTATGAATTGTAAGGTATTTTGCCCATTGATTCTGTGGCTCATGGCTTAAGATGTTCTACAGTGCAAAGTATCTGATGCAATCAAAACAGAAGGACATTGTAAATATGAGAGATGAGAGAGGAAAGTAGATTAGAGATGGAAAAACCATAAGAAAATAGTATTTCTGAAGAAGGATAAAAGGCTAAGAGTGATAGTGTGGGGCTTACATTAAATAAAAGAGAAGAAAAAGGAAGCTCAAACATTTTCTGAGATTTCTTTGAAGCAGTCTGTGTGGTTAGCCAGGTTTAAGAACTGGCTTATGTTTGCATGATATGTTACAGGAATATTTACTGAGACCACAGTACTTTGCCAATTCCAACAAAATGTACTTTGACTCATTTCAGTTTTCATTCACACTCGGTGCAACTTATCATCTCCAACGGCACTGGGAAACTTGAGAACATGCATGACACTTGTCACTTAAGAAATTTTGACGAAGAAAACAACTTCTAAGAAAATCCCTCATTAAAACTTTCCAAAAGCAGTATCAGGGTGTGAAACGAAAATTACAAAGTGTCATTGTCAAGTAGGATATTATTTCAGCAAGGGGACCTATTTTTTTTTTTAGAATTTATTTTAATGCAGTAGAATTCTAATTTCCATACTGTAAACACTTCCCCAATTTTGAAGGGTAGTTGATGAATAAAATTTGCACTCAATTAAGATACTTACATGGTTGGATATACATATTTATTGTGAGATAATCACCACAACCAAAATAATTATCTCATCCGTTAACTAACAGGTTTTCTTATGAAAAAAATATTTTTGGACAAAAAACACAGAACTCTATTTTCAGACAAAATATAACTACACAATACAACATAAAATCTAGAATTTTGCTGAAAATTAGATATTCCAGCATCTGTTCATAATGTAACTAGACACGAGCCTTTTTCAAAAGCTTTTCCTCTTCGCTGACAACCACCATTCTAATCACTGCTTATACAACTTTTACCTTAAAAAGATTCCATGTAAAAGTGAGATCATCCACTTCTTTGACTGTCTCTGGATTGTGTCCATGAATATAGCATCCTTCTTGAAAATAAGTCATTGCAGATTATCAATAGCCTTTTCAGTTGTTTTAAAATATGATATTCATGGTTTAAATTTACCAAAGACTTTCATTTGCTCTTAGTATTCAAATGAAACAATGATCAAATAAACAGTTTTTGCCACATTAAGTTTACCAAATGGAATAAGTTTCATAAGTAAAGTAACTACTTTTATAAGGAGAAAGCATTATATGAACAGTATCTTTTAGACAGATTTTAAATGCTGACTATAATAAAATTATGAAATAATTTTAAAATAAATTATAAAAATTTATAAGCATAAATAAGTTTTTCATTTATTATGCACTGTATAGATTTATGTAGAAAGATAAAATATACTTGTGTTTTCCATTAACAAATATTTACATTTTTATATTATAGATATATTTCTAGACAGGAACACATTATCACCTTTAGACATAAAATGTATTTTAAAAATTAAATAGCATATTAATTGGTAATTATCTACTAGAAAGGGGGACAAATTGTACCATGCATGCACACTTTAAAAGAACTGAGAATGACTAACAAATACAGAGGCAAACAATTAGAGAAAAACAATGCAGAATTGCTACTTATATTTTTAATTTATTTTTCTTCTTTTATGAGAAGTATTTTTTCATACAATATAGTTGGATTATGCTCCCCTTCCTCCAAATGCTCCCATCAATACCTCTCCATTCCTGATCTACACCTATCCTCTCTTCTTAGAAATCAGCCGTCCTAGAAATAATATAAAATAAATCAGTGAATAAAGTTAAACCAAACAAATTTCAATAGAACCAAACAAACAGCATAAAGAAGAAAAGACAAATTGTGAAGAACATATTTGGACTCAGAAGAAATCACATAAAAATACAAAAAACAGAAACCCTAAGCACTTCTAAGATTAAAAGAAAAAAACAATTTCTGACAGACATTACGAAGAATCCCCCTAGTTGCCACCGAATTTGTTTTTTTGTTTGTTTGTTTGTTTTATTTTTTTACTTTTTTTTCATCTTTATTAACTTGGGTATTTCTTTTGTGTTGGCCACCTACTGGTGTACATGTGGCCCCCCTTCCATAGCAGCCTTATTTATCATAGCCAGAAGCTGGAAAGAACCCAGATGCCCTTCAACAGAGGAATGGATACAGAAAATGTGGTACATCTACACAATGGAATATTACTCAGCTATCAAAAACAAGGACTTTATGAAATTCGTAGGCAAATGGTTGGAAGTGGAAAATATCATCCTGAGTGAGCTAACCCAATCACAGAAAAACTCACATGGTATGCACTCATTGATAAGTGGCTATTAGCCCAAATGCTTGAATTACGATAGATGCCTAGAACAAATGAAACTCAAGACGGATGATCAAAATGTGAATGCTTCACTCCTTCTTTAAAAGGAGAACAAGAATACCCTTGGCAGAGAATAGAGAGGCAAAGATTAAAACAGACACAGAAGGAACAACCATTCAGAGCCTGCCCCACATGTGGCCCATGCATATACAGCCATCCAATTAGACAAGGTGGATGAAGCAAAGAAGTGCAGACCGACAGGAGCCGGATGTAGATCGATCCTGAGAGACACAGACAGAAAACAGCAAATACAGAGCCAGAAAACAGCAAATACAGAGGCGAATGCCAGCAGCAAACCACTGAAATGAGAATGGGACCCCCATTGAAGGAATCAGAGAAAGAACTCGAAGAGCTTGAAGGAGCTCGAGACTTCCAGGGACTAAGCCATTACCTAAAGACTATACATGGACTGACCCTGGACTCTGGACTCTGACCTCATAGGTAGCAATGAATATTCTAGTAAGATCACCAGTGGAAGGGGAAGCCCTTGGTCCTGCTAAGACTGAACCCCCAGTGAACGTGATTGTTGGGGGGAGGGCGGCAATGGGGGGAAGATGGGGAGGGGAACACCCATAAGGAAGGGGAGGGAGAGGGATTAGGGGGATGATTGCCCGGAAGCAGGGAAAGGGAATAACACTCGAAATGTAAATAAGAAATACTCAAGTTAATAAAAAAAAATAAAAATAAAAATAAATAAAGTGGTATGCTACCCTAGTGAGATTCCCTTTGGTGTGCGTGGGGTGGGGTGGGGAGTCTAATTTTTTTCATTTGCAGATGGTCACCAACTAAGGCTGGCTTCTGTGTTAGTGATAGGGTATGTTTATAATTCTCTTCAATGAAAATACACGGTGGCAGCGTGTTTAGCTTCTTCTTCTGGGACTGGCAGACCTATAGATAATTTTTCTCTTCTCTAGTTGATATCAGACAGACTTGGTTCTGCAGCACAATTACTGGTTGTAAAAATGCAACATTGGAATGATAATTACTTATTCCCTCTGCTTTAATAATATCTGTGTATATAAACCCAAAATAAGGCTGAAGACAAGTCTTACTGTAGATCCCTGCTTTAACTCTCTGTAGTGTTTTTTTGTTTGTTTGTTTGTTTTGTATTTTCTTTTCTTTTTTTTTTCGGAGCTGGGGACCAAACCCAGGGCCTTGTGCTTGCTAGGCAAGCGCTCTACCACTGAGCTAAATCCCCAACCCAACTCTCTGTAGTTTTTCCTAAACATCCCATGACTGCTACAGATTTGTGTTCCCTTCTTTTTTCAGGAAAGACTGTTTTTTTCTCAAAATATACAAGAATAAAGTACACTTTTCAAAACCACCTGTTGAAGTAATATTTTATTTAGTGTCAAATTTATAGCCTTTATGTAAATGAGAGGAGCTTATAAAATCCACTGTGGATTGGAGTGGTTTGTTAAGGGAGAGTTGGAAGAATAAATACATAAAATGTATTTGAAGTCAGTAGAACAGACAATAAAGATAAATTTTCCCAACATTGAAACATATAAAATTAGTATGAGTTAGTGTGTTTTAGTTCACAGAGAAACTCAAGTTATATCATCTATTTTAGTATTTATTTATTTACTTTACATCCTGATCTCAACCCTCCTCTCTCCTCTCTTTCTAGTCCTACCCTATCATTCCCATTCTCTCATTTCCCCTCCCTTTTAGGTAGAGAAGAGGGTTCCCCTCCCTTCTACATAGAGAAGGGTGCCCCCTCCTTCGATACCAAGCTAACCTGGCACATCAAGTCCCTGCTGAACTGAGTACATCCTGTCCCACTAAGGCCAAACAAAGCAAGCCTGCTAGGGGAAACGGATGCACGGGCAGGCAACGGTTGTTAGGAAACCCACATGAAGACCAAGCTGCATACATATGTGTATGAGGCCTCAGCCCAGCCCCTGCATGCTCTTTGGTTGATAGTTCAGTCTCTGTGAGCCCCAGAGGCCCAGGTTAGTATGCACTGTTATTTGAAACAGCATATACCTGGACAGATTACCCCAAGCCAGCACAGTTTTCACTTTTTTGAGCTTTTTAGCAAAAATGGGGAAAAAGCAAAGAAGAGAAAGAGATCTCTATGTTGGGATCCAAGTCTTTTATTTGAGCCATGATATAGGTATCACAGGTGGTGATGGTGCAGTTGACACAGGTAAGGCATGCACAGGGGCTGTGCAGTGGTGCCATGGCAACAGACACAGGCTAACCAATGTTGCCTAGGGATGATGTCATCACTGGGTTCAGAGGCTGACTGTAAACAGCTGACATGCACTGTAAAACTTCTTGTGATGTCCTTGAGCCCTCCTGCTCCCTCAGTCCAACCCCTACCCTCCGTCTTCCACAAGACTTTCTGCCTAATGTTTGGCTGTGGGTCTCAGCATTTGTTTCCATCAATTGCTGGATGAAACCTCTCACATGACAGTTGTGAAAAGCTCCTGTCTGCAAGCACAGCAAATTATCTTTAATAGTGTCAAGGGTTGGGAGCTCAAGTTCTAATAGCATGTTGCTTTTGGTCCAATGAAATACCTTCAATTCTTCGATCTGTGCATTTTTGAATCTTGTAGACCTGAAACAGAATTTGTGACCAAAACTTACAAAGGCCAGTAAGAGATATCTGTATGAAGAAAAGCAACCCTTTCCTTGATACCACACTTTATATGAGAACGGGACACTGGCCTCCTGGAAAGACCAGATGCAAACTTTGGCAGAGCAGTTACATTATACCAACTTGAACCATCTTCCTGATATATATGCTTCTGGATATGAGACAGTGCGTTTCACACCTCTCCTCTGACCTTTATGAATGCAGACAACACCAAACCTGAAGCCAAAATCCTGTAACTCAAGTCAACTTGGATGAATTCCCTCTTAAAGATAGAGATTTGAATCACATAAAGTAACTTATTTTGTATGTCAAAAACAGTAAAAATCAGTAATCCTCTGAATAGATCATTAATACTTGTGAGAGAATAAGACACATTGGCATGTTTTTGGGCATCATTGGCTGGGAGGCTTGTTATTATTTAAACTCGTCAAATCACGCTGTGTCACTCGAATGTTTTTACATGTTATAAAAGTGTTTATAAACATGTACATGCCAATCAATAGTTGTTGTGTATGAACAAAAATATCATATTTCATTAAACATGTTAAAGTTCACAGAGAACATAAGTATGAAATTTTGTATTTTTATTAGGTTAATTGGTTTGGATTTTAGTTATGTATATGCAGCCATTGAAATTTAGTATAGTTCTCTCAGGGTGTTACTGAGTACTTTTTAGGTGGAATTTTTCATCAGAGGACTTCTGTTTGATTAAATTTAAATAAAATTCACAGTAGAGCAATAAATAAAAGTGGCATCTTCATAATTGATATTTGGGAATTCTTACAGTTTGTGACAGGTCAAAAAATTATACTCTGACATGCTGTCAAAAAATTTAAATTAGAGAAAATCATGTAGTTTGAAACATGGAAATAGGAAGATACATATTTGAAGTAAACTGTATCTTATATTTTATAGCAATCATAAAAACATTAGAATATACACCATATAATTTATTACATTTTCAAAAAGTATTTCCTGATAAACCCTTGGCATGTTTTTAATGATAACTGTTACAAACATAACAGAGATATTATTCAAACTGTGAGATATGATACTGGTCTTCTAAAATCAACTTGGAACAGGTTTATGTGGCATAATCCAACTGGTCTTATATCTCCTTTGCTGTTTAAAGGCATAGCGATGCTAGTAATAAAACCACTTTTCCTCAAATCTACCCTTCATTCATGTTCACTGACATTGTGTAAATTAGTTTGACCTTTACAATTAATGATCTGTGTTATTTTTTTAAATGCATTCCTACATTTTTTGTGTGGTCTGTGGTCTTCCATGTCTCATCTTCAATTGCCTTCTGTCTTCCTTTTTGACACTGGTTCTTTTGTGGATCTGGAACTTTAGCATTTCAAGCTGGACTGGCTGGAGAGCAAGTTGCAGGCATCTACCAATATCCACTTGCCACACCAGTTCAGGGATAATTATAATCCACAGTAACTGGCTTTCTATGCAGGCCCTGGGGTTCTACTCGAGACACTGTGTTTGAGAGTCCCCTTTATGAACTGAGTTGTAGCTCAACCCTCGACTGCTTGCTCCTTTAAAACAACATTCGTAAAAATGTAAAAAGGTAAACTGTCATTTCTTCTTCACAGCAAACTGTTTTAAGTGGTTGACTTAGGCCTGTGTTTTATGAAATTTGGGAAGTGAGGGTTATATTTCAGTTGTTTCCTTGTGAGTATGAACAGCTTTCTGTACCTAAACCTGTGGCACAAGGACAGTGGGCATCAAGTACACTCCTGCTGGGCAACAGAGGAAAGCAGGTAAATTCCAAGGGATGGGCCTTCTGAGGAGAGTGAATCTGTGTTAGCATGGAGGGAGTCATTCCAGAGACATAAAACAGGAAGAAACCGGATTGAAGAGTCGTTAAGAGGGTAGTAGGCATATTAACAGGGAAAGGGATTGGATCATATAAAACACAGGACGTGCACTTCAGCTTTTGTGTGAAGTGCAGCACTTTGCAGGTCAATTTTTTAATCTGTGTGTTTATATTTCCTAAGGACCCTATAATACTGTTGCTCTGACTCTAGAGAATACACTTGAGTCCTAAGTGCTGAACAAGTGTAAGTTTATGTCTGTTAATTATAGCTCCCTATCAGAAAGCTTTACCCTACTTGTACATGCTAATTTTCTTTCATCATTTTTATTAATAATTATCAATTTTCTGATGACTAATTTATTGACTGAAGACATTCATCTTTCCTGATTAAGCTATTTCAGATGAATCTTCGTTCAGTCAAGATGGTTCAGCAGGAATAAGCGATTGCCACAGAAAACCTCATGACCTGATTTCAATACCCAGATGCCATGGTGAAAGCCAAGGAATGAAAATTGCCCTCTGCTCTCAACACATGCTAATGCTACATTCATGGCATATGTTCTTTCACATAGTATACATACATACCCATACAACACAAGAATAAGGAATACAATTTATTTCTAGAACTGGAAATCAGGAATACAAATTTGTCTAATCTTCATCTCAGACAAGTTGAAGTAAGACTCCAACACTTTTAATCAAGGAAGAGAAGAGTTTGAATTAATAATTAATGTGGATGGATTGTTATTTATAACATAAGCATAAGAACTCATAAAGTAAAAATATGAATTGTTTAATGGGAAATTAAAGAAACCCACAAGTTAATCTCAAATATTTAACAAAACTAAAAAAGGTCAGCAAACTGTAGTTAGAAATAAATGTAATTTATATACAGAATAAATGTTTGTCACTAATGCAGATATTATAAATATATAAAATATAAATATATAAATACTTTAAGAGTTCTTAAATCATTCAAGAATAAAAATGCAATTTGATTAAACAAAATACCAGATAGCCTATAGTTAGATCTCAGAAGCCTACATTGTCTATAAAACATAAACTGTTAATACTATAGACTACACTTAAAAATTATCATCAAGATATAAAAATAAGAATTGAATAATAAGAAATCCAAAGAATTTTTTGAACTCAAAATGAGTTATTGCCAAATATTTGAAAAAGGAGTATGCCATATACTACTTTCCTAAATATTTATAATAATGTGACTAAAAGACAATTCAAACCCTAAATATTTTTATTAATTTACAAAAAAGTAAAGTGATTTTTAATAAGCCTAAAAAGTATACTATAGAAAGAAAAGCAGAAGAGTTCATAAAAAAATTAAGTGTAGTATTTTCTAGTTGAACTGTGTAAAAGTACAGTATCGGTTTATTAAAATATTTTAAGAGAAAAGTTAATAATATCTTGTTTATATCTCAATGTAATGTATACAGTATTCTAGTATAGCAGGGTCTCTGTAACTGCCATCTGTGAACGTTTGATTAAATTTGCAACCAATTAGCAGATATTTTTCTTCACAGAACTAGATCTGACTATCACTGTCTTGTGATGTGGGAGGGCTTCATCTTCCATAATATAATAATCAATGAAATGGTAAAAAATAGTATATTTATTTACAAAACCCTATCTTGTATTCTGTCTCATCATTAGACATTGTCGTTAAGCACGCTCCCTTGCTCTTTGCTGATATTCTGAGCATAAACCCCTCCAATCTTGTTCATTAAGGGTTTCTATAAAGTATGTTAAGCAAGGAAAATTTTAGGAGATCTCTAATAGTCAATCATTCTCTCTCTTAAAAATATGCAAAAACTATGCTTTTCCTATAATTATCATATTTATTTAATACCCACTCCGTGCATGTAGGTAGAGATAAAAGAATATTAACCTAGAAATAATTCTCTAGGACTTTCAGATTTAAAAGTGTGACTAACATCAATTTCAATGATGAGCTGAAGGATTTAATTTTCTAAATCCCATCTTAACGATTTGTACATTATGTACCATTTACAACTATGAATATGAATGTTTATATAAACTCTGAAAATGCATGTTTACATTTATCAATCCTTAAGTTGCACTGAATGCACTCCTCTAAAATAATGCAGAAGATCCACTATAAGTTGCATTGAGAGAATATGCTCTATTTTGAATGTTGGTTCCCTTGTGCAAGAGTACCCAAGAAGTAAGAGCATGAACCTCTGGTAGAATCGAACTCTAATGATGAGGACTTCTGTGTCACTTAGACATTATCTGCTCAATTTTTGCCACATATGAACTGTTATACGTCCTATTTGCATTTGTTTGTGTTAATGAGAATTAGAGACTCAAATAGAAATCAAGTGCTCTTGGGAAACAACTGAGCTGTGAGTAATCAGTTCCAGAATGAGATAGGAGCCTTAAATGACATAAAAAGGGCCTTATTGAGAATTGCGTGTGTTGGTGAGCTTGTGAATTTCTCCACTAGGTATTAGGGTTTTTTTTTTTTTACTTCTTCCAGGTTGTTGGCATTAAATAATCTCCCAATAGGACAAGGGGCATTTTTAATGACTATTTGTGTCTTACAATTGCAGCTAAATATGCATGATAAATACATTGGTGATCACTGGTCATCTCATATATTTTAGTCAATATGGTGGTAGAAGAAAATGGAACAGTTGTGCTCCTTTTGACAAATCCATACCACTTCCTTCTACACTTGTGATCGCTGAGGAGCTGACGACACTTGATCATATGCTAAAACTGACTGAAGGCTTTCATAAATTATAGCAATCGTATCATAGACTTTATATGCATATTTGATTTTACAGTGCATGGAAACAATTATGGTCTTTTCGATGCATTGTTTATACTAATGATGGAAGCTTGAGTATGTAAACATTTATGTACTTTAATTTTTCCCCTGGCAAGGTGTGACTATTGCTCAAGAACTTTATGTGAACTATTGCACAGTCTTTAACAGAAAATCAGCTTCTTGTATTTGGTTTGTTTTTCATTTGGTAAAAGTATCTGCTAAATAGAAAAGGGAAATTTGTGAATACTTTTCTTAAAATGAGCCATTTGTGCTAGAAAAAAGTATGAATGTTTCTTCTAAAGGGAGTGTAATAACCACTAATTTTATACTTTAGCAGACTGACATGGGCTTCTGCTCTGTGCTCATCTTGGTTTTTATGGAACAGTGCAAAAGCGGATCTATCAGCACCCACTTCATAGGGGGATCACAAACAAAAGAGATGTCTGAAGATGGCTGTCACCTTAGGCCTGACATTCCTTCAGAAATGCTACCTTTATTCTTTTGATTGTGCTATAGAAATAGAACTCAATTTGTGTAAGGCTGCCTGTCCCTCCAGAGTTATTCTGTCCTGGGCTTTAAATTTCTACCATTGGGAGTTAATTGTTCTTTACTCGCAGAAAAAAAATGCTGAAAACATTCTAAGTACAGTTGGCAAATCTGTGTATGCACCGTCCTTCTCGAAGAAAACAAGTCCTGTGAGGCAATCTGATCCAGTAAGCTCCATGGTTATTGTATGAAGACAAAATAATCTTAATGCTTCCATATGAAGTAATAAACTATGGATCTATGCAATTGTTTATGTTTTTTGTGATTTGTGTTGATTTCCTCTTATCTAAGAATTATTTGTGTTAACAATTTTCCCAATACATTTCCCCTTACAAGTTTTATAGATTTAGATTTTACCATTCAAACTTTAGATAGCTGTGAGCTAATATTAGTGTATGTTATAAAGATACTGGCTGAAGCTATTACTTTGGGCAAGGAAGAAGTACAGATATAGAAGCATTCCATCATCGTTATGGGAATAACGACTCTATTGTTGATCTTAAATTATTTGTTGATAATGAGCTGCTGTACACACACACACACACACACACACACACACACACACACACACACACACACACACCTACAGTCTTGATGATGATGAGTAATATGACCGGATGCTTGCTATTCCTGTGGCACTGAGAGAGATGTGAAGCACACGTTTCATCTCTACATTTGCTGTTGTACCTACTACATATTTTCTTCTGGTCCTTTTTTGAGTCAATCTATTTTTTCTAGTCATTGTTATATTATTTACTTCTTTGACTTTCATATCAGCATATTTAGTTTCATCATACAAGAAAAGGGTCTATTATTTGTCCTCTAGTGTCTGGCTAATTTCACCAAACATGGCATACTTTATTTTTGTGCATGTCTTCCCAAGTTACTAGAGTTCGTGTGGATTTACGGGTGAGTAATTTTAACACGTAATATATATATATATATATATATATATATATATTGTTTTTCCATATGATATATTCTGAATATAGTTCCCACTCCCTTTATCCGTCTAAGTCCTTTTCCACTGCCTTTTTCATCAGGATCCACTCTTTATTCATCATTTTATTTGTTTACATTTCAAATGACATCTCCCTTCCTGCTTACCAATCCACAAACTCCTCAACCCACCCTTCATCTCCTCTTTGCCTGTATGAAGATGCTTCTCTCACTCTCACTTCTTCATACTCACCCACTCCTGCCTCACTGCTCAAGCATCCCCATTTGCTGGGGCATCAATCCTCCCTCCTCTCCCACTGATGTAAGATAAGGCCATTCTCTGCTACATATGTATCTGGAGCCATGGTTCCTTCTGTGTATACTCTTTGGTTGGTGGTTTAGTCCCTAGAACTTCTGGGTGGTCCAGTTGATGTTGTTCTTCCTATAGGGTTGCAATTACCTTAAGTTACTTCATTTCCTTCCCATAGCTCTTCCATTGGGGTTCCCTTGTTCAGTCCAATAATTGGCTGTGAGTATTTCCATCTGTATTGGTCAGGTGCTGGTAGAAATTCTCAGGGGACAGTTATACCAGGCTCCTGAAATCAAGTGCTTCTTGGCTTAAGAAATAGTGGGTGGGTTTGGTATCTGCAAATGGGTTGGATCCTAGGTGATGTGGTCTCTGGATGGCCTTTCCCTCGGTCTCTGTTCCTTTTTATTTTATTTTATTTTGTCCCTGACTTTCCATTGGGCAGGAACATTTCTGGGTTAAAAATTTTGAGATTCATGGGTGGCACCATCCCTCAACTGAGGGCCATGCCTATGTAGTAGAAGTAGTCTCTATAGTTTCTATCTCCCTTTTGTTGGTTATTTCAGCTAAAGTGATGACCATTGACTGCTGGAAGCCTTTGGCTTCCTTGCATTCTGGAACATTCTAGTGACTACCCTCAGGTCCCCATCCTCCACTATTGCATGATTCTATTCAATTTTCTTTCCCTGTGTACTTCTCTCCTACCCCTTCCAATGCCTAATCCTGCCTTCGCCTTCTCTCTGGCCCTCTCCTCTCTCCTTCTCACATCCTTTCTTTCTCTACCTCCTGTGATTGCTTTGTTTCCCATTCTATGTAGGATTGAAGCAACTATGCTTTGGTCTTTCTTCTGTTTAAGCTCCATATGGTTTGTGTTCTGTATCCTGGGTATTCTGAGCTTTTGGGCTAGAATCCACTGATCGGTGAATACATACCACTCATGTGTCTGGGTTACCTCACTCAGGATGATATTTTTTAGTTCCATCCATTTTCCTGTGAGTTTCATAAAGTCATTGTTTTTAATAGCTAAGTGGTACTCCATTATGTAAATGTACAACATTTTCTGTATTCATTTTCCTGTAGAGTGACATCCAGATTGTTCAAAGGACCAAATGATCCTATTAAAAAATGGGTACAGAGCTAAACAAAGGATTCTCAGAGGAGCAATCTCAAATGACTGAGAGCACTTAAAGAAATGTTTAACATCCTTAGTCATCAGGAAATTGCAAATTAAAACAATCCTGTGATTCCACCTCATACCACTTACAATGGCTAAAATCAAAAACACAGGTGACAGCAGATGCTGGTGGAGAAAGAGGAACACTCCTCCATTGTTGGTGGGATTGCAAATTGCTAAAACCGCTTTGAAAATCAATCTGTCAGTTCCTTAGAAAATTGGAAATAGTTCTATCTGAAGACCCAGCTATACTACTACTGGGCATGTACCCCAAAGTTTCCTCAACATAAAACAAAGACACATGCTCCACTATATTCATAGCAGCCATATTTATAATAGCCAGAAGCTGGAAACAGCCTAGATGTCCCTCAACAGGATCCACTCTTTCTGTCTCTCCTTAAAGGAACAGGTTTCTAACACAGGTAACACGTAACCACCAAACAAAATATAATAAAATAAAACTAAAACAATTATACGGTTGTTAGACAAAACAAGCCAACAAAATATTAACTAGCACCAGGAAAAGGCAGAAGAATCAGAGACACCTAGCTTCCCACTTTCAGAAGTTCCATCAAGTACTAAACTGAATGATATTGTATATAGGCTCGCCTATGTAGGTGCTGTGATGGCTGCTTCAGTTTCTGTGTATTCCCATGATCTTTGCTTAGTTGTTTTATGGTGCCTTTTTTTTCTTAGTTTCTTCTCTTCCCTCTATCTCCCTGCTTCCTGCTTTCTCTTCTTTGAAGTTTCCCAAGCTCTGAGGGTAGGGATTTGATGGAGACATCTCATTTAGCGCTGTGTGTTCCAAGGTCTCTGACTCTGTGTGATGTCTGGCATTGGATGTTTTTTCCCACTCTGTTATAGGAGTGGAATCTGTCTGATGATGCATGAATAAGGCAGTCGTCTATGAATACCACAGACTCTCATTAGTAGCTATTTTATTTTTAATTTTCAAAACCAGTAGTATCTGGCTTTACCCTAGGTATCTTGTCTATGTTGGATGATTGATTGATCATTAGCACCTCTGGCTAATTACAGGTGAGAGCACTTAGCAATAGTGTTGTAATAATGCTGCTATGAAACTATCTACTTAATGTGCTCTTTTTATTTAGGATGTTTATATATTTGCAAGTCTGAGAGCTGCATCATAATTTAGACTCCTTTTATTTTATCAAGAACCTCTACATGGTTTTCTATAAATGAATTTTTAATTTACATTCCTATGAAAAAAAGCATGTGAAAGGATTTTGCCTCATCCTTGATAACGTCTCATGTGTCTCCCCGTTTTTATTAATTTTTTAAAATTTATGCTTTAAATTTCATGAATTCAGAATGTATTTGAATAATTTTCACATCCCCTCAAGTTCTTCTTATGTTTGTTTTTGCTCCCTCTCAATTTCAAAGTCTCCTTTTCTTTAGTTTTTATGGTTACAAATCTATAAGCAAATTAATACTTAGAACAAGTTTTTGAGTCCACATAGTTTTTCCCATTTAGTATATACACTGAGGCTGCCCACTTGATACCAGATAACTAAA
The DNA here is from genome assembly GCF_011064425.1 of Rattus rattus. Taxonomy (NCBI): domain Eukaryota; kingdom Metazoa; phylum Chordata; class Mammalia; order Rodentia; family Muridae; genus Rattus; species Rattus rattus. Next base: position 104,333,595 of record NC_046157.1, on the reverse strand, counting down.
TTGAGAATACATTCTTGGGGAGACTACTTTCTCCCTCTCAGTAGACTTTAATTAACTTTTATGTTTAATCTAGGGGTGAAATGATGAGATTCCCCTTTTCTGCATCCACAATTCAATTTATGCTACTGTTGTTCAGGTCTTGTTTAGGCAGCTACATCATTTAGATTCTACATATGCAAAACCCTGATATATATATATATCAGAAAATATATATATATTTCTCACAGCTGAAGCCCAGGTCCTCTGACTCTTAGAATTCACCCACCACTACCCTCTTCATGACATTCCTTAATCTTAGGTGTGTGTGATGTAGATGTATCCATTGCGAATGGATGAGCCATCATCAATTGCTCTCTGCATTTTGACCCACTATGGATTAATGTAGTGGTTTCTATCTGCTGAACAAACATGATCTTTAGTATGACTTGAGAGCTACGATTTCCTGTAGGTACAAGGTAAGCATTTAATTCATCTTTTAAGAACTCTATTGAAGGCCAGAAAAATGAGTGAGCTGACAAAGGCATTTGCTGGCAAACCTGACTACCTAAGATGCACAAACCAAATAAATAAATAGACAACTAAATAAATACGATACCATAATCCCCTTTTAAAAGAGTACTGTAATTAATTTCTACAGTTAGCACTTTGGTTTCCATTATAGGATAAAATGAACTCTAAGTATCTCATGTTGTAGAAATGATTTAATCCCAACCTGAGGTTTCAACCTTTGACCATTTGGTTCCCACATACACACACACACACACACACACACACACACACACACACACACACACACACACACACACCTTTTTATATTTAAAATAAGCCTTAATCTATATGAGAGCTTGGTAGATATCTACCCTCCGTGGTATTAGATCTGACTTTCCTATGGATAACCCTGATTATTACTTAATATCTGGGCAGCTCTTAACTCCAATTGGCCAGTCCTCAGGGCCACATCTTTATCACTTACCTAACCCATGGCAGCTTCTCCTTCATCCTCCATTATCGTCTCCCCTGGTATTTCTCCTCTGACTCCCCATGGGTGGGAACTATAAGACTGCCTATATCTCTTCTGTCCAACTACTAGTTGTCAGCATCTTTATTATGATTAAGGAATATCATGAAAGAGGGTAGTGGTGGAGAAATTCTAAGAGACAGAGGACCTGGGCTTTGAGTGTGAGATGTTGTACTTTTTATATGACACGGGGATTTGCACATGTAGAATCTAAATGATGTAACTGCCTACATAAGACCTGAACAATAGTAACAAAACAATCAGAAATAACTATAATGCAAGGTTACATAGTGTCCATGTGCACACCCTCTGGTCTCTGGGGCAAAGTTTTGAGGAACCAATATTAACATCAGAATACAAGCATCATCAGACCAACATATTACACTCTCACCATTTTTTTTTCAATTTTAAAGGCTGTTTCTCTTATATACACAGTAGGAACGATTTTGAAACAATTATGAACATTATTAAATATGAATTACATTTAAAAGTCCAGTCTGTATTTTGTAATTTAGATGTTGTACTTTACTCTTTATATCCTGTCTTCATGAGTTTATATCTTGTCCTGAAATCATCTTCTCTTTTAAATTGTTTTATCGTCCTAAAACAATCATTTAGACCTAGAACATCTTCTTAAGTTTTTAACAACTTAAGTTTCATTGTAAGCGAGTAACTACCTAGTTTCCATCCCCATCAGAGATTTGAAAAGGAAATAGATATTACCTAAATATGCTTGAAGCAAAAGGACACAGCTTCCAAAACTATAGAAATGACAAAAACATTTGACTCCCTGGACAGTCCCCAATGATTTCGATAGCACTGGAATATCTAGCTTGAGTCTTCTGGCTGCATCATAAAGCAATTATAACATTTAAAAAAAAGTGAGTGTGGTTAGAAATTATTCTAGGACTGGGAAGGAGGCGATAGTTGTATCTCCTGTATGAGGGGTACAGGCATACTTTACCTCTGATTTAGCTGGACTTATGTGTAAGGAGATAGTTTTTTGATATGGCAAATATATGAATAAATACTACTTATGAACTTTTTGTAGCCATCTTTTCATGTCAATCACAGTTGTTGTTCATAGACCCATAGGCTAGATAGGATGAGTGAAGACAATACTCAAGTCAGATCCACATTCATTTCAGGGAGTCCTGTGCCCGAAGTGCATGGTATCTTCAGCAAACACACTTAATTTCAAATTCTGAAAGACAATTAAGAGTCAAACCAATAGCTTATTCTTGATAGTGGTTTATATACCCTCTCATGATTAGCAACTTGGAAAAATGATTTCCTTTTTTTTTTAAATTCTCTTATGTAATATAGTTCCTCCACAGTTTCCCCAGCCTCTAAACATACATACATTTGTTCATAACAAACATACATCATTTGTTCCCTCTCTCCCAGAAAGCCCCTCCCAAAACTTCCCAGGGATATCAACCAAACAAAGCATAAGAAGATATAATAAGGTTAACACAGACCTTCATGTCAGGAATGGGCAGGGAAATCAGAAGGAGAAAAAGTGCCCCAAGAAGAGATAAAAACAACTCTCCCACCCTTAGGAGTCTCACAAAAATACCAAGCCAAGAATTATTAAGATAAGCAGAGGGGCTAGGACCGACACATGGAGGGTATCTGAATGCTGCTTCCATCTCTGTGATTGTGAGCCAAGCTTAAAGGAAATCAGAAACAAGACAAAGACGTTGACTCTCTCCGTATGTATTTAATATAATACTTGAAGTTCCATGTAGAGAAATAAGACAACTGGTGTAGATCAAAGGATGGAAATTTGTACCTGTGAACTCCTGATGATTCGATGAATTCTCGTGAAGTGGTTGGATACAAGAATAACTACACTTCAAATATATTAGTAGTCCATATAGACAAGGAGAGGCAGACTGAGAAAGAACTAGTGAAAATACCATTAATGGTAGCCATAAATAGTATCAAAGAATTAACTCAAATGTTCATATGACGAAAAATGTGTCTTTTGATGAAATAAAGTAAAGGAAATATCAGAAAATGGAAAGATCTCCCATGGTTTCGGATTAGTAGGATCAACACAGTAACAATGGTTCTTATGTGTGATATAGCTTATTGTGATAGATATTCTATAATATTTGATGGGAATCATTATTATTCCAAGTGTTATAATTTTATTTAAATGTGCTTAGAGGCAGATGCATATTCATTTTATTATGAATAATAATAAAATATACCCTAAAGATGCTCCAATTACATCTATCTCTAATGAATTCATTAAACAAACATTGAACCAATGTTATTAGAACCAGAATGTGTTTTATATGTATGCTTTACTGGAGGGGAAAAATAATCCTCATTTGGTTTGATAGTTCTACTGCATTTGTATTGATAACAATAGAGTAAATTAATCAATATTTTAGAAAAATCTGTTCATTACTAGTTTCAAATATGAAGCAGGCAGTGAAGATCTATTTTTGTAAGTTTCACTTGAGAATTTTTTTCCCTACAACTTTTTAATAGATATTCAATGCCCTCAGGATTTTCTCTTTTATTTCACCTGTTGAGTTTGAGATCTTCACAGGATAATCCATTTGAAGACTGCCTAATAGGAGTTGAATCAGTTTGAACCAATTTAATTGACATATCTGCCAGCATAACACCTTTATTTAAGCACCTTTATTAGAAATTTTCCATTGTGCCTACTTCCTACAATTCATAAAAGATAGAAAAAAAACCTATTTGATTACAAGTATTATGAAAGAGTAGATATCATTTTGAAAGATTCTTCCTGGGGGAAATAATCCAAACACATGTTCTTGTAATTTTATGTTGGGAAATATTAAAGAATAAGATAGAATCAAAACTGTTACTTTCTTTTAATAAATGAGTGCTGCATAAATGAGAAAATATTTGATCTAGCATGACTCTCAGATGTGATTGGCCTTTGGGTTTTTTTATTTTCTTGGGTTGTGATTTTAAAATGCTGCGCCTCTGTCATGCTTCAGAACATCAATTTTACTTTCCTCTTCCACTTCATTTTTTTCTTTCATTTTATAGAACATTTCTTTGTCCTCCTGACATTCCTAATTTCCTTCCATGTTGCTCTTCATAATCAAGTGTTTTCTTAGGATGATTTCTTGGGTATATAAAAGGTCCCATGTGGAGGTATGATAGGATATGGATAATTTTATAATCAAACAAGCATCAAAACCTGGCAAAATATTTCTAATCTATATTTTCAATTTTCAATCAAATACCAGCATGTAAACATTGAACGGAAGAAACAAACCATAAAATACATTGATATTCACCAACTGTAAATTATAAAATGAATTTACACATATGTTCAATTACAAAAATGATTTACAGATGAAGATTAAAAAAGCAGAAAGACTAAGCAGCTATAAGAAAAAGCTTGGTAGAGTAAATTAGCTTCAAAATATTAGTTTAATTCACAATATGTTTTACAGTTAATAACATTGTAAGAAGCCTTAACCATAAAGGTGAAAATTAACCACTTTATTTAAAAATATGAAAGTAACAAAGCCATGAAAAGATTAGTAAGTTCATTAATAAATAATCAAGTTTCATTTTTATTCTCCTGTTTCTGTTACTTAATGTGGTATGGGTCAAAGCTCCAATAATCTCTACATGGAATAATAGAAATAATTCCAAAGATAATGAAAATATAGGAAAGTTGTGGATATTGTTGTATAGGTGTGGTATTGCTGATAGGTTGTATAGGTTATTTCTTGAGCAATTGGGCCTTACTATAAACTTGTGGAGAACAAACAATTGTCTTGACAATAGACAGGGTTGTTTGGGGACTTCTCAAAGGAACCCTTTGACCAGTGACTCAATGGGGGTGGAATCCATTCTTAAAACTGAAGCCTTCATTTTGTGACGAATTTACGTATTTAGAAATTTAAGAGGAAACTCAAAGGAAAGAGCCTTGCCAATATAGTAGAAGAGTTAGAAGAGAGAATCTCAAGCATTGAAGATAATATGGAAGAAATGAATATCTCAGACAAAGAAAATGTTGAATCTAAAACACCCAAGGAATCTGGAACTCTATGAAAGGACCGTATCTAAGAATAGTATGGATAGAAGGAGAGTAAACATAGATCAAAGTTACAGAAAATATTTTCAACAAAATCATGGAGGAAAATTTACTCAACCTAATGTAGGAGGGAGTTGCTTGTCAGTGTAGTATTATATATTATTTCAGTTTTGCCATGGTCAGAAGCCACGATTTTAAAGTTTCTTTCCTAATTATTTGGCTCTTATGTTATCTCCACTCGCTTTTCTTTGGTGTTCTCTTAGCTTTTAAAGGATATGATACAGATGCCCTATTTGGAGCTGAGCCCTCAACCATCACGGCCAGACCTTGAGCAGCCATGCCTTACTGCGTTCACTGATGTTTGTTGCATCCAGAAGCATTTCTGATTAAAGCTGTGGATAAGAGTTTACTATTAGTACAATAATATACTTAAAGAGCAGCTTGACTCAATGACAATATCATTAAACAACTGTGGTAAGTTTATTAACGGCATCTAAGAACTCCCCAAGACAAGCTTTTGACAGAATTTATAGTACCAGGTCTCACTGCACTATTGTGAAATGGATCTCAAATCCACCTACAAAACGATTACTTATACTCATAATAGCTGGGTCACTATTGAAACAAACTATAATATTAAATAAGCAGTACTGCGAATGTTTCCCAAAACGGAAAGTAATATTTTAGACCTTAGATGACATATTTCATTTTTACTAATGTGCATATAACAACTAAAACTCTTATTGTTGAAGGCATTACAAAAAAAATCAGAATTAATATACTAATAAACATATCTATGTGGATATATGTTTGGTGCAATAAGAAGTTTTCAACTCAATTCCCTCATGTGTTTTGTGATCATAATATAAAAACATTGTACATAATAACAGCTTGCTAAAATGTATTCATTCATTAGCAGAAATATACATTATTCTTTTTGTATATTTTTATATAGTGGCTATATTTTTATATAATGGTTAATTTTCAGTGCTTATTGTTTACAAAATAGTACAGTATAATAATTGTCTCTTATATTTTTGCAAACTAATGACCAAGAGAATTGCTATTTTTCATAATTAATAATTCATAGAATAACCTAAAAATCTAATAATTTACTCTTAGTATAAATTTGCAAAGCCTTATGTTTTATACTCCTGTACAATGAAAAAAAAGATGTAAATAATTCTTAGTAAAATTGCCAGATGAATGACCAAGTAGAGCACCTTCCCAGATAATTACAGTTAAGATACAAGAGTAATATTCTTTGAATTGTAAAATACAAGTACTTGGGATATATGTACTTTTTATTTGTCTAAGGATTCTTAATTTATTTTGAATGAGTTGTATATGGATGTATTTCAATTAGGAAATACGGATGTACATTTATTGCCTTTAGATGACAGAGACATCAGTTCCCCTGAAGGTGGAGTCACAGGCAGTTATGAGCTGCATCATATGGGTTCCGGGAATCAAACGAGTGTTCTTAAAGAGCCATTGTTGAACCATCTTTCTCACAGGGTTTTTCCCTGTTTTTATTTTTAGGTGGTAGAAATTGCCTTGAACTATAAATATGCCTCTCGTCTTTTCCAGCTCATCCTGCAACCACCCTGCACAACTTTATGTACTCTTTCTGCGTCTCTGTCTGTCTGTCTACCTGCCTGTGTCCCTGTCTGTCTCTGTCTTTGTCTTGGTCTGTGTCACTGTTTCTCTCCCTCCCTCCCTCCCTCTCTCTCTCTCTCTCTCTCTCTCTCTCTCTCTCTCTCTCTCTCTCTCTCTCACACACACACACACACACACACACACACACACACACACACACACACACACACACCCAGACACACACACACAAACACACACACCCAGAGACACATAGATACACACACATAGACACATATCATACACATAACCTCCAATTTATTTTGGCAAACCACTTCAGGTGGTTTCGCCTTAGGGTCTACTTTGGAGTATCAGGTACATAACACATATCAAACTATTAAAGGAATCCAACTCTGTCTTTTCAAAGCCCTTTCAAATACCACTAGTTCTTCACTTAGGAATTAGCTCACTAGTACTCGCCACACATATGCTAGTAATTTGTCTCCCTGAAGCTTGCTTAGGTCAGCCTACTATGGGATCATAGTCCCTGTGTGTTCCCTTGTATGTCTGGCCACCTTTGTCTAGAAAACAATATTTCCATGCAATCATTTAGCACATCTGACCTAACCTTTAGCCTTCTCTTCTCTGACAACAGTCCTTAAGCTTTAAAGCAAGGAGTGTGATAAATAGATCCTATTTAGATTGAGCACTCTGAATTTCTTATCCTCATCATACTAAAGAGTTTTGGGGCACTCTTTAAATCACCATTTACTACAAGATGAAGCTTCTATAATGAGAACTGAGAGATAGGCTTATATATGGATATATCAATAATTAATTAGGACTCATTTTAATGTCATGTCATTTAGCAGACAAATAGTAGTAGGTTTTCCCTAGGGTACATGACCTATCAAACCTAAGGTTTGTGTCTTCATTTACAGGATAATATATGGGTTCCATTTCACAAAGAACCTCTTAAATTCCACTCCAAAATGTGGTTGAATATCCTGTAACAGACATGTCTCTATTTCACCAGTGGTTGCGTGTTTCAATCCAAGTCACTATTTTAACTCACAATGGGTTGTGACTAAGGTATATTTTTTATTACATTTCTTCTATTGTGTGCCTGGCAAATTCCAGTACAGTGAAAGGTAGCCAATGAAGATGCAGTGAGTACCAGCTTGATTTCTTCATGTCTAATACATAAGAATATGGTGTCTTTAGCAATATGATCTTACTATCAAGTTCTGGAACATAACTAAAATCAATGGCAATTACATATAATATTTGGGAGTCTATGGCATCTCATTGGCCAATGCAGTTGGAATTCAAATTTCAACTAATAAATATGTCAAGGTCTTGTGTTTCAGAAATAAAGAAACTTTCTTAATATAGGGTTTTTATGAGGTAGGTTTTAAAAAATTAAATATTTCGATTGTTCTCTTGTGAATGATTATCATTACTACTTTCCCACTTTAGAAATTGTTCATAGTTAAAACTTTATATTGCCTTCCAATTTCTTAATCAGTTCCTTTTAATGTGCATATTAATGAAATTACATAAAATTAAATTAAATACTATGAGTACTGAAGATAATTGCACTTAGCATAATGTTTTATTATGTGCAAAGTATGTATATATTTTATGATATAAGCCAGAAAGCAGGACAATTTCAAAATTGAATTTTATTATTCTTATTTGAACAAAGATTGACTTAGAGTGTATACCTTTTTGTGTGTTGTTCCTCGAGTGAACTTTGGTCATCCTTCATCATGACTGCTTCAGTGTTTGCTGGCTAAATATATCATTCTTAGGTTTTTAGTTATATTTCAATAGATTATGTAGCTATATAATATTTTAAGAATTTACTCTTCTTTTAAATGTTTAAGTAAAGGAAATTTATATAACAAGGGGGAGTTTGGAAATCAATATTGACCCCAGTTTTCTTGTTTCATATTGCCTCTATTAGCCAACAGAGAGAAACATTTCCTCACATGCAGAGACAGAAGAACTACATTAGAACATTGTGAGAGATAGAGGCAAAGATTTTTTTACAATTTTATTTTGCTTTGTTTTATTTGTTTTTATTTTCATTTTCTATTTTTAATTTACCCTATGTTTTAGAATCTCTATTTAGTTAGAACAGGCATCTATGTTTTATCTGCAATCTTGAATACAATAGTGGTATTATGGATTCAATGGTCATTTTTAAAACATAGCCAGAAACACAATAGTGAAATAAAACAACCTGAGTGGCTGTCAAGATATGCTGTTTTCCCGAGGTCTCTGACTTTATTGGTTCTTCAGTATGTGCACCCATTAAATCAGCAGCGGGAAAGACAATTCACCCACATCAGTATGAAGAATTGAGCATTGACGGGGCAATATTTGCTGTTAAAATTGTTCAATCTACAATACAATGTTTTAAGACCAGTCATTTTAGTGAATAATCTCCACTTATGACCAGGACCCATAACATGTTTTCTTGATAGATGTCTTTGCACTGGCAAAGGCTAGGGCATCATCAGGAGTACATATCAACACTTACCTTTCCCCTTCGCAGCCCTGGCTTTGTTTTTCTTACTTATAAAATAGTTTCTGAAAGGAAAAAATGCTAATAAAAATTCAAGACAACTCTTCTACTTCCTGCCTGTGGCACTAAATTTAGGGCTCTACACTGCATGAACATTTCCCCAAGCTTTGGCACAGGTATGTGGGGTGAGATGTAGAATAAAATGTTTATCTTAATTTATAGACAAGGTTACAATTTTAATCCTAACACATCTATCTCTTACTTGTACCTATATTATTTTAATTCTGACAGGAAAATAGAACTGTTTATGTTTGAAAAAACTGACATTAAAATGTTTTTCAAAGACAAAGAAGTGGAGAGCAAAGCAATTTTTCAAGGTCGCAAGGATGGAAAGATCACAAAGCACTTGAGTTCGTCATGAAATATCAAGGGCTATGCAAGACACCTCAAGTGATCCCGATCTGGACCGATTCTACTTATTGTCCTATTATCTCCTAAATAACAATTTTATGATCATGTCCAGGGAGACCTAACCCTCCTTTGGATTATTGAAACTTTGGATTATTGAAGCTTGATTTACATCGTTCATGATTTTACCTTAGTCAGACTGCTTTTACTGCTCAGCTGAAAATGATGTGGTCACTCTTTAGCAATCAAATCTACTGGCTCTTGGGCAGACGAGGTACCTTGAACATGTGACAGATCCCCCCACCTCTAGGAAACTGTACTTAAATATGCAGACCACTGCAATCTTGGGTGCACCTGTGGCTACAACTTTTGCCTTAAGAGACCATGTTCATGCTGACTGAGCTCCCTACATTATAGGATCTGCTATACTTCCACCCTGCTCCAAAAAACTTTATGACCTCTGAACAATTTTGTTCTTGCTTGATGTCCATGGTGCTGAAATCAATGGACTTTTCTGATCACCCAACTAAGCATCTGGAATTGACAACCTAGGATTCTATATGCACAAAGGAAGTTAAAATAAAACCCAGTTTCTCAGTCCATTCTAGGTCCACTTAAGAGATTGCTCTTGGCTAATATCTCTCCTCCACTTTTGCTATGACTTTTAATTATTAATGTGTGGACTTTATTGGAAGTAAAATAGGCTGGAGTGGTTATATTAGAAACAATCCCACAACCTTTGTGATTTTCAGGACTTTTACTAGGATTATCTGTAGTATAAGTCACTATAAACTTTTAAAAATAAAGTGAAGGATTACAGAGAATTGCAGAAGTGAAAGAATGTAAAGCTTGCAGAAATTTTAAGAAGGCCAGAAGTGTAGCAAGTAGTTAGAATTACTAAAGGGAAGATGTAGTTAGAAGCCAAGACCATAACATATGAGGAACCATGAATTGCTGAGGAGAAGAAGCAAGACTCTGTCTTTTAGAAGACTTGAAAGGAGTCACAGAGGATTAAATGCTGAGGGTCACAACATGGTAAGATCTAAGCTGTAATGCTGGCTGCTTATTGACAAAAAGAACAACAGACATATATACTGTGTACAAGGTTCATAAGTCTCCGACTTTGAAAACATAAAGCTATAAGTTCTTAGTTTTCAATACCCAGGGCTATACATATAGCACTGGCTTCCAAACCTTAGAGAAATAAGTCTATGGTGTCAAGTATCTGGAGTCATAAGTCCTTGGCTTCAAGCATCTAAATCTATAACTCTTAGATTCTCAAGGTCTATGGCTGTAAATCTCTGAGCTTGAAATAGAGGTTATAGGAAGTTCAGAGATTCCAAGGGAACTTTTGTGTTCTGATTAATGATTTGCATGTAAATAGAGCAGAAAGACCCATAGCCATTTGTAAATGTTATTCTAGATTCTGGCTTTTGCCTCACACAGATACTTTCCAGTTGTTTGCTAACTCATCTCCTATATTCAACCAAGGTATGGAAGTTTATGTGCATGCTGGTTATGTTTTGTTTTTTATTATTTCCAGTATTTGGTCTACGGAATATATTTACTTCAGCATCTTAGTGGATTGCTTTGCAGTATTTTCTATATTAATGTGGTTGAAACCCGCCATTCCACCTTTTACTTTGCTGTACTTTGGTATATATTTGCTTGTTTTTGTTTAACTGTTTTTCAGTTGTGAATTATGGCTGGATATTTTGCAAGGAACAGTGAATTAGAGAAGTTCACAACAAGCTGTGATTTTCTGCATTACACTAGTGTTAATTCTTACGAGTCCTTGGTTTTCTTTTTCTGCATGTGGATTGATATTGAGCTGATATCAAAAAAATTTAGTTCTCCATGAAGCCTGTAACATATTAGGAGCCATCATTGATTACCACTATATATGAAACAGAATCTTAAGTATGCAGAGAATAAAGGTTCTTAACAGTTTTTAAATTTTGGCTTCTGTAATTATCTACATTAATTTTATTTTAAATTGAAAGCCCTGTGTAGTAACAGTTCCACACAAATCCATTTTATATTTACCTTTCCATTTCTTCTGGGTCTTACTATCAACCATTCATATAGGACATATTTTGCTTTGGTCTTTATTCTGAACAGTTTCTATAGATGAAAATTTTATCAACAGTAAAGGGACTTTTGCTGTGAAAGAGATACAATGACCATGTTATCTTGTTAAAAACAAAGCATTTGATTGGAGCTTGCTTACAGTTTCAGAGGTTTAATCCAGTGTCATCATAGCCAGGAGCAAGGCAGTCTGCAGGCAGACAAGGTTTTGGAGAATTCTACATCTGCATTTGCAGGCAGCAGAAAGAAAGAGACATGTTTTGAAATTTCAAGGCCCATTCTCAGGGATACTTTCCACAACAAAAGCACATCTCCTCATCCATTCAAATACTGTATATTTCAGTGACCAAGTATCCAAATGTGTGAGCATATGAGGATATTTTCATTCAAACCAATGCAGTGAGTTTTCACCAAGATTAATTGAGTTCATGGAAGAAGCAAAGAAAAATTCATTAAAATTGTCTTCTAATTTTATGTGATAATATGCACTCCCATAAAATCACACACACACACACACACACACACACACACACACACACACACACACACACAGACACAGAGAGAGAGAGAGAGAGAGAGAGAGAGAGAGAGAGAGCCCAAAAATTACAATAAGAAATATGTAAACAAAATTCTGGGAAGAAGAAATGTGAATGCCTACTGATTTCTTTAAAAGTCAATACCATTAGACAATAGAGAAATAAAAATTACAGCTACATTTATATTCTACCTTATTCAAAATTGAAGCAAAACTAGAAGGAAAAGATATCAAAGCAAGAGAGAGAATCACTGAACAGGATGATTTCTGTGGTAGTGAGAAGAGGATAAGAGAGTTTGATGGGATGGAGAAATGACCAAAACTCTGTATATTTATGAATACAATATCAAGTAATATTAAAGCATAAACTTATATTGAATAACTGACAAATATAAAATTGAATTCCAGCATGGAAAGTCAGATACTTTTGAACAGCTATTTTTATTTTTTTTAAATTTTTTTTTTTTTTTTTTTATTAACTTGAGGATTTCTTATATACATTTGAGTGTTATTCCTTTCCCGGTTCGGGCAAACATCCCTAATCCCTCCCCTCCCTTCTTTATGGGTGTTCCCCTCCCCATCCTCCCCCATTACCGCCCTCCCCCCAACAATCTAGTTCACTAGGGGTTCAGTCTTAGCAGGACCCAGGGCTTCCCCTTCCACTGGTGCTCTTACTAGGATATTCATTGCTACCTATGAGGTCAGAGTCCAGGGTCAGTCCATGTATATTCTTTAGGTAGTGGTTTAGTCCCTGGAAGCTCTGGTTGCTTGGCATTGTTGTACATATGGGATCTCGAGCCCCTACAAGCTCTTCCAGTTCTTTCTCTGATTCCTTCAACGAGGGTCCTATTCTCATGAACAGCTATTTTTAAAAAGTAATGATTAACTAATTGGGTTATGGAGGTTAATAAGGAAAGGTAGGCTTTCGAATCTTTTAAAGGCACTATTGTAAGTACTGTGAGTTACCCCTTCACATACTTCCACCTGAAGCTCCATTACAGTGTAATGAAAGAATATATGAAATCATAAGGGGGCTCCTAAGCATGACATAGATGTGTTTGACTTTATGACTATCAAGAGTGATATTCAGCAACACCAAATTAACCATGGCTCTTAGTGCTGTACTGGATGTCCTTTAACCTTCACCATGAACCACCCTCTTCTCTCTCCCAGTTGTCATATCTATATATAAATTCACTGAAGTCACTTATTCTAAGAAAATCTGCTTTCATCCCTAAAGTGCAGAGAAATCAAAAAACCCTTAAGCAATCAATGTCTATTAGGGATTTGTCTAAATTTTTCAGTGATCTGACATCTCTGAGGGGAGAATTGAAGTCAGCTCTTTAATCCACTTCCCAGAGTTTGCAGCATCATTAACTCTGACACAGTGGATAACTGTAGTTGTAACACAGCTTCGCCTATACAGCCCGTCCTCCAATGTAAATCCCCTACGAAATTACTCATAGAGAAATCTTTTATCGCTCAGTTTGCTTCTGGAAAATCTGAAGACATTTATGGCTCTAAAATCAAGACAGAATAAAAACATCACTGAGAAGATTGCAGAAAGTTTTAGCCCCAAGGACCTAGATGTGATTAGCAGATTTAAGGTAGTAGGAGGTATTTATGGTCCTCCTTTACGTTCTTCTTTAACACCGTAAGAAGTGAAGCCTGATTGTCTAAAATGCCCAGCTGGAGAAGAGCAATGGAGGCTTCATAGTGCAGGTATCATGACCTTCATATGACTATCACCTAGCCGCTTATTCAAAACTGCCAATGATTCAAAATTTTAGAGGATATAAAAATTAAATATTCATTTTAAGTCATAGAATTATATTGAATACTTTTCTTGACATGAGAAAAATTTAAGTAATATTTTAAAGACAAAATTAGCTGAGGCCAAAGAACAATGTAGCCTGTGTCTTTCAAAATGGAAGTTTTGAAACAGCAGAGGTGAGTCATTACTAAATAACATGACTTTGCCAGAGAGAAAATAAACAGGATAGATAGTTCTGTGATTAAAAATCAGAATAAAATAAACCACTTTGGGATTGCTTAACAAGCAATGATTTTCTTCTAGACAATAATATCCAGAATTATTTACTACCTCTGGCCATTAAAAAAATAGCCAAAGGATGAATTGATATAAAGTTGGTCAAATGCGTGTCACATAAAATTGAGGTGATTTTTGATAAATATAATATCTATTAATTACTTGTTGGTTTTTCATTTAAAAATTATGCAATATATTTTGATCATGTCTTTCCAAACCACAACACTTTAAATTCTCTTTCACTTCAATACACATCCAATGTTAGGATCAATTCTTGTCTTTTGTTATATCTCTTTCAAAACACATATATATATATATATATATATATATATATATCATTATATATTGCAGATAAATGGATCTAGATAAAGATAATAATGAATGAAATAACCAAGACTCAAAAATACAAATCAGTCTCTTTGAATATTTTAAATGATCTTACTTATTCTTTCAGAATTAAATGCATATCATTTTTATTATATTTCTTACCTCCCACCCCAACTCTATCCCTCCTCCTTACTCAAAAAGCATCATTTCCGTTCTCTTCCTTTAAAGGGGGAGAAAAAGCTACCTTAAACAAAATGTAAAAATCGGGATAAATACTAATCAAATACTCCTGAACACAGGGATTGCCAATTAGTGTCACACCATAAGACACACACAAGAAGACTAATTTTTCCCTTTCCAGAATCTATCTATTTCAAATGGATTCTTAGCTTAGGGTTGAACTTTGTGTCCTTTTTTCCTCCTTTCTTTTAGATTTTGTCTGGCTTGAGTCTTTCAGTCTGTTATAGTCTCTGTGAGTTCATAAGCTCACCTGTCCTATTGGGTCTGGACAGTGTCATTTCCTTGATGTTTTCCAACAATTCTGGGACATATAATTCTTCTGCAAAATCTTCCATATAGTTACTTTAGCAGAAAGGAGAGAAATGTGATGTGCACATTACATTTAGTGTTGATCACTCCAAAGTCTCCCATCATCTGTAATTTTCCCAGTTGTGAGTCTCTATTCCGATTAACCTATATTACAAACATAAGCTTCTCTGCTTAGTTAGCATTGAGAGATATAATGATCTATGGGTATAGCAATAGGCCATCTGGAGTCATTTAATTATTGTGTCCATGTATTGGAATATTATTAGGTCCACTGCTAGTATTCATCATCTTTCTACCCTCATAAGGTCTTGACCTTATTAAGCGCCATCAGGTTTGGCTTTTATCTCATGGAGAGGTGGTTGGCTATTCACATGACTCAAGTGGCAAGGTAGGACTTTTCTGCCAGAGACACCCTTTGTAAACAGTGGATATTATGTAGTCTTTGGAAACTCTCAAGGAAAGACAATGATCAGACCCCCATCTGGGAAGTTCCAGCAGCCAGGCCACTCCCCCTGACGTCCTTAACTGTAAACTTGTGTTTACAGATTCTAGCTTCAGTAATATTCACAAAGGCTGTCTCCAGGCCCCAAGTAGGATCGTCCCAGATTGTGACAGTTTTAGGTAAAAAATCTGTGGACTCTGACCTCATAGGTAGCAATGAATATCCTAGTAAGAGGACCAGTGGAAGGAGAAGCCCTGGGTCCTGCTAAGACTGAACCCCCCAGTGAACTAGACTGTTGGGGGGGAGGGCGGCAATGGGGGGAGGGTGGGGAGGGGAACACCCATAAGGAAGGGGGGGGAGGGAAGGGGATGTTTGCCAAATGTACATAAGAAATACTCAAGTTAATAAAAAAAAAAAAAAAAAAAAAAAAAAAAAAAAAAAAAAAAGCCACCGATCCTGAATAGTAAAGGCAAAACCAATCCCTGAGCACAAAACACTACTAATCCCTAAATAGAAAAAGGCCACTAATCCATGAATTTCCTCCAACCTCAGGTCTGGAAATTCAACAGATCCTCACCCTGGAAATCTCGGCCATAGAAAGCTTACCCTCCACTCCCCCAGAAATCCTATAGAAAGGTGGCATTGGTATTTACTCAGTTTTTGTTATCTGCTCACTCCCGGAAGAAGGCAACTATCTCCAGATTTGTCCCTCCACACCCTAGACCCTCCAACAAATCTCTTTTATGATATTTTCAGCCTGGTGTGACTGTCTCATAGGAAGAAGACAAGAAGCAATGATGTGAAGAAGGGAAAAAAGAAGGGAAGAGAAGGAGCAGAGCTGAGATTTCGGCGCACCTCAGCTCAGCTTGGGATATGCTCCCCTGGGAGCGAGCTGTGAACTGCCTGCAAGATATGAATGCTGGTGTAATGATGTCACAAATATATGGGTGTAACCAGAACCACATCTGTCAGTTTGTTTGCTTTGGGACCGTTTCTCTGTGTAGCCCTGGCTGTCCTAGAAATACTTTCTGTAGAGTGTGATGGCCTCTAATTCAGATATATCTTTCCTTTGCTTGCTGAGTGCTGAAATTAAAGGCATGTGCCACCATACCCAGCTATAATATAAATCTTAATTGAAGAGGCCACATGTAAAAGAGCTATTTTAAAAATTATTTATTCAATGCATCTGGGTTCCAGTTGGTAAAAGCAATGAATTAAGAGGGGTGAAAGGCATATATATATTGAAAGAGTTTGCACTCAGGAAAAGCTCTTTTTGAATGGAGTGTTTAGAAAGCTCTTAGAGGGTGGAAATTTTGTAAGGATTAAAAATATAGAGACAAGCCTTATAATAAATTAGTAATCAAAAGATAATTCCAGATTATGTCTCCCATCAATGACTTCGCATTCCATTGTAATCCTAATGTGAATTTATACATGACGTAAGCTTCATTTCTGATAAGCAACTGGACCATATAAATGTACCACAAAGTTTATTGAACTATTCTGTTATGTGACTTCTATACCTTTCTTTCTATAATAGTCCATGGGATTGCTATGTATGTCAAAGAAGCTACACAATGACATGCATGAATTGGGAAATAAAGAATAAATGTATATGTGAAGAAACTCTTTCATCTCTCTTCATGGAAGATGACTCTAGTGACTGTTCCAACTTATAAGGTTTAAAAAGGAAGAAAAAAACAAGTATTTTCAGGACATTGAACAATGCAAACCTCTTTATTATACTGAATACACATAGGGTTTGTCTCCTCTAAATCCTCATACAAAACAGACTCAGTAATTCACTAAGCCACAGGGAGGAGTACAATGTCTGCTTCAGTATATTGTAGTAGTGGTTTTATTGTTGTTGTTTATTTGGTTTTGTTTTGTTTTGTTCTTTTAGTGTCGTATTTGTGACTGTCATTTTACTTTTCCTAAATTAAATGATTCCTTTAGCATCCTGTCAATCTTCATATCCTTTATGAATCCTACATAGACAGGCCTCTACTTTAAAATCCTCCATCCAAAATCAAGTCTTCTTTTTAGAAGATAACCTTGATATCTGACAGGAGCAGTCCCTAGAGATTAAAACTAGTAGGAATTTAGTGAAGAGAAATTCCACATTCATGCAGACAGCTGTGGACTATTATAATTCTGTAGTCCTTGTCTCCATCTGGTAGAAGCAGTAAAGTTTCAGTCTATTCAGTCTCAAGTGGAACAACTGTGTGTAATTCCTTTTTGCTGTATTTTAATTCAGATACTAAATTTGTCCCAAATACAAGTCAGTGGATGAGCTAAGGGATGTTATAGATTTATGTAAGAAATGTCAGTAAATATTTCAGTTAGTGGTATTTCTTATTCTTTTTAAAAATTTTTAAAAAATATTCTACACCCTCACTTTTTTTGTTTTTATTGAATTTTTTATTTACATTTCTTTTTTTTTTATTAACTTGAGTATTTACATTTCAAATGCTATCCCCTTTCCCGGTTTGCCATCCATAAACTCCCTATCCCATTTCCCCTCCCACTCCTTCTTTGAGGGTGTTCCCCTCCAACCATCCATTCCTTCTTGCATCCTGCCCTGACATTCCCCTACACTTGGGGGTCCAGCCTTGGCAGGACCAAGGACTTCTCTCCCCATAGGTGTGCAACAAGGCCATCCTCTGCTACATATGCAGCTGCAGCCATGGTCTGTCCATGTGTATTCTTTGAGTAGTAGTGTAGAGCTTGGGAGCTCTGGTTGGCTGGTATTGTTTTTCCTATGGGGTTGCAAATGCCTTTAGCTCCTTCAATCCTTTCTCTAACTCCTCCAGTCTCAGTTCAATGCTTTGCTGTTAGTATTTGTCTCTGTATTTGTCACGCTCTGTCAAAGCCTCTCAGGACACAGCTATATCAGGCTCATGTCAGCATATACTTCTTGGCATCATCAATATGTTCTGGGTTTGGTGGCTATACATATATGGGCTGGATCCCCAGAGTTGGGCCAGCTCTGAGTGGCCATACCTTCAATTACTGCTCCAAACTTTTTCTCCATATCTCCTCCTATATTTCTGTTTCCCCTTCTAAGAAGGACTGAAACATCTGTAATTTGTCCTTCTTCTTGAGCTTCATGTGGTCTGTGGATTATATCTTGGGTAATCTGAGCTTTTGGGCTAATATCCACTTAGCAGTGAGTACATACCATGTGTGGATTTTGTGTGTGTGTGTGTGTGTGTGTGTGTGTGTGTTTATATTTGAGAGAGAGAGAGAGAGAGAGAGAGAGAGAGAGAGAGAGAGAGAGAGAGAGAGATTGGGTTACCTCATTCAGGATGATATTTTCTAGTTCCATCCATTTGCCTATGAATTTCATGAAGTCATTGTTTTTGATAGCTGAGTAGTACTCCATTGTGTAGATGTACCACATTTTCTATATCATTTCCTTTGTTGAAGAGCATCTGGGTTCTTTCTAGCTTCTGGCTATTAGAAATAAGGCTGCTGTGAACATAGTTGGGCATGTGTCTTTGTTATATGTTGGAGCATCATTTGCATATATACCCAGGAGTGGTATAGCTGGGTCCTCAGGTAGGGCTATGTCCAATTTTCTGAAGAACTTCCAGACTTATTTCTAGAGTGGTTGCACCAACTTGAAATCATACCAACAATGGAGGAGTGTTCCTTTTTCTCCACATTCTCATCAGCATCTGTTGTCACCTGAGTTTTGATCTTGACCATTCTGACTGGTGTGAGATAGAATCTCAGTGTGGTTTTGATTTGCATTTCCATGATGACTAAGGATATTGAACATTTCTTTAGATACTTCTCAGCCATTTGATATTCCTCAGCTGAGAATTCTTTGTTTAGCACTGTACCTCATTTTTTAATAAGGTTATTCAACTCTCTGGAATCTAACTTCCTGAGTCCTTTGTATCTATTGGATATTAGCCCTGTATAAGATGTAGGGTTAGTAAATATATTTCCCCAATCTGCTGGTTGTCATTGTGTCCTAATGACAGTATCCTTTGCCTTACAGAAGCTTTGCAATTTTATGAGGTCCCATTTGTCAATTTTTGATCTTCAAGCATAAGCCATTGGTGTTCTGTTTTTATTCCACAGTAAGACATTGAGACATTATGTAGTTTCTTAAAACTCACATTTTTGAATCATTATTAGAATTAAAAATTATATCCAATTTAACTGTTACCTAGATACATTCATATTTTATTTTTGTAAAAACTGTTATAAATTGATATTTTAATGAAGCACATTAACACTGTTAAGGGCCATGATAAATCATATATCTGCTAATCATTGATAAAGGACAGTTAAGACTCATCTTTGAATTATATGATTATATGAATTATGATTATTAAGAATATCACCCTAAGTAAGATTAAATCAGTCAGTAACTCTACAGTCACCAGAAGAAAAGATCAGTTATTCTCTTCCTGGTGAAATTGTCTTGTCCCAGGTGGTCAATTGCACTTGTCAGCTGTTATTTTGGAAAACGTACAGAATTTAATACATGAGGTATATCAAACTAACTACATTAGGAATGTACCAGATGTCAACATGGCGTCTGCCCAACATCATCTTCTGGGAAAAGCAAGTTCCAAATGCAGACAGTCTACGATTAGCTGAAAGAATGATGATAAGTCTCGCCATCTGTTGCACATTTTACAACTAATTGTGATTTGTTTTCTCTAAAACGCACATTTTCTTTTTTATATGAAAAACATATCATGGCATGTCTCTCACCCTGTAATGACACAATTGTTATCACATAGAGGTGAATATTTGTGCATTGATTTTCCTGGGGAAAAATGTAGCATTACAGTGAGTAACATTTCAGTTTCATATTTATGAGGAATGTCTCTGAATGTATTAATTTTGTGGAAGGTGTCGAGATCTAGCACCTGACTGTACATATATAAAAGCAAACATATACATAAGGATGGATGGATGGATGGATGGATGGATGGATGAATGGATGGATGGATAGATAGATGAAGGGAGTGATGGGTGAATGGGGCAAAACTCTCCAACCCAAACCACTCAACTTCTTTCTTTCCTCTGGCCTTTTTATACATTGATGGACAAAACATTCTTCAGAAAATTACCTCATAGATAAATCATAAAATGTAAGTAACAGAAAGATATAAATAAAAAGTGCAAAGCGGTGTTTCATACTGTAAGCTCCTTATGAGTTTAGAGCAACAGTTTTTACATGGCCTTGCCTATCTTAGTGCACAACTCTGGCTTCATCCTTGGACCTAAATATTTTCTTTGAACCTAAATTTATCCCAAGTTTATTTCTTTTTTACCATGATTGTGAAAGCTCATCGTACATTTTATTATGCAGCATTTACTTACCATTATTAGGAGTGGACAAATTTATACTTTTCTTTTTTAATTAATTAATTTATACATTTGTATTCCCCCTTCCCAGAGTTCTTCGTTCTTTGTACCCCCTCCACTTTGCCTCTGAGAAGGTGCTTCCTGTTCTCCCAGTCATCTGCCTTCCCTGGGGCATCAAGTCTTTTCAAGATTAGGTGCACCCTTTCCCACTGAGGCCAGACAAGGCAATTCTCTGTTACATGTGTGCCCAGACCCATGGACCAGGCTGAGTATCCACTTCAGTTGGTGTCTCAGACTCTGGGAGCTCCTAGAGGTGCCAGTTTTTTGACACTGTTGATTTCCATGTATGGGTTTGCCATCCAGTTCATTTCATTCAATACTTTCCCTAATTATTCCATAAAGGTACCTGACTTCAGTCCAATGGTTGGCTGTAACTATCAGCATCTGTTTCAGTGAGGTACTGGTAGAGCCTCTCAGAGGTCAGCCATGTTAGGCTCCTGCCTGCAAGCACAACATAGCATCAGTAATAGTGTCAAGGTTTTGTGTCTGACAATAGGTTAGGCTCCAACATGAAATGGTCACGGGGAAAACTTTCCTTCAGACTCTGCTCTAGTTTGTCCATGCACTTTATTTAGTCGAGAACAATTCTGTGTCAAAAATTTGAAGGTGGGTTGGTGACAGACCCATATCTCTTCACAAGGGTCTTGTCTATCTACTAGAGGTGTTTCCTTCAGGGTCCATCTCCCCACTGTTGGGCATTTCAGCTAATGTCACCCCCATTCAGTCCATGAAGCCTCTCAAATCCTAGGACTCTAGCATGGCTGCTCCCTGAGAAGCTCTACCAGTAGCTGATTAGGAAAGCTTAGGCATTTAGTGTGAACCACTGGTCTGAGTTCCTGTATGGAAGAGTTAGGGGAAGGATTGTAAAAACCTGATGGAAACCCCATTGGAAGAACAATGGTATCAACTAACTCAGATACCTGGGAGCTCTCAGAGATTGAGCCACCAACCATTGGCCCATACACAGAAGAGGACTGACTGCCTTGTCCTGCCTTAGTGGGAGAGGATGTGCTTAATCCTTTAAGAGACTGTTGATGCTCCAGGGAAGGAGGATTCAGGATACTATGTTGGTGTGGGGAGAAGCACTCACTTAGAGGCAAAGAGGAGGAGAATGGGGTGAAGAACTCTTGGATGGGGGACTGGGAAGGGGGACAACATTTAGAAAGTAAATAAAACAATTTATAAAATAAAAAATGTAAAAAGGAAACAATATGTAAAAATGATAAAAGATAACAGACATACAAGAGAAAGCAATGTTTGTCTTTCATTTTCTGAGCTATCCTACTCATTATGATAGCTTCTAGCTTCCTTCATTTACCTGCAAATTTTATAATTTCATTTTTCTTACAGATCAATAACATTACACCATATAAATGTGCCACACTTTTACTATTCACTTGTGTTAGTTGTGTTTTTATTGCAATGAAGAGACACCATGGCCAAGACAACATTTTACATAAATGTTTCTATTTAATAGCTAAGAGATCCAGAGGATTAGAATTCAGCATCATCATGGTGGGAATGCATGCAAGCAGGCAGGCAGCCATGGTGCTGGGACAGAAAAATTTTATATCTGATGCACAAGCACAAAATAGAGAACCTGAAGGAACTGGGAGTGGATTTCTACATCCTCATAACCTAAACCCCAGTGATACACCTGCTGCAACAATGCCATAGCTCCTAATACTCCCCAAACAGTCCTGGCAAGGGTTTGGTATCCACAAATATTTAAAGATGCTAGATTTCAGAAGCCATTTTCACTCAAAGTACCACAACATTAATTAGTAGAGTGTCAACGAGGGTGCAGAGGGTACCTGGAAGAGAATGGGGGACAAGAGACTCAAAAAAGGACACCAAGACAAGTGTCTGATCAAGGTGACAATTTTATTTTTTCCTAAGGCTGAATGTATACCATAACAGGGTTAACAGAGAGGAGGGAAGTGGAAAACATTTACGCAAGCCAAGGACACAGTATTTGTGTGGTCAGCTGATATCAACAGGATGTTGGTTTTTCAGAAAGGTTACAGGTTTGTCATATCTATTAATCAGCAGGATGTTGGATTTTCAGAAAGGTTACAGGTCATAACATTGGGCATCTTGACGTCAGATGTATTTCTCAGCAAGTCACAACTTTATCAAATCATTATTCATCCTGACCACCGGATTTGTATTAGTCTTCTGCAGCTGACTGGGGATTTTCCATGAATCCAGTCATTGTTAACTCTAACTATACTATTAACATCAATAATGGTGGGTTTTAAGGGAATCACTCCCAACATCTCCCCCTTCCTTCTAGTCAAATGGAAAGGTGACCAAATGGCCATGCTTTCCTGGAATGAGACCCTCGGGAACTGCGTCTGTCTTAGGTTGGAGTGATATTTATCACATGGCCAAAAGAATTTTGTGGCCAGGGTCTGCCATGGGATAAGGCAGCAGCTAATGGCAGTCCTCCTGTCTTAGGCCCTTTATTCGTGAATATATCACTCTGTTACCCATCATTGACTGTCCAGCTCAGCATGCAGGGGTGATGATTCATTGATGTTTCAGCAAAGGCATCAGGAGAGCAGACAGAAAATAATGTTGACCTCGTTTGGCTCAAGGGTAAAACGGTCCTTGCCTGGGCTGGGAGGAGATGTGTAGGTGAGCTTGGCCATCATGAAAGGCATCCTCCATAGCTAGCCTATGATAATATACCTGAATAGGTTTTGCTGCTATATTATCTACCTGTTGTTTATTAAAGTTGGAAAGAGCCTAGAATTTCCCTTCCCTGTTGGGCCCCCTGGTAGACCTTCTTTTGCTTATATCTTTTGGCCCTTGGACATTTAATCATTTCACCAACTTTTTAACCAATTTTGAGCTATTATAGAGCAGAAATTTACATTATCTAACAAGTATCTCTGGGTCGTGTTATTGGGGTTATGTGCCTATGAGTGGTATACCTGGATCTTGAGGCAGTTATTATTCTCAGCTTAGTGAGAAACTGCCACACTGCCTTCCATAATGGCTGTACAAGTTTATACTCACACCAGCAATGAATAAATGTTGACGTCCATATCCTTGATAGTACAAGTTGTCATTTCTTTAACTTACCATTTGGACATTCTTACAGAGATAGGATTAAATCTCCAAACAGCTTTGATTTAGATTTTCTGGTGATTAAGTGTGCAGAATAGTTTGTTTCTCATACATTTGTGTTTTATTTTGTGATATATTTAGTTCTATATTTTTATTGGGTTCTTTTTTATTATGTTCGGGGTTTTTTGTTAATTATTTGTATATTTGAAATACTAAGCAGTTGTCTGATGTATATTTGATAAATTTTCAGGCTACATCTTTTTATGCATAGCAATGTCAATGTAGATTCTTTTTATTGTTCTGATCTCCCATACGATTGATTATTAATGCCTACCTGTTAGGTTTCTATTCAGATCATCCTTCAATGTGCCAGTGTAAACATTCCATACATTCTCAACCATCAGATTCAGACTATAAGGTCTTTAACTGAATCATTTGACTCATTTGATGGTGAATGTTCTACAGAATTATAGACGAAGATCTATGTGCAATCATATACATGCACTTGCCCAACTTGACTGGCACCGTTCATTGGATCATGGCACCTTGTCCACTGTATACTTTTATCTACCTTATTAAAATACAAATATTAAAACAAAACAAAAAACACATACCCTATGTTAGCATTTTGTCTAAGCTCAACCCACAGTTACCTGGCAACAGCCAGGTGTGCCTGACTTACTATAGGAGGTGCTGCATGCTCCCTCCCCTCTCTCTTGCTTTTGCCTTCTTGGTCCTGCTCTGTTTCTCTGTCCTCTCACCCTTTCTGCCCTCTCTCCCCTTTCCCCTTCCTCCTCTCTTTCCATGTGCTCATAGCCAACTCCTCCTCCTCCCTCCTCCTCCCCTCCCCCTCCCCTCCCTCCCCCCTCCTCCTCCTTGATCCTTGTCTCTGATACCTATCAACTCCCCCTTCCATGCCCTAAATAAAACTCCATTCTATACTATACCATCATGTGGCTGGTTCCTTATGGGGAAGGGATGCCTCAGCATGGGCCCTTGGAGGCACCCCTTTCTCCCTTACCTGACGACACCTTCACTAAACATATTCCCTCTCTCCTTCTTTTTCTTTATAAAACACAACACCCTAAGTGTGTGTTTTTATGACCCTAAATTCAGTTCAATTATCTTGATGAATGAACCTGTTTTTATGCTATTGCCATGCTAGTTTTATTAAGGTGTCTCTGTAATATAAATTGAAATTTGGGATAGTGAAGGATTCCACAGTTGGTTTATTAATCAGTATTGTTTAAGCTACCTTCCCTTTTCTGTTTTTCCATTTGAACTCCCCCCCCCTCTCTCTCTCTCTGTCTCTCCTTATTTCTGTGAAGAATTGTGTTGGGATCTTGATGGGGATTGTACTTCAGGTTACTTATGGTAGGGAGACAATATAGACAATATTAATCCTACAAATCCAGAAGCATGGGAGTCTTTACATGTTCTGGTTTCTTCAGTTTTATTCTTCAATGTCTCAAAGGTTTCTATTATACAACTCTTTCACTTGATTGGTTAGAGTTATTCCATGATACCTTTCTGATGCTGTTGGAAAAGTTATTGCTTCTTTGACTTCTTCCTTAGTCTGTTTGCTACTCATATAGAAAGATGGCTAACTTTTATGTGTTGATTTTGTATTTTGCTACTTTCCTGAAAGTGCTCACCAGCTCTATTTAGATTCTGGTAGTTTCTTTAAGAGTCCTTTATATATATATATAATCATATTGTCTATAAATAAGGATAATATGACTTCCTCCTTCCTTTTATATCCTCTTAATAGCCTTAATCAGTGTTACTGATCTTGATAAGACCTGAGTACTATCTTGAATAAGTACGGAGTAGGTAACCTTGAATTGCTATTGATTTTAGTGGAAATACTTTTGAGCTTCTCTCCATTTAGATTGATGTTGGCTATAGGCTTGCTGTAAATCTCCTCTATTAATTTAACTTTGATCCTTGTATCTCAAGTCTCCCCAACACCTTTATTATGATGGGGTAGGGGATTTTTTTGTCAAACCTTTACTCCATCTAATGAGATGATCCTGTGCTTTTTGGCATTCATCGGTTTAGGTGGTTTATTACAATTTTTGATTAGTGTATATTGAGGCATTCCTGAATCCCTGTGATGAAACCTACTTTATCATGGCAGATAAATTTTGGTATGTGTTCTCAAATGCAGTTTCAATGTACTTTGTTGAGAATGCCTCATCATAGTCATGATTTATTGTTCTATAATTTAATTTTGATTGTTAAGTCCTTGCTGTGTTTTTGGAATCAAGAGGCAACAATGGTGCCTTTACAAATGAATTAAAAAATGTTCCTTCTTTTTGTCTTTTTATGAAGAGTATTGGTGATATTTCTTTCTTGACAGTCTGGTAGAATTTTGCACTAGATACAAAATACATGGACTTTTTAGTTTATATTTTTAAAATTTTTGCTTGTATTTTATTAGCATTCATGGGTATATATAAATTATTTCATCTTGATTTAACATTTTGGTAGGCTAGTCATATATACCAATTAATTCTTTCATGACTTTTGGGTTTTCCAGTTTGCTAGAATATAGAATTGCAAAGTATATATCCTCTGCTTCTCCGAAATTCTTGTGTCTCTTGTAATGTCTACCTTTTACTTTTTTATTATATCTATCAGTCTTTGCTTAATTAGCCTAAGTGTGTGTCAATTTTGTTGACTTTTTAAAAAAATAACTGTTATCTCAACATTTTTCTTGTATTGCTTTCTGTTGTTATTGTTGTATGTTTTGACTGCAATGATTTTACCTTGTGTATAATGACCCTACTCTTATATTGTGAGGTAAACTTTTTATCTAAAGCTTTCAAATATAACATTAAAATGTAAAAACGAGATTTCATTGTTGTTGTTATTGTTGCTTTTGTTGCACAGAGTGCTACACATTTTACTCTTATTCCTGCTTTCATGCTTTCATTGGGTCCCAGGATTAGATATGTCGTGTTTTCATTTTCACACAGTTCTAAAAAGGGTTTTCTTTCCTTCTTCATTTCTACTATAACGAATTTTTTATGTTAGTGAATGTTTTATCTTCCATGACTGGACATAATTTCTCCTGATGTTATTGGTATTGGTAATCCAGTTTTAACAAATGGTGGTCAGATTGAATGTAAAATTTTATTTCAATTTGCCTATATTTGTTAAGTCTTTCCTCGTATCCTAAAATAAAATCAATTACAGGGGATCTGCTGTGGATCTCGGAAAAGAAAGCATATTCTTTACTCTATGTGTGGAATACTCTACAGATATTTGTTAGGGTATTTAACTGTACTATTTCTGTTTTCAGCTTTGTCCAGATTACCTGTCTGTTGGATAATTAAAGACATCTATCAGTGTGTTACGGTCAATGTGTGGTCATAGGTATAGTAGTGTTTCTTTTATAAAATCAGGTGTCTTACATCTTTACATGAATATTCAGAATTGTAATGTCCTCTTGTTGTTTTTTCTTTAATGATTATGTAGTGTCCTTTCCTATCTCTTCCGATTAGTTTTGATTTTTTAGACTCTTTTTCAATTATTAAAATAGTTAGATCTTTCTTGGTTCCATTTTCTTTGAATACTTTTTTACCATCATGTAACTTTCCTAAATTGACAATTGATGGTGAGCTGTGTTTCTTTGATGCAGGAGAAAGATCATGCTTTCTAATGTAACTTGCTAGTCTGCGTAATTTTATTAAGACATTAAGATGTTTAATATTATTATTTAATAATGAAAAGTTCTTTTTATTAATTCCTGTTACTTTATTGTTGTGTTTTGGGGTTTCCTCTACTCTTTTGATAAACTGTTCTGGGATTATCTATTCCTATTGTTTGCAGTTAGCCTTCTTTCCAGATTAATATTTTTCTTATTGTGTCTTCTGTGGAAATTGGTTGGTGTTCCAAATTTGTCTAAATTTATTTTTATCATTTTACATGAATTGTGGTTTATAGTTTGGCTAGTAGAATAGTATGAGCCAACATTTTGGTCTCAAAAAAATTATAGAATATCTATGCAGGCTCCTTTGTCTGTTAGAGTCTCTATGGAACAGTCCTAGGTCATTTACTGGCCTGTCTCTATAGATGACTTAATCTTACCCCTTGCAGCTCTCTTCACTTTTTATTGGTTATTTTATTTATTTACTTTTCAAGTGTTATCCCTTCTCCTGCTTTTCACTCTGGAAACCTTTATCCCATCCCTGTACCCATTGCTTATATGAAGGTGCTCACCCATTTAACTATCCATGCCTTCCTCTACACCCTGTCATTTCCCTAAGCTGGGGCATTGAACCTTCACTGGAGCCAGGGCCTCCCCTTCCATTGATGCCAGACAAGGCCATTCTCTGCTACCTATGCATTTGGAGCCCTGGGTCCCTCCATGTATACTCTTTGGTTGGTGAGAGGCTTTGCTAGATTCTGTCCAATACAGATGCAGATGCTTGCAGCCAAACATCTAGCTGAGCACAAGGACCTAGTGGAGGAGTTAGGGGAAGGACTGAAGGAGCTGAAGGGGTTTGTAACTACAGGAAGAACAACAATATCAACCAACCAGACCCTCAGATCTTCTAGGGACTAAACCCTTGAAGCTCTTAATACTATTTCTTGTTCTGAATATTCAGTATTTTGTTTAGTAAATGGAATAAAAATTTCTTCTCTAACTCTGTCCTTTTGTTCTTGTTGTTCTATGTGATTCTTACACCTTGGCAGATATATTTGCCATCAGATTCAGAAAATTCTTTATAATTCTATTGAAAATACTTTTATACATTTGAATAGCCTTTACTCCTTCCTTTGTACATATTATTTGTGATATATGTATTTGACTGTTCTCTGACTGGGTTACGTTAACTGCATAACTGAAGTTAAATTCTCTACTTCATTTAATCTATGGCTGGGGCTTTCCTCTAAGCTTTATATTTGAGTCCTAAGGTTTTTGTTTTTGTTTTTGTTTTTTTTTTATTGTAAGTGTTATTACTTTAGTGGTGCTATTTCTTTTTAAAATTTTATTTTAATATGTTTAATTCTTTTCAATCATTTCAATCAACTTAAATTCGGCTGTTATTTTTTCACATTTTTTATTGAATATGTATCTAAGACCTCTTTATGTCTTTGAATATATTCAGAACTGCTAATTTGAAGTGCTTTTTCTTGTGCTTAAATACAGTTACTTTTCATAGATAATATTACACTAAGAAAACTGGTATTGAAGAGGAGGCATATTGTCTTTGTTGTTCATGAGTTTGGTTCTGTGAAGGGATATAGGCATATCTATGGTTACAATGTTTTTGTTATTTAAAGTTCTGGATGTCTGTCTTGCTTTTGTTAAGTGGAGATATAGTCTTTTGGCTGCTGCTGCCTCAATCTGTCAGGTTTTTGACATCTGAATCATGCCTAGTTTTCAGTCTTGGAATAGTCACTGAATTTTAGTGTTCAGTATTTACTGGTCCCAAATTTTACTTTGTGGTTGGAACTGTGGTGTCAGTCAGAACAACATTTCGGTTTGATCCAGTCTGTGTGATGGGTGATAGGCTAGTAGCTGTGTGAAGGACAGGAGGGTTTTTAAATAGGCTTCTGAGAGCACAGGTAGAACTAAGTGTATCTTGTCTGTGCCATGTATGTCCCACAGAAAAGGGGCTAAGAGGATTCCAATTCAATGTCAGTGGCAGGCCCCAGGATACCATAAGGAAACCAGAATGAGTGAAGGCAGGGGAAACACAATCTTCCTAGGTCCGCATGCACAGTGAAGTGTAGTTCATGGAGAACAGTGAGACTAGGGTCAACTTTGGGCAACAAAGGAGTTGAGATTGACTTTGAAGATGAACATGGAACAACATTCTATAGAAAATAATTACATAATTAATTCTAAAAATCGTTAAGCTAATTTCATGTCCTGCTATATATAGGTGATTAAATTAATACTTTCTGTATTCTCTCCTTGTATGTATATTGCTCACACAGTGGTAACCTATTTAGGAGCTTTATTTTTACTACTATTTAGCATATTTGTGCCATTGAAAAAAATATCGATAATCCTCTTTAAGTTATATTATTTTTGATCATGAATAATGTGACTTCTTAAATTATAAAAATAGTTCAGCTTTAAATAAACACTAATAAATCAAATAGAACTGTGGGAATTAGGTCAATGGAAGCAAGAGTTTAAAGCTGCTTAACTCTCACTGGTGGATATGATGCTCTTGTTGTAGAGTAAAAAATTCACAATTACTCCTAATTGTGAGCATCCTGCTTCATTATGATACTTTGTTTTAAAACTTATCATACAATACTAAAATGTTTTTGAAATTATGGACCTCTGATTTATAACAAATACTAGGAAACATTCTTTGGAAAAATTAATTAAAAGTACAATTATCACCTAGAGAAATAAATATAATTTTCAAGAAGATAGAGGACAATATCTCCAAAGATTTGTTAATAATTAAACATACACATTAACAATTACTCATTCATTATCCTCCTACTCTCTAGCTTTAAAATGTATTTAAAATAATATTATCAGAAATAATGCTTCTGCTTGGTAGTGTCATGTCTTTGTATTTCCATTCCTCAGGAAGCTGAGACAGGAGTAGCACCAGCTTTAGTCTATGCTGCTTGTAGAGACTGTGTGAACCAAAAATAGCATAGGAAAATCTCCAATATCAACTGCCTCTTATTTGATATTTTTGTAGAAAAATATACCATTGAGTGTCATAGTGAAAAAGGTTTTGCTCTTAGAATGCTAATTGTTTTAATGAAGGTATAAAGAGTCAACAAATGGAAATACATCATTCTTAAAAGAATTAATATATACTAATACCACACACATACACATACACACAGACACACATGCACATATATACACCAAATACATATATAGTTTGAGAAAGAGAGGTTGGCAATATGCAATTCTTTTCAGGATAAACCCTGAATGATCAGTAGTAGCACTTAGGGTAAAATTGTTATGTTGTTAACTTGATTTCAAGTTCTCACAGGTTATACAATTTCTGTTATGTGATACCTACATAACAGTATAATGTTTTAAAGAATGTACCCAATCTTAGTAACCCATAAATATAATAATTGCTGCTTATGTTGTTATATAGCTATATAAAGGAAATTGAACATTATTTCCATTAATATGTAATTATGCATAATACAGTATGATAAATCAGTAAATGTTAATCAGTATGATTTGCAAAGCAGT
Organism: Rattus rattus; assembly: GCF_011064425.1. Lineage (NCBI taxonomy): Eukaryota > Metazoa > Chordata > Mammalia > Rodentia > Muridae > Rattus > Rattus rattus. The sequence goes on along the minus strand of NC_046157.1, from coordinate 104,302,334 downwards.
AATAGAGAAATTAAGTAAGGAAGAGAATAATAGTTATTGTGCTAACAGAGTGAAGCAGTAAGTTAAACAGTATTACAGAAATTATGTTTCAAATATTTAAGTGGTTACTTATTTAGTATTAATAAGTATTTAGTATTAACATAAGTAAAACATAAGTCATTGTAATGAAAATATTTTTTATTAGAAAATCCTATTGGGAATTTTGGGGAGTTGACTTGAATGCTAGAAAAATTTGCTACTCATTCAGAGGTCCAGAGCTTTTTTCCCAGCATCCATGTTGAGTAGCTTCCAACTGTGATAAAAATAAAAATAAATATGCTAATGCCTTCTAAGTGGCTTTGTTCAGAACAGGTCATCAGGGAGATAACATAGACCATCAAAAACTATAAGCTATTGCCAGTATTTTAGTCACTCTCCAGAACTTCACACTGTGACTCTCTTGCTGAAGATCTCACATTTTGTGTCATACAACATGGAGAAAACAAGCTGGTACTCTACTCACCTTTAAACTCCTAGTCCATTGGGTATATCTAAATGTGTTAGAAGTCGCTATCCATATTGCCAAAGGGGAAAAGTCATTGGCAATCATACTTAGCTATGAATTCTGAGAATTTTAATAAGGACCTTCCTGATAAAACATGACCACCACTGTGACAGTGGCATGAATGTCATGATTTTGGGATAAAGGAGACTATTGAGATTAATACCAAAAAGGACAAATTAATATGATCAACACACTTAAATGCTATGCCAAATTTGCTAGTTAAAGAACAATTTGGCTGATTTTTCTGGCATCTGTCTATGCTCACTCACAGAATGTTGATATAAAGATGAACCCATTCCAACTTCCTGTGAGGTAACAGTTCAGATAGTACATTTTCAAAGTCTTAAAGCTGTTTCTCAGAAATTTATACCCAGATCCTCAGTAACATTCTGTTAGTCAGGCTGAACCACTATAATATATCTTATCCTCATATATACAATTGGTGAAACATAAGATCTATTGGCAAGAAGATCCTTTATTATAATAGATTGGGATTACCAGGAAAGATGTGGTGAGCATTGGGAAGGCCAATGGTGCAACCTAAACTGGGAAGATAGAGACAAAGTTTGTTTTCTGACACATGAATCAATCAAGTGTCCTCAAGTTAGTAATGTGGTATGTCTAAGAATGTTCTGTTTGTATATTGAGTTAGTACTGCATGAAGTTCATGGAGATGAGCTTTACTGTATCTAACTTCTTAAAGGACTCAGAGAGCATACATAATGTAAAAGTTCAGAAATGAATTAACTTCAGCCTTTGTTTCAGTGTAGATATGCCAGCAGTTACAGTAATTTTTCTCTCTGGATATATATACCCACATATTGCAAACATAAACACATGTACCAATTATTTTATGTATAATGTTTTCGATCAGTAGTTAGTTATTTAACTGTTAAGACGGATTTCAAGGACTTTATTTTCACATCCCCAAATCTCTCATTTTAAATGATATTCTAGAAAAGTAATAGTCCAGAAACTGCCCCACCTGGAGATCCATCCTATATACAAACACCAAGCCCATACACTCTCGCAGATTCCAAGTAGTGCTTCCTGACAGGAGCCTGATATAACTGTCTCTTGAGAGGCTCTGCCAGAACCTGATCAATACAGAGGCAGATGCTCAAAGCCAACCATTGGACGGAGCACGGGGTCCATAATGGTGGAATTAGAGAAATGACTGAAGGAGCTGAAGTAGTTTGCAACCCCATTGAAAGAACAATATCAACCAACCTGACCCACACCCCCAAGGAACTCCTAGGGACTAAACCACCAATCAAAGTGACCCATGACTCCAGCTGCATATGTGGCAAAGGGTTGCCTTTTCTGGCATCAATGGGAGAAGATGACTTTGTTCCTTGGAAGGCTCAATGCCCCAGTGTAGGCAAATGCCAGGGTGGGGAGGCAGGAGGAAGTGGGTGAGTGGGTAGGGGAGCACCCTCATAGAAACAGGGGGAAGAAGGATGGGACAGGGATTTTCTGAAAGAGACACCTGGAAATGGGATAACATTTGAAATAAAAATAAATTAAATATCCAATAAGAAATCGAATGTAAAAGTCAAATTAATTTTCAAAGCCTGGATGCTTTTCATCTGAAAATTTGTTTTATAGTGTTCATACTAAATCCATGAAACTATAAAAATTATAGGAACAACATATACACACACATATATATATATATATATATATATGTGTGTGTGTGTGTGTGTGTGTGTTTGTGTGTGTGTGTATACACATATGTTTATATAATATATATATATTCATCAAACATGAAATGTTATTCTATTTTAATTTTATATTAGATATATTTCTTTATTTACATTTCATATGTTATTCCCCTTCCCAGTTTCCTGTCCAGAAACCTTCATCCCTACCCTCCCCCTCTCCCATATGGGTATTCCCTCCATATATCACACTTATTGACCCCCATATTCCCCTGCACTGGGGGTCCAACCATGGCAGGACCAAGGGCTTCCCCTTCCACTGGTGCCCCAACAAGGCTATTCACTGCTACATATGCAGTTGGAGCCCTGGGTCAGTCCATGTATAGTCTTTGGGTAGTGATTTAGTCCCTGGAGGCTCTGGTTGGTTGGCATTGTTGTTTTTATGGGGTTGCAAGTTCCTTCAACTGTTTCAATACTTCCTCTAATTCCCCCCAAGGGGGTCCTGTTCTCAATTCATTGGTTTGCTGCTAGCATTGACCTCTGTATTGGACATGCTCTGGATGTGTCTTTCAGGAGAGATCTATATTTGGTTCATTTCGGTACTGGGCACAGACCAGAACCGCGGGTACCTGCGGCTATCTGTTCCTATATCCCTGTGTCCAGAGGCACTGTGCAGTTTCCCCTGGGACCAGGGATGTGGGTAGAAGTTTGCAGAGGTTTCAGTCTGTCCTCAATGTTAGTCTTTTTAAAGAAACTGAAATAACCCACGATATTGATGTACATTGACATGTAAATATATTTCTCAATAACTTTATGCAAATCAATTTACCCCAAGAAAACAAAGTGAGCATAAATTATTCCTTATATAAAAAAACCACAAAGCAATGTTTGTCATGGAATTCAAATATTAATAAATAATACACATAATATTCATTATACATGCTGCCATATTGGTTATATAATAAGTACTAAAAATAATTATATCTGATAATAGTTTTATGCAAAATATGTCATTTGTAATTTCTTTACACTGTGAAATTTAGTAATGACTCTTGTTTATTTTCAGTTTAAGGTTCACGGTTAGAGTTTGACATGAGACTCATAGATATATGACATTTCACTTTGTTCTTGTTAATGATCTTCTTCCATCATCTATCGCCCCTTGGTCTTCTACATCTACTGTTGATAATGCCTTTGTTCTCTTCTCCCGAGTACTACATTCCGCTCAGATTCCTTAGCAAATTAACAGCATTAAGGGCAGAAACTATGTGATCATATGATGATATTAATAAAAGACATTCCACACAAGTTAAAGTACTTCATAGCAAAAATGAAGAAATTAGAAATGGAAGAAACAACATCAATATATAATGTCTGTTTCTATGAATTCTATGGGAAACATCACGAATTGGGGAAAGTATAAAGTGTTCCCTCTCAAACTAAGAACTAAATGAAGTCTTAGCTAAACCAATAAATTAAGGTCAGGAAGAAGAAACAAAAGGGATAGATATATGTAAAGAGGCAAATTATTTATATTTAAGGCAATATATGTATACAGAATATAATTTAGACAAACCATCAGAAAATCCTTATATTTGATAAGCATATTTAGTGAAAGGAACAGGATACAAAATCTGTGTATAAAAATCAGTAACCTTTCCATGTACCAATATCTTGCTCTAAAAAAAAAAAAAAAAAAATGGAAGTGGGGGAAGACGGATTCTCACTGACTATTGCTTCAAAAGTAGTAAGAACCAAATCAGATGGCAGATACCGGCATGACAAGACCCCCTAAACTGAATAACCATGGCAGATATGAGCTCACAGACACTGAGGCAGATATCACAAAGCCTACACAGTAGTGCATCGGATCATCTGCCTATATATTATAGCTCTTAACATAATATTTTTGTGGGACTCATGACATTGAGAATAAGTAATTCTCTGACTCTTGTGCCTGCTTTTGGGGTGCTTCTTCTCCTGTTGGATTATCTTGTCCAGCTTCAATATGGTAGATTTTACATCACTTATTTTATTTTGTCATATTAAAAAACACTTTTAAGGAGCTAGAAATAAACCTTTAAAAAGATAAAAAGAGCCTTAACATTAAATATTTGAAACACTAAAGAAATAAATGAAAGGAGATAAAGATCAAAAGACTTCTCTGATGGGATTGGCAGAATCCAGTGACTATACTGCAGAACATGTGCAGATCCAACGCGATGCTCATGAAATTGCAATGACTTTCTTTGCAAAATTGGTTAAACAAGACCTGAATTCATGTGGAGTTAAAGAAGACCATAGAAAGTGAGTGTAAAGTTATGAAGAAAAATGCAATCAAGTTCTTAGTACAAGAACTGAGACTGAAACATCTAGAGAAAATATAAGCAAACCATTTTGATGTAAAATGGTTATTTGGAAAGGGCCCAAACAGCAAAAGAAACAATGCCAATAATTGGCAAACAGGGTTATCAATCCAAAAATGCTCTGCAGAGCAAATGAAACAACTAGGAACTGAAGAGATAGTCTAATGAATAGAACAAATTTGTTTCTAAGTCTATATTGCATAAAGAATTAATTTCCTGGATCAATAAAGAATTCCAAAAATTAAATACATCCAAAATGATTCAAACAATGAATGAGTTAATAAATTGAAAAGGAAGTCTTCAAAAAGAGTAAGTGAAATAACCGGTAAGTACTTCCAACAAATATTTAATATCAATATCCATCATAAAAATGCAAATTAAAATTTCTTTGTAATTCCATTTCATCTCAGTCAGAACAACAATTTTAAAAGTAAAACATGATTCAAGATCAAAGAGTGGCATATGGAGGATTTTGTAGAATGAATTGGGAACGGGCAAACAATATGATTATATTTATGATATGAAAAATGATGTAATTTAAAAAGTATAAATGGAAAGGATACGGGCAAAGCTATTATGAATATTTTGAAATATTATAGGAGTCACTTTTAGGTTATATTTTATTAAGTACATGATGACTCTGATAGCATCAGAAATGTTTTCACATTTCAAGAAAATTAAAATATGACTTGTAGCAACTAGTTTGTCAGTTTTACTTCACTTAAGCTTGGCTGGAAAATTCTATATTTCTTATGAACCATTGCATTGATTGAAGAACAATCTTTAAGACATATGTTGAAGTGTAATCACTATGGTGTTATTGCTCAGATGAAGGACCTCTATCTAATCAGGTCATATAATTCGGCCTGCAGGAGTAGAATATGCTGTTTACAAAAGAGGAGGTCTTGCCTCTTCCATAAATTATGGGTTTTGTCTTTTGATCTGTCCCTCTTCAACTGTTGCTACAGAGGAAGTCACCCCATATATAGCCTACTCATGTTAAAATATTTGAGGTTCAATATGTCCGAAAAATAAAACAATGAATTTGTCATAAGTTACTATATTTTTGGTTGATTATTACTGCACAAAATTTACTAATATTAAGACACATACATAAAATATGAAAATTAAAAGAGTTTATCTTTTCCCCTAAGCTAGGTTCAAAGAAAAATATCACTGTATAAATACAGAATTATGGAATTGCCTGTTGGAATTTTCTAAGATTTACACAATATGAAAGAATGAGGGAAGGATAAGCCTGTTGTCCAAGACACTTAATATCCTCAGGACATTCTCAATATCAGAGGAAATTTTAAGCAAAATCTAAGGCAATACCAAGGTTTATTACTGGGAAAGAGACAGATGGTAACACAGTGTTATAATCTGAGAAATATGTAAAAAAGATTGTGGCTTGCAAGGGAGCCTCTTGTCATCATAGGGACTGGATTTAGGAAATGCATTGACTGAAATTTCATTTAAAAACAGTTACTCAATTAAGGGGCATTTATATTCAGAGAAAATAAAAATGACAATATGACATTAAATCTGGGAATATGCTAGGAGTGTATCTGGAAAGGAATTTAGGACAGTAGTTTCCAGTTGTTAAGATTTCATGAAATGTGTCTCTTTTTGGCCCTTTTACCTTTCTGTGTTACATTCAGTATCTTTTATAAGCAGCATGTCCTTTCAAACTGCAAAGTTAACCTCTCAATTTTTTATAGTAAAACAAATTAAATTAAAAGAACTTTATGTTTAATATCCTAAATTGTACTTTTAACATTTGATCCTGGGAATTTTATCAGTTAACATTTATTGACTACTAACCAGTTTTTTATACATTAGTTTAATCCCTAACTATTTTGCAAAGTTATTTTTCTCCTTTCCAGTTTTAAACAACTCTCAGCCAAAAATGTCCTTCTGCAATTTTCCAGGGCTGCGAATTGACTTAACCAGTACGGCTTAGGAATCCTGGACCTAAGTCAGTCCCCTAGAGCTACCATGCAAATAATAGCCTTAGAATCTTCTTAAAGTATGTTCACTGTATCATCAAGAAATTACACACACACATATATATATATATATATATATATATATATATATATATTCTTTTTCTCATTTAAAATACTGTCTTAGATTTTTACCCTCTGGGCAGAAGACAGGTACATGGGACATAGTAAAAGAAAATATGATCCCTTGAAGAGGTGTAATAGTAAATTATTTAACAAGATAAATTTTAATATACAAAAAAAATGGTTTCAGATAAAGGCGAAAAGAAAGCATAGGGTCATTGTGCTGAGCATTGTATGTGTAACAGACTCCATTCACATGAAATGAAGACATATAGAATTGCATGTTCTGTCGATTTACTACATAATCACTTTAATCATAGATGTGCTATTTTTATCCTGGAATGTGTTTCTAATGTTGCTCATGTATGCGATATGCATAAGGCAAGTATGTACAAATCATTGTAAAACTTTCTATCTAACAGAACCAAGCATATGTTAAAGGATATATGATGACATCTACATGGTATTACAATGTGTGCAGCACTATATGCTGTGTGTATGTTATGATTACTCTAAGACGTATGAAGATCTAGAAGGGCTGTTTCATTATTCTGTCAATATTATAATTCAAACAAAGTGACATTAGTGCTCTTCTCTGTGTATGCACTTCATTAAGATAATAACTCACCAAATTTCTAGAACTAATTAATTTCTTCAGTCCCAATATAGAGATCTTATACCTAGCTATGTATCTGCTGTAATGTCTTCATTTGGATTATTTCAAAATTAAATTCTTTGTTGATCTGAAGGCCTCAGTAGAAAAATGCAAGATTATATGTATTTAAAATAATAAATTTACTCTCATATAAATTATAGAGGCTAAATGTATACATCAAAATTTTATATAAAAATTAATAAATATCTGAAGACTATAAAGGAACACGTCATAATAATGAGAAAAAATTGAGAATAATGAGATAAATAATAACTTCACATATTTAAATCTAAATAAAATTCCATTATAAGTATAAAAATAGTATTTGATCAATCAAGTCTACAAATGTATCAATCTAACATAAATTATTAAACAATGAAAAGAAATAAATCTTCTGGGTGAGAGAATTCAAACGGTTACATAACCAGGTTGATTAAATGAACTCACTATCATCTCAGAGTATCTCAAGCAAGAGTCATTGAAGAAAGTTGAAATTAGTGATGAAACATTTAAAAGCTAAGACTATTAAACGCACATCCCTACGAGAGATAAAATAATTTCTTCTCAATTAATTTAATGTAAAATTATTACCTTTTAGAAAATTAAATATTAAAAGAGAATTGTATCTTTGTATAGATAAATTTGGTATAGTAACATAATTGTCACTTTTATTGCCCTTAATAAATATTGAGCTATTGTTATAGACTATATCAAATACTTTAATCAAAATACCACAGACCTTTGGTAATATTACATGAAAAAAGTTTCGATATCATCCCAAGGCTATATCAGACAAACTAAAATTAGGGGATTCTCTACAGCATGGCCTCTGAAAGAGTAGATTGACTCCATAATTAGTCATGGCACTGAATGCCAGACTCACCAAAACCAAGACACGAACAAACAAAAACTGGCAACAGTAAAAAAAAAAAAAAAAAAAAAAAAAAAACCTTCTGACTACACAATGAGAACATTAATTCAAAATCATCTGCATAATGCATAGTGTATGTCTGTACCAATAATGTTTCATCTGCTGAGTTCCGGCAACTGAAGCCTTGGGTCTGAACATACAGCTTGTGCACTATTGTGGCTGTGTATGCCATTACACAATGCTACACTATTGAGAGCTGCATGAACCTCCTCATGCTCATGCTTGTCAATGACTCACGTAATGGACTGTAGTCTCCATACTAGGTTTTCTGCTCTTAAAGAATTATGAATCAATCATCATAAGTAACCCTCCTAATGTTGTCTTATCATTCTACAGCATGTATCAAATTAGAATATTCTTGAAATGTAATGCAAAAGTGCTGTCTTCTGAGAGCCTCAGCCAGAGGTTGACAAATACAGAGACAGATGCTCGCAGCCAACCATTGGACTGAGAACAGGGTCCCCAGTGGAGGAGTTAAAGGACTGAAGGAGCTGAAGGAGTTTGCAACCCCACAGGAAGAACAATATCAACCAACCAGACCCCCCCCCCCAGAGCTCTCAGGGACTAAACCACCAAACAAAGAGTACACATGGAACAACTGATGACTCCAGCTGCAAGTGCAGCAGAGGATGACCTTGTGGGGCGTCAATGGGAAGAGAGGCTCTTGGTACTGTGAAGGCTGGACCCCCCACTGTAGGGAAATGTCAGGGCAGGGAGGCGGGAAGGAGTAGGTGGATGGGTGGGAGGAATAACCTCATAGAAGTAGGGGGAGGGGCATGGGATAGGGGGTTTCCACAGGGGAAACTGGGAAGAGGAATAAAATTTGAAAATGTAAATAAAGAAAATATCCAATTAAAGAAAGGGAAAAATGCTGTTTAAATTGCTGTTGTGTTTCATAACGCACCATTTAATGAATTTTAACTTGGGATTAGGCCTGCATTTCCAACACTTTATCAGTTTTTCTCAACATATTTCTGTTATGTTGGACTATATCTTTGTGCAAAGAGGAAAAGTCTCAGCATTGACAAATATAAAATATAAAATCAACTAGTTAACTCAAAGTATCTTTGAAGGGCCTCTCCATCATGCAACATCAATATTCAAGGACAACTGAATGCTTTATATAAATAAGCTTATGAATCCCAGGAGAATGTAAATTTGCTCTCAACTTTAATTACAACACTTTAGTTAAGTGTTAGCTCAATTGTTATGATAGACTCGAGCCATGAGCCAAAGTAAACTATTTCTCCGACAAGTATTTTTGTCCATGATATTTATCACAGCAACAGAAAGAGTGGTTGAAGAAGTAAAACATGCATCATATTGTGTACGAGAGAAACAAGATGATTTACAAGTAGCATTAGACTTCATTGCTGCTGCTTGTGAATTTTTCCACAGGACTTTTGGATCCCGTTTTCTGAGGAAGCAGTTCTGTCCACTGCTTCTTAGATATTGTTAGATATTTCAGTTTAGCTTTTTCTAATTGTCTGGTCTAAAATGGCTTAGATCCATAAAGAGTATCACCAACCTTTCCTATTGGTCTCTCTTTCTTTAAAACCAGAAGCCTAATAGTGCCAGAAAGCCCATCTAAGCTACAATTTGATTTTGGGAAAATTCTAGATTCACAGATATTCTTCTTAGTTTTATCTTTATCACTTCACTAATCCTCTGTTCTTGTCTTCTAATAATTTTTCCTGCACACCCAGAAGAAAACAGAGTCCAGCAGCTCATACATATGAATATTTCCCAGCATTACACAAAATCAAGTCACTCAGGTTCATTTCAAAACCCTCTGACTAGTTACACATTTTTAATCAAATTCCATGATACATTAGGAAGCCCTCAATTAAATTAATGGAGTAAGTTCAATCCCTTTGCACAATTATTCAATGCCACTACTAATAGTTACACATTTCTAATCAAATTCTGATTGATGTGGATGGGAAGACTCAATTTAAATTTGAAAATGCTGGACAAAGCATTGGAGTTCAAGGCCAACCAAGCAGCAAAAGGCCAGGTTTTAGTTAGTATATAAGAATAATAAATTAACAGAGCGATGTAAAACCAGAAAGAGATTTTTTTTTCAAAACTATACCTTGGCTGTGAATAAGCCCAACCTCCATAGGCTGCTACCTATATTTCTTTCAGGGTGTAAATAAATCTATTCTGGATAATAATGATACTATGTGTATTCTCAAATTAACTCATAAATCGTGTGTGTGTGTGTGTGTGTGTGTGTGTGTGTATGTGTGTGTGTGTGTGTGTGTGTGCTTATTAACATCACATTTCTTGAAGGATATTTGTTTGCTCTGTTTTACGTTGAGTTATGTGTGAATACATGGAATGTGTTTTGATTATATTTATTATCCCTCCCTCAGCTCTTTCCTTCCTATTCAACTTTGTGTTCTTTTTATTCCATCAATGGCTGCCCAGATATTCTTGGATGTATGACATTCCATTGCAGTGTTGTCAAATTAGGAGGACCTATACTCTTAGAGACACTGATCTTTTCCCTCTCTGTAGATAAAAATCATGAAGATACCCTCTACCAGGGAGCAACCTCCTGCATAGTTCTATTCTGCTTGTGGGGATTTAGTCTGATTATACTTTCATAGTTCTGGTACAAGACATCATAATCACTGTGGGGGGTATATGTTCAGCTACCTCTTGGGTTGATCCAGAGAGCATTGTTTCCTTATAGTCATCCACTGCCTCTGGTTCATATAGTCTTTAAATCCCCTCTTTAGTTCTTTAAAAATAAAAAGGGAATGGGGGCTTATGGACAGGAAACCAGGAAGGGGAATAACCTTTGAAATGTATGTAAAGAAATATATAATAAAACATTTTTAAAAATGTCTGAAGCATGTTTCCTTTTTATTTTTGAAGTGTTTTACCTGAAAATTTTCATATATTTATACAAGGCGTCTTAATCATATCTGAAGCTCTACTCCTCCTTGTTCCACTCCATGGTGCACCTCCAAAGTACATCCTTAGAGCTTCAAATATTTTTTGTCACATAACCTGTTGAGTGCCAAAGACACTGATAAGACCTTTTTCTAAGCTCTATGAGGGTAATTATATCAAATATAATTTATTTTTTACAATTTCATATATTAAAATAATATACTTTCACCATTTTGTATCTACTGACTCACATCTGTCATCTATGCCTTTTGATAATCTTCCTGCCATAAATATTTCTTTTCCATATGCATGTATTTTTATTTTGTTTTGTTTTTTGTTTTTTGGGTTTTTTTGTTTGTTTGTTTGTGTTTTGATCTGTTGAGTTTGACCCGAGATCCCTGACTAACTGAAGGATGGAAACTATCATCTTGAGCCTGCTTTACTCGTCAGTAAGTATATACTGATGACAATGACTGTACACTGAGAGAATTGGTTAATAGCCAATGAGTATACAGAGAATTATATCCCCATTCAAGATCTACCTTTGACTGCTAACAAACTCAGATTTGTACAGGCCCTGTGTGGGCAATCAAAGTTGCTGGGAGCTTATTGATGACACTTTTGTCATATGTAGAAGACAAAAATTCACACTCAACTCCTTATCATGAAGTTCTTGTTATGTCTGATACATCAGTAGTGATGCTCCCTGAGACTTAGAAGGGGTTGTAGAAAAGTCTTATCTATGGCTACACAGTCAATGTTCCCTTATTTTAAGCACAAGCCAAATAAGAGTCTCTTCGTTCACTGCAAAGAGAACCTTATTCGAAGAGGATTGAGAGTAGCATTTATCTGTGCTGAGGGCTTAAACATAAATATTTAGAAGTCAACTTGTTGGCATGTTCCATCCTCATTAATCCCTTGTCACCAATGTTTGGTTGTATTTCTTCATGTAAGGCATTCCAATACATTATCTCATTTCAAGACTTCTGGTGTCTAAAAAAATTCATAGTTAAAAATCGCAAATTTAAGCATTCAAGTCTAGGATCTGCATACAAGAAAGAACATGGAGTGTTTTTCTTTCTTATCCTGAATTAGCTCACTCTGTAAAATTTGGTTTTCATTCCTGTTCATTTATATATGAATTTCATTTATATACCTGGAAAAAAACAATTGTATATATGTACCATACTTAAAATGTCCATCAATCAACTCTTGGCGTATCATGCATGAGTATAGCTTTCCTGTCGTTTCTCAAAGGTACAATCTCACAGACGACTTTGGTTCTTATCAGTCTTTCCATTCACCCTTCCACAATGTTTCTGGAGTCTTAGGAAAGGGAAATATGCTATACATTTATTCATGGTAGCTAGTCTCTACATAATCCATTCACCTTTGCATTGTGAAGTGATTATACTTTAAGGCAATATACACTTGGGTCACAAACACTAAAGTGTAGGTTGATGTCATTATACAGGTGAAGGCAGAAAAGATAAAATGTGGCCTGTCATTGGATGAGAGGGGGGATCAGGAACAGAGGTTTTAGAAGGAGAGGGGGAAGCAGGAGAGAAGGACCTGGGAGAACATGGCGGGAGAAGTTAAGATTCTTCTCTGCACATAGATAGGTTGTAATGAATATTACTAAGGAATGGGGGTCAACAGGATTTTGTACTATCTAGATGGGCAAATTATGTCTTATCAATTGGATCAGAAGTTACTGTGTGGTGTGTTCTTTCATGTGGTGACTTAATTGAGTTCAAGAGAAGGTACACTTGCAGAACGCACCAAGCCCACCTTGGAATTGGGATGTGTATGCCTGGTTTGGTCACAACCGGCCAAGGGTACTGTGAGTGAAAGCAAAGCAGAGTGGCAAGATGCCAAGCTGGAATGGCTCACCCACTCCCTAGGTCTGAGAGTACTTGAGGGCAGAATGGAGCTGCTGAAATAAATCAGCAATAGTTCCGATGATGCAACTGCCTGGAACAGACAGCCGGGGTCAAAGAGAGCTCCCTGAAGAAAAGTGCTCAAGAACAGGTTGCGTAGTTTTTTAAAATATTTACTACGACACTAAAGTATAAGTTTCATAGTACCAGAAAGTCCTGTGTAAGCTGCCAGTGGAGGCAAACGATGAATAGTCCTACATTACTATGAGGTGAATGTAGTATAATAATGACGCCTTCCCTAATATGCAATCGATGTACTCACATTCTGACAATAACCAATAGATAACTAATTGGACATAAGACCCACTCCACAGCAGCAAAATCATTCCTGTTGTTAGAAATATAACAATCTACCCAGGGCTAGTAAAATCTTAGATTTTAGAATAAAATCTACTACAGTTAATTTACTGGACCACCATAATCCTCAATGCCATCCATAAGGGTAGCTCTTGTTACTCACCAAAAACCCTTTCTTCACAAGAAACCCTGATTTAGTTCTAGTTTTACTTCATGTATATATGTGTCGCTGAGCCTGTATCTAGTATGGGGGAGAGGGGCATCACTGAAAAAGAGCTCTTCAGATCCCCTAGAGATAGAGTGTTTGACTGTTTTGAGATGCCCAGCATGTGTGTTATGGAGGGAACATGAGATTAGTACCAAGTGCTCTTCCTTGCTTATCTATCTTCACAACTTCAGGGATTTCTGATGATTGATTTCACTTGGATACTTTGTAGATTCTAGTTATCAGTCTTCTGTTGGGTCTCCAGTTGACAAAGTTGTTGCCTGTTTTGTCATCTCTGTACTTATGGCTATTGTATATTTTGCTATCTTTTGGTTATAAGTTTATTTTGCTATAATGAAACACTTTTAATCTCATGAAGTCCTATATTTTTTTTGCCAATTTGTGTCCTTATTTCTTAGCAAGTACAGTTCTATTTCAAAGTCTTTGATTTATCAAATCTTGTGAATATTCAGGAATTCCAGGTTTATGGTGAGGCCTTTGGTCTCTTAAGTTTTCATTTATTTTTTCTTTTATTCTTATTTCATATGCTATATTCTGAATCAGAATTTGTCTTCTCCCTACTTCTCCCAGTTTCTTTTACATCCTCCCCAACCTGAATCTACATGCATTAGAAAATGGTATGCACTCATTGATAAGTGGCTATTAGCCCAAATGCTTGAATTACCCTAGATGCCTAGAACAAATGAAACTCAAGACGGATGATCAAAATGTGAATGCTTCACTCCTTCTTTAAAAGGGGAACAAGAATACCCTTGGCAGGGAATAGAGAGGCAAAGTTTAAAACAGAGACAGAAGGAACACCCATTCAGAGCCTGCCCCACATGTGGCCCATACATATACAGCCACCCAATTAGACAAGATGGATGAAGCAAAGAAGTGCAGACCGACAGGAGCCGGATGTAGATCGCTCCTGAGAGACATAGCCAGAATACAGCAAACACAGAGGCGAATGCCAGCAGCAAACCACTGAACTGAGAATAGGACCCCCGTTGAAGGAATCAGAGAAAGAACTGGAAGAGCTTGAAGGGGCTCGAGACCCCATATGTACAACAATGCCAAGCAACCAGAGCTTCCAGGGACTAAGCCACTACCTAAAGACTATACATGGACTGACCCTGGACTCTGACCTCATAGGTAGCAATGAATATCCTAGTAAGATCACCAGTGGAAGGGGAAGCCCTGGGTCCTGCTAAGACTGAACCCCCAGTGAACTAGACTGTCGGGGGAGGGCGGAAAAGGGGGGAGGGAGGGGAGGGGAACACCCATAAGGAAGGGGAGGGGATGTTGCCCGGAAACCGGAAAGGGAATAACACTCCTGAAATGTATATACGAAATATTCAAGTTAATAAAAAGAAAAGAAAACAATTGTGTATCTAAGTAGTAAAATAAAATAAAAGGAAAGAAAAACAATCAAGTTGTAATATGAGAAAACAGTCAAACAAGAAAAAGAGCCAAGGAATGAGATCATGAGAATCACACATGGACATAGAGAAGAACATATTCACACACACACACACACACACACACACACACACACACACACACACACACACACACACACACACACAAAATGAGTCATACCTACCATGACAATAGGTAACTTTGGAGCAATAATAGCAAAAAATCCTATATGTAGAATATATGCATCAGCTCTTAAAGAACTATTTGGACACTAGATAGGTGTGTGACATATTAGGGAAGAGTTGTCCATTCATAGATGTAGTTTAGATGATATAAAAGAAAACATGGTATTAAAAACTTGTGTTTTATGTAATTTTCTCAGTGTGAAGGAAACTCTCATGGAGTTAATATTACACATCAATATTACACAGGTTACATGCTTTAAAACATAATAATAGGAAAAGTATGCCTTTATATTTAACGTGAATAAACATTTTGAAACACAGCTAAACCAAGAGAAAACCTGATTAATTTTATTTCATTACAATTCTGTAGTGATTTCAATTGATGCGTCTCTTTTTTTTTTTTTTTTTTTTTTTTTTTTTTTTTTTTTTTTTTTTCGAGCTGGGGACCGAACCCAGGGCCTTGCACTTCCTAGGCAAGCGCCTACCACTGAGCTAAACCCCAACCCCGATGCGTCTCTTATGTACATTAATGATACCAAATTCTCTCTCCTGGGAGCCACATTACCAGATTCGTGGGAGGCCTGGGATCGTGGCTTTCCATGATTGCATACTGTTTTATCAGCATGCACCAGAATAGTTGCTACTAGAGCGCTTTTCATGTTTGTCTAAGTGTCTTAGTTCTGGCAGGTAAAGAAGAGCTCTAACAGTTGTTCTCACACTAACCTTGTACTGCAATGTAGTTACTTGGGTTTAAGTGAACATGCTGGGAGATTAATCCATAAATGAGTGTCCTGCAGTTTCTATCCAGAGCAATATGGTCTTTCCAACCAAAAAGTGGTTATGAGAGAAGGAGTCAAGAGAAGATGAACCATGCGGAGGCTGATAAAAAGTGGATATATTTCTACAGGCTTGAATAACATATAAAAAATCAGAGGCTCTTTGAGCCATCAAAAGTTAATTGAATCCAGTACTCCCTATAGCTATGTCAGTAAATATGTAGAAAATTAAGAGAAAGAATTGAAGGCTTACAATTTTAAATAAGAAAATCCCCCCACACAAATATTTAGATTTGTAAAAGCAAATTTATAATGTCTCTACCAAAAATCCCATTTTGAAGCACACTCCTCTAGTTCTCTAGGTGTAACACAACCATTGTTTCAGTATACTCACAGCAGACCCGCACAAGATTGACCCATTAACATACAACCATGCAAGGGAGCACTGGACATTCAGAACCTCCTAAATTTGTAGAATTTGTAGAGAGATGGGTTTTAAAAAAACAAAAATGGATGTTTCTTTAGAGTTGTAAGAATATGGTCCCTATAAAAAACTTTTTTAATCCTAATTTCCAATGGTATAGTCACCTATAATTGACTTATCCTGCTGTAAATAGCCCTAATTAAACTCACTGAAACACTAAGCTAGGCTTCTTTGAGAATCAGTCCATTGTTGCCCTGTATAAGGAGAATAGGTATCTGTTCATTACATAAGACTCACATAGCATAGAACTTTTGGAATTACCACACTTTTGAAGAAAGAATCATTCTAGTAATACGTTCAGTGAGAGACAGCACTAAGGCTCCTGACACAATTCACACCATCATGGTTCTAGGGACAAACATGTAATCTACTGTGGAAGAAATATTTCTTATTGTCACCTGTGTTCAAAACTTATTTGAGGTGTTTTCTCAGTTGAAAAGTTATTTCTCATTTGACATTTAGATTCATTTACACTAGTTGTTCTTGAGTAAGCACTGTTTTACACTTTAGCTTAAAACATTTTATCCTGTTGTTATTATTTTCAGAAATATAAGCAGAAACAATAGAATCAGAATACATATTTTCATATATTTTCAGATGTGACTAATTTCCTAGAGCACTGGAAAAAGTGTGAATGAAAAGTTTCAGCAGGGAGCCTGCCTGTTCTAACTTTTGTTCTTCTAGATGTCTTCCATTAAAAACAATATTTGTAGTGGGATTTAGAGGAAATTTTGAAGTTGAAATGTAAAGAGGTAGGAGTTGTTCATAATCTATAGAGCATTGAAAGTTCTAGAAATGGAAGTATCCTTGTTTTATTATAGGAATCTAAGCATTAGACACATGACTAATCATCTAAATCAAAATCAAATTTCTCGTCAATCTGTAAGTGTGACGAGCCTGCAGGACATGCTATTGTAGTAGTGGAAAAAAATTATTAGACTAACTAACCATTACCTGATTTCTGTTAAAGTCCATCCCATGAGATGGAACCAATGCCCAAAACTGCACATCTGGTCAAGAACCTGATATTAGAGAGCACATGAACCTTGAGGAAAAGTAAACATTACTGTTTTGATAAAGGAATATAGCAATAAAATGACCTGTATGGCATTCTACTATATTCATAGATTGCTGCCTTGTTCAGACATCATCAGAGAAGTTTCTTCCTACAGCACATGGGAATAAATACAGAGACCAACAGCCAGACAAAATGCAGACAGTCAGAGCTCTTGGAACATTCAACGCTATAAAGAAATCCCTCTATCAAATCCCTGTCCTAGGGGCTCAGAGAAAACTGAAATGTGAATAAAGAAAATGTCCAATAAAAGAAAAACAAAACAAAAAAGTACACACAAAAAATTGTGGTCCAATTTGACCAACATTTCTTAAGTGGATATCAGTAAAAATGTGGTAAGGCAAGAAGTTGTGAGATTTTTCAAGAAGACCAAAGTTTGCTCCTCCTCTTAAACTTTCCGATACGGTCCTATGTCTTTATTTTTCCCACCAATGGAGCAATTCCCTCAAATTCTCCACTGCTCTGTCCACACCTGATACAAGTAGCCCTGAGGTTGTAGGCTATGGGGTTGTGATAATCCACTCTTCCACCTCTGCATCCCTAATATGTGTTGAATTTGCATTCCAAAACCCATCCTTCCCAATTCTGGCTTTACACAGGGACTACTGAGGCAAAGTCTGCCTTAGTGTTCATCCATCTTGCTGCAATGAAATATACTGACAGAAGCAATCCAGGAAAGAAGTTTTTGGTTTAAGCCAACAGTTCTAGCAGAATCCTTGATACTGAGGAAGTTAAAGCAGCATCGGAAGCCTGAGGAAGTTGGTCACATGACACGGACAATCGGGACACAGAGGAGTGTAAATATCTGCTGGCTCACTTTCTCTTTTCTATAGTTCAAAATCCCCTGCCTCGGGAATGATCCGATACACAATTGATGGGTCTGCTCATAGAATTTAACATAATCAAGGTGATTCCCACCAGTATATGAAGTAGAAGTTTCTGGTTTCCTTGGCGACCCCATTGTGTCATGCGATATTTTTCTGGAAGGTGTCTTATTAGAGGATGCTTTGCTGAAGCAGGCCTGTGAGAGAATGTTTTGCTGAGAACAGACAGGTGGTGTTTTTCTAGAGGCTGCCTGATGAACGGACATGTAATGTTTGGAAAGAGTATAAGGATAACCCCACAGAGAGCTGACAAAGCTCTGGCATCCCTGGTCTTTGTTGAGCTTCGCTGACACTGGTCTTTGCTAACAGCTGTATTGCACTGGTTTGACTTGCTTCCTTTGCTGATCTTCTCTTGTCATGACTTTGAAGACAGAAGTCCACCAAAGAATTTCTGGTGGTGTTCCAAGATGCTTGTTCCTACTTCAGTGGATTCGTGCAATCGGCAGAGTCTCACAGTTTCTTCTGGGTCTCACCCCAGCTGCTATTCATGTTTGGTGTTTTGCTAGTGGTTGGAGGATTATAAGGAAGCTTGGAGCATTTAGGAATTCTTATTAAAGTAGGTTTTTAAAAGTATAAGCCTACAGGCATATTCAGTGGCCCATCTTGCATGTGACTCTAGATTCTGTCAAACTGACACTATTAACCATCACACCAGCAAACTCTGTTATACCTAATGACAAAAAATGTTAAAGTGTCATAAAGAAAAGAAAACTGACTCTGTGGAAAAGAAGACAGAAAGACTTTGAGTCAGAGAGGATACAGGACTCCAAGTTCATCTTCTAGATGTAACATAGGGAAAACACATAAGAACTCACAGACACTGAGGCAACTTGCTCAGGGACTGCATCAGATGGGGCCCTAGAGCTGAGAGGGGATGGAGACACATTTCCTCACCTGTAACCCCAAAGCTATTTAAACAGACAGCCATGTGCAAATGAAAAATTTGTTTTCTGCAAGGAGTCTCATTGGAAAAACAAATCACCCTTAAATTTAGGCACCATATACCCAGCAGTTGATGGCCAATACAGATTATTAGCTAAAGGGAATCTTTAGAAGTCCTAGTTTTACAGTATTGTCAACACACAAACACACACCTGAGCACAAATGAACACACAATCACATGAAAACACACACACACACACACACACACACACACTTTTCTTAAGAGTTACCTTATGCTAAGAGGTAATGATTAATTTTATATGTCAACTTGAACAAGCCAATGGAAGAGGAGTGCTCAAATTATTTGGCCAAACATAATACTTCATGTTTTTGTGACTTTGTTTTAAATAAGATTAACATATAAAATTAAAGACTGAATAGAGGTGATTGTCGTCTAACATGGGCAGTTCTCAACCAGTCATTTGAGGGTCTGAACAGAATAAAAGGTTTGCTTTCTCTCAATTGAGAGAAAATACTCACCTGACTTTATTCAAATTAAGAAAGGTCTCATTTTCATGGTCCTAAACAGCATATACTGACTTTGACTCAAAGCATATGTTTCCTGGGTAGGACTTGTCAGCCCTCTTGATTTTATAAGAGGATTATTTATGATAGTCTCTCTCTCTCCTCTCTCTCTCTCTCTCTCTCTCTCTCTCTCTCTCTCCTCTCTCTCTCTGAATAAATGTATGTTAAATTATTTAAGAATAATAGGTTTCAAGAAAAAGTGAAAAAATAGAGTTCCCTTATGTATAAATTATGACTCATTTAATGAGTGTGAGCTCATTAAAAAAGGAAGTTGTAGGTAAATGTTCTTCATAGTACTTTTTAGGATATCCTAATTAGTTAATCTAAAGAAAGTAAAAGAAACTCTGGCATGCAAAGCAATGGTACAAAGTGAGTTCTTCAATCCTTACCCTTAATAAACTGTGGCAGCAGCATAAGTAAATTCCACATCACTGTGTAGCTCAGGTTGGTTTCAAACTCAGATCTGTTCTTCTGTCTCAGCTTCCCAAACCCTAGGTTCACAGGCACGAGCCCAAAAACTCAGCAAGTCTTTTATTGGATAAGAATTTTCTCTGCTGCTGTAGGCACACTCTCTCATAATTATAGGATATTGAAATGCTATGACAAAAGGAACGCTCAGCTTCAGCCTTCAGGTTTTATTCCATAGGAGTTGGTACTGAGTTATGCGTCCATGTCCCATCAGTTGCAAGGCTATGACAGATGTTTCCCAACAGTTCTTACCCCTAGGAACCCCGCTGTTACTGACTTCTTAATTCTGATTACTTCCTTCTCTTGTATTTTTCACTAAATCTATTTATTCATTCATTAGTATCAAAAACAAAACAAGAAGTCTAGTAGAATCATTGATTCAGCACACAATAGATTCATGCCAGCACACAGACGCACACACACACACACACACACACACACACACACACACACACACACACACACACACTTGTATATTTAGGATTGTATTTGGTTTTTTTTCTTTTTGTGATACATTATTCAATAGCTTAGAAACTGAGGCTACTCTTCCTATCATATAGTTAGAGATAGGAATAATATAAATCTTCCATTTTTTTAAAGGTAGGGACTACAATGGTGCATATCTAAAACTTTCTAAATCAGGACAGTTTCAGTAACAATTACACCGTCAGAGGTCTTCTTTAAGGCTGTTGCTTGTGATTCAATTGAGAAAGTGTTCTCATATTTTATTCTGTTACAGAAAAAAAAAGAACTAGTGCAATTTTAAAATATTATTTTTTTTTATTTTTCAGAATGAAACCCTGGTGTTGGCTTCTCTGCTTTTTATCCTAAGAGGTGCTGAAATGTAATTACTTTAGAGGAGCCATGGCAAAGGCAGAGGTAGTGCTTATTTTCTAAGTGAAGATTTATACATTATAATGTGTGGAAACTTACTTAACTTAGTAAAAAACGAATATAAGATTTCAAGAAGTGCTCTATCATAGCAAGTACAGTTTCCTAGGTGAAAGTGTTTACAAAGAAGCTTCAAACTTTTAAACTGTAAAGATGGGAACACCGCATTCTTCTTCAAAGAAATTGAAGGTCACATATATAAAGTCAGTTTCCCAGGAACTAAAATATCACAAACACCCAAATTTTTGAGAAAATCCTAATCTCAACATACTACACAGTTTTGTTTTCAACTTTCTTATTATTAGATTTTATTTTAACAGTTTGCTCAATTTTTCTTTTATTTTGCATATTTCTCCAGTATCTTTAAAACTGACGAAGATTTTTTGTTGCAGATTTATAGAGATTAAGATACTTACACTGCAAGAATATTAACACTCGCAGAATTAGTCCTCCATTTTATTTTATCCTCTATTCTTTCCTTTTGACTCCCCTGTTTTCACTCTTCCCTTTCCTTCTTTTCATATATAATGTATATACTATACATATATAATGTAATATTATATATATACATATATATATAAAATGTGTGTATATATATTGTATTTTTAGTTATGGTTAACTTAAAATCTTCCCAAGTTGAATTGCACAACACAGCAACCATTTTCTTTACAAGCTATGCAGCTCTTCCATTCAATTTCACTAACATGGGGAGGATGTTGGAATGTGTTCTTTACTACTTCTTGATCTCAGGTTACATCCATAAACATTGCACTTGATTCTTTGACACAACTTTTAAAGTCTCAGTTGCTAAGCACAACTTTCTTAACCACTCACTCAAAACTCAATACTCATACTGTTGACTGAAGAGATTCCCCAGTATCTCTGTCCAAGCTCTGAGTCTCTTATCTGAAGTGGTCCATCTTAGAATGCTTTTCACAGCACATCATTCCTCATGGTAACCACATCAGATAATTAGAATTGGGTTACTTAAAAACTACAGTATCTTCACATCAGAGAAATGTCATAGATATTTTTCTAGCATTCCATTGTCCAGAAGAGTAATGCATTTCTTGTTTGTTTGTTTTTTCTGTTTCTAGAATTTAATCATAGACTATGTTTGTTTTGGCTTATGTTTTATCAACTTGAAACAAGTTACTAGGTTATCTGAAAGTAGGGAACCTCCAGATGTAGAGAATGTTCTTAGTCTTGATTTCTTAATTTATTTTTAGGTGTATTTATTTTATAGATGTATTACTCAGGATTCTCTTGAAGGACAGGATTCTCTAGATGTATATAAATATTTGTGTGTGTATACATATGCACGTGCATGTGTCTTTGAGGGTGTGTATGCATGTGTCTTTGAGTGTGTGCATGCATGTGCGCGTGCATGTGTGTGTGCATGCTTGCGTGCCCGTGTTTGTTCCAGAAACCAAAGCAAAATCCTCTACAAGAACAGCATTCACTCTTGACAATTCTCCTGGTCTTGTTTATTTCATGTTTTGAGACAGAGTGCCACCCTGCATCAAGGACTTTTCTGAAATTCACTTTGTCTTCCAAGTTAGTCTTTAACTTACAGTGATCCTCTGTCCCTTGCTCCATTTTCTTCCTCTAGAGTCCCTACCTGCATTACAGGTATGTGCTAATGAGCCACGTTATATGAAACACGATGAATATCCTCATATTCTCTGCCCACAAGCCTTCTATTATATTTGGCATTATGACTCATTAAAAAATAAGACAAATTTCTCACATTCCAGCCTTTGTATACTTATGATGTGATGTTAAATTTAAATGTAAGCTTCATAAATAGAACGCTAGTTGACCTGTAAAAAAAATAGCATCAAAAACTTTCACAATCTTTCATAATACTTAGAGAAAGTGGTACCCACAAGGTTTTCTTTCCTAGTCCTACTTAGACAATATACATAAGAAGGAGGTTTGTGTAGCCCATGCCATTTCAAAAGACCAACAGCTCCTGATGGTCTCCATGGTTCTAAGAGACATGAAACTGAGGTTAGGAATGAGCAGTTGACTCTGCATCTACCCTCTTCACTGAGTCAAACTTCCCATCTACATCTGTAAGGTCTATGCATGTGATTTTCTCCTCCATATCCAAGCCTTACTTCTACCTGATCATATCTAGTTTGTGTCTTACCTCCAATGTCCCAGCCCAGTCTGGCCACCTGACTAGGCCTACAACCAGTCGTAAGGTTTCCTTCATAACATCCCATATGTGCAGCATAACCATATCTCTTGTGTAGTGCATTCAGCCTTTTGAAATCTTTCATTAGCTTCTTGGATTCCTTTAAATTCCCGTTTCTTTACAGATACTTTTCAATTCTTACTATTGTCAGTAATACTGGCTTTATGGAGCTGCAAGTTTCTGTCATACCAGTGCTAAATTTTCATTTCTCTACATAATGCTCTTTGTTTTGTCTACCATGTACTGCTAAATGTTTTTAATTATTGAACATAATTATACATGAAGAATTGTATTAGAACAGCATGCATTAAGCACATATTTTGATGGAAGGAGCTGAGTGTTTCATATGCCTAGATTCATCGAATTGTTTAAATCCTTGCACTTAAAAATAATTATAGACTTTGAAATTTCATATCTAAGTAATGTCTCTTTAGAATTGATGATGGCAGGCTGAATAAAGCTGCCAAGTAAATGTAGAAAATATATTTTCCTCTTCACTGAAGAAACTATTATTATTCCTTCTTATCTATGCAAGACACTTGGCAATGAAAAAAATGTGAGGCAGCAAGTAAGTAATGGCATCTAATACCAAACGCACACACACACACACACACACACACACACACACACACACACACACACACACACACACGCACACACACACACATGCAGACACACACACATGCACACACACACACACACACACACACACACACACACACAAGCACATGGACATATGTACAGGCACACACATGGGCACAGATATGGTGCCATCAGATCATAAATGCTTACCAATATATTCTAGTGGTGAGTGAATTCTTAGCCATACTGGATTTCCTCTGCAAGTTTTGTTTCCTGGTTTGTTTTGGATATGAATGATTATCAATGAAATGTCCAGAAAGAAGATATTATTTTCTGAATTCTACTTGTCTGATTTTTGTGATTCTATTGAAAAACAATTTGTGTTTAATTTGATATGTACTGTATACAAGTAGAAACAAAATTGCAACCAAAATGGATTTCCCCCGGACTCATTGTATGAAGATTTTTAGTGTCTGCTCTTTCTGTTCCTAGGCAACACCTGCTTGACTTAATTTTTTGTTATTACATATCGTTATGTACTAATAATATACCATGGATTCTTTTTCATATACATGTTCACATCATAATAATTACAAACCATGTAAAAATTTCAATTATTCAACACAAGGGTCTTAATTTGCACATAGAGAATAGTTTCCTCACCCATTCATTTGTTAAGAAAAAATATTTGGTTGAGGTTATTATAAATAAAATCTCAGTGAAAACCAATCCACTGATTTTTGTGAAATTTGCAATTTTAATTCCCCTGCATAAACACATCAAAGTTGAATAACATGATAAACTATTTATACATTTTTAAAATATCAGTCTCAAACAGCCTTTTGAATTACATTCAAATTCTTGTGTCATATCAATAATCTACCAATATAATTTTAAGATTCTAGTTAAAACATTCTTATAGGGTAAACTAATATTTACTTTTATCAATTAAAATAAATTTCAAAATCCTAAAAATGAAAAATATGACAGGATGTACATAAAGAGATATTTATTTAAATATTTTACAGTGTTTTGTAGGCATATATAAATGTTAGCAGATTGATGGCTATCTTATCTAGAAGGTTTTAACTCAAAAATATTTCTCAGGTTTCCCCTGTATAAGAACATATTCTAGAGTCTAAAACTAGAACTATTATTAAGTTCTTACTGCAATGAAACAACCATTAATGTGTGAAGACAGGATACAAAATTGTATATGTTAAAATCTAATTAAATAGGCAGTACTTGTATATGTGCTAAGGAGAAAATAAGATATAATGAATGCCCCACAGAGATTCAAAATTAGAAACACAGGGTCAGACTATAAGCAAACATGTCCTAAGATGGTCTCTCAGACGAGACTTTACCTTTGAGGTAAACCATTACTAAGAAGAAGAAAGTAACAAAGATGAACTATGGAAGACCCTCCTTAACACAGCACAAGGAAAACACACTGAGCAGGAAAAGGCCATCATTTTATGGGATCCGGAATATGTCAAAGAATGGAAATCATTAAGGGTTAACTTTATAGACATGAATAAGACGTGAATGAATTTCAATTGTGATACTCATGGAGGGAAATTAAATTTTGTGTCATGGTTTGTTTCAGAAAAAAGGGCATTATGTAATTGATTTAGAATTATAATGTTGTTTCAGTTGCTTAATGTATGGGGCATAAATCAATGTGGAATAAGAATTATGATGGCACTAATAGTCTATCAATGAAAATATATGTGAGTTCCAAAACTATTTTCTATTGAGAGACAGAAAGGGAGTGGATGCAGAGGGAAAGGAAGTTGGGGAGGAAGTTGGAGAAGGAAACTATAATCAAAATCTATTGTACAAAAAAAGTCCAATTTTAAGAAACAGTAAAGAATAGTATTAAGAATGATTTTTATGCAATTTTTTACATATTGTTGTCATGATTCATTTGATTAGCCTCTTGAACATTGTAAATGAAAAATAAGAGAGTAGTTTCCATTATAACTTCATTCCTTTGCTTTTCAACTCAAATTAAACTAGTTTAGCAATTCATCAAGATATTGATAGTCAATATCTACACAACTCATTGGACATGGGCAAGTAGAGTTAGAGCCTATATTGAACCTTTATTCCATCCTTTTGTATTAGTGTCTTTGGTATGATAAGATGCTATCAAAGGATAAAGATATATCCTTCATTCTATAGTAGTTTTTATTTTATGATTATCTGTTAGAAGATTTTGTTTTTCTAATGAGAGACAGAAATGGGTGAATACAGTTGAGAGGAGTCATAGGGGAAAAAGAGAGGGAAATGTAATCAGTATTTAAGAACCAACCTAGCTATCATTCATATATATATATATATGTATATCATGGTGGCCTGTTTTCTAATGGCACAATGCTTGTGGATTTAAGCAAATGAAATACAACTTGAATACAACTTGAATTAAGACTCACTCCATTATATTAAGTTGGGTACAACACCAACACCGCTTGGGCATACATTATCATGACACTAGATAGGCCACAGACCAAGGGGAAAACCAAATATACTCTTATGCTAAAGGAATTTAACAATGAAATAACTTCTCATGACATTTTGTTATATTTATAGGTAACTGCTTCCTCAGGCATTATCAGAGAAGTTTCCTCTTTCAGCAGATGAGAACAAATACAGAGACCTACACCCAGGCAATATGCAGAAAGTAAGAAATCAAATGACACTAGACCCTGCAACAATACCTTCATCAAATCCCTCCTCTCAGGACTGTGGGAATCTTGTTTCAGAGGGGAATGAAAAAGTGGGCTTCCAATCAACAGAAGTGATATACATATAAATTCATGGAGACTGAGAGACATAATAAATATGGCCTGCATAGGTGTGCATGAGATGACATCCTAGAGGGGAGAGAAATAGAAATATTTCCCCATGCTAAGTCCAGAATCGATCTTTAATTGATAACCATTGGCAAAGCAAAACATAGTTTTACCAAGGGAGTTTTACTGTGGAAACAAACCACTCTTTTTTTTTTTTTAATTTTTTTTTTTATTAACTTGAGTATTTCTTATTTACTTTTCGAATGTTATTCACTTTCCCAGTTTCCGGGCAAATATCCCCCTAATCCCTCTCCCTCCTCTTCTTTATGGGTGTTCCCCTCCCCACCCTACCCCCATTGTCGCCCTTCCCCCAACAATCACGTTCACTGGGGGTTCAGTCTTAGCAGGACCAAGGGCTTCCCCTTCCACTGGTGATCTTACTAGGATATTCATTGCTACCTATGAGGTCAGAGTCCAGGGTCAGTCCATGTATAGTCTTTAGGTAGTGGCTTAGTCCCTGGAAGCTCTAGTTGCTTGGCAGGGTCTTGAGCCCCTTCAAGCTCTTCCAATTCTTTCTCTGATTCCTTAAATGGGGGTCCTATTCTCAGTTCAGTGGTTTGCTGCTGGCATTCGCCTCTGTATTTGCTGTATTCTGGCTGTGTCTCTCAGGAGAGATCTACAAACTACTCTTAATATTAGGCTGACTGACCAGAAGTATGGCCAAAAGGAAATGAACTCAATGGTATCTCTAGAATATCCTTGTTTCATGATTATAATGTTATGCATGTCAAGAAGTATATATAGTACATATATATTTGTGTGAAATATTACATCATATAGTATACATATTAAATATATTATAATGTATTATGCTGTTTATTAAATATATTATTTCATCTTACTTATATTTATTTTAATTTACTATTTTTAACTCTTAGATCCTTTGCGTATATACTATGACTTTCAGTTTAGTGTTATTACGGGATTCCTGAATAGGCAAACAAATGATTTACTGCCTCTATATTTGCTTCTTGTGCTGTTTCTGAGGTCCTTTTACTTTGTTTATTCCTGTTACAATGTGATAGCTTTTGGTCTATAGCATTTTTTATTTTATGATTATCCATTAGAAGACTTTATTTTTTCCAATGAGAGACAAAAATGGGTGAATAGAGTTGAAAGGAGTCATAGGGGAAAGGAGAGGGAAATGCAATCAATATATAAGAAGATATACGTGTATTCTTTGAATTCCTTCAACTTGAGATTCATTTACATCCAGGATTTAACTTTTGCATCTAATGAGAAGCTATAGTGTCTAGTCATTTTCTTCCCATCTGCAAGCTAAGAATATGGAACATGATAGTGCCCTTGGCAACCATACAAAGTACATTGTTAAGCTTTTGTTTGTTGTAAAAGTTATATTTGCAACACACATTTTAATCTTTGAATTTTTACTCTGGGTCGTAGAACACAATCACTTTCAATTTAATTTACAATAAAAATAGTGAACAGTCTTTCTGCTAATTATGTGTGACATCTACAGACTCCTTAGTAGATCACAGCTCTTCTCTCTGAATTATGTCTGGGTTTCTACTCTTGGAATGCTCAAAGTATTCCTTCACATACTTGGAAAAGTCTATATTTCTGTTGCCAAAAGATGAAAGACTCTTGGATTTCATTGCAGTGATATACAGCCCTTAATTTATTTTAAGTAAATCATCTGGGCAAATTCTACCCAAACATTGGTATAAACAATAGGGTCTTTACTTCTCCTGAGTGTATCTTTTAAAATACAAATGGAGGTTTGCATTGAATAATGGGACATTGTTTTAGCCAATAATTATTGTTTCAAAGTAAAGGAAAATCTGACATGTGCCATGTTTTTACAGTTTTGTACTCTCTGAAACTTAGAGGAAGAAGCAACAATTTAACCTAGACAGCCTACACTACTTAATTTTTTTCTCAGAAAGAAACACACACACACACACACACACAGAGAGAGAGAGAGAGAGAGAGAGAGAGAGAGAGAGAGAATATCTGACTGTAGGAAGGGTATGATATATATTGAAATGATAATAGGCTGGTATTTTAGTAATTTATGCTATTTTAGACTCTATCCAATAATTTTGAATTTTGTAATGTACCAATGATACAGTGGAAATCCCCTGGTCAAGGAAAAGAGGAAGGCAATCCTCTAAGGACCAGCAGTCTCAATTAACCTGGACCCTGAGATCTCTCAGACACTGGATCACCATCCAAACAGCATACACCAACTGATATGAGGCTCTCAACACATATACAGCACAGGACTGCCAGGTCTGGATTCAGTTAGAGAAGATGCACAGGGTCAGACAGGACATCAACTGAGGGATGGGGTTGATATCCCTTAGTCAAAACTCTGACTCATAATTTTTCCTGTCAGAAAGAAATGCAGAGATGGAAATGGAAAAGAATCTGAGGAAAAGAAGGTCCAGAGACAGGCCCAAAGTGGGATCTAGCTCAAGGGAAGGCCCCATGACCTAACACCGTTACTGACTCTATAGGGTGCTCACAAAAAGGGACCTATCATGACTGCCCTCCAAAAGACCCAATAAGCAGCTGAGTCAGATGCAGATATGTGCACCAAATCAATGAACAGAAGCCGCTGACCCCTCTGGTTGAGTGAGGGAAAAGCTGGAGTAGCTGAGGAGGAGGGCGACCCTGTAGGAGGACCAGCAGTCTCAATTAGCCTGGACCCCTAAGATCTCTCAGACACTGGTTCACTAACCAGGTAGCATACACCAGCTGAGATGAGGCCTCCAAAACATATATAGCAGAGGACTCCTAGGTCTGGGTTCAGTCAGAGAAGAGACACCTAACCCTCAAGAAATTGGAGGCCCAGGGAGTGGGGTGTGAACATCCTTGTGGAAACAGTAGGGAGCAGGGAGGAGGTATAGTATGTGGAACATTCAGAGGGTGAACCGGGAGGGGAACAAAATCTGGAGTGTAAAAAAAATAGAAAAATTAATAACAACACCAATAATAATAATACATGATGATGATGATGATGATGATGATGATGATGAAGAGGAAGAAGTAGTAGAAGAAGAAGAAGAAGAAGAAGAAGAAGAAGAAGAAGAAGAAGAAGAAGAAGAAGAAGAAGAAGAAGAAGAAGAAGAAGAAGAAGAAGAAGAAGAAAGAAAGCATAATCCTGGCCCTAGATAGAAACCTAATCTTTCAATTGGAACAGTATTTAAATTCTTTCAAAGGACACACCTAAGAATGTGGGCTCACTCTAAGCTGTGCAAAAGAAATAGGAGGGATAGGTAGTGCTTTAATGGGATACTATACTTTTCCTTTCCAGAACACCTACCCTACTGGAATGTCCTTCAGTCTGCAATCTTATAGGATAGTAAGCATGACTCATTTTCAGAATTGTTAGAAGAGCATGGCTTTTGATTTCCTTGTGTCTCTTTTCTAAGCCTGTGTCCCTTATAACTTTGGTTGTGGTAACATTCTGGACTTCTTTCGTCTTCCATATCATGTGGATATTTGTGCATCCTGTGTATGACATCCAAGGGTGCTTAAATGGTGTTTAGTCTTTCTGTTTCTCCTTCATTCTTACACTTTACAGCATGCCTTCCATGGGATTTTTTTTTAAAACTCTAATAAAAGTTGTCCTTGAGTTGCAATTTGACATTGTAAATGGTCTCATTAATCAGTCTAAGAACTCCAAGAAGAGAGCCTTATTTTAACTGCATCATCAATACCAGATAAATACTTTTCTACATTTGATGAAAATTGCTGGGTTTACTAATAGGCAACCATTTCGGTATAGTTCAATTAGCTATATTTCAATTTTTTTCTCCTGCTTTCTACATGCTCATGTATTTGTGCACATACATACAAGCAAACACTGAAAATTAAATGTAGTTTTAAATTGCCTATGAGTCCTATACACCCAAAGTTCTATAAATAACAGCTTCAAAAAACGAATTACAAATAGAGATTTTGAGCCAATAGCTGAAGAATTGAGAGTGTTAAATTGCATATGACTGGGACCAAGGTTATTGAATGTAGAGTTTGGAAGCAGAATGACTCATAGTTTGGAACTTCGCATGCACTTAAAGCCTTCAGGAAGAAAGGGGAGGCACAGGTTTAATAAAGACAAATTATTCATATATGCAATGTTTGTATAATTCATTTTGGTATTAAAGTTTCTTTTTTAATTTGGATAATTCTTATATAAAATCCCAAGTTTTATTTTAAAGATATCAATGTTAGAGACACTCATCCAGCACTTATCAGTAGAGTTAGTTTAAAGTGATTAGGCTGAATAAAATTAGTGAAGATTAGTAAGGATGTAAATATATTAAAAATATAGGACAATACTCTAGAGGATTTGTGACTCTGACAAACACATTTTACCATAGGGGTTAAGCCAAAGAGTAACTGTGAGGTAGTGTTGCTTCAGGACAAGACCAGGGAAGATGGACTGGGAAATTAATGAGTCTACAATTGCAAAGAGGGAGGCAGTTGTAACAACTCCTGCTTAAGATGTCAAGGTCAGAAGAGCTTAGGCCATTTTCGGGTATTAGTTCCACTGTAGAAAGGACTGTTTATGCTAAAAAGATAACCATACTTTCACTGTAAAAGAAACAAAAAGTAGCAGCAATAGTAATGAAGGTCTATCAATATGTATCATTGGTACTGGCTAATCCTGACATCATATTCCCTTCAGCTCTTTCAGTCCTTCCCCTAGCTAGCCCATTGGGGTCCTCAGGCTCAGTCCAATGGTTGGCTATGAGAATTTACAACTGTATTGGTCAGGTGCTGGTAGAGCCTCCCAGGGAACAGCCTTACCAGGTTCTTGTAAGCAAGCACTTCTTGGCATCAGCAAGGATGAGATAGATCCCTAGGTGGTGTAGTCCCTGGATGGCCTTTCCTTAAGTCTCCATTCCATTCTTTGTTCCTGCCTTTTTTTTCCTACACAATTACATTTCTCTGTTACCAATTTTGGGGTGGGTAGATGGCCCTATCACTCAACTAAGGGTTGTCTGTGCCTATCTACTGGAGGTCGTCTCCTCAGGTTCTATTTCCTTTTTGTTGGCATAATTCCCCTTGGGTCCTGCGAGCCTCTCACTTCCCTGGTGTCTGGGGCTTTCTAGTGTCTACTCCCAGTTCTCCATCTCCCACTGCTAAATATTTCTATTAAATTCCCTGGCCTTATGTCCTTCTTTCCTGTCCCTTTCAATACATGATCTTGCCCCATCCCCTTTTTCCTTTCTCCCTCCTCAGTCCTTCCCTCTCTCTCTCCCTCCTGTGATAATTTTGCTCCTGCTTCTATGTAGGATTGAAGCATCCCCATTTTGGTCTTCCTTCTTAACCTTTATGCCATTTGTAGGTATTTTGAACGTTTAGGCTAATACACACTAATCAGTGAGAACATACAAATTCTTTTATGTCTGGGTTACCTTACTCAGGATATTTTCTAGTTCCATTCATTTGCCAACGAATTTCATGAAGTCATAGTTTTTAAATGTTGAATAGTCATCCATTGTGTAAATGTACCATATTCCCTGTATCCATTCTGTTGAAAGACCTCTTTGTTGCAGTAAAAAAAAAGGCAGTGACCACCAGTTCCTGCACATACCTGGGCAGTCACTCTTTCACTAGTTCTGGCTCTGGTGGGCCATAGGAACTAGCACTAATTTATCTCAGTGGCCCATGTGGTCCACGAGCTGTTCCACACTTGTCATGATCCTTTGCTTTTACTCACAGTTCCCTTGGTAGGTTGTTACCATGCCAGACATATACATACCAATTCTATAGCAGGCTTGGTGCTTTCCATCACTACACCTACTCTTGAACTCCATTAAGTCATCACGTGAAAAAAACATACCACACAATAACCTCTGATCCACTTGATAAGATATGATTTGCCTATCTAGACAGCACAAAATCCTCTACACATCTATCTCTTAAAAATGTTCATCACGTGTATCTCTGTGTAAAAAAGAATCTTAACATCTTCTGGCATGTTCTCCTAGCTCCTTCTCTCCTACTTCTCCCTCTCCTTCTAAAACCTCTGTACCCACCTCCCTTTCTTCTTGCCAGTGACAGGCCAGCCTCTTTTTATCTTGTCTGCCTTCACCTGAATAATGACATCAAACTACACTTCTGGGTTCTTTCTACTTCTGGCAACTATAAATAAGGCTGCTATGAACATGGTGAAGTATGTGTCCTTGTTATATGTTGGAGCATCTTTTCAGTATATGCTCAGGAGTGGTATAGCTGCATCTTCAGGTAGAACACTTTCCAATTTTCTGAGGATCTGCCAGATTAATTTCCAAAGTGCTTTTACCAGCTTGCAATCCCAACAGCAATGGAGGAGTGTTCCTATTTCTCCACATCCTCTCCAGCAACTGCTGTTACCTGTGATCTTAACCATTCTGATTTGTGTGAGATAGAATCTCACAGTCATTTTGATTTGCATTTCCCTGATGACTAAGGATTTTAGCATTTCTTTAAGGCTTCTCAAACTATTCTAAAAATAGAAACAGAAGGAACATTACTCATTTGGTCCTATGAAGCCATGATTAGACTGATGCCTAAACCACACAAAGGCCCAACAAATAAAGAATACTTTAGACCAAATCTGCTTATGAATATTGTTCCAAAAATACTGAGCAAAATTCTCACAGACTGAATCCAAGAACACATTAAAATGATCTTCCACCATGATCAAGTAGGCTTCATCCCAGGGATTCAGGAATGGTTCCATATATGGAAATTCATCAATGTAATCCACTATACAAACAAACTCAAGGGAAAAAAACACATGATTATCTCATTAGATGCTGAGAAAGCATTTGACAAAATTCAACAGCCTTTCATGATAAAAGTCTTGGAAAGATCAGGAATTCAGACCCATACCTAAACATAATAAAAGAAATATTCAGCAAACCAGTGGCCAACATCAAACTAATGGACAAAAACTTGAAGCAATCAGACGAAAATTAGGGACTAGACAAAGCCACTCTTCTCCTATCTATTTAATATAGTACTCATAGTTATAGTCAGAGCAATTATGTAACAAAAGATGATCGAAGGGATATAAATTGGAAAGGAGGAAATCAAGATATCACTATTTGCAGATGATAACATAGTATACATAAGCAATCCCAAAATTTCTATCAAAGAGCTCCTCCAGCTGATAAACAACTTCACCAAAGTGGCTGGATATAATATTAACTCTAACAAATCAGTAGCCTTCCTCTACTCAAAGGAAAAAAATGGGCTGAGAAAGAAATTAGGGAAATGATACCCTTCACAGTAGTCACAAATAATATAAAATATCTTGCTGTGACTCTCACCGAGCAAGTGAAAGATCAATATAACACGAACTTAAAGTATCTAAAGAAAGAAATCGAAGAAGACCTCAAAAGATGGAAATATCTCTCATTCTCATGGATCTGCAATATTAACAGTAAAAGTGGTTACATTACCAAAAGCAATTTACAGATTCAATGCAATTCCCAAAATTCCAATTCCATATTTACAGAGAGAAAAAGAGCAATTCTCAAATTCATAAATAAATAAATAAATAAAATAATAAAATAATAAAAAACCCAAGATAGCTAAATTTATTCTCAACAATAAGAGAACTTCTGGGATAATCACCATCTCTAACCTTAAGCTGTACTACATAGCAGTAGTGATAAAATCTACATCATAATGGTGCAAAGACTGGCAGGTACACCAGTGGAATAGAATTGAAGACCCAGAAATAAATCCACACTATTATGGTCACTTGATCTTTGATAAGAAACTAAAACCATCCGATGGAACAAAGCCAGAACTTCCAGCAAATGGTGCTGGTTAAACTGGCAGTCAACATGTAGAAAAATGAAAATGAATCTATTCTTATCTCTTTCTACAATCCTCAAGTCCAAGTAGTTCCAGACCTCAACATAAACCCAAATATGCTCAATCTAATAAAAGAGAAAGT
Organism: Rattus rattus; assembly: GCF_011064425.1. Classification (NCBI taxonomy): domain Eukaryota; kingdom Metazoa; phylum Chordata; class Mammalia; order Rodentia; family Muridae; genus Rattus; species Rattus rattus. The sequence goes on along the minus strand of NC_046157.1, from coordinate 104,267,540 downwards.
TGGAAAGAGCTTTGAACACATTGATATAGGAGAAAATTTCCTGAACAGAACACCAGTAACTCATGCTCTAAGATCAACAATTGACATTTGGGACCTCATAAAATTTAAAAGCTTCTATAAAGCAAAGGACACTGTCAATAGGACAAAACAGCAACCCACAGAGGGCTAACATGCAAAAAATACAAGAACTCAAAAAGCTAGACTCGAGTATTGAGTAACCCTATTTTAAAAATAGGGTACAGAGCTAAACAAAGGATTCTCAACTGAGGAATCTCAAATGTCTGACAAGCACTTAAATTAATAACAAGCTTTTCATTGCCATATATCCCACATAACTTGAATGACATGTTACACAATGTTCATCCCTATGAAAAGTACAGACATTATTTAATTTCTGTATTTCTGAGATAAAACAGTCAACAGAAGCAGCTCAATGAAGGAAGAATTTATTTTGATTGACAGGTTGATGGCACAGTCCATAATGATGGAATCATGGTAGCAGGAACCTGGCATGAAGCACTGGGTTGTATCAAATCGATAGAGAGATGGCAGAGAGAACAGAATGCTGTATCTCAGCTCCTGTTATCCTTGTATTCAGTCCGAGTCTCAAGTCAATGTGTATAATGGTGAGAGTTAAATTTATTCACCTCAGCTCAACTAACTTAACTTAGGAAAACCCACCTTGGAATAGTCAGAATTGAACCTAAACTAGAAAACTCCTCAGGCCCATGCCCAATGCTTGTGTTTTAGGTAGGTTTACATTCCATCAAGCTCATGGTGAATGTTTGTTATTACAACACATTATATATTATTATGTCTAGATGTGTGATTCTGTATGTTCATCTATAACATGACTCTAAAAACTAATATAATTGATAAAACATCACAATTACTGAAAATTAACACTAAAAGATTAGCTTGTAGATTCTAGACCAAATCATTTTCAAAATGTGATACTAGTTGGATATTCTTATTGTGCAAAATATTCCATCCATTCTTTTCTATATGCTATGTAAGGTTGTATTCTTGTTTTTATGGACGATTTGCATGTGTGGATGTATGTGTTTGTATGTATATGTGTATGTGTGTATGTGTGTGTGTGTTTGTGTATGTGTGCGTTTTCAATTACAGACTATATATGTAGTATTTATATGCTCAGTTCCCATTTCAACCTTTATTTTAAAAACTTAGGCTAATGGTTCTAATATGGAGACACTCTAGAAGATTAATTTTTTTTATTTTTTAAACAAATAACAAATTCTGTTTATTTGATATGATATTGATGTTTCACAACAATGAGCTTTTGAAGATATAATCCTCTAACCCTCACTCCATAAAACTTGTCTTCCATTTTAATTCTACTGCTTTTAAGCCAAGTTTTACTCTGAAAATGATATCCAGGCCCACATGATATCTATCTGTGTTTCCATCCCAAAGGCTTCTACCACCTGTCTGGTCTCCGTGAGCCGTGCATGTGCATGGTACACAGACAAGCATGAAAGCAAAGCACGTATTCGAATACAATAAAAATAAATACATCATGTATATATGTGCATGCATGTGCATGCCATGCTGTGTGTGTGTTTGTGTTTTCCACTTCATCACTCAGATTGCATTATATAATACTTAAGTGGAAATCATATATTTTGAAAATAATCTTTATGTCATATATATCATGGTACTAAGTCATTTAAATGTGATTGCACCGTCCATAATTACCTACTGTTTACTTTATGGCTTGTTTATTAGTATACTTAACAAGGTTTGTGTATATTTTGATAGCAATATAACATGTGTATTGTTTGTTTGTTTGGTTGGTTGGTTGGTTTTAATACACTGTGGCATTCGTACTTTCATAAATTTCAGAATGTCATGAATGTCATATTGGAAGTCAAAAAGAACTTGGCTTCATTCCTTAACTGGCAGCATTAAAGACACTCTCTAGTGGTTAGTGTATTAATCTGGAAAATGTTACTGAAGCTCATAGAATAATCTTCAGCCCATTAAAGAAAGAAGGTTTAGGTTCTTGTGGCAGAAAGTATAAAATGTTTACCCGTGTTAGGAAATGCCGTACATATTTGTTTATAACACTTTTGTAATAGAATGGAAACTAAGGCTTATCAGACATTCCCTAAAGTTGATCTGTGTATTTTTATTTAGATAAGCATTAATATTTACATGTGCATGTATAATATTATCTCCAACATGCTGTACTGATACTTATTATTCATAGGCAGCCCATTTAAATATTCCCCACTAGTAAATCTTTTTCATATAGATTCATCCAATTCTCAGATGCAGACAGAATTTTTTATTTGTTTGGGCTTTCAGAGCACTTTGCTCAAAACAATGTAGAGCAGCACTTACTGGCTCACAGAACTGTCTCTTCTAATAGTGCAAATATTTCTAGAACAGGAAGCATATGCTATTTCTTTTGATTATTCCCAGGTCTCTGTCAGTGTTTATTGACTGTGCATGAATACTAAATTGTTTGCAGCCATAAGTAGAAGGGGCATGCCTCTTTTCAAACATAATTGTAACCAATTTTCACTCTAAAAGATTAGCAGATTTGCCAAAATTCACAAAATTAATTGTACCATTTCCTAGATATTAGTAGCCTCATAAAACCTTCAGAATGTGCCTGACAAAGAGCCAAAATCGCAAAGTTCATTGTGTAGTTTATTGCATAATATTCAAAGCCATATTAGTAAATATGAATACAAGTGTCTGTCTCATTTTATCACTTTAAATGAACTATCACTTTGCATTTCAAATCGGAGTTCATCAAGTAATGCAATAATGATCAGCATTTGGAGTTGGAACATGAGTACTAATCAGTAGATCTCTTTCAAAGAAGCAAGTTCATTTTAATTTGCTACCTTTCAGCACGTTCTCTAAAAGCAGGACAATGTCTAATAAGAAAACAAATTGCTATGCATCATGGTGAATTGCAGCAATTCCATCAGAAGTTGTATTTCTAAAGCCTTTCTAATCTAATAACGTTTTTAAAAACATTCAAATTGACTAGTCATCATTTTCCTCAATAGTAAGCATTTTCAAAACTCGAATGTAGAAAATTCTGGTTTGATTTACAAGTGCATATTACACACAGATGCATATTAGCATTCAATTTTTTTCATGCTAATTTGTTATGCATGTATTTTTAAAACTGTACATCATTTTGTAGAGTGTCTAGGAAAACCTTCCCCAAAGGATTTTCAGGAATTCTGTTTCATAGTACTCTGACTACATTAAAGGAAAAAACAATTAATATAAGATACCCAGCTAAATATAGATAAAATCAGCCAAAGAAAATTGCCAAGTTCACACATAATGACAACAACAACCAATCTATCTACTGGTGACCTTGAGCAACTCCACATTTCAAGCATATTCAAGTATCATTTATTAAGTCTAACAGAACAAATAAACAATTTACCTAAATTCAAAGGAACTTTGGGTTTTTCACTTTTTTTAAAGAGTTTCACATACCATGTTTTGATCACATTCACCTCCTTCCCTTCCCAGATACAGTATATCCTTCTTAGCCCACTCAACTTTGGGTCCTTTGTGTTGATCTTTATCCTCAAGATATATTTATGCTCCTCAAATATTCTTCAATAGATGATCTTCAACTAGAGTTTGATTGACTTTTCAAGTGCTACATTCTTGAGAAAAAGTTAAATCTCTTTCTACAAGTAACTAATAATTTTTCTGTGTTCAGGAGGAGGGGTGTGTGTTCATCTTTCTTGTCAATGCTAGCATTTGAAGAAGCTTGGGTTTCTATAGGACTTGTGAGTATTACACTCTGGTTTGTGTGAGTGTGGTTCTACAGGTGCAGCCATTCAGTTTTTTCTCTAATGCTTTTAGCTCCTATGCTCTTATATTCTCATTTTCCACAATGATTCCAGTGTGTGTGTGTGTGTGTGTGTGTGTGTGTGTGTGTGTGTGCAAAACTTTATGTCTTAATTCCAACCTACTTCTGTTGTTTTTGACCTTTACCCACACGAGGAAGCTTATTACAAAATTGACTTATTTATAAAGATTTTTATTGCCTTTGTCATTGGCCTCAGAGTTTTCACCATTTGCCTTTGCTATTAAAATAACAACACTGAAATCACTTAATCTACTCATTTCTAATAAATATCCTTAATCAGGACCTTATTTCACTTGGTACAGCTTCTGATGCACCAACATTGTTGGTTGATGGTTTTAATTTTAGCAACCCTTGCTTCTAGGTCGCCAGTTAATCTTTTTATAATTCTGACTGCTTGTTCTCTGATTGCTCCTTAGAATGAAGAATTACCAGAATTCTTCCAGTTACTTGACTAGGCAATATATTCTTTTTTAGACAACAGAAATATGAAGTGTAAGAAATTTAGAGGTTATGCAAAAATCAAGTATGAGATATGTCTTAGATATAATAATAGGCCATTCTTATCAAACAATAAATACAATTTTAATACAGATATCTATTCCTTTTGTATTTTCATTCCAAACTGGAAGGGGTGGGAAGATAGAGAGAGAGAGAAAGAGAGAGAGAGGGAGAGAGAGAGAGAGAGAGAGAGAGAGAGAGAGAGAGAGAGAGAGAGAGAGAGAGAGAATGGAATGAAGAGTTTGTTCAAATGAAAATAATTTGAGTAAACCAAATCGAAACCTACTATCTGTTAGCCCAATTACAAAAAAGAGATTGAAGAAAATTTACATTCAAAGCTAGACAAAGCTGGAATAGCAAGGTGTCATCAAACAAATACCTCATTGCCAAAAATAACATACCTCCATATGAATTACAGGTCACATAGAACCTCCTGCCATTCTTCTTGGCTACTGAACAGAGACAGTTCGTAATGTCTCTTAGCCAAATGCACAACACAACTTGCATGCAATACACAGAGAAACAATGCAAGAGTTGAGATTCATGCTTCCTCAATGTTGGCTAGCACTCATTAAGAGTTGATTCTTTATAAATACCTGGGCAAGTGAACATTGAAAAGGTATTAATAGTCTTCCATAGGTTATTACAATGTTCTTTAAATTCCTCCCATTGGTACAATAGTAGCATGACTGTTATGGTGGTAAATAAGTCATCACCTGCAAGGGTGGTAAATGAGTCATCATCTGCAAGGGTGAATGATGCCTAGTACTATACATGTGATTCAAATCTTAATAAATTCATAAATGAGGAGGACTTAGGCGTAGTGGGAATTCAAAGACTTCTGCTTAGCTAAATGATATAGCACAATTTCATCTTCTAGATACATATGTTTATATCCATAGACAAATCTATTTTCAAAGATAAACAAAGATGCTTCCATTTGCAGTGAATCAGATGGATATAAAGATAAAACCCTGAACATAGATGCTGAGAATAAAGGGCCATTCAGGGCTCAACCATACACAAGAAATATAACCCACACCTTAAAACTCAATGGATATTGTATAGACAGGATAGAAAGTATGTAGCAGCTGAATGTTATGTGAGGAGGAAGGAAATGTCACCTTCTAAACATGTCATAGCCATGACAATCCTGAGTTCTCAATTATCTGTTCCTACCTATCTAGGCACTACAGAGTCTGACCCTCAAAATAACCAACTTTGGAGGTGGGAGAGAACACATGTCCCTAAGACAGACTGTTGATCTCTAGTAAACAAATAGTTTCTTAAGATAGGTTGGGATATTATACAATAGTATACCTACTAGTCAGCCCGTTAGGCTCTGGTGTTTAGTCCCAGATTCACTGTGGCACAAATGATCTGAATTAAACTGGAACATTAAACCAAACAAAAACTACTAAATGTAATAAGAGATTTGTAAGGAAGAAGGGGATGACAGGAGTTGGAAAGAAATAAGAGAGGCAAATCAGATTGTGTAAAATGAATGATAATGTTATTAACAATTTTTAAGTGCTTGATTTTGAAGTAAATAAATAATAGTCAGATAACTGATAGATAAGAGAGAGAGAGAGAGAGAGAGAGAGAGAGAGAGAGAGAGAGAGAGATACCTATTGAGGTGTCATAAAAAGCAAACAGTAAAGTGTATATACATTTTTAAAGAGTAATACACAGAAAGGAAGTTAATCAGTTCTTGTAGGAGCACACAAGAAAATTAGCAATAACCCAAAAATAAATGTACAATAAAGTTTACTAATTTATGATATAAGAGACTATACCATGATGTTGATGTTTTTTGAAATCTCTTCATTGTGGTAAATTGTTATTCTAATCAACTTCCAGTGTGAGTGTAGTACTATTTGAATAATGAATCCTAATGCATATCATAAGCTCATGTGTTAGCAGCAGTTCATTGGAATTACATGCTTTAATATTGTAAGGAATTTCTAACTGAAATGATGCAAAAATTCTACAAACATCATAGAGTTATTTTTGTACCTATAAACTACATCAAAATGATGCCACGTTAAACTCCAGTATAAAGACAAATCCAGTAATCTCATTAATTAATTGTTTTCCAAATGTTTAGCCCCATGCTCTAGAACTCACAGGCAAGTAGGTAGTGTCTCTGATCAGTATACTATATTCACTGTAAAATTTTCAGATGTAGGAAAATTTTATTTTTCCTGCTGACACTTTTGTTGTTTGCCTACTATTTCTCTTCAGATTCCTATATTTGGATTGCTAGTGTTGTCCTCTTTATTGTTTAATTATCCCTAGAAAAATTTTCCTCCTCCTTCTTTGTAATCTGCATTGTGTTTTAGTGGGCTCAGTAATCTATGATTTCATATTTAATGAGGCACCTGCTCTCTTTTTAAAACATGACACATTTTCTTATTAAACATTGAAAATACTCTATAATCAATAGAGAGAATATAGTATATATTTCCTTATTTTTTGTCCTGTTATATTCCCATTTTTACAAATGAATACCTGAGATAGTTATCACATAAAGAAAAAAAAGAATATTTTAGTGCAGTGCTTTTTTCTTTTAAATATTGTTTCTATACATTTTTAATTAATTGATTTTTATTTATTCTACATCTCTAACTGTCCCTTCTTCCTGTTCAACTCCTCACAAGGTCCCTCCTTCATCAGTGAGAGGTTGCTACGCCAAGATATCCCCATAAAGTCTTTGTAGGCTTAGGCACATCCTGTCACATTGAGTCCCAACAAGGCATCACTATTGGGAACGGATTCCAAGGACAGGCAGCAGATATAGGGGCAGCCCCCTCTCCAGTTGTTGGGAAATCCACATGGGACTGAGCTGCACATCTGATAAGTATGTGCTAGGAACTGGGGGTCAGACTGTGTATGCATTTGGTTCATGGCTCAGATTCTGAGTGATCCTAAGGGTCCAGGTTATTTGACTCTGTTGTTCTTCCTATAGAGATCCTATCACCTTCAGGGCCTTCAATCCTTCTCCCAACTCTTCCACAAAAGTCCTTGACCAATGTATGGCTGTAGGCATCTACATCTGTTTCAGTCACATGATGGGTATCCCCAAAGAGGACAGTTTTGCTAGGCTCCTGTCTGCAAGTATAACAGAGTATCATTAATAGTGTCAGGAATTGTACTTGCCATTGTGGTTAGTCTCAAGTGGGACCTTACTAACCTTTCCTTCAGTCTCTGGTTAATCTTTGTCCCTGAATTTTTTTAGACAGGAAAATTTGGGATAGAAAATTTTATGGGTGAGTTGGTGTCCTTATCCTTCCACTGGTGGCTCTGCTGGTTAACCCAGACCCCAAAGAACATACAGGATAGGTACTGACTGCTAAGTGGATATTAGCCATAAATGTCAGGATACCCATTATATGCTCCAGAGACTCAAAGAAGCTAAACAAGAAGGAAGGCCCAAGTTAGAACTCTTGAATCTCAGAATAATCATAAGTGACAGAAGGAAGGAAGGAACTGGGTGAGAGGTGGGATGGGGTGGAAAATAAGGGGGTTAGGATAAGGTATGTGAGGAGCCAGAAGAAAAAGACAGAGGACGAGGAGAATAAATATAAATCTCAAGATGCCTGAGGTGGGGGTGTGGGAGGAACCACTAGGAAGTCTCAGAGACTTGGGATATGGGAGATTCCGAAGAGTCAATGCCAAGACATAACAGTGGGAATATGATTCTGAAGAGACTACCTCCTGTAGCCAGGGAGTGTAGTGTCTTTAAATGGACCAGGTAGCAGAAGAGTATTTCAAAGAGACACTTCTCACTTCTCAGCTTCATATGATAACATCAGAGAAGGAGATGGAAATTATGTCTTATTTTCTTATTTAAAGTCCATCTCCTAGAGGCAAAAAGATATTGCAAATTGTCTGATCTCTTTGAAGACTCCACCATGCTCCAAGAAAATGTTATGCATAAATGTATTCCTGTGGACTCTTAGAAAATGTAGAATTTGACAAGAATGAGAAATGGTATTTTCAATGAGAAAGTAGAAGAACTAGTAAAAACAATAAAATGTAAAAAAAAAACCTAATTAAATTAATAAAACTCAATAGATTAAAAAATGACAAACATGAAAGTAAAAAAAAAGAAGTCAGTAGGGGAATTAATCAGATGCAATTATATTGGTATCTTGAGTTAGAAAGTATATAAGCCAGCTAGAACATTGAACAAACAAAAGGAAAAAAAATAAGCAGAGAGAAGAATATGAATCATTCTGTGGTTAGGGAACAGGCTGAGTCAAGATCAGACTTTTATTATTATTGGTGACGTCAAGAGGCATTTCTACAGTCCTCTCCTTTCTGACATAATCATCACAGAATTCAATTCTGTATTACATTGATGCATTAAAACTGGATTCACACTTCATTATTATTTGAAAGTTGAGTTTATAGGAGGAAAGTATGGTCTGATGCTGTCATGAGAGTGTGTCATAATGGAAAGTTCTATCGTTTGGTCCAAATCTCTCCTTCTTGTATGATTGAGAGTGAGTATATAACCTGGATGGAAGAGTCAAACTTCATATATCTTTGATCTCAGATTTAGAATCATCCAGAAACCTGGTAAATAATGTTACAAACGTGTACACATTTGTGGGATGTAAACCCTTGACAGGATGTTTGGCAAGGTAGAGCAGGCCAAAACTCTGAGACCTGGAGAATCGATGGCACACACCTGAGGCTTAGGTGACTCCTAGCTTCCTCCCAGACTTTTGACTTGGCAACACTTGCCATGTTTCTTACATAAAAGAGTTGTGACCACAGGTCACATAGGCCCCAAACCATGTTAATGGGGTACCTTGAGGCCCACAGGGATTAGCCAATAATCTTTCCTTCCCAGACATTCCTCCCTGCAAAATGTATGTAGGCCCATCCTGAGAAGTGGGATTTGCTTTCACTTATCTATTTTCCTCTATGACAATAAACTCTCTAGAATTATGGACTGTCTCTTTTCATCGAGATCTGACATGGAGAGCCATGAAGTCTTCCCTGAGTTCCCAGCCACAATGTCCACCACAAAGCCTGCCTCAGACATCACTCCTCACTGGGACAAGCAAGAGTCGCCACTCCAACCCTCAAGCCCCAGGCCAAATGCTTTCTCTGCTCTCAGAGAAGCAGACTTAATGTTCTGCTGCCCCAAGCAGCCATGCCCTGTGGTGGAGCAGATGTGGGCCAAAAACAATACAAACATTTACATTGAATAAAACATCTTTAACATATCACAGTCACAAGAATGAAATATATGTAATTAAATACATTCCAAGAAAGTTACAAAAGAAGATGCAAGGTATCTGGACTGGGTGAGTATAAAATAGAAGTTCATTATACATAAATTGCAATTTCTGTAGTTAATAAAGAACTGTTAATATCAAATTCTTCATGTGATGTTCAAAATAATTGTTTGTCTTAATAAAGTCATCCTGTTGTAAAACAAATACAAGGTAACTACAAAATGGCATCAAACTCTGGATGTAAAAGGAAATAAATTTAATGTGTATAAGAATCATAAAATATTCTATCACATATTCTCCTATATTATAGGGAGACATTAAAAGCTTAGTAGCTTTGTTTTTATGCAGCCATTTCATCAATTCTTTTCAAAGATCATGAATGTGAAACTTGTATGTTAAATTATACTCTCCATGTCTATTCTATATTTTTCATGGCTATAGTTATTAATCAGAATGATTCTCATCTGTGTAATGTTAAATACCAAGAATAGAATAATTTTATATACATGTTGCTTCTGAAAGACAAACCCTTGACTGTAACCCTGCAGTAATGGCACTGACTAAGGAAGTAGCTGTGATCAGTAATTCATAACTTGCCTGTGAAGCAGATTTGAGAGGTTTGCACAATAACTAAAAATGAACCAAGAAAGTAATTTTATAAAATACCATATTATATGGAATGTCAGAGTTCAATCCAAGACCATACCATGACCATTTTGCTAGCATAATTTGTCATTATCTTTTAATTTAAGATCCTTCTTTCCATACATGCTCATAAAAGTGTGGTTATATGCTAATACATAATCTTGGGAAAGGATTTCATTGTGTGCCTGTGATGTACCTTCATTTCTTTCTCTCTGTGTTTCTTAGTACAATGTTATGTGCCTATCTTCTATTTTATACATTCTTTGAAGAAATGTCTTAAGTCAATGCTTGAGTCATATGTATGTATGTATACATATATATGTATGTATGTATATATATCTATATATGAGAAATAATTGCATGGTGCAAAATACCTAGCCAAGAAATGTAAGAGGAATAATATCTGCAACAGGATTAAATATTCTTTTGAAGCAAAAGGAAGGAAAGTTGTTGTATGTATAAGGACTGTTGGTGTAATCTTTTGGCGCTTTAACCCAAAAGCAAAAGTCAAAGGATTGACTACTCAGTATGAATGCTCTAATGTTTAACACAAACCTGGGCTTGTCAATTAGCTGTGACTTTGTTTGGGAACATTTTAAATATTTTCTTTCCACAGATTAAGTTACTGAAATAACTACCTGAATGACATAGTCCGGCTATCTGGATCTATTTAAAATGAATGTTTCTTCGTTATATTATGGAGACAAGCAAATATTTAGTATTTCAAAAACATGTAGGTGTTATGATATTAAATATGTCTCTGTGGTTTTGGCATGACTTACTATTATTGTTTTCCTTTATCAATCATATTAACTATATAACAGCATTATATAAATAAAATTAAAAACATTATCTAGATTAAATAGTACATTAAATTCCAATAAAATTTCTTTTTGCTGATCTTTACATAAATTTCTTTTCTTTCTGAATTTAATTACATTTATTAAATAGACAATGTTGAGGTAAATTATATTAATTATCCTATGTTCGTCTGACTACTTCAACTATAGAAAACAATTTATGTTCACTGTTGGCAGTAATGCCAACTGGCACAGGCCCAATAGAAATCTATGTCAAGTTTCCTAAAATTTCTAAAAGGAAACCTGATTAGAAGGTGTGTGCCTATTATTAGACTGAATAACCTAGGTACAATTCCTCTACTCCACATGCTAGAAGAGAATCAACTTCCCCAGATTTTCCTCTATCCTTCATAAAATGATATGGTAGGTACCCTTTACACCTAAAACACGATATTGCACACTCAAGGATATTTAATGTCATTTTGTGAACAATAGAAAGAAAATGAAATATATTATATTTCATTTCTTTTAGTATTATATATGTAAATAATGGAGGAGTCTACAGGCATTGGATTAGTAGCCATGATTTCTTTCTGTCCACATTTATATTTTTCATGAACTGTTTTATATTAAAATTGTTTCTTGCTCATACAATATATCCTAACCACAGTTTTCCCTCCCTACACTCCTCCACGCTCCCTCACACCCCCCCCTCCATTTCTACTTCAGAAACGAGCAGTTCTAAAGAGAAGACATCCAGACAGAACAACACAAGATAAGTTAAGATAACATGAAAATCCTCCTTTCAAGGCTGCACAAAGAAACCCGAAAATAGGAAAGGAGTCTCAAGAGAAGGGAAAAGAGAAATACACTCACTTCCACTGTTAAGAGTCTCACAAAACTCCAAGCTAACAACATATACACAGAGGAGTCATGCAGGCTTGGTGTTTGCTCTTTCAGAATCTGTGAGCTCACGTGAGCTCTTCCTAGTTGAAGGTCATGTTCTTCTGGTGAACTCCATCCCCTGTGGAGAGTCTTTCCTCCCTTCCTTCCATGACGTTCCAGATTTTAGGGGGACACTCCCAAAGCAGATCAGCAATTTATACTTTGTCTCTGCATAATGCCTGGCTGTGTGTTTGTGAAGCTGTATCCATCTTCTGTCAGAGGAAGCCAATCTGATGATGACTGGACCTGGCACCCATCTATGAGCATAGGAGACTATAAATATTTTGAATTTGTATTTCTGTAATAAAAATTATTACTTAAAGAAACTATGCAACATCATGATCTCAAATTATCTTACTTTAAAAACAATATGACATTATATAACACTTTCATTCTATTTTTCATGGTAAGTAGATACAAATTTTGAAAATTATTAATCAAGATAAATGCCTTTTCAGAAACTTGATTCATGAGCAAAAGCTATATTTTCAAGGAAAGTTGCAAGAGAGGAGAGAAAACAGGAGTTAAATTATTGTTTTCAATATTTATTCTTGGTAATATTAATTTTGATGTCAGATTGAATTTCTATTCCTTCTTATTTTTGAGACTAATGAATAATTTTCAAAACCGACATGGTTCCATGATTGTAAGGAAAACCATGCCACACGGATGATGCAATACAGTATAAAGGGCTAGAGAATTTATATCATGAAACATGATATTCTAAATGGGAAAACTGAGGTCCCAAGATTTTAAATCTTTTCAAAAGTATAATCAAGCAAATGAATAACACCATGTTAAATTGTAAGTAGTTTGCAAGCTCAAGGGCATCCCTGGAAAACAGACACTCTAGTAATGTGTAACCCTTCACCATAAATAGGTAAATCTTGATAGTGATATTCTCAGTTACAAGGCAGTGTTAGGAAATTGTTGGTAGATAAAGACAGATGAAAATTTGTTCAAATTTTCCAAATAATGAGTTCCTGATTTACCACCATATTACTACTAGTATAACTGTTTCTCTAAAAGGGACTCCAAAAGCTGCCATCGAAATGACTATCAATAACCATTATTGAAAGTAATGCTTTTGGTTCAATATTTTATTTCTTCTTGAAATAACTTTTCATTCATGCACACATTTTGTTTATGAATAAATTTAATTAAATGATGTGTTTTTTTCATCCAGAGGTTTTAAAGATTTTGTAGCTGGATAGCCCATGAAAGACACATTGGTTCAGATATGACAATATATGTTGAGTTTATTAATAGCAGGGATAAATTTCATCTAGCCCACCAATTCTTCATAACTCAAAATGATTATGTATACTTCATGATTAAAAATGTTGTGTACACACCCTTCACATGCACCATGTATTTAACTCTAGTTTTCATCCTGAAAGGACATTTTGAATTGTTGTGCTTACCGCTTTTAAACTTCTGCCACATGGGTTTAATGGTATCACATTGAGATAATCACTTCCTTTTATCAGTCATTCCTGTAACACTCCAAAACTTAATATATCCTTTTCAGTTGTGTTTCAGAATAACTGTCTAATACAAAGTTTGCGATGACACATTCTAACTCAAGTGCTATGGTTTGCTGTTTTAATTTTTTGAAACTGAGATGTGACTACATCACATCTGTTCCTTTTCCTCATTCTAACCTTTTCCAAACACCACCCCTTGAAATTATTTATCAAAGAAACTCACAATCTCTATTTATTTAATTGTGGGTTCACATACACACACACCACACATACACAATACTAAATATTTAAATACAACATGTTCCATATATAATGATGATTTATATATATATATATATATATATATATATATATATATATATATATATACTTGGGAATCTGTTGTTATCAGCATATAAACTTCAGTCATGTGCCTGTGACTTCCTTCGCAGGAGCTTTGCCTTTGTTGCTTTGTTGCTAACAATATTGTGTTAGTCATAGATGGATACTATCATAGAACTTAACATAATTAAGCATATTGCTCTTTGGGAATATATAACTCTACTACTGACAGCTAAGTATGTAAACTATTTACAGCCATCATGCTATAAATAAGGCAAGGTATAAATTTTCTTACTATAGGGTATATACATGTATATAAATAACAGATAGAAAAATACAAAAATATTAAAATTAATAGAATATTGTGTGAAAACTGGAGTATCTGAGAAACTGTACAGAACGGAGTGCATTGGATATACACATACCCTATAAGAGGAAGAAAGCATGACAGACTCTGTCTCAGTAAATACTTACCTGACCTAGTAGGGAGAGAGAAAAGGAATAAGCCCACAAGAGTGTTTGATGGGAGGGAAACTAAGAAACTGTCCACAATAGGATATTTAAAGTAAACTTCCTTGATCTTCATCTTCAATTTTAAATATTATAAACACATAAATACAAAAATCAGAGAGATTGGAAAGATTCATTCCTTTCCACTTAGTTACTGTTGAAGATAATCGAAAGACAGAAGTTATGAAATTTGAAGAAATGTCTACTTCCAGCTGACTTAAACCTGCAAATTGAGACTTAAGAAGAGCTGAGTTCAAATAAGAGCGAGCGTGAGATTAGACCCATTGTTCTCAGAGATGATCTTCATCGACTAGAAAACAATCCAAGAGGTTAAAAGACTTAGAGTATATTCATGTGTCTTCAGATATCTGACATGAACAAATACGAGATAATAAGCCAAAAGAGAAAGGATTTGTAAAGAAAACTACAGGGAAAATATATCAAATAAAATAATTAACATTTGACTCTGATGTAGGGGGCAAAAGTTTAAAAATGACTACCATTCATAGGTAAAACTTGTACAGGGCACTGTACAAGTAATAGTAATAGTAATAGTAATAGTAATAGTAATAGTAATAGTAATAGTAATAGTAATAGTAATAGTAATGAAAACATTACTATTCAGGAGAAAATGAAACGATGAAATTAGGTAAAAAACACAATGCCATGAATGTAACTTGTTCTATGATAAGGCAACAGCTTTACCTAACATATGAAATAAGGTCAAAAAGAAAATGTGGGAAATATCAAAATAAAGATATAATGGTTCAAAAGTAAAGCAAAACAGGCAAAAACAAATCCCGTTTTAAAATACAATAAAATTATTAGCTCATTCATTCTGTTAGATTTAATAAATCCATGTTTTATAAACATATATTTTGTAAGTTTTGAAAATCCTGGGCTATCGATTTCTTTTTAATCTTAAGCACTATGGGAAATGGTATTTCTAACTACTTCTATTGAACACCTTCCTCAAGTTTTAACCACTGTCTTAACAACCAAATAATACAAAATTATACATACAGTAGAAACTTATTTTGCATTGTTAAGGTTTGGAGAGGGTGTAGTCATCCATCTATAAATCTCCAATGAATCTGATGAATAAAATAAAAGGCAAAGCCCTCATCAAGGTGGCAACAGAAAGGCCGTTGGTGTAACATTCCCAATGGCCCATACATTTGGAAATATATTTGTTTGTTGATTTCTAGAACTTGTTAGGTTATGGAATGCCATGTGAATGTCTCCCAGGAGCTCGGATTCCCATCCAGTTATATTTTAAGTATTTATCACATTATCTTCCCCACATTGGCTAATGCACCAATGGTGGCTGCACTACAACCTGTCAGTTTTGTTTTGTTGTGTTCTTTTCCTTCCTGGACCATAAGCAAAGTGAATACCAGCCAACTGTCAGTATGGTTGCCCCAGCAAGTCTCAGGAGTTACCTCCATCCATGAAGCCCTTAACTCAGCCCACTGGCTACTCTGTCTCCTCTTCAGCCATGTGATGTCAGTGTTCATTTTCATGTTTCATGACTCCAGTTTGGCAGCCTAGCATTATGCCATATCTGTGTCCAGCATCTACTGGACTGGTTGATATCCTTTCAAGTGATTTGTATAACATGGCTGGCTGTTGAACTAGTCAATCTTTTGTAATGTCACACCGCAGCCTGCTCTGAAGTTTGCATGCATAACTTGACATTGTTTTTTTTTTTTTATTAACTTGAATATTTCTTATATACATTTCGAGTGTTATTCCCTTTCCCGGTTTCTGGGCAAACATCCCCCTCCCCCCTCCCCTTCCTTATGGGTGTTCCCCTTCCCACCCTCCCCCCATTGCCGCCCTCCCCCCAACAGTCTAGTTCACTGGGGGTTGACATTGTTTTAAGTGCATCTGGGATATGTGTAGAGTTGTATTTTGCTCCACTCAAGAGAGAGGCTTGGCTAAAATCTTTTGATACCTGACTGGATAAACTGCTGTGACAGTTTAGGAGGAGATAAAGGTGAATAATTTTATGTCTTGCAATGCTACAATTCTAATAATTCCTGTACTAGTATTCTAAGCTGACCTTTTGTCCTTTTCTGGAATCCAAACTCACTGCAAATGTTTGCACAGGTGCTTTTGCCACTGGCCATAAATATTTTTTCCCTCTCATCTTCTAGTTATCTCTTATATGTATGAACACTAGAATATTGCTTTTCAGGATGTCCTAATAGCATCTCAGGTTAATGAAAAAGCCTCTTAAATATTTTCATCTACATCCCACACAGCACTTTCCTTTATCAGGCTATAGAAAGGATAAACAATTAAACCAAGTGTGGGTATGACAATTTGCTGCCGGGGAGGATTGGTGACGAAATCAAAGTAGGTATAAAAGAATCCATTATAAAGACTCACTACATTTTAAACTAATTAAAATGTGCATTTCATTAAAGGGGGTTTGAACACAAGTACTTTGTCTTTTTGGACTATACTTTTTCTAAAATTCATAGATTATTAAATAAAAATCTCACTGTTGGATTGAGATAATTCTTTATGAACTATTTATAACAGAGACAACAGAGGTCCTGAAAACAACAAAGTCTATTGTCATTGCTCTCATATCAGCCCAATAAACTAAAGGTAAGACTATACTGCTGAAGAAAAGGTATACATTTGTTGTAAGACAATGAAATCGTGCAGATGAAACTATCCTGGAAACCTCTTTCTATGTGGATAGCTTTGTTGGTACTGCAAATCACTACACTATTCAGGTAACAGATAAATCAATCATATCATCGGCATTTGTCAGTAGCGAATCCTAAATCCTATAATAAATGCTGAGTAGGCAATATGTACCCATATATCTGAATATATACTATACATCATATTATATATAATATAATGCTACATGTGATGTTTTGTAAAGCTTCTTTTTTTTTTCCACGTGGAAAGGTTTAATGAGAGAAGAAGTGTAGGAGAAGGGAGAAGTGAGGGCCAACAAGAGCAGGTGGAGGGGAGTGGAGGGGTGGGCAGGGAGAGAAGGGACAGACGGGAAGACCAGGGAAGAGAAGAGAGCAAAGTACAGGATAGAGACAGAGAGTGCAAGAGCATAAAGCTTCTCTTTAAATGTTCATTTTTATGTGAACATATTTTTTTTTTCTGATTTCAACACTGGCCACAAAAAGTTCATATGTAATAGGCATGTGTTGTAAAGAATTCATACTGTTCACAATGCTGAGATATGTCATTTCAGTTTCTTACGATGTTGGGCCCTATAAACATGGTGATGAATGAGAAACAGAAAAAAGTGATGTAAAATTGGAATCTGGTAGGTTCTTGAATTAGATGGATATACCCCTAGTAGCCAAGGTTCTTAGCTGTCAATTATATGCAGGAAAACAATGGAGTGGCCAACTAATCCTAGTAGGGGATCTCAGCACCAGGAAATGGTGATCAGGAAGTATTTAGGACCAAGGAAGCTACAGCCAAGAGACTTCTGTGCATGTTGCTTCCTCACTAGAGCTGTTAGAGAATCCTGCTTTAATACACATTCCATCCCCATGGCCTGGGGAGGTTATACCATTCCATTAGCCTTGAGACCTCTTAGAAATGGCTTTCCTCATGTCAAGAATGCACAGTCACACAAGGGTACATTTTCCCCCAATGGTAACTCTTGAGTGCTCAGCGACTAATGGGAAATAGATATTACCTCCTATTCTGAGAGAACCCCTCAGAAGTCTTGGGAAGAAAAAGAAAAAAGAAATGAGAGAGGCATAAAATGGAGAAAGTACTGTGAGTGCTTCTTCTGTAAAGAGCACAGAAAATGCACTCATGAACTCCCTCATCTGTTGCTACCTTCACACAACGGATACAATAAAAATCCAACCAGACTATTTCAGCATGATTAACTAGACTTGGTAGCTGCAAAATATGCACAGGAATAGAAGGAGAGGGATTAAAGCACATGAAATTGAAAAAGGAATGTATTGGGGTATGATTAGGGGAGTGGTGGGCAAATATTATTAGCATATAAATGTGTACAATTGTCAAATAAGAAGTCAAATATTTTCCAACTGTCACGGTGGTTTGAATGAGAATAGCTCCAGACTCCATAGACTCACATGGTTGAGTAACTGTTCCCCAGTTGATGGAACTGGAAAGGAAGCATTTAATGAAGTAGCCTCTTACTGGAGGATGTGTGTCACTCGTGCTGAGCTTTGAGGATGTAAACCCCTGAGACATTTTCAGGGTGTTTGCTTGTCATTCTGCCTCCTACTTACAGATTCAGGTGTAAGTTCTCACATACTGCCATACCTGCCTGCCTACTGCCATATTCTGCACTATCGTGGCCATAGAATCACCATTGGAAACTGAAAAGCCTCCCTAAAACCTTTACATTTTATTTTCTTCATCTTTTTGTAATCCCCACACATGCCAAGATACTGATTAATATTAATTGTTTTACTAGGTATAGGCAAATTACAGGTTTTCATCTCATTCCAAGATTATTGAGTTCATTTTGCCCTTCACAACGTAAACAAAGCTCCTCGATTATATTTTGCAGAACATGCTCCAGGAGCAGACTCATTTGCAGTATACTCCCCTTTCAAAGAGGAAATGAACATTGTATACTGTCGGGTGTCCGGTGGTTACTTATCTTGCATGCAACCTTACTGTTTTCACCTACAATGTTTGGCCCCATATCCATCCATTACTCTCCATTTTTCACAATACTTTCGTCAGTTGCATTTAATTAGTCTTCAAATAATTTGGATAATAAATAAGGCCTAAGTTTTGAGAGAGAGAGAGAGAGAGAGAGAGAGAGAGAGAGAGAGAGAGAGAGAGAGAGAGAGAATGAATTACCAATCACAAAGCAAATTGTTAGCAAGATGACATGAATGGCTTCAAGGACACAGTGTTTAGATACAGGAGTGATTCACATATGAACTCACAGAGATTGTGGAATCACGAACTGGACCTGAACAGTGTCAAGTCAATTGGAGAAGTGGCCATAGGCTGCAATCATTAACTGAAAAGCTATCTCTAATTGCTGTACATTTGCAAAGCAAAAATTAGTTTTCTTCAATGAGTTCAGTCACTGCATATGATTACTATACTTAACAGTTGACCTCATGCCTTGACACAGATGACCAACACAAATTGAAATCATGGGTATTTTTTTTTTAATGTTGTCTTATCTATTATATTGGAGGAAATGTTTTCATCTTATTGGCCTTTGTTTGTATATTTTTTGCATTTGGGTTTTAATGCTTTGTCTTGTTTTGTTTTGCTTTTTTATTTGTCCTTTCTCTGTGAATGTCTGTGGGCACATGCCTGCACTTGCATGCATATCTTATGCATGCTTTGCATTTTTTTTGTTTTTTCCCCTTTAATCCTAGTTTGGTTTTCTTGTTTGTTTGTTTGTTTGTTTTGTTAGTTTATTTTGTAAACAAAGAGGTTATGGATTGGATGGATAGAGAAGTAGACGAAATTTGGTAGGATTTTTAAAAAGTATTTTAAAATACATAAAAATATAAAAAGGTAATATATAAGAGAAAGAAAGAGCGGTGAATTTTAAGGGCTTCTCTTAGATGTGAGTCAAAACTGCTCGCACAGAATCGCTTAATTCTTAATGGGAATGGGGAGAAGCAGTATTAGAATTCCAGCAGATTGAAGAATGGATTTTCGTGCAGAGGAAGAATCCTGATTTGAATCCTGAACATGAAAAAGAGCTAGAACTCCTCAATCAATTTAAAGTGGTTATTGTAGCTTAAGATCCTTGAGCTAGAAACAACACCTAGAACAAAGAATATTCTTAGTACCTCTTTTCCACCTCTAGGCCCAGTAACCACGATGGTTATTTTAAGGGATATGGAAATCGGCTAAGAATTTTTTTAAAAAGTGGCATAATTCTATATACTTTTCCAAATTTTCAATTGTTTTTGGATAGGTTAGTGCAGGCCTTTAATTGCAATCTGTGAATCAGAATTCCAGGCCATGTTCACACAGTAAATTCCCACACCCCTTCTCAAAATCAGCAAGAAATTATCTCTACTTTTTTCTGTTGAATTAATGAGAAGTCATTGACTGGTAGTTGAGAGCACACCTTCTCTTTGAAGAATTACAGTCCTAGTAGAAACCTTGATTATTTTGTGTCTGCAGCTGTTTTACATGTAAGGGTTGCTTCCTGCTCCAGTGTGTCCACTGAAGCTTACTTCTTTAGGAAGTAAACACAGAGGCACTTTATGAAATAATGCTGGTTTCACTGTTAGGACATATTTTGATTTAATTATTTATGAATGTTGTGCATTTAAGTCTTTCCTTCTCCCATTCTTCTTTGTATTTTCTAAATATTAACACTCGTGCTTTGCAGAAAGTTTGAAATGGATCAAAAAGTTATTTGATTGAACATTAATACCAATGCAAAACTAAAATTAATATTGTAGACTCTTTGCAGTGTTAGCTTTGTGTTGCTAATATTTTATACAACAAACAATTGTAAAAATTATTTTTTGCTAAACAAACTATTGCAATCATAAACACTATTTTGTTTTTGATTATAATATTTAATTTCTAATCAAATGGTATCTGGATATATAATTTAAAATTTTGACTCTATTATTTTTAATATCAAAACAAAGGAAGAGTTTACAAATATGATTTATTTGTATTTCTTTACTGAATTAAGACTCTCATAAATTTCACTTGAAAGTACATTTTCATTAATTTGCTTCACCTGTAAGACACGTGGCACTGTTTTTCCAATATGGTTCATCTGGTAGAGACTCTTGTCCCTGAATCTGACCACGCAAATTTGATTTCCTCCCTTGAGATCTTCACGGTCCTAACCCTTACATATTATCTTCTGACACATAGGCACATACCATGACACCTTTATGCCTTCATACATAAAAACATGTTTTATATAGACATATATATGTCTACTTGTATGTGTATTGTACACATATACATCATAATTAACTTTATTAATAAAAAGGAATGTAATCTTAAAGATATTTTTATTCTAACTAAAATATAATTACATCAGTTTTCTTCTCTTTTCTTCCACCAATCCCTACCATGTTCTCTCATCTTAGGTTTTCTAATGATCCCTTTACATTCCCTCAAATTGATGACATCTATTTCTTTGATTACTATTGCTACGTATATTGATAAATAAATAAATATATATAATAAATCTTCCTAGTTTATTTGTAAGGGATTTCAGAGCTTAACAGGATTTGTGTTCTCCAGGCAGGAGCCCTCATTTGGTTATACAATAACTCATTCATCTTTACTAAATGTATTTCCCAAAACTGAGGTATTTTATTGTAATAAACTTTGCTAAATTCAAAATATGTTGGTTATGCAAAAATATGACTAGGTGATACAATTAATCATTATTTTTGCCATCAACCATTCACAAATGTACGATCACCAGCAGAGTGGTAAGTTCATTTCTATGCAAATGTCCAGTGATACTACTTGGCTGAGTATTATAGCTGAGTAAATCTTGGATAATTCAGATTCCTTTTGTCATTCTTGTTGCTTTTAATTGCCTGCCCACTTTGTTTAAAGTTATGGCATAAATCTCTCCAATTTAAATCATCACGACTATAAAATTTCATCTTATCTTCTCTGAACAGAGTAATATGTACACCCTCTGAGCATATACACAGTAGTGTACATGAATATATTTTCTCCCACAGGTATACGCATCCTACATATATATATTCATATTTTCTTTTGCTCATGCATAAAAATAATTACCTCTCCCTAGATTTAAGAACTTAGTAATATATTTTTTTATCTTTATTAACTTGAGTATTTCTTATTTACATTTTGATTGTTATTCCCCTTCCCAGTTGAGGCAACCTATTCTGTCAGCAAAATTCATTAGAAAAAAAAAAGAACTTAGAATTATATTTTTTTCTTATATTTTTCCTTATTAAAACAAACACTTGACCAGGAATGTATCTAAATGTGCTTTAGAACTAGGATCCTACAGAGAAAAACATTGATAAATACATTAAAAAACAGAATTATCTTCATTATTCAAAATACTGTAAGTCAACAGACATTTAAATGAAAAGCTGAAAAATTCTCACATCACAATTCTTCCATGAATTTTCCTGGTTAGTTACTTAAGCTGTGCCTCCTTAGGTTTTCAAATCTCTTGTATCATAAAGATACAAAAGGGTATCTATTTCTTTTTTATTATAATTAATCATTCCATTCGTTTACATCTCAAATGATAACCCACTTCTGAGTTACCCCCTCCACCAATCCCCATCCCACATCTGCCCTCCCCCCTACACTTTGCCTGTATGAGAGTGCTCCCACACCCACCCACACTCTCCTTTCCCACCTCTCCAGCCTCTATACAGGGGCATCAAACCTCCCCAGGAACAAGGGCCTCCCTCCTGTTGCTGTCAGGCAAGGCGATCCTCTGCTATGTATGTATCTAGAGCCATGGTTCCCTCCAGGTACTCCTTGGTTGGTGGTCTAGACTCTGAGAACTGGTTGGTCAGGCCAGGCTGTTGTTCTTCCAATGGGCTTGCAATCCCCCTCTGCTCCTCCAGTCCTTCTGCTAGCAACCCAGCCAGGTTCCCTGAGCTCAATCTGATGGTTGACTCCAAGCATCCGCCTCTGCATTGGTCAGTTGCTCGCTGAATTTCCTCAGGAACCTCCACAATAAGTTCCGGTCAGTCAGCACCTCTTGTCCACAGCAACAGTGTTGGGTTTGGTGTCTGCAGACATGATGTATCCCCAGGTGGGGCCATCACTGGTTGGCCCTTCCCTCAGTCTCTGTACCATTTTTTGTCCCTGTTCTTCCTTTGGACAGAAACTTTTCTGGGTTAAAAAATTTGAGATGGGAAATACGAGAACACAACAATAATAGAATAGAATAGAACAGAGCCAAAGTGCACATTCTGCTCTACTTCTTTGTCCTTGCTGAAGGAAAAGAACTGAAGACAAGAGAAGTCGCTTTTTATGCTGAGCCCCTAACTGCTCACAACACAGCTACGGCTGACCTCTCAGTCTTCTTCCCTAGTGTCGAAGTGCTGTTGCCAGAAAGTAAGGTTTTCCCCCTCCCTCTTTAAACATGGAATTGTATGCATGTTAATCTTTCATTATTTTATTTTTATTCTGATTCACTTTTAGTCTCTATTCCCAAGGCTCTGGGAAACGCATTAACTTAGAAAACACACTTTCTTCAGATTGTTATTGTTTTGTTTATCTGCTTTGTTTTCAAACTAGTTTCCCAGCTAACATGGTAATTCTTTGATTAACGTGATCATTCACTCTTCACTATCTGAAATTACATAATTTATTTAATTAGCCTGCAGCATTGGTTATGGGCTGTATTTTCTGTTTCCTTCCTAAAGCAGCCAAAAATAAAATTATCTTTTGTTCCCTTGCCAAAAAAAAAAAAAAAAAAAAATTTGAGATGGGTGGGAGGACCCATCCATCCATCAGGGGCCATGACTATCTACTGGGGGTGTTCTCAGCAGTTTCTATCTCACCCTTACCTGTGCATTTCCACTAAAGTCATTCCAGTTGGGTCCTTGGAGCCTCGTGTTTCTCTGGTGTCTGGAACACTCCAATGGCTATCCCCAGTTCCTCATCCTCCCCACCCCCTATATATTTTAGTTTGATTTCCTGACCCTCTGTACTTCTGCAGTTCCTGATACTGCCACTCTTATATCCTCCTCTCCTTTCTCGTTTTCTGGTACCCCTCTCCTGCCACCTCCCACAATAGTCCTGTTTCCTGCATCAATGCAGGACTGAAGAAGCATCCACAATCTTGTCTTCCTTCCTTCTAAGCTCCGTATGGTCTGTGAGTTGTATCATGGGCAATGTGAGCTTTCGGGCTAATATGCACTTATTAGTGAATACATACCATGTGTGTTCTTTTGTGTCTGGGTTACCTCACTCAGGATGATATGATTTAGTTCCATCCATTTACTAACAATTTCATGAAGTCATTGTTTTTAATTGTTCCATTGTGTATATCTACCACAGTTTCTAAAAAAATTCTTCTGTTGTGGGTCATCTGAGCTATTTCTAGCTTCTGGCTATTATAAATAAGGCTGCGATGAACATAATTGAGCATATATCCTTGTTATATGTTGGAGCATCTGCCCAACATATTTGGCCAGGAATGGTATATCTCGGTCCTCAATAGAACTATTTCCAATACTCCCAGGACCTGCCAGACTGATTTCCAAAGTGGTTTTACCATCTTGGTGTCCCAACAACAATGGAAGAGTGTTCCTTTTCCTGCAAATCCTGTCCAGAACCTGCTGTCACCTGTGGTTTTGATCTTAGTAATTCTGATTGGTGGGAGGTGGAATCTCAGGGTTGTCTTGATTTGCATTTCGCTGATGACTAAGGATATTGACTATTTCTTTAAGTGTTTCTCAATCATTTGAGGTTCCCGGGTTGTGAAATTTCTACATTGTTCTGTATTCCACTTTTTAATAGGGTTATTTGGTTCTCTGGAGTCTCCCTTCTTGAGTTCTTTGTATAAATTTTGAGAAATATTGTTCTTAGATCTTCTTTGAAGGGCTGATAGAATTCTGCACTAAAACCGTACGGCCCTGGGCATTGTTAGGTTGGGAATCTTCTAATGAATGCTGCTATTTCCTTGGGGTTTATGGGGCTGTTTAGATGGTTTATCTCATCTTGATTTAACTTTAGTACCTGGAATCTGTCTAGAAAAGAACCCGTTTCATCAGGTTTTCCTGTTTGTACTAGGATCTGATTATTTTTTGAACTTCCCCATTTTCTGTTCTTATGTGTCCTTTTCATTCCTGATTTTGTTAATTTGAATACTGTCTATGTGCCCTGTGATTAGTTTGGCTAAGCATTTATCTGTCTTGTTGATTTTCTGGAAAAACCAGCTCTTAGATTTTGATTCTTTGTATAGTTCTCTTGTTTCTACTTGGTTGATTTCATCCCTGAATTTGATTATTTCCTGCCATTTACTCCTCTTGGGTGTATTTGCTTCTTTTTGTTCTAAAGCTTTCAGATGAGCTGTTAAGCTGCTAGTGTATGATCTCTCCAATTTCTTTATGAAGGCACTCAGAGGTGTGATTTTTTTCCTCTTAGCACTGCTTTCATTGTGTCTTATAAGTTTGGGTATTTTGTGCATTCATTTTATTAAATCCTAACAAGTCTTTAACCTCTTTCTTCCCTAACAAAGTTATCATTTGGTGGATAGTTATTCAGCTTCCACAGGTGTGCAGGCTTTCTGTTGTTTTGTTGCTCTTGAAGACCAGCCATTGACCATGGTAGTCCCATAGAATGCATGTGATTAATTCAATGTCCTTGTATCTGTTGAGTTTTTGTGTATGTGTGTGTGTGTGTGTGTGTGTGTGTGTGTCCAAATATATGATCAATTTTTGTGAAGGTACAATGAGGTGCTGGGAAGAAGGTATATTCTTTTGTTAGGGTGAAATGTTCTGTAGAAAAGAGTTAAATCTATTTGGTTCATAACTTCTTTTAGTTTCAATGTGTCTCTGATTAGTTTCTGTTTCCATGAACTTTCCATTGGTGAGAGTGGTGTATTGAAATGTCCTGCTATTATTGTGTGAAGTGCAATGTGTGCTTTGAGCTTTAGTAATATTTCTTTTACAAAGGTGGGTGCCCTTGCATTTAGGGCATAGATGTTCAGAGTTGATAATTCATCTTGGTAGAGTTTTCCTTTCATGTGTATGAAGTGTCCGTCTTTATCTTTTTTGATACATTTTGGTTGAAAGTCTATTTTGTTGGATATTAGAATGGCTATACAAGCTTGTTTCTTAGGACCATTTGCTTGGAAAAAATTTTCCCGTTCATTTTTTTTTTTGAGGTAATGTTTGCCTTTGACTCTGAGGTGTTCTCCCTATATGCAGCAATATGTATCCAGTCTGTTAGCCTATACCTTTTTATTGGGGAATAGAATCCATTGATGTTGAGAGCTATTAGGGACCAATGATTGTTGCTTCCTGCTACTCTTGTTGTTAGATGTGTAATTATGTTTGTGTGTATCTCTTCTTTTGGGTTTGTTGTAAAAAGATTACATTCTTGCTTTTCCTTGTGTGTAGTTTTCCTCCTTCTGTTGGATTTTTCCCTCTATTATCCTCTGTTCAGCTGAGTTTGTGGAAATATATTGTATAAGTTTTGTTTTGTCTTAAAGTACCCTGTTTTCACCATCCACAGTAATTTCAAGTTTTGCTGGATATAGTAGCTTGGGCTGGTATTTTTGTTCTCTTAGGGTCTGTATGACATCTGCCCAGAATCATAAGGCTTTTAGAGTCTCTGTTGACAACTCTGGTGTAATTCTGATAGATCTGTCTTTATATGTTCCTTGACCTTTTTCCTTACTGCTTTCAATATTCTTTGTTTGGTCTGTGCATTTGTTGTTTTAATTATTATGTGACAAGAGGAATTTCTTTTCTGTTCTCATCTGTTTGGTGTTCTGTAGGCTTCTTGTATGTTTATGGGCATTTTTTTCTTTAGGTTAGGAAAGTTTTCTTCTATAATTTTTTGGAAGATGTTTGCTGGCTCTTTGAGTTGAAAATCTTTACTTTCTTCTATACCTATTATTCTCAGATTAGGTCTTTTCATTGTGCTTTGGTTTCTTGAATGTTTTATGATAGGAGCTTTTTGCTTTTTGTATTTTCCTTGACTGTTGTGTTGATGACTTCTATGGTATCCTCTGCCACTGAGATTCTCTCTTCTATCTCTTGTATTCTGTTGGTG
The DNA here is from genome assembly GCF_011064425.1 of Rattus rattus. Lineage (NCBI taxonomy): Eukaryota > Metazoa > Chordata > Mammalia > Rodentia > Muridae > Rattus > Rattus rattus. The sequence goes on along the minus strand of NC_046157.1, from coordinate 104,240,476 downwards.
ATGTTTGCATCTGTGACTCCTGTTCTCTCTCATAGGTCGTCTATCTCCAGGGCTGCCCCCTCTGAGCTTTCATTAATGATTCTATTTCCATTTCTAGATCTTGGATTTTTTTTCAAGTCCTTCACCTGCTTAATTGTATTTTCCTGTATTTCTTTAAGGAATTTTAAGCATTTTATCTTTAAGGGTTTCTACCTGTGTATGTACTTGTGTTCTCCTGTATTTCATTAAGGGAGTTATTTATGTCTTAAATAACTTCTTAAAGTCCTCTGTCTTCTTCATGAAATGAGAGCTTAGATCTGAAATTTTCTTTAAAGGTGCATTGGGGTATCCAGGACTTGCTCTGGTGGGAGAATTGGGTTCTGATAATGCTAAGTCAAATTGTTTTCTGTTGTTTATGTTGTTATGCTTGCCTCTTGCCATCTGGTTTTCTCTGTAGTTATCTGACCTCCCTGACTCTGAGTGGAGCCTGTCCCTTCTGTGAGCCTGTGATCCTGGATGTATCAGAATACCTGGGAGTCCAGCTACAAGTGGGGTGTGGGCTGTGTGGATTCCGGTCCAGCACTGGGGCTCTTCTCCTAGCACAGGTGGGAACCAAAAGGTGCATGGGTCTCCCTAACTTAAAATTTAAGTATACTATTTTAACATTTTATAACAGATATGTATTTACCTCTACAACTGATTAATCACCATATACACCACAAAGGTACCAAGTCATAGAATGAAAAATTAAAGATTAAAGAGATTGATTTTAAATATGCATAAATATTGACTAAGCAGATGGTAAAATGTACACAAAATTATAAATTATATTGTCTTGACACTAAATTTTAATTTGTAATTTTATGTGCTAGTGAATATTTATGAAAAAATAAAGAAGATATCAAGGCAAAATCTATACTGCAAATCTGAAAGTGGTTTCAAAATTTTCTTTTGAAAGTAATTTATTGTTCCCGAAATTAAAGACAAGATATTGGGTATGTAGCCCTCTTGAATAATGTGCTGATAGTTTTAGCTATTAACGATACAGGAATATTAACATATACTAAGATGTACATATTAAATTAGTACTAGTAATAATATCTTGAATACAGTAAGTCAAATAATATTAGAAACTCATCAAAACATCCCAACACAGCTACAAACATATCTAAATAAATAAAATATTTATAAATTATCTAAATAAATAATCTATAGCTTTCTGATGGTAACATTATTTTTACATTAATTCAACTGAATCTAATGCTTTAAAGATACAGTATTAACATGTTATTAAAATTCTACATGTTATTAAATATTCATTGTTTTGGTTCAGTAATCAGTATGTTTAATACATTTTCTTCTGATTTTCTTTATACACATATTTTACATGAAATATACGCTATGGTGCTTAAGTATTCTAAATCATGTATCTGTTATGTTTTTAAAGAAAAATATGGTTGGCATTAATTTATTCTGCATATGTCATTTCCAAGTCAAATTTTTTGTGCAACCAGCATATGAAAAAATAATGTATAACCATATACTCTTTCACATTGTATTTTCCCCTGAAAACATTGATCTCCTTTCAGAGAAATGAGCAGTTTAAGCTAGGTTCACAAAGAATCAAGGTTGATTTGTTTTTGACTTTTTAACAAACCAGCTGATGATCCTCTCAAAGTCTAATGATATCATTTGATTTTTCTCCCTTTTGTTTCTATGTGGTTAGTTTAAATATATATTACAACTTTTCTTCATCTTTTCTCTAATTTTCATAGCATTTACTGTTTGGTTTGGTTGAATAGGGTCTGGTACCCTTATGAAAATCAAGTTCTTATTTTTTCCTTTATTCTAGTACTCAGGCATTTAGACTAGTTATATATAGCTTTGGACATGAAGAGAAAAGATACATGGTGTGGCAGTCAGATACATCCACTTAATTATTCAAAACATTGTTAACACTATTGTTGTTCCAGATGTCAAAGACAGAACAGTGACCTACATCATATTATATATGGAACTCTATTCCATTCACAGAGAAAAATAAACTACATGTGTAGATAAATGCATATGCAACATGTAGCAATGACGATGTCTCACAAACAGTAGTAATCTAAAATACAGATTATAGTACAGGGAGAAATTTGGTCAGAGGAATCCCTCCATTAGTGGGATTCTGAATTGAAGGAGTAAACTGCACAGAACGCACTGTGATGACAATAAAGAGAAGACTCAAGGAATGTGATTGGCAGTTCAGAAGCCAGCAGTAATATGGCATGTCTGTGGCACAAGTGGCCAGTGGGTTAGAAATAAAAATGGAGCAATGGAAGAGCAGGGAAGAAAGGGCAATGAGATATTACAAACGCCTCTATCATGAAACACCATGTTAAAACATTGGGGTTTTCAACTAGATGTGGTTGTACATGCCACTCACCTTAGATCTTGCAAGATCGATGTGCAGTTAGAAGAATCAGAAACATAGGAAATTCAAGGTCACTCTGTGCTATATGGCAGGTTCAAGGACGGAACTATGCCAATTCAAAAGTAAAAAAAAAATAATGGTGTACAACATAGAAGTTGTAGGAATGTGTTTAAGTAGCGTTAGATCTTCACCTCTTATTCACAATTTCTCCTTTGGAGACAATGTCTCACCATGTAGTCCAGGCTAATCTAAAACATGATCCTACTGTTTCCTCCCCAAGTGCTAAGATGAAAGGTATGTCTTTATTTTATATATATATATATATATATATATATATATATATATCTTTAGGTTTTATTTATACATCACTTCTGAAGAGTTATGGAGATTATAGTATTACATTTACAAAACAATTCTCACACTTAAGCTTCATATTTGAGGAGTCTTTTGGAAAAGCATAAATGGTTGATTGTCAGAGGATCGGGAAGTGCACTGTGAGGTTGTGTCTCCTAGAAACATCAGAAGCCACATCCATAAAGTCTCAACTACATGTTTCTCAAACATGAGTTTGACTAAGACTACATCAATGGCCATGTATGGAAAACAGCCCACAAATCCTCAGTCCTACACAAAGGACTACAGTCAACTAAGGAATGCTGAGAAAGGAGTAGGAAAACTAATCTTCCCCAGGGAAGAGTGCACTCAAATTAGTTATCCAATACCCAAAAGTCAGCTCAGAAAATATACAAATAAATAACATTATCCAAACTGAGCAGGTTACAATTAGAAATAAGTATTTACACACATATACACTGTAATAATAACTAATGAAAATAGAAGCCATGAATTTGAAACAGAGCAAGGAGAAGTATTTGAGTGTTGGAGTAGGGAAAAGAGAAGGGAGGAATGAGGTAATTATATTACAATCTCAAAAAAAATAAAAAAAAATACAAAACATCGCATGCAATTTCCCTTCAGATTTTAGATGCTATGCTTAGCAAATAATGCTTTGAAAAATTCTTAGTCCTGAAATGTGGAAACTTCTGGGTTTTTTGAAAATTCAGTTATGACGAATGAACTTTTTCTGGGGCACACAAGTGAAAGGATGTTTTCTTTAAGCAGACACATGAAAGAATGGTTTTGTTGAAGTTGACACAGGTGAAAGGATGTTTTCCAATAGGAAACATGTGAAAGGACTGATGGTGTCCAGAAAGAATATAAATATGATCCCACAGACAATGGGACCTTGGGCATTAATTCACTTTGCTCTGTCTCATTCTTAGTTGATAACACACATTTATTGATTCGCCTTACACTGCTTTGCTGAGCTTGGATTTGCAGTGACTGCATAGAAAGAAACTTGCCAAAGAACATCTCCTGGAACTCCTGAGGCTTCTTGCTACTTTCAAGGAGTTGGGTAGGTTGATGAGCCTTATGGTTTCTTATGGATTGAACTGCCCTTACTGATTTACGAGTGGTGTCTACATAGTGGACTGGACTGCAGTTGTCGGTTCATGTTTGGTGTTTGTTAGTAGACTGGGCTGAGAGCAACAAAGATTGGAATTGGCACAAAGAACTATTCCTATTTCCTCCATATCCTAATAAACTTTCTTTCCCTCTACCTCTGGTGGGTAGAGAGATAAAGGGGATGTTGAACCTGTATTAAAGTAGGTTGAGAAAAAACATATGCCTACAGTCCTGTTTCAAAACTTTCCAGTTTCTGTGACTAGTTGTGTTTTGAGTTTATTCTTTTCATGCAAAAATTTTTTCCTTTGTATAAATCTTTATTGTCATGATCAGTTCTAAGAGGTGGGAGAATTTTCATTTGGGATCTAGCAAAGTATATTCACATTTGGGTAATTACATATGACAGTATTTTCTAATGATTTAAGAAGTGGTGGAAACATATGGATTTACAGTTATTGGATTGAACTTGTACTTTAATTAGGGAAGGATCGATTAATTACTTATTTTAAGAGGCGTTTCCTAAAACAGGATCTTATGTAGTCCAGAAAGGCTTCAAACTCTTCAAATAGCCAAGGCATTCTTTGAAATCATAGCTCTGAGGTGGAGTCAGAAGGGTCTCTATGGGACAGAACAATGGGAAGACTGAAGTTAAACTCTGGCACATTACTGAAGGCATTGTGCTGGCTGCTCTTAAATTAACAATTTAGAGAATTGTTAATTTTGGAAGTTTCCTCAAAATGTTGGTAAAATCTCTCTATAGACTATTGATGCCATAACTTAGAGCATTATTTTCTTCCTTTACACTTCATATTCTGAGTTTTCACAGGCAACCAAATAAAATATATAAACGTGATTAATTTCAACACTTTCTTCTCTAATAATATTAAAAGTTTTGACTTATAGGAAGAATTGACCTGTTCATTAAAGTTAATTAACTCTAATCACAATGTTTAGAATATTGGCCATCCTCTGGGTTGTTTTTTTTTTGTGCTTTAGTCTTATGAATTGTAAAATATATGTACAGTAGAAGTGTGAACTATGTGAGAAGTCTACAGATCACATTTCAATATATGATAATCTAGCAGAATAAAATGTTATGACCATTTTTTGAAGTTTTTCAATAAAGATTTTAAAATATAATGAATAATGCTATTTTCCATATTTTATAACATATTTTCCAATGTATTTTTAACTAAAGAACAGGTCTTAAGCATGTTAATATTCACACCTTGGAATTTTAATGCTTATAAATCTAAAGGTATAGGTCTAAAAACTTGATCTTAAGAAATATAGCATCATTTTAAAATGATATATTGGCTAATAACTAAAATATAATATATGCAATACATATGTCATTGAATTACAAGTCATGTTCATATTTATAAGAGATCAGATTAAAGTAGCAACATTAACTTTGAATAACAGCCTGCTTGGAATGAAGTAATGGGTCTGTATACCTATTATAATCGACAGTATTGACAGTTTTCCTGCTTCATTATTATTATGGGAATTGTATGGATGCATATTAATTATATTGTTTTCTAAGAATACAAAATTAGATTTAGTACTATGCTATAGTCAGCCTCTCTAGTCGGCTTTTCTTTTCTTTTTCTTTCTTTCTCTCCTTTCTTCCTTCCTTCCTTCCTTCCTTCCTTCCTTCCTTCCTTCCTTTCTTTCTTTTTTTCTTGAAGTTGTGAAGTGTAAGGGTCAAGGACTAGCCACATATTATCCCAAGTTATAAAGAATAAAATGTATAAGATTGTCTGTTCCATCCTATTCTTTCTCATAAAAATTACATAGTATCTATTTAACAACTGAACCTGATACTTCAGATCAACTCAGTTATTCAATATCATTGAGGGAATTTGTACACAGCCAGTAAAACTCATGAAAAATATCTAAAATGTCACAAGAAATGTTTAACCTCATGCTTATGACTTTAAAATTAATTTCATTTTCTTATAATGAGGAATTGAATCTTGCTCGATTTAAGACAACATACCTGTGTGTGTATTCTTTAAATGCAAAATTTTTCTTATCCAATGAAGTGCCAATGGGAGAATGAAAAGTGTTTTAAAATTTTGATTCTGCCACATCTGTACCATGCTGTGTAGAATAGAGTTATCTGGGAGGGAAAGAGAAAAATCCACTCTTTCTCCTTTCACATGTTGCTACAGTTGATTTATCTAATTTAATCCTCCCCCCAATGTTGTGGATTCTTAAGTGAAACAAAGAAACAAACAAACAAACAAACAAACACACACACACACACACACACACACACACACACATACAGAACCTTCTCTTTTAACATGTCTTTATGCCTTAATTAGCTCAATGGTTGGGCCACATCAATCCTCCACTTGACTAGAACATTCTCCCCACCAATATTCCTGAAATCTATATTCCATCCTGTTCACCCTGGACAAATTGCAATGGAGAAATAACTGCTCTTTGATTCTATTTGAGGTCTGCTCCACAGAATGGAATTTGATGGTGCTACTGTAATATATTTCACTCTGACTAAGAGGTCCTACAGTATAGGGTACAGCTATTGTTATTTTTCTCAAAGGTCGTGCTGTCAAATTTCCTGCTATTTATGCTTATTTAAACCCATAATTGAATTTCTTTAAAGACTGTTGAAAGAATCATCTTTTTGCAATGGAAAGCAGTCAAAGAAAGGATGCACGACTTGTCAAAGTGAAGAGAATACAAGACTGATTCTACATACTTTTCTTTCTATTTTTTATATTGTAAAAGATCTTTATATTTTGATGCAAAATTGATGTTATACTATTTCATTACATTGGTATAGAGATTTGTTATTGATACAGAAATAATATCATTTTTGATTCAGTTCTTATTGTATATTGATATAATTTAAGGTTTGTTTTTAAAGATTTATTTATTAATTTAAGTATGTGAATATACTGTCGCTCTCTTCAGATACACCAGAAGAGGGCATCAGATCCCATTACAGGTGGTTGTGAGTCACTGTGTGTTTGGTAGGAATTGAACTCAGGACCTCTGGAAAACCAGTTAGTGCTCTTAACTGCTGAGCCATCTTTCCAGCCCCTTAATTTTACATATCTTTTCGATACTTTTCTTAGCCATCTTCTATTTATAAGTTTTCAGTATTGGTTTCAATGTATATTAGAATATTAGGGATTTTAGAAGTAAAGCTCAGTCTGTTCACAATTCTGATGCCAAAAATTCTACCTTGAAAATAGATATGAGAAAAAAAATAAAGGGTCCAAGAACTCACTAATTCTGACTTGAGAATCATGTGTTGCAGACCATCTCTCTGATAGATGACATATTTGATCTCTGAACATTATGAAATGCCATAACATATGATTCATCCTTCCTGTGTGGGCAGTTACCCTCTAGAGCACATTTAGTCCATGAATCTTCACATCTATGCTAGTAAAATTATTAGAAATAGATAGGAAAGCCCAGGCAGCTTTCAATAAAAAAATTGAAAAAAATGTGAATTCAGGGGTAAATTAGCTTGCCTAATTCTGTGAGCTTTAACCATAAAACCCTAGAGTCATCAGCTAATTTGACACTGAACAGAATCTGATAACTTCTAGTGTTGCAACTACTAAGGTTGTTTTCTTTCAAGATAATTTTATTTTCTCCCTTTTCTTTTAGATTATTATAGAAGATTAATAATGTTCCAGATACTGTAGTATACTACAATGCACAATCTCTTTTATTCTTACTCAAGCAATTTTTTTCCTAACATGAAACTATAGAAATTCTGGTATTGCTTTTAATATTGTAGAGACCTTTGTGTGGATATTAAATATATAAGATGATATTTACATACCCATGCATATCCAGAAAATTATTTTCAACTATTTCAAATGAGATGTCTTTCATAAAAAATGTCATACAAGAATGAGTAAACTATCAATTTGGTATTTATGTAAAGAAGAATGGAAAATTCTTACCCTTAATACTCTGTTTGAAAAGTATAGGATTCCTCTAGAGACATGTGTGAACTACACATTGATAGAGAGGGAAACAGGGCACAAGAAGAAGAGAGGGAAGGGACAATAAGAGAGCTAGAATGAGAGGGCGGTCAGCCTAGTTCATGCATTGTAAACAAGAAGAATTTGTAGCTCCAGAACACTTGAAGTCAATTAGTGACTTTGTTTTGTTACCATGGCCACAAGTAGCTCCAGCAAGATCCTTGGTAAACCGTAGCCTATGGAAATTAACTGCAATATTTACAGCAAAGGAAAACTAGCCACTAATCCAAGATTTTGACTCAATAGAGTTACTTATGCATTTTGAGCCATTTTTGTCATTTTGTAATGAGAACATTGAGTTGTTGTGAGGCTTAAATAACATAATATGAATGAAATGCTAAGTAGATCGCCTGGTGTGCAATGAGGGCTCAGTAAATGGTAGTGATGATTACTTTACTTGAAACTGCACTGTAGCCTAGCTGATGGCTTTTGCTGATTATTAATAGCTGTGTAGAAATATTCACTGTTAACAGTCAAGTGAATCTGAGGCTCAAACAACACAATTCTATTGAAAATACTTGACTCCTGATCTGGAATATTTATTGGTTTCTTTCCTTAAACTCCCTTCGGCTATTGCCTGGCTACCGGAGAATATAAAATACAGTTTTAGCATAATCACATTTTTTGGAAAAGAGTGCCTGTATTCAAATTTCTGATTTTCATTGAAAAGCTGGTAATAATAACAATGCTAACATTATAGACCAAAAAAAAATCCCTATTGTAAAGTATTTTCTTGCAAGTATTCAACAATATCATTGAATGATTTTCATGATAATATTGATTTTTTAAGATTATAGAGATTGTTATTATTTATATGCATAAATGCTGTCAGGTCCTTGCCTGAGAATCAGAGGAAGGTCCTATAATCTGAAAATATAAGTCATTGTAAACCTCCTGACATGGGTGCTAGGACTGTTTTTAGGGTTTTCTGTAAGAATTCAATGTACTTATAACCCTTGAGCTGGCTCCTCTGCCTCACAATGAGCGATTTTAATGAAACAAAACAGGGGAAAACAACGAAAAATACCCATTTTGAACTAGTCTTGTTGCTTCTCATCCTATTTCTTCCAATATTTCAAATTTTATCCAAATCTGAACATACTAGCATTACTATCTGAGATTCTTTATATAGGTGTCTTCTACCTCACCATAGCAATTGTTTTTTTTTTTTTTTTGAAGATTTTTTAAACTTCTTTATCTATACTCCAACACCTTTTGATTTTAAAACTGACAAATTACCTCTGGAGTAGCTGTTCCCTGTGCTTACTGAGGCTGCGATATCTTGGTGAGACTGTAAGACATTCCCTTGTGATTTTCTGGCCCTGCTCCCAGTACTCAGCAATTTCATAAATATCAGCAGATGTCCTGTAGTAAAAGTCAGTGGTGTGTTTGGGGCCCTTCAGGCTTCCAATCTGTTGCAATAGCTCTGAATGGGCATCCAAATACTGATGGTTTATTTTCTCCAATCGAGGTGTCTGCTGGGGCTAGCCCTGATCCCAATTCCTGCTCACAACAAACCAGATGCTATGTGGGAGAAGACAGGAAGGAACCAGTAGCCAACAAGAAAGCACTGTCACCATCAAATAAATCACATCTCCTCATAATACTCAAACTGATCTGCTTCCCTTAGGAACAAAATTGTGGTTTAAAATTTCCCAGTTTTTGTAAGCATAATATTGTTTTGACCTAATGCATACTACTCTAAATCAGAAATCTATCAACAAACAAACAAGCAAACAAATTTCATGTTTATAGTCACAAAATTATTTCTCATGGTTAACTAATCATTTATTTTAGCATCATTTTTATGAGATATGAGGTATAATTTGTCAATATTTTGTTGCTTTGAATTAATTTTGTTTCTTGAAATAACTTTAAGAGGTATGACTGAGCTTCTTTATAACATTTATGTTTATCTGTTTCAATAAAATTAGATACTGCTACTGTTATTTTCTAGGTGTTTATGTTATCAAAACATCTTCTAAATATGTAGGTTTGTACCTGTTGACCATGCTGAACTTTGAACAGAGAATGGCTTGTCACTTTGAGCTGCAATCTGTGAAGAAATACAGAGCTAGTCAATGTGTTGACATAAGAAACTGAGTGTTCAGCTGTCAGTGGACTGTCTTTGTCTAAGGCCAAGACTCAGGGAATAAGAACATGGAAATGAGAATATGCAAGCTGGAAGATGGGCAAATGTGCTGCAAAATCTTGTAATTTGAATGAGTCATGACCTTGCACTTATCAATACAAGCCAGCTGTGTTTTCCTGAATAAGACATGTAGAAGATCCAACCTGCTAAAGTCTAAACAGAGGAGATGATTTCCTGGTCCCATTCCTTAATGTGATAATTGAGAGAAGCCACAGAAGGGAGAATCCTTTACTCTGAGGGTGTGGCTGCTGGTAGGTTTCCAAATGGACAGCAGAAATTAGACTTAGTGGAATAATGTGTTCTTAGAAAAGACAAAGGGGAATGGAGAATAAAATGTTAGGAAAAGCTGATAATGAAGTAGATACAGGAGACTAGGAAAGGGTGAAATTTGAATTGATATGATCATACTTCATTATACATATAAATGAAATTTCCAAGAAATTAAAAAAATGAAAAAGAGAGAAAATGCCCTAAACTTAAGCATGAGTATTCACAATAAAATAAACGCTAAGAAAATTAACTTAAATATAAAATAAAGTAGCTAGTAATGCTACCACATTTTAAGTTGACTTATTTTTTTTTAAATCGAAGGCAAAAAAACATTAATGACTAGCACTATCAACTAATTCAGATTCCCAAGAGATCTCAGTAGCATAAAGAGAGCACATAGAGAGCCGAGAACTGCTTGGTCTGCCCAGAGTGGGAATAGATGCATGTAATTTGAGAGAGCCATCATGACCCGGGGAAAAGGGATACCGGGGCAGGGTGGGGGTCTGGAATGCACACTTTAGGAGATAGGGGGAATGGGGTGAGGAACTGCGAGGGGAAATGGGGAAGAGTAAAAGCTAGAATATAAATAGATAAAATGATTAATTCTTAAAATGTTATATTAATATATACTCTATTTAACATTATATATAATATTAATATATAATATATTGTGAATAATCTATATTATATATCACATAACTCTGATATAATGATATACACTAATTATATATCATGTTAATATATACATATATTATATTTATATGCTTTATATTAAATATAAACTACATTATACATTATTTAACCTATTTAATTATTTAATATACATTACATATTAAATATATAGCATAAATTTTGCATATAAAATTATACTCATTTTATAAAATTCTATTTAAATTTGAATTTTTATTGGATATTTTATATATTTACATTTCAAACATTATCCCTTTCCTGGTTTCCCCCTCTCCCATTCCCCTTCCTCCTGCTTCTATAGGATGCTCCCACTACCACCCACCCACTCTCAACTCAACACCCTGGTATTTCCCTACATTGGAGAAACAAGCCTTAACAAGATCAAGGGCTTCTCCTTCTGTTAATGCCAGACAATGCCATCCTTTGCTGCATATGGAACTGGAGCCATGGGTCACTCCATGTGTACTCTTAGGTTGATGGTTTAGTCCCTAGGAGCTTTGGGGTTCTGTTTGGTTGATATTGTTGTTCTTCCTATAGGGTTGCAAATCGCTTCAGCTCTTTCAGTCCTTTCTCTAACTCCTCCACTCTTGTCCCCAGATTGTTAGCTGCAAGCATCCACATCTGCATCAATAAGGCTCTGGCAGAGCTTCTCAGGAGACATCTACTTCAGGCTCTGGTCAGCAAGCAGTTTTAGCATCAGCAATAGTGACTGGCTTTAGTGTCTGTATATGGGATGGATTCCCCAGGTAGGACAGTCTTTGGATGGCCTTTCCTTCAGTCTCTGCTCCATTATTTGTCACTGTATTTCTTCCCTTGAATATTTTGTTCCCCCTTAAGAAGGACTGATTCATCCACATTTTGGTCTTCCTTCTTGAGCTTCATATGGTCTGTGAATTGTATCTTGGAAAATCCCAGCCTTTGGGATTTTCTGCTTCTCAATGATTGCATACCATGTGTGTTTTTTAGTGTATAGAAAACCTCACTCATGATGGTATTTTCTAGTTCCATCCATTTGGCTAAGAATTTAATAAAGTCATTATTTTTAATAGCTGAGTCATACTCAATTGTGTAAATGTACTTTATTTTCTGTATTTATTCCTCTGCTGAAGGACATCAGAGTTCTTTCCAGCTTGTGGTATTATAAATAAGGCTACTATGTATATAGTGGAGCATGTATCCTTGTTATATGTTGGAGAATCTTTTGGGTATATGTCCAGGAGTGGTGTAGATGGGTCCTCATGAAGCACTATGTCCAATTTTCTGAGGAACCACCAGACTGATCTCCACAGTGGTTGCAACAGCTTGCAATTCCACCAAAATGGAGGAGTGTTCCTCTTTTTCCACATCCTCAGTAGCATCTGCTGTCACCGAGTATTTTGATCTTAGTCATTCTGGCTAGTGTGAAGTGGAATCTCAGGGTTGTTTTAATTTGCATTTCCCTGATGACTAAGGATGTTGAACATTTCTTTAGGTGCTTGTTGGCCATTCAATATTTCTCAGTTGAGAATTCTTTGTTTAGCTCTGTACTCCAATTTTTAATAGGATTATTTGGTTCCCTGAAGTCTAATGTTTTGAGTTCTTTGTATATATTAGATATTAGCACTCTATCAGATATAGGATTGTTAAAGATCTATTCCCAATCTGTTGGTTACCATTTTGTCCTATTGACAGTGTTTTTTGCCTTACAGAAGCTTTGTAATTTTATGAGGTCCCATGTGTCTCTTCTTGATCTTAGAGTATAACCCATTGTTGTTCCAAGACAAAAGTAAATTTAAACAGTATGTTTCCACAAATCCAAACGTACAGTGGATAATAGTAGGAAAAGTCCAACAGAAGGAGGAAAACTACACCCAAGCAAAAGCAAGAAATTAATCTTTTCACAACAAACCCAAAAGAAGAGGAATACACCAACATAATTCCACCTGTAACAACAAAAACAACAGAAGGCAACACTTCTTGGTCCATAGTATCTCTCAAAATCAATGGACTCGATTTCCCAATAAAAAGCATAAAAAGCTGGATATGTAAACAGGCCCAGCATTATGCCTCATACAGGAAGTGCACCTCAGTGGCAAAGACAAACAACCCCTCAGAGCAAAAGGCTAAAAAGTAATTTTCCAAGCAAATGGTCCCAAAAAGCAAGCTGGAGTAGCCATTCTAATATCAAATAAATTCGACCTTCCACCAAAAGTTATCAAAAAAGATAAGGAAGGATACTTCATACTCATCAAAGAAAAATATACCAAGATGAATTCTCAATTCTGAACATGTATGCTCCAAATGCAAGGGTACGCACATTCATAAAAGAAACTTTACTAAAGCTCAAAGGATACATTATACCACACACGATAATATTGGGAGACTTCAACACCACACTCTCTTCAATGGATAGACAATAGAAATTAAACATTTTATGTTATTATAGTTAAATGCCTTTTGTATTTTGAGAAATTTGATATTGTTTACATTATATCACAAGTATAATAAAATAGCCCCCCAAATACATAACATCTGATGATTTATCGAAAGTAACAGGTGCTGAAAATAATAAAGCTGTCTTAAAATCATATGGTAAAAATGAAACAATTTATGTTTGATTGAGGAATAAGCACACTTACTTGTTTGTGTATTTATTTATGTTCAGATTATATTATCCATGTTAACTCCATTCAGTCACTAGAGTACATAAAAATGTTCCTATAAACATCATTTGGTAGCTCTCTTAGGATTTTCTTCATTAACATACCAATATAAAGGATGATCTGAAATTATATATTAGATTTCAAAAATGTCATATTTTATGCCTGTTCCTTAGACTTCCTCTTTTACATGTGAAAATTTAAGTTTTAGAACTTATTATATCATATAGATTAAAGAATCACAGTAATGAGAGTAGAGTGATTAGTAAGTAGTAAAGGAGAAATTTCTCTGAAAGTAAAGCATGACGGCCCTCCGAGAGGCCCAGCAGGCAGCTGAAAGAGTCAGAGGCAGATACATCCAACCAATGGACAGAAGACAGAAACCTCTGTGGCTGAACTAGGGAAAAGCTGGAAGAAGCTGAGGAGGAGGGTTGCCCCATAGAAAGACCAGTGGTCTCAACGGACCTGGACCCTGGAGATCTCTCAGAAACTGAGCCACCAGCCAGCAAGCTCACACCAGCTGATTTGAGGCCCACACTCATATATAGTGGAGGACTGCCTGGTCTGGCCTCAGTGAGAGAAGGTCTAACCCTTGAGAGTCTTGAGGACCGAGGGAGTGGGGAGGTCTAGTGGGTTGGGGGGGAGTCATCCTCTTGGAGACAGGGAGGAAGATATGGGATGAAGAACAATCAGAGGGTGGACAGGGAGGGGGATAAAGACTGGACTATAGTAAAAGGAAAATAATAATATGCCATAAGAGCTATCAGCCTGAGAATGGCAGTCATTCTTTGCCAAAATATGCCTCTAAATTACTAAAAGTTAGGTTATAAGGATAGTGAGGGGAAATGACTACAAATGATAACACTATTCCATCAAAACAAAACAAACCATGATGAGTAAAGAATTTTCACAGTGGCATCATACCCTTAGCATGTCCAGCTTAAGTTTCATGGGCTATCTTTCCACAATACCACATGATATCATGGGCTAGACTCTAATAATGAAATAAAATTGTTTTTGTGAATTTCATTTTTTCTGTTATAAATTCATTTCAGAAAATTTTAAAACCAACAAGCCTATCTTCTGCTTTTTTTTTTTACATTTTACTCAATTTATAGAGGATTCAAACATTTTTAATTTGTGTGTGTGTGTATGTGTGTATGAAAACTGACTAATGGATAGTTGTCTAATGAATTGTGAGAATCAAATTGGTTTGTAAAGTCTGTCGCATGATCACTAACCTCAAAACTTCTTCTCTAGTGAGGTATTGGGTATTAGTTCCTTAAGTCAATCTTCAGTTACACTGATGCAAAATAAAAGACCCTAGTTAGTAAAGAAGGATAAGGCAGTGGGGAAATCTTCACTCAATGCTAAAGGAATGGAACTTGTAATGGGAGTAAATGAATGGAACTTGTAATGGACTCCCATGGTGTTGGCATCAGAAGCCAGACTCCAAATCCAATGATGATGTCACCCATAGGCGACAGGGACCTAAGTGTCTGTTGCCACAGCAATCTCCATACATTCCAAGTGTCTACCAGTCCTTACCTGTGCCTGCTTAGGTCGCGGCCCAAATAAAAGAAAGAACCCCTGACCTTCTCTCTCTCCTTTCCTTCTTCTACGTTGCCCCTCTTCATCCTCCCCTATCCTGCCCTGAATAAACCTCTCTGGTGGAACTGTGCTGGCTTGGTGTGATCTGTCTGACGAGCACCCATTCTAACACAATACATGGTATACTTAAGAGTGTCACAAGATCCCAAACCTATAATGGACTTGGAACCTTTACTATACAACCAAACTGTAGGGAAATAATTATTGATCTGTACTCTGAACTTCCAAAGAATTTCAGCAAATTTATAAAAGTTCCTAAGTAAATATTGGTTAGAAAATAGATTGCTTAGAATCTCTAAACATTTCCTCAATATGGCCTGCAACAAAGAGATGCAGGTGTTGTGACTGGATAACAAAAGAGCATACATATGAATAGGAAAAGCTTTGGAGAGGAGGCACAACATCTGGTACAACCTTTATCATAAATAAGTGTGCGTATGCATGCATATTCAAATAAATACCTCCCGACTTTGGTTTAAAGGTTTAGGAAGAAAGACATTCATCTTATTATCTATTATAAATCAGAGATGGGGAAGTAATTTCAGGACACATCTGTTAGTGGCCTAAATAAATATTCAAAATTATCAACTAAACTACTAAATCAAAAAGTACAAAGAAAAGAAGAAACAAAAACTAACAAAAATTAAAATACTATTTTATAATCTCTGTCAACTTCCTCAGGGGAACCAACCTGGGAAGGCTTCTTCAACCAGTTGAAATTTTTTTCAAAGTCTGACAAAGTGTCTCAGTGTTCTCAAGTAGTGTTGCCGAAGACGTGAATTTGGTTTCCAGAACCCATTTGTAATGGCTTATAGTCAACTACAAGGGGTCCTATGCCTCTTATCTGAGGGCTTACACAACCACACCCACCCACCCCCAAACACACATATACACAAAACACATACATGCTTTATAATAATAGGAGTAAATCTTAAAATATTTACATCCTAAATTCTGGAAAACAAGTTCTAAATACTTCATTATCTGAATTTGTTCATGTATGTACCAAGACAGTCAAGGGTAAATGTATATTTTCTCCTTTTAGAAGCTACAGTTAGCCCTTAGAAATCAATAGTAATAAAGAATAGCTCTCTTTCTATAACTGTAATAATCCAAATTAGAAATCAATCAAATATGAAAATGGAAGTGAAATGAACAAAGAACTAATCTAAGTAATAAGAACAGTATATTTTCTCAGCTACAAATTCTCAAGTATATACATGGTGAAATATTAATTAAAAACAGAAAGGTACATGAATGTTAAAGTATATTGACACACGTGCTCAAAAAAAAAAGAAATGATTTTATTCCTAATAATGTGATCTTCTGTCTTGCCAAAATAGCACATACCTGCAATGTGTAGGGACTGAATCAACCATAATCTAATAATCATATAGCATTGATTACAACCTTCTAGTGCAGTACGGATCAAGTTTGCTAAACTTAAGCACTCTCTGGGCCTGGGTATAGAATGCGTTGTGTACTGAGTTATTTATATTTTCTGAATTTGCTCCTCTTCAGTTTGACCATGAGGAGAGCCTGACTTTATTCTACCTTTGTTGGCTGTCTCTAGAATGCATTTTTGTGTCAGTGTGGCACAGTTTTTTTTGTTTTTTGTTTTTTTCCATGAAGCATGAGGATCCCTGTAAACCAGTGCAGGCAGCTGCTTGTGAGTTTCTTCAGTTAGGAAAGATACTGGGAAACACCGATTCTGCATCTTGTTTATTTCCGTACACCTGACTTAGGAGATGACACATTCTGCTGCCCAACTGGTAGATGCCTACAGGTGAAATGTTGCCATGAACTTTCAAGGAATGATCATGGGAAAAAGTCATTAAAGGGTTTTCTGAATAAACCAAAGAACATTTCTTCTCAAGATGCTGCTTGGAAAAGATTTTGTCAATAAACCTCACTCCAGGCTTCTTTATTTGTTGCTGTTCAAACAGGCTTAGAAAATGAAATCAATGATGGCCTCTGCATTAATTCCAAGCTGTAAAGCTAGCAGTCGCAGTAGAAAAAAAACTCAAAATTCTTATTACATCTGACAGACTCTTAATATATATTTTCATGTATGTATGTGTATGTGCATATATATATATTTACAAATATATTCATGTATAACATTAGTAGATATTTTATCTGACTTTGTCTTCTTTTTTCCCCTAGTGTTCAATTAATACAATGTTCCAAGCAGTAATTAAGCGTAGCATTTTTCTGAAACAATGTAAGCTTTCAAAAATTCTACAGGTTACAGTGTCGGATTTTAAAATGAAGATATGCAAGCCTTGATATTTAGGTCATTAAAGGTATTCCTGAGTTGCCACAGTAAAGGTTCAAGCCTAATCAATGGACCAGAGTTAAATATTTAAATCATATTCGACTGTGACAGAACAATGACATTCACTAATGAGAAATTTCATTGGGCAGCTCTATTATCATTGTAAGTCTCACAGGAGTCTTACTCTAATCATAACAAGTCACCTGACAACACTTACAATCTAATAGAATTAATTTTTCCATCCTCTCCCACCTAGGTTTGTACCTTTATGCTAGTCACACATTAATGTTCCTTTATTTCACAGCCATACTTTAGACATTAAAACTGCAATACCATCATTGGTTCAGCTTAACCATAATTTTCATAAAGAATAAAAGTGGTCTATTTTGTACATATGTTTTAACTCTAGGAAATATTCTTAATTTCCAAATAATATTTCACCATTTAATATGTATATCATTTGAAATTATAGATGCATTTATTTCTTTTTGTGGACAGTAGAGTGATTTTCTTCATGCAGACATTTTACTAAAGGAATATGCATGCCTGTCAAAATGCCTTTAACCATTTGCTAAGATAAATTGTCAAGAGTTTTTTGATAGTTGGGATTATTTTTGTGATACTATTCTAACAAATTTACATATTAGTTTGGCAACTGAAATGACATTTCTGTAAGCATTTCAGGGCTCTAATGCCAGACTACTTCAGAATCAAATACCTCTAAATTTGCTACCTCTCTGATTCCCAGAAAGGTATTATCTGCATATATGTCACACATATATTTCAATTAGAAATGATAAATAATAATTACTAGAAAAGTTCACTGAAGAATAGAAGTTTAATTACTGTGAGTATCTGATATCCATTTCTAAAAAATAATCAGTTAAAATTAATTATTTTAATACCTATTCTTTTTATAATAGTTATCTTGCTATTCTGGCAAAATAGACTATATAATTTTAGTAATAATGCTGTTACCTTAATAAATTTGGGTCCAGTAAAACTCCATTAGAAGCTTTATGACTATCCATGTAGAATCCTGGTGAGAAACCTTTCAATAGCACCATGATCACTTACGTTCTATACTGATGTAAAATCTACTTTAGCAGAAGTTACAATGAAACTAAACTGTAGCATCTAAGTTTAGCAATGCCTACAACTTGATCCTTTTAGAAGTATAACCCTAATCCTATTTCATTTATCCCCAATTTACCAGTGTCTTGTAATAGAAAGTATATCTCTCTTTAAAGGGATTGACTTCATACTGTTTCTGTGAAATAGACTTATAGGGAGGTCCTGTGTAGCGAAACAAATTTCAGAATTCATTTCAAGTAACTATCTTAGCCTTTAGGCTCCAACTTAACTCATTTTTCCACCTTCCTGTAACCTCATAATGAATCTTCATGGATATAATTTTACACTACTTTCAAAATGAAGATGGATCACTCTAGGAATATCAAGAGAAATAAAAATGTTACATGATTATGATTGTATTAAGAAAAACTAAAATCAAACTATAATCATTTTTAAGAAGACAGGAAACTTCACAGTACAAATGTTTTATACTAATTTTTTGTAAGAAAATGAAAAAACAGATCATGTTCCCATGATTTTTTTATAAATATGTATGAATCAAAGTAAAATAAAGAACTTGTAAACAATCTTTAAATAAAACATATCTCCAAATGCACATAAAATATATAACTAATATATATTAGTTTGGTATCTGAAATGCAAATAATAACTTTTTAATACAGATATAAAGTATTGACACATAAATTACTTTAAGGTTCATATGAAATTAACTTATTTCGCACAAATTATTTGACATCACAATCACAAATAACAGGGTCTGATAGACAAATTTTTATTTACATGAGCTCATGACTTCTCTATTAAAGGATGAACTATAAATTCATATTAGAAATAAACATTAGAAAAATATGCTTGTTAAATATATAAATATTTAATATAATAAATTTACATTTTATGAATATGCAATGCATTTGCATGTAAATATATAATACATAAATATAATATACTCATAAAATAGTATATAATATAATATGATATATTCACGTAATGATATATAATATAATATGATATATTCACATAATGATATATAATATAGTATAATATTAATACCTATTAATGCAGTAATAAAATATTAATTAAAATAATGAAGAAAAAATTTTTCCCATCTTTATTAAATTGGGTATTTCTTATTTACATTTCAAATGTTATCCCCTTTCCTGGTTTCCAGGCCAACATCCCCTAACCCCTCCGCTCCACTTCTTTCTTTTTTTTTTTTTTTTTTTTTTTTTTTTTTTTAGGAGCTGGGGACCGAACCCAGGGCCTCGAGCTTGCTAGGCAAGCGCTCTACCACTGAGCTAAATCCCCAACCCTCGCTCCACTTCTATATATGTGTTCCCCTCCCCATAACCCCCCATTGCTGACCTTTCCCCCAAAATCCCGTTCACTGGGGGGTCCAGCCTTGGCAGGACCAAGGGCTTCCCCTTTCACTGATGCCCTTACTAGGCTATTCATTGCTACCTATGCAGTTGGAACCCAGAGTCAGTCCATGTACAGTCTTTGGGTAGTAGCTTAGTCCCTGGAAGCTCTGGTGGGATGGCATTGCTGTTCATATGAGGTCTCAAGCCGCTTCAGCTCCTCCAGTCCTTTCTCTGATTCCTTCAACGGGGGTCTCATTCTCAGTTCAGTGGTTTGCTACTGGCATTCACCTATGTATTTGCCTTATTCTGGCTGTGCCTCTCAGGAGAGATCTACATCTGGTTCCTGTCAGTCTGAACTCTTTGCTTCATCCCTCTTATCTAGTTTGGTGGCTGTATATGTATGGGACACATGTGGGGCAGGCTCTGAATGGGTGTTCCTTCAGCCTCTGTTCTAAACTTTGCTTCCCTCTCCCCTCCTAAGGGTATTCTTGTTCCCCTTTAAAAGAAGGAGTGAAGCATCCACATTTTCGTCATCCTTCTTGAGTTTCATGTGTGCTGTGCATTTAGGGTAATTCGAGCAAGTGGGGAATATCCACTTATCAATGAGTACAAACCATGTGTGTTTTTCTGTGATTGGGTTACCTCACTCAGGATGATATTTTCCAGTTCCATCCATTTGCCTATTAATTTCATAAAGTCATTGTTTTTGACAGCTGACTAGTACTCCACTGTGTAGATGTACCATATTTTCTGTATCCATTCCTCTGTTGAAGGGCATCTTGGTTCTTTCCAGCTTCTGGCTATTATAAATGAGGCTGCTATAAACATAGTGGAGCATGTGTCTTTGTTGTAGGTTGGAGCATCTTTTGGGTATATGCCCAAGAGAGGTATAGCTGGTTACTCAGATAGTGCAATGTCCAATTTTCTG
The DNA here is from genome assembly GCF_011064425.1 of Rattus rattus. NCBI lineage: Eukaryota > Metazoa > Chordata > Mammalia > Rodentia > Muridae > Rattus > Rattus rattus. The sequence goes on along the minus strand of NC_046157.1, from coordinate 104,219,553 downwards.
AGGAACCTCCAGACTGATTTCCAGAATGGTTGTACCAGTCTGCAATCCCACCAACAATGGAGGAGTGTTCCTCTTCCTCCACATCCTCACCAGCATATGCTGTTGCCAGAGTTTTTGATCTTAGCCTTTCTGATTGATGTGAGGCAGAGTCTCAGTGTTGTTTTGATCTGCATTTTGTGACTAAAGATGTTGAACATTTCTTTAGGTGCTTCTCAGCCATTTGATATTCCTCAGCTGTGAATTCTTTGTTTAGCTCTGAACTCCATTTTTTAATAGAGTTACTTGTCTCCCTGCAGTCTAACTTCGTGACAATCTGTATATAAGCCCTCTATCAGTTGTACGATTGGTAAAGGTATTTTCCCAATCTGTTTGTTGCCATTTTGTACTAATGACAGTGTCCTTTGCCTTACAGAAGCTTTGTAGTTTTATGAGATCTCATGTCTCAATTCTTGATCTTAGAGCATAAGTCATTGGTGTTTGTTCAGGAAATTTTCTCCAGTGCCCATGTGTTCCAGATGCTTCCCTAGTTTTTCTTCTATTAGTTTGAGTGTGTCTGGTTTGATGTGGATGTCCTTGATCCACTTAGACTTAAGCTTTGTACAGGGTGATAAGCATGGATTGATCTGCATTCTTCTACATACCACCACCACCATTTGCTGAAAATGCTATCTTATTTTCTTTGGATGATTTTGGTTCCTTTGACAAAAATCAAGTGACCATAGGTGTATAGGCTCATTTCTGAGTCTTCAATTCTATTCCACTGGTCTATCTGCCTGTCTCAGTACCAATACCATACAGTTTTTATCACTAATGCTCTGTAATACTTCTTGAGTTCAGAGATAGTGATTCCCCAGGAAGTCCTTTTATTGTTGAGGATAGTTTTAGCTATCCTGTTTTTTTTTTTTATTCCACATGAATTTGCAAATTTTTCTGTCTAACTCTATGAAGAATTGGATTGGAAATTTGAAGAGATTGCATTGAATCTGTAGATTGCTTTTTGTAAAATCGCCATTTTTACTATATTAATCCCACCAATCCATGAGCATGGGAGATCTTTCCATCTTCTGAGATCTTCTTCAATTTCTTTATTCAGAGGTTTGAAGTACTTATCATACAAATCTATCACTTGCTTGGTTAAAGTCACACTGATGTATTTTGGGAGTATTATGAAGTGTGTCATTTCCCTAATTTCTTTCTCAGCTTGTTTTTCTTTTCTATAGAGGAAGGCTACTGATTTGTATGAGTTAATTTTATACCCAGTCACTTTGCTGAAGGTGTTTATCAGTTTATTAGTTCTCTGGTGGAACTTTTAGGATCACTTAAATATACTATCATATTGTCTGCAAATAGTAATATTTTGACTTCTTCCTTTCCAATCTGTATCCATTTGATCTCCTCTTGATTTCTGATTGCTCTGGCTTGGACTTCAAGAACTATATTGAATAAGTAGGAAAATAGTGGGCAGCCTTGTCTAGTCCCTGATTTTAGTGGGATTGCCTCACATTTCTCTCCGTTTAGTTTAATGTTAGCTACTGGTTTGCTGTATATGGCTTTTACTATGTTTAGGTATGGGCCTTGAATTCCTGTTCTTTCCAGGACTATTATTATGAAGGGGTGTTGAATTTTGTCAAATGCTTTCTCAGCATCTAATGAAATGATCATGTGATTTTTAATCTTTCAGTTTGTTTATATAGTGGATTATATTGATGATTTTTCGCATGTTATACCATCCCTGCATACCTGGGATGAAGCCTACTTGATCATGATGGATGATTTTTTTGATGTGTTCTTGGATTCAGTTTGTAAGAATTTTATTGAGTATTTTTGCATTGATATTCATAAGGGAAATTGGTCTGAAGTTCTGTTTCTTTGTTGGGTCTTTGTGTGGTGTAGGTATAAGAGTAATTGTAGATTCATAGAAGGAATTCGGTAGTGCTCCATCTGTTTCAATTTAGTGGAATATTTTGGATAGTATTGGTATGAGGTTTTCTACAACGGTCTGATAGAATTCTTTACTGAACCCATCTGGACATGGACTATTTTGGGTTGGAAGACTTTTAATGACTGCATCTATTTCTTTATGAATTATGGGGTTGTTTAAATGGTTTATCTGTTCCTGATTTAACATCAGTGCCTGGTATCTGTCTAGGAAATTGTCCATTTCCTCTAGATTTTCAAGTTTCATTGAATATAGGCTATTGTAGTAGGGTCTGATGATTTTTTGAATTTCCTCTGATTCTGTTGTTATGGCTCCCTTTTCATTTCTGATTTTGTTAATTTAGATACACTCTCTGTGTCCTCTGATTAGTCTGACTAAGGGTTGATTTCTCAAAGAACCAGCTTTTGGTTCTGTTGATTCTTTGTATAGTCGTTTTGTTTCTACTTGGTTGATTTCTGCTCTGGATTTGATTATTTCCTGCCTTCTACTCCTCCTGGGTATATTTGCTTCTTTTTGTTCTAGAGCTTTTAGGTGTGCTTTCTAGCTGCTGATATAGGCTCTCTCCTGTTTCTTTCTGCAGCCACTCAGAGCTATGACTTTTCCTCTTAGCAGAGCTTTCATTGTGACCCATAAGTTTGGGTATGTTTTACCTTTATTTTCATCAAATTTTAAGAAGTCTTTAATTTCTTCCTATATTTCTTCCTTGACCAGGTTATCATTGAGCAGTGCATCGTTCAACTTCTATGTATATGTGGGCGTTCTTTCCTTATTGTTATAGGAGACCCACTTTAGCCCGTGGTGGACTAATAGGATGCATGGGATTGTGTCTATCTTTCTGTATCTGTTGAGGCCTGTTTTGTGCCCAATTATATGGTCAGTTTTGGAGAAAGTGACATGAGGTGATGAGAAGAAGGTATTTCCTTTTGTTTTAAGATAGAATGTTCTATAAATATCTGTTAAGTCCATTTGGTTCATAAGTTCTGTTAATCCATCTATGTCTCTGTATTATTACTGTTTCCATGATCTGACCATTGATGAGAGTGGTCTGTTGAAATCTACTACTATTATGTGTGAGGTGCAATGTGTGCTTTGAGCTTTAGTAAGGTTTCCTTTACGTATGTAGGTGCCTTTGTATTTGGAGCATAGATATTTAGGAGTGAGAATTCATCTTGGTGGAGTTTTCCTTTGATGAATATAGAGTGCCCTTCCTTTCCTTTTTTGATAACTTTTGGTTGAAAGTCAATTTTATTCGATATTAGAATGGCTACTCCAGCTTGCTTCTTCAGACTATTTGCTTGGGAAGTTGTTTTCCAGTATTTACTCTAAGGTAGTGTCTGTCTTTCTCTCTGAGGTGTGTTTCTTGTAGGCAGCAAAACGCTGGGTCCTCATAACATATCCAGTTTGTTAATCTGTGCCTTTTTATTGGGGGAATTGAGCCCATTGATGTTGGGAGATATTAAGGAATAATGATTGTTGCTTCCTGTTTTCTTTGTATTTGGAGGTGAGATTATGTTTGTGTGCTTGTCTTCTCTTTGTTTTGCTGCAAAACAATTAGTTTCTTGTTTTTTCTAGGGTGTAGCTTGCCTCCTTGTGTTGGGCTTTACCATTTATTATCCTTTGTAGAAAGGTATTGTGTAGATTTGGTTTTGTCATGGAATATCTTGGTTTCTTCATCTATGTTAATTGAAGAGTTTTGCTGGATAGAGTAACCTCGGCTGGCATTTGTGTTCTCTTAGGGTTTGTATGACATCTATCCAGGATCTTCTGGCTTTCATAGTCTCTGGCGAGAAGTCTGGTATAATTCTGATAGGTCTGCCCTTATATGTTACTGGACCTTTTTCCCTTACTGCTTTTAGTATTCTTTGTTTTGTGCATTTGGTGTTTTGACTAGTCTGTGACAAGAGGAGTTTCTTTTGTGGTCCAATCTATTTGGAGTTCTGTAGGCTTCTTGTATGTTTATGGGCATCGGTTTCTTTAGATTAGCGAGTTTTCTTCTATGTTTTTGTTGAAGATATTTACTGGTTCTTTGAGTTGGGAGTCTTCACTCTCTTCTATATCTAGTATCCTTAGGTTTGATCTTCTCATTGTGTCATGGATTTGCTGTATGTTTTGGGCCAATAGCCTTTTCCATTTTCCATTATCTTTGACAGTTGTGTCGATGATTTTTATGGAATCTTCTGCTCCTGAGTTTCTCTCTTCTATCTCTTGCATTCTGTTGGTGATGCTTGTATCTATGGCTTCTTGTCTTTTCCTTTGGTTTTCTATATCCAGGATTGTCTCCCTTTGTGCTTTCTTTATTGTTTCTACTTCCATTTTCAATTTCTTCACCTGTTTGTCTTTTCCTTTAATTCTTTCAGGGATTTTTGTGTTTCCTCTGTAAGGGCTTCTACTTGTACTTGTGTTTTCCTGCATTTCTCTAAGAGAGTTCTTTATGTCTTTCTTAAAGTCCTCCATCATCATGATCAAATGTGATTTTAAATCTAGATCTTTCTTTCTGGTGTGTTTGGATATTCAGTGTTTGCTTTGGTGGAAGAATTGGATTCTGATGATGCCATGTAGTCTTGGTTTCTGTTGCTTGGGTTCCTGTGCTTGCCTCTCACCATCAGGTTGTCTCTGGTGTTACCTTGTTTTGCTATTTCTGACAGTGGCTTGTCAGTCCTATAGGCCTGTGTGTCAGGAATGCTATAGACCTGTTTCCTGTTTTCTTTCAGTCAGTTGTGGGAACAGAGTGTTATGCTTTCAGGCATGTATTCATTCCTGTCCACTGGATTTCAGCTCACCCTGTGCGTGGGAACCAGGAAGACCTGCCCCTACTTCTCCTAGGTCCCTGTGTGCAGGGGACGCAGATGGTGTCAGGTGTTTTCCTCTAGAGTCAGAAATGTTGGCAGAGAGTAGTCTCCTCTGGTTTCCCAGACGTGTCTGCACCTCTGAATATCTAGCTCTCCCTCCCATGGGATTTGGGTGCAGGGAGCTGTTTGACCAGGTCTGTTCAATCCTGCCTCAGTCTGGGCCACAGGGCTCCTGAAGCTTGACTGCCCCTATCTTCCTGTACCCAGAGGCCCTATACAGTTTCCTCTTGGGCCAGGGATGTGGGTAGAAGTGGCAGTCTCTCCTTCCCTGCAGTCTCAAGAGAGCCCACACATCTGGGCTCTCTCTCTCACAGGGTTTGGGAGCAGGGAGCTGTGGGCCGTGATCAGCTAGGTTCAGGTGCCAGCTAGAAACCGCATGATGAAAAATTTTTATTGGAAATAAAAAAAAAATTCAATAAAAGTGAGCAAAAAAGGAAACAGGAACAACATAGACACAAAAGTCAACTAAAACAATGGAGCAAATGGAGCACTTATTTCTAGCCATGACAATTTCTATATTAAAAAATGATCTAAATAATCTATTAGCAAATTGTGTTCATTAAGTAAATATCTAAATAAAATAAGTTATGTTATGTGGTCAACTATTTTACCCTCTTAGCATTGACCATTATCATGACTTTGTAAATGTTTTTACAGTCTTTGGTGCTCCCCTGAATGTGGGGCAAGAATTGTGTTTTATTTGTACTAATCACTTAACTATCAATCCCATATAGCATTCCATTGCATTGAGTCAATCTTCCTTATTATTCATCTCTGGACCTTTTTGCTGGTGATCTGACAAAGGTATATAACCATATTGCAAAACAAGCTGACATCTTTTCTGTAGGCCCAAATGGCTTTTCTCTAGCCTGCTGTATGTTCTCTATTTCCATTGAAGTTCTCTAAACATCATTTACAGTCTTCCTCAAATTTGTCTGTGCTTCCTGTTCTTTACTTTTAGAATGGGATCTGTGAGCTTCATGGGTGATTTAAACCTTTTAGTGGCTTCTGAGTGTGGTAATAAATGAGGATATTTTTGCTCTGTGAATCTCTTTGCTGTCCATTCATTCCGGTTACCTTTAGAACAGATAAAGGGATTTTCTCCTCCCTGTACATGCTCTTCATGGTGTAGCCGCTTAGCAATCCTGATGGTTTTATTGCCTTGTCTCTCTCCACCTCCTTTGCTTAAATTTGTCCCTTGAGGATCACAATTGCCTCATCAGATTCTAACAACACTGGAGGATGCTCAATCCCACAAGCACTTTGTTAGCAAAATCTGCCACTTCTTTTCAACACTAGTACATCGCCCAGGCTCTTAAAAAAAAAAAAAAAAGCAGGTATAGCCAGGAACTTTGTTAAACCTCGAGGAACTTTATGTGTTGACTCATGAATTGACATATGCCTTTAGAAAATAAAAAAGAATAATTGAAGGTCTACAAGTCAATTGATTGTGAACACAATAAGAATAATCTAATTAATGAATTTCTTCTCTATTCAATTTCGAAGAAAAAATAACCAAAGTCTCACAATTGATGTCTAAGCACAATGACAAAAACAACAACAACAACAACAACAAAACAACAAGAAACAAATAGAGAGCAGTCTTCATGTGACAAACAGAACTTATGAGATATTTTTGAAGTATTGTTTAAGTTGCTCAACTTGTGGTATTTTTGCAATAGCTAAGAAATTGATGCACATTATTATAAAATAAAATTCATCAAGGCTGCAAATGAAAATAAAAAGAAGTAAACATAAGAACACACCATCCTTCATAAAAAACATATGCCAGGTGGAATTTTAACACATAATCTTTTAAATTATAATTGATTAGTTCATAAAGAATATGTAAAAAAGATGACATAGCTATTTTTTTGTCTAATAACAAAAACTAAATAGAGCTTTAAAAGTGGAGAATAATGTCTACAGAGTCATAATTCTAGAAATCAAAAAATGTACAAAACCAAAAAGAAAGAAAAAGGAAAGAGAAAAAAATAAAAACCAATGCAGAGTACTTTAAATTGGTTAATAAATTTAAAGTTTATATCAGTAACTTCTCTCTCTTTCTCTTTCTCCCTCTTACCCTCTTTCCCCCTTGTCCCTTCTCTCCCCAGCCCCCCCCCCGCAGCTTGCTGTCCACATGGCCATAGCCTGCCCCTACTCTTCTCCTCTACTCTTCTATTTCTCCACTTCTCTCTTTCTGTGTCCTACTAACCTCTTAACTCTCCTCCCCATGTCCTGAATAAACTCTATTCTGTACTAAAAATCAATCAAACAAACAAAAAACGTTTCTATAACATTGAATTCAAAACCAGATACTTGTTTTTCATATATACTTGGTATATATGAGTGTTGAAAAAATTATATTGCTGAGGAAAATCAATGTATTTAACCAAGTCTTAAAAGGATTCCATTTACATAGTAATATTCATATAGAATTGAAATAAAATTTAATTTAAAATCCCCAAACTAAAAATAGCAAAATGTTCATTGGCCCATATGAAACTTAGAAGTCTCTTTCAGAAAAAAAAATCAATCATAAAATATTTTTGTTAAATATACAACTCGAACCCTTCAAGTAAAAAGTTTGGTGGTTATTGAAATATGATATAAGTACAAATTGTCTATTATCACAAACAAATGCTATAAAAATAATGTTGATTTAGGCACTATTTGTAAACCAATTAGAAATAGAATTACAAATAGATTTTTCACAAATATCTGCCCTACTATAATTGAGTTAGAAAGTCCTTTCTCAGACCCAGTGGGAGAGAAACCTCACCGCCTGGTCACGTGGGCACTCCTGAGGCTGCAGAGCGGAAGAGACCACCAACACTGCCCACCCCTGCCCACATCCCTGGCCCAAGAGGAAACTGTATAAGGCCTCTGGGTGCCTGTGGGGAAGGGCCCAGGAGCGGCAGGACCCCTGCCTGAGACACCGCCGGAACCTGAAGGAAACAGACCGGATAAACAGTTCTCTGCACCCAAATCCCGTGGGAGGGAGAGCTAAACCTTCAGAGAGGCAGACAAGCCTGGGAAACCAGAAGAGACTGCTCTCTGCACACATTACTGAGTCCAGAGGAACACACCAAACTCCATCTGGAACCCTGGTGCACGGAGGCTCCCGGAAGGGGCGGCGCAGATCTTCCTGGTTGCTGCCGCCCTGGAGAGCCCCTGGGCAGTACCCTGTGAGCGAACTTGAGCCTCGGGACCACAGGTAAGACCAACTTTTCTGCTGCAAGTGACCTGCCTGGTGAACTCAAGACACAGGTCCACAGGAACAGCTGAAGACCTGTAGAGAGGAAAAACTACACGCCTGAAAACAGAACACTCTGTCCCATAACTGACTGAAAAGAGGAAAACAGGTCTACAGCACTCCTGACACACAGGCTTATAGGACAGTCTAGCCACTGTCAGAAATAGCAGAACAAAGTAACACTAGAGATAATCTGATGGCGAGAGGCAAGCACAGGAACCCAAGCAACAGAAACCAAGACTACATGGCATCATCGGAGCCCAATTCTCCCACCAAAACAAACATGGAATGTCCAAACACACCAGAAAAGCAAGATCTAGTTTCAAAATCATATTTGATCATGATGCTGGAGGACTTCAAGAAAGACGTGAAGAACTCCCTTAGAGAAACACAGGAAAACATTAATAAACAAGTAGAAGCCTACAGAGAGGAATCACAAAAATGCCTGAAAGAATTCCAGGAAAACATAAATAAACAAGTAGAAGCCCATAGAGAGGAGACACAAAAATCCCTGAAAGAATATCAGGAAATCATAAATAAACAAGTAGAAGCCCATAGAGAGGAGTCACAAAAATCCCTGAAAGAATTCCAGGAAAACACAATCAAACAGTTGAAGGAATTAAAAATGGAAATAGAAGCAATCAAGAAAGAACACATGGAAACAACCCTGGATATAGAAAACCAAAAGAAGAGACAAGGAGCTGTAGATACAAGCTTCACCAACAGAATACAAGAGATGGAAGAGAGAATCTCAGGAGCAGAAGATTCCATAGAAATCATTGACTCAACTGTCAAAGATAATGTAAAGTGGAAAAAGCTACTGGTCCAAAACATACAGGAAATCCAGGACTCATGAGAAGATCAAACCTAAGGATAATAGGTATAGAAGAGAGTGAAGACTCCCAGCTCAAAGCACCAGTAAATATCTTCAACAAAATCATAGAAGAAAACTTCCCTAACCTAAAAAAAGAGATACCCATAGGCATACAAGAAGCCTACAGAACTCCAAATAGATTGGACCAGAAAAGAAATACCTCCCGTCACATAATAGTCAAAACACCAAACGCACAAAATAGAGAAAGAATATTAAAAGCAGTAAGGGAAAAAGGTCAAGTAACATATAAAGGCAGACCTATAAGAATCACACCAGACTTCTCGCCAGAAACTATGAAGGCCAGAAGATCCTGGACTGATGTCATACAGACCCTAAGAGAACACAAATGCCAGCCCAGGTTACTGTATCCTGCAAAACTCTCAATTAACATAGATGGAGAAACCAAGATATTCCATGACAAAACCAAATTTACACAATATCTTTCTACAAATCCAGCACTACAAAGGATAATAAATGGTAAAGCCCAACATAAGGAGGCAAGCTATACCCAAGAAGAGGCAAGAAACTAATCGTCTTGGCAACAAAACAAAGAGAAGAAAAGCACACAAACATAACCTCACATCCAAATATGAATATAACGGGAAGCAATAATCACTATTCCTTAATATCTCTCAACATCAATGGCCTCAACTCCCCAATAAAAAGACATAGATTAACAAACTGGATGGGCAACGAGGACACTGCATTCTGCTGCCTACAAGAAACACACCTCAGAGACAAAGACAGACACTACCTCAGAGTGAAAGTCTGGAAAACAACTTTCCAAGCAAATGGTCAGAAGAAGCAAGCTGGAGTAGCCATTCTAATATCAAATAAAATCAATTTTCAACTAAAAGTCATCAAAAAAGATAAGGAAGGACACTTCATATTCATCAAAGGAAAAATCCACCAAGATGAACTCTCAATCCTAAATATCTATGCCCCAAATACAAGGGCACCTACATACGTAAAAAGAAACCTTACTAAAGCTCAAAAACACCTTGCACCTCACACAATAATAGTGGGAGATTTCAACACTGCACTCTCATCAATGGACAGATCATGGAAACAGAAATTAAACAGAGATGTAGACAGACTAAGAGAAGTCATGAGCCAAATGGACTTAATGGATATTTATAGAACATTCTATCCTAAAGCAAAAGGATATACCATCTTCTCAGCTCCTCATGGTACTTTCTCCAAAATTGACCATATAATTGGTCAAAAAACGGGCCTCAACAGGTACAGAAAGATAGAAATAATCCCATGTGTGCTATCGGACCACCACGGCCTAAAACTAGTCTTCAATAACAATAAAGGAAGAATGCCCACATATACTTGGAAATTGAACAATGCTCTACTCAATGATAACCTGGTCAAGGAAGAAATAAAGAAAGAAATTAAAAACTTTTTAGAATTTAATGAAAATGAAGGTACAATATACCCAAACTTATGGGACACAATGAAAGCTGTGCTAAGAGGAAAACTCATAGCGCTGAGTGCCTGCAGAAAGAAACAGGAAAGAGCATATGTCAGCAGCTTGACAGCACACCTAAAAGCTCTAGAACAAAAAGAAGCAAATACACCCAGGAAGAGTAGAAGACAGGAAATAATCAAACTCAGAGCAGAAATCAACCAAGTAGAAACAAAAAGGACCATAGAAAAAATCAACAGAACCAAAAGTTGGTTCTTTGAGAAAATCAACAAGATAGATAAACCCTTAGCCAGACTAACGAGAGGACACAGAGAGTGCGTCCAAATTAACAAAATCAGAAATGAAAAGGGAGACATAACTACAGATTCAGAGGAAATTCAAAAAATCATCAGATCTTACTATAAAAACCTATATTCAACAAAACTTGAAAATCTTCAGAAATGGACAATTTCTAGACAGATACCAGGTACCAAAGTTAAATCAGGAACAGATAAACCAGTTAAACAACCCCATAACTCCTAAGGAAATAGAAGCAGTCATTAAAGGTCTCCCAACCAAAAAGAGCCCAGGTCCAGACGGGTTTAGTGCAGAATTCTATCAAACCTTCATAGAAGACCTCGTACCAATATTATCCAAACTATTCCACAAAATTGAAACAGATGGATCACTACCGAATACCTTCTACGAAGCCACAATTACTCTTATACCTAAACCACACAAAGACACAACAAAGAACTTCAGACCAATTTTTTATGAACATGGACGCAAAAAAATACTCAACAAAATTCTGGCAAACCGAATCCAAGAGCACATCAAAACAATCATCCACCATGATCAAGTAGGCTTCATCCCAGGCATGCAGGGATGGTTTAATATACGGAAAACCATCAACGTGATCCATTATATAAACAAACTGAAAGAACAAAACCACATGATCATTTCATTAGATGCTGAGAAAGCATTTGACAAAATTCAACACACCCCTTCATGATAAAAGTCCTGGAAAGAATAGGAATTCAAGGCCCATACCTAAACATAGTAAAAGCCATATACAGCAAACCAGTGGCTAACATTAAACTAAATGGAGAGAAACTTGAAGCAATCCCACTAAAATCAGGGACTAGATAAGGCTGCCCACTCTCTCCCTACTTATTCAATATAGTTCTTGAAGTTCTAGCCAGAGCAATCAGACAACAAAAGGTCAAGGGGATACAGGTCGGAAAAGAAGAAGTCAAAATATCAGTATTTGCAGATGATATGATAGTATATTTAAGTGATCCCAAAAGTTCCACCAGAGAACTACTAAAGCTGATAAACAACTTCAGCAAAGTGGCTGGGTATAAAATTAACTCAAATAAATCAGTAGCCTTCCTCTACACAAAAGAGAAACAAGCCGAGAAAGAAATTAGGGAAACGACACCCTTCATAATAGACCCAAATAATATAAAGTACCTCGGTGTGACTTTAACCAAGCAAGTAAAAGATCTGTACAATAAGAACTTCAAGACACTGAAGAAAGAAATTGAAGAAGACCTCAGAAGGTGGAAAGATCTCCCATGCTCATGGATTGGCAGGATTAATATAGTAAAAATGGCCATTTTACCAAAAGCCATCTACAGATTCAATGCAATCCCCATCAAAATACCAATCCAATTCTTCAAAGAGTTAGACAGAACAATTTGCAAATTCATCTGAATAACAAAAAACCCAGGATAGCTAAAACTATCCTCAACAAAAAAAAGGACTTCAGGGGAATCACTATCCCTGAACTCAAGCAGTATTACAGAGCAATAGTGATAAAAACTGCATGGTATTGGTACAGAGACAGACAGATAGACCAATGGAACAGAATTGAAGACCCAGAAATGAACCCACACACCTATGGTCACTTGATTTTGACAAAGGAGCCAAAACCATCCAATGGAAAAAAAGATAGCATTTTCAGCAAATGGTGCTGGTCCAACTAGAGGTCAACATGTAGAAGAATGCAGATCGATCCATGCTTATCACCCTGTACAAAGCTTAAGTCCAAGTGGATCAAGGACCTCCACATCAAACCAGACACACCCAAACTAATAGAAGAAAAACTAGGGAAGCATCTGGAACACATGGGCACTGGAAAAATTTTCCTGAACAAAACACCAATGGCTTACGCTCTAAGATCAAGAATCGACAAATGGGATCTCATAAAACTACAAAGCTTGTAAGGCAAAGGACACTGTGGTTAGGACAAAACAGCAACCAACAGATTGGGAAAAGATCTTTACCAATCCTACAACAGATAGAGGCCTTATATCCAAAATATACAAAGAACTCAAGAAGTTAGACTGCAGGGAAATAAATAACCCTATTAAAAGATGGGGTTCAGAGCTAAACAAAGAATTCACAGCTGAGGAATGCCGAATGGCTCAGAAACACCTAAAAAAATGTTCAACATCTTTAGTCATAAGGGAAATGCAAATCAAAACAACCCTGAGATTTCACCTCACACCAGTGAGAATGGCTAAGATCAAAAACTCAGGTGACAGCAGATGCTGGCGAGGATGTGGAGAAAGAGGAACACTCTTCCATTGTTGGTGGGATTGCAGACTGGTACAAACATTCTGGAAATCAGTCTGGAGGATCCTCAGGAAATTGGACATTGAACTGCCTGAGGATCCAGCTATACCTCTCTTGGGCATATACCCAAAAGATGCCCCAACATATAAAAAAGGCACATGCTCCACTATGTTCATCGCAGCCTTATTTATAATAGCCAGAAGCTGGAAAGAACCCAGATGCCCTTCAACAGAGGAATGGATACAGAAAATGTGGTACATCTACACAATGGAATATTACTCAGCTATCAAAAAAACAACGACTTTATGAAATTGGTAGGCAAATGGTTGAACTGGAAAATATCATCCTGAGTGAGCTAACCAATCACAGAAAGACATACATGGTATGCACTCATTGATAAGTGGCTATTAGCCCAAATGCTTGAATTACCCTAGATGCTTAGAACAAATGAAACTCAAGACAGATGATCAAAATGTGAATGCTTCACTCCTTCTTTAAAAGGGGAACAAGAATACCCTTGGCAGGGATGAGAGAGGCAAAGATTAAAACAGAGACTGAAGGAACACCCATTCAGAGCCTGCCCCACATGTGGCCCATACATATACAGCCACCCAATTAGACAAGATGGATCAAGCAAAGAAGTGCAGACCGACAGGAGCTGGATGTAGATCGCTCCTGAGAGACACAGCCAGAATACAGCAAATACAGAGGCGAATGCCAGCAGCAAACCACTGAACTGAGAATAGGACCCCCGTTGAAGGAATCAGAGAAAGAACTGGAAGAGCTTGAAGGGGCTCGAGACCCCATATGTACAACAATGCCAAGCAAACAGAGCTTCCAGGACTAAGCCACTACCTAAAGACTATACATGGACTGACCCTGGACTCTGACCTCATAGGTAGCAATGAATATCCTAGTAAGAGCACCAGTGGAAGGGGAAGCCCTGGGTCCTGCTAAGACTGAACCCCAGTGAACTAGACTGTTGGGGGAGGGTGGCAATGGGGGAGGGTGGGGGGGAACATCCAAAGAAAGGAAGGGAGGGGGAGGGATGTTTGCTGGGAAACCAGGAAAGGGAATAACATTCAAAATGTAAATAAAAATACTCAAGTTAATAAAAAAAAAAGAAAAGAAAAGAAAAGAAAGTAAGTCCTTTCTCAAGCTAATAAATCCCAGCCCTTCACTTATTTTCCCTCCCTTAGATTCAAGGTATCTAGTCTTATGTTGAGGTTGTTCATCCATTTGGAGTAAAATCTGGCTCACTGTGATAAAAATTCAATCTGCTTTTATTATACAGCAGTTTTCTTTCTCCAGTATGAATTTTTAGATTCTTTGTCAAAATTCAGGTGTTAGAAGGTATGTGAAGTTATGGATAGGTCTTCGGTTACATTTCATTGATGAAAATGTCTGTTTTTAATGCCTATTCTCTTCTGTTATTATTGATATAGATGGCTCTGGAATATTCTTTGAAATCTTATATGCTGATATCTCAAGAAGATCTTTATTCAGATTTCTTTTAGTTATTCTCAAATTTTTGTGTTTTCACATATATTTTGTGATTGCTCAAGTACTGTAAAGAATTGTATCAAATTTTTGATGGGAATTGTAATTGATATGCAGTATGATCACTTTTACAATACTAATCCTAGTAATTCATGAGCATGAGAGCTCTTCCCTTCTGATATTGTCTTAGTCTGGCTTTCTATCCCTGTGAAAAGATACCATGACAATGGTAACCCTTACAAAGGAAAATACTTAATTGGGGATGAATTACAGTTTTAGAGAGTTAGTCCATTATCCTCATGGCAAGAAACATGGCAGCATGCAGGCCAACATGATGCTGGAAAGGGAGCTGAGCATTCTACATCCGCATCTGAAGGATCAGATCAGGGAGTGTATGGGTTGAACATTTGAGACCTCAAAGCCCACAGTGATAGACTTTCTCCAAAAAAGTCACACCTCTTCCAGAAGTCCATACCTTTTAGTAATATCACTTCCTAATATGAGCCTATGGAGGGCATTATCCTTCAAACATTACAGATATTTTCTTCTTATGATACAAGTTTCTCACTTGCTGTTTTAGAGATATTCTAAGATACTTTCGATGCTTCTGTAAAAGTCATTATTTTTCAGATTTCTCTCTTAGTATACTTGTCATTCATACTTAGTAGGGACACGTTGCTCATGGTTGAATAGAGTTATGAATGAAAAAGGGACTGACTGGTACATTTGCCAAAATGTAGCTACTCTCTGTCTACATTGCAAACAAAGCTGTGATTTTGGTTTATGAATGTGCATGGACACAGCAAAAATGTATTATATACCTAGATTCCTTTCAAATCAGTATGGCCAACTGCCCAAGATCTACTCAGTCAAAAGGAATTAAAGTTTAATTCCAAATTATTTTGGATAATTTTGGTTGTCAACTTTACTACACTTAGATCTAAGTAAAACCTAAGAATCAAGGTTTATTTGTGAGGAAGGTGTTTTTGTTGTTGTTGTTGTTGTTGTTGTTGTTGTTGCTATTGTTATTGTTTTGTCCTGTTTTTCTTTGTCTTATTGAATTATATGCAGTGAAAGGCACTCTGAGTCTGGACCACACCCTATAATGGCAGCCCACATAAAGGACATGATAAGGAACGGGATATAGATCGCCCTGAGAGACACAGCCAGAATACAGCAAATACATAGGCGAATGCCAGCAGCAAACCACTGAACTGAGAACAGGACCCCTGTTGAAGGAATCAGGGAAAGAACTGAAGAGCTTGAAGGGGCTCTTGAGACCCCATATGTACAACAATGCCAAGCAACCAGAGCTTCCAGGGACTAAGCCACTACCCATGGACTGACCCTGAGCTCCAACCTCATAGGTAGCAATGAATAGCCTAGTAAGGGCACCAGTGGAAGGGGAAGCCCTTGGTCCTGCCAAAACTGAACGCCCAGGGAACGTGATTGTTGGGGGAAGGGCAGTAATGGGGGGAGGATGGGAAGGGGAACAACCATTTAGAAGGGGAGGGGGATATTAGCCTGGAAACAGGGAAGGGAATAACCATTGAAATGTAAATAAGAAATACTCAAGTTAATAAAGATAAAAAACAAAAAAAAAAAAACAAAAAAAACACGACATGATAAGAGGGAAATTTTGCTTTCAACCTGCTTCCTTTCATCCTCCTGAAAGTTCACCCACCCTGTTCCTGAGGCATTTTCTTACTGGTGTTATAATGTCCTTTACTGGTACTCCAACATAGACTGAAAGCTGGCAGCATTCTAGGACCTAACTGGGACTCAAGCACTAGGCATCCAGTCTTAGACTGAAGCACTATCAGATCCTTGGCTTTTTGCCATCAGGGACAGCTGTTGTTGGGCTACTCAAACCACGGCCTCTATGACACTCTAATAAATCCATTTTTATTACACAGCTCATTTTATCAGACCTGTTCTTTAAAGAACACTGACTTATACACAATATATCCAGGATATATTTTTCCTGATATAAGGTAAATGTCCTTTCACTTTCCCTGCCTTTTGACATCTATTCTCTTTCTGAATACAGATGAGTTGCCAGGAGATTCAGTAGGACCTCATAAGAAAATAAAGTGTCACAGAGGCTCAAGTGGGAATGCTTGTGTAGATTCTGAGACAGCCTCCTTGTACCAAATCACAGAGGGGTGTGCCTGTATACCTGCTTTATAACATGAATGTAACGCTTATATATTAAATATATATTTGTTTGGTCTTGGAAACTATTAACTCAACATACTGGGAGCTAGTACGCAATCACTGTTATTAACTACCATTAGAAGATTAGAAATTGTGACTTAAGTTTAATAAGCATCTTCATAATACCTTATCCCTTAGTTGATTCTATTTTGAACTCTATAAATACATTTTAACACAAATTGTGTGATACTGTTTTATGTACTGAGAAGTAGTAAAATTTGCAAAAGTGTTGTTAGAGAACCTATGTTAAGGAGTTACATCCTCTGTAGGGCTTTCTACATATCATCTCAAATCTTTACATAATGGTGAGAGTAACCATCTACACTCTTAGAGCACACAGCTTGGGCTTCCTTTCTTTAAAATAAATCAATTTGTAAGTGTTTATTTACAGGTATGTTGGCCAATAAGCAAAAAAAAAAAATCTGGCTGGATTACTGTTGGGTTATTTCAGGTACATTTCAGGTTATATTTTATCCCATATAAAAAAAATCAATGCTCACAATTTTTAAGTGTCAGTTGCAAGGAAGGAAGGTGCACAGAAATATGAACACACAGGAGTGTATTTACAGGACTCATAAGGGATGAGACAGGAAAAAATAAGTACTACTGTGGTTTAATATTTAAATTAAAAGATTGAATTAGCAAAAGAAAGACTAGAGAAAATGCCCAAGAACTGGTATGCTTCTTAAGTAGAAGCTGAATAGTACACTTAAGAGAGAAATGACTGCATCAATACTAAGTATCCCAAAGAAATGCCAGTAAAACATACCGCCATTAAAGGGGAGAAATGGACAAATGAAGGAAGGACTGAAGCAGAGAAGGAAGGAACAAATGAAGTAATGAATGAGAGAGTGAAAGAAATAAAACAAGAGAGAGTGAACGCAGGATGAAAAGAAAACTAAAGGTTATTTGCAACAATTGCTTTTTCTCACACAAGCAGATTAATGTAATGTCTGCCACACATGCAATGACCAACAAACTGCCATTTGAAAAGTTGTATGGAAACCTATCTTGCTGCCAGACCATTACCCAGAGGCCAAAAGGATGAAAAGTATCTTTGGGGACTCAGCCAGATCATTTCCATTTCAAAAAAAGTGGGGAACAAAGACCCTAAAACCTAGATACTTGGCAAACACACATAATGTGTTCTTTAAAATCATTGTGGTGGAATTTTTAAGTGTGCTGTGTAGCAAGTGGTATTGGCAATATGCTGGCCACCTCATAATTTAGCTCGAGGCCGTGAAAATAATAAAAGCATTGGGAGGCTGTCAGCAAGGACGTTGTGGAACAGCTAGCTTTCAATGTGCTGGGCTCCTCTACATTTTCTCTCTGATAGTAATGTCAGCTGACACTGAAATACAGCTTCTGGTATTGAAGCTGCCCCTCTGAAGAAATTGAAGCAACAGATAGAGAGATTTTCATCATAGCAGAAAAACTATAGCAGAATTGATGGCACAGGGGAAGAAAAAAACCTTGAACCTTTACTATCTGGACTACATAAGTGATGGGAATGTATCAGCAAGGCTCCTGCATTCAGGGGATCCAGATGTTTATTGACTGGCCTTACCATTAACATCAGCTAAGACTTTCTTTTAGTTGGAAAGAACTAATAGTTAATATTTAATTTTATTGACATTAAATAAGATGAAAGTAAAATAAAATTATATATATATATGTATACACACACACACACACATATATATATATATTGTTTTTTAATACCACAGGAATCTCAATAAATGAACTATAATAATAATTGAGTTTTGAGGTTGTAGAATACTAACTTGAATGAGAACCCATGCATATACATGGATAATGAATATCATAGTTAGAACTTCTCTTACTCTGATGAAATTCCATGATCAAAACTAAGTTAGGGAGAGAAGGATAAGGGCAGGAACATGGAGGCAAGAAGTGAGAAGTGATGCAGGGGATGTGAATGAGTGGTACCCACTGGTTTACTCCTGGTGACCTGCTCAGCCAGCTGTTCATAGCACTAAGCAACAGTTAGCACAAAGTGTAAGATCACCAATAGTGGGCTAGGCCCTCCCACAGCAATCACTAATTAGGAAAATGCCCTAGACTTAGAAAGCTCCTCTGTGGAGATCACCTCAGACAGTGAAGAGATGAATGATACAAAAAAAGCAATAAAAAGCAATGAGGAAGTGAGGCTGATGGCTTGCAGACAGTTTTATTTGTTTGTTTGTTTGGCTTGGTATTTTATACTATTTGGTATTGAACTGGGTCTTCTCACATGATGGAAACATGCTCTCTCTACCATCTGCTGTCAAGGTACATGGTGAACATGCTTCTCTGCGTAGGCTAAGAGAAACGGAGAGACCTAAGGAAATCATTACCGATGCCCATTGGTGGGCATGAGGCAGTTCACATTGACCTCTCTCTCCTGATCAGTAGGCTCAGTGTGGAGGCATGTTTGTGTACCAATCGCACTGGAAAATCATCTGGGATCGAAAGGTAAAGTGAACGATGATGGCGGACTGAAATAGAGTAGCAGCTGTAAGCTGAGTACCTGGAGGAAAGCAATACACATTTGGGAATGAAGACTGAGAGCATATTGCCTCTAGGGCGACAATTTTGCAGACAAAACACCTAAAACAGTGGTTCTCAATCTTCCTAATATTGTGACCCTCTGATACAGTTCCTCATGTTATGTTGACCCCCCAGCCTTAAAATCATTTTCATTGCTACTTCATAGCTGTAACTCTGTGACTGTTATGAATCATAACGTAAATACCTGTTTTCTGATGGTTTTACATGACCCCTTTGAAAGGGTCATTCCACCCACTAAGAAGTCACAAACCACAGCTTGAGAATTGCTGCTCTCGAGGCTTATCTACAGACAGAGCTTATGGAAGGAATTTCTTAGTTGAAGTTCTCTACTCTCAGATGACTCTAGCTTGTGTCAAGTTGACATAAAGGTCACTAGTACAATGAATATCTCCAATCAGGCAGCAAGCAGTAGAACTGTTATCAAATGTCAAAGTGCTTATGTGTGTGCGAGTATGTATGTATGTATGTATGTATGTATGTATGTATGTGTGTATGTGTGTGTGTGTCTAATTTGCTCATTACCTTATTGTACAAATCTCACAATGATATATAAAAATTAGATAAATAGTGTGATGTCTTTTCAGATCTATAACATAGCCAAGCTTAATGAAGTGTCACTCTCTATTGATGTTAACAAACCAGCAAGTGCCCATACCTCTGTGACAGGATGAAATCCTCGCTGATGTAATTAAACAAACTTCAGGCATTTAGTTTTGGTTTAAGATGAATAAAAAATAAATCACAGCAATGAAATGAATAGGTCTGGTGAGTAATGGAGGAAAAGCTCTGTGTTTGTCAGGATAATATAGCACACAAAAAGGACACTACATTCCAAGTTACTCGGGAATCCTCTTATACACAGCCCACCATTTTAGACATCACCACTCTTAGCCATTCTGAAGAAGAAAACAAGAAAGGCTGTAGTGAGTACCTGTCATTAGGTTCTTTCTTTATTCTGCTTCTGCCCACAATTAAGCAGAAATCTGCCACATGAACCCACTGCATGAAAACAGATTTGACCAAACAATTTCCTATATGCTCAGGAGGAATATAAAATAATTTGATGAAATTATAATGCTTTTTCCCTGCCACATGCCCCAATTAAGTCCCAAAATTTGTGAAGTGTATGATAAAAATATACTTTTCCCCAAAGGTATTAGATTTTTACAACATATCTACCTCGGTTTAAGAAAATGATTATGAGGAATCTCATTACTGGTGGTTGAATATCTAGGTAATCCTTTTAGAAATAAGAGATGATATTTAATTAACTCTTTGTAAAAGAGAGTATCAATAATTAGGGTTTGACTGTTCTTATAAATCTCTGTTGTAGATCAGAATACATGTGATAATTATACCAATTGAGATTTTTTATCAGTTTAAACTCTTAACTTCCACTCTGGAGAATGACCTACAAAGAGACGCAAATGCCCCTGTATAGATTCAAGGCACTCATTTGAGTCACATTTGTCTCCTGACACTCAGAACTGTCTGCCCAGTGGTAGAACAAGGGGCCGTTTTGGGTCTCAAACATTATAATTAAGTTAGAGAGGTTTGTATAAGATATCAATGATTCAGTAGTTTTTCTCAAAAGTTAATCAGGCTGGAATTTAAACCAAGATCGCTGGTTCATTTGAAAAAAACAAAATTGATCACCTCATGATAACAAAGTTTCCTAGTTAAGTCTTTTCATGCAAGTGGAGCAGTTGCTGAGAACATTATATCCTGATCAGATCCTTAGGCAGCAGGCAAATAGAGAGAAATGATCTGACATGGACTTTTGTAGCCTCGAACCTAGTCCTGGTAACACATGTCCTCCATTTAACTGACACCCATTCCAAGTTCACAACTCTTAATCCTTCTCCCCAAATTTGTCATCTGGTGACTACGAATACAAGTGCAGGAGCCTGTAGGTACCATTCTTTTTCATACCACTGCAAGCTACTCCTGGTTTCCATAAGCATATAGCCACATCACATGCAAAATACTTTCAGTCTAATTGCAAAAGCCCCACCTCAGTCTTTCTGTTCTCAAAGCACTGCCTTCACTGTAACTGCCAGTAAAATGAAAATCACATTACATGCTCCCAAAAAAAGAATAGCACAGAATTTGCATTACCTCTTGAAAAAATGTGAAAAGAACAATAGAGTGGAAATACTGGACCAAAGCAAGATGGAAAACCAGCAGGGCAAACTTCAAATTTTCTCTTTGTGTCTGGTGATAAAGAACTTAGATGGTCCTTCATACTTACCATTCCTTCCAGCTTTGCTGACTATAACACATTTCTGTCTCTATGACTAGTTTCCTTGCCATTATTCAATGCTCTGGCACCTCCACTGTGTGAGTATCTCCAATGCAATCCAGGCTTCACTTTCACAGCTTAACACAAGGACCTCTTCATAGATCTAAGCAGAGACTCCACTGCCATAAACCTGGCCTATGTGTCTTTCCCTAACCACGAAGAAAGATTCCACATCCACTGTGGGACGATGTCATACAAGTGAGGCAGGTACAAGATAGAATGCGGCCTGTCATTGGACGAGAAGGAAGGGTGGGCGGGAGAAAAGTTTGAGGGAAGAGGAGAAGACTGGAATGGAAAGGACAGGGGACTGGAGGAAACTGGAGGAGAGGCCGCTAGGCGAACATGGAGGATGATGTTAAGATTCCACTCTGTGTATTTACAGGTTGTTGTGAATGTTCCTTAAGGATGGGTGTGTACAGGGCTTTGTATGTTTAGGTGGGCAATTATATCTTATCAATTGGATCAGAGGTTATTGTGTTGTGTGTTCTTTCTTGTGGAGAATTGAATTTGGGAGAGTGTGTGGCGGCAGAGACACTGGGCCACCAATGAGTTGGGATGTGTGTTTCTGGAAAGATATTTAGGAGATATCTTGGGGCACTGTGGTACGGACCTAGTGGTGGCAAAAGACAGCCCCTTTTATAATTTTACAACAATTCCCTTTTCTCTATATCAAGATCCAGTATGCTAAGCTGCCAAGTTCTTTGCTTGATGGTGCTAGAAGATGCCTCCCTCCTTAACTTGCATTTGCATAAGCTTTTTGTTATTGTTTGGGCCAAGGAAATATTTCAGGTGTTTTCATTTCTCAAGATTGCGAGATTAACTGGATGATAGCTTGTCCTAGGATTACCACTCCATTTATTCTATTTAACATCAGAATTTTCTTTAAACTTTTCATCTTATGAACATGAGAGAGCTGCCGCCATCCTTATGATTGATTCTTGATACACATTTTCTTTTCAAACAATACACTTTATATGTCTCCTTGCCATGCTTGATTATTTTCATAGATATGCATAAGAGTCACCATTAATAACTGTGTGACAATCAATACCATTCTGCCTTGATTTTGTTGTATTTTTGTCGTTGTTTTGTTTTGTTTTGTTTTCTGCCATGGACATTGCTCACAGAAAACTTAAAAGTAGCCTTAGGCAGACTTTTAGCACTATGGTAAAAAGCAGCCTCATTATTTGTGAAAATAGCACAAGCATTGTTTCTAAGCTGGTTGTTATTGTCTTTCTCTTCAAAATCCCTTGAGATGAGCCAGAATAGTCCACACTGAACTCAGAACTACTGTCTTTCAGGCTTCTACCAGTTTGGTCCATCGAGTCTCATTTAAAAAAATTCAACCATAATTCTATTCCAAAATCCCACCATGTACCTCGAAACAAAGCATGTCAGGCCTGTCACAGCAATCCCAAACACCTGATACTAACTTCTGTTTAACTATGGTTCTATTGGTATAAATAGACACTGTCACCAAGGCAACTAGTATTCAATAAACCAAGTAGTTATGGACTTGCTTACAGTTTTACAGGGTTAGTCAGTCATGGCACAAAACAGACAGGCAACATGGTTCCGCTAGAGCAGTAGCTGATGGCAGGTCATATCTCCTAATCCTCTGCAAATATTTCTACTTCCTGGTTACCAAGAATTCAAATATATGAGTCCACTGGCATTATTCTCTTCTAAAATCCTCATGGTAATGAGGATTATGATAGAAAATTTAAGTAGATGAATATACACACAACTTCTGGAAAATGTTTTTTTTAATAATATAAGTCTAATATATATGTCCCATAGTCAATATCTCTAAAAATCAATATGAAATGGTTTGGACTATAGTATGAATTAATATATTTATCTTATTTTGAATGAGAAAACCTAATACTCTATTTAGGTCATTTTAGCTTTAGATCCTAGTGGATTTAGATTTCGTCACATTTTCAATCTAGTAAAATTTTTAAATTTAATAGCTTTGTGAATTAAAATATAATCATGTCATTTCTAACATCCTTTTACTCCCTTTAATTCTTCCCAACTGTCGTCTCATATCTCACCCCTTCAATACATCTCTCTCTCAAATTAATGGCCCCCTTTTCACTTTTTTATTGTTACATATAGAAAGAAACGTATAAATATATGAAGACAATCTGCCTACTCCATTTCCTCTCTCTCTCTCTCTCTCTCTCTCTCTCTCTCTCTCTCTCTCTCTCTGTGTGTGTGTGTGTGTGTGTGTGTGTGTGTGTGTGTGTGTGTGTGCATGTGTGTTTACTGTTGAACATTGTTTAACCCATTAAGGGGCTTATCTTGGAAAAAGAATAATTCACTCCCACCTTGTCCTGTCCCTGCAGTCATTAATTTTCTAGAGTTGTGTGGGTCTGGACTTCTAAAAAAATTTCCCCTTTCACTTTAGAATGTCAATTGATACTGTCATTAAAAATCATGTCTAGGCTGTCATTTCTAAATGATAGTGTATACAGAAGAAATCCTAGTCTTTCGTTTCTACCTCTTCTCTCTGTGTATTGTAGCTAAAATTTACTTACAGTAGTTGTGTTGAAAATGTATCTGTTGTGGGGTTCAGCAGTCCATTGATCTTTGCAGCATGATCAGTTGTGTTTTTCTATAATGGCCTCCATTTGCTATGAAGAAAAGTTTCTGTTTTGAGGAATAAGAGCTACAATTAATCATTGGGTATAAGAAAAAGTTATATATAGTTAAATATAGCTGGCAATATGCTTTGTCTAAGATTGGTGACTTCACTAACAATGAACAATTGATTAGATTTCCATTATGAGACATGGTATGTCTCCTCTTGAGTGGGCCACGAGTTCAATTACATAATTATTCATTGCTGCCAATATATGGATGTCACCATTGTCCCTTTAGGGATATATTGCCAGCTTCTCAGTATTGCAGAATATATGAATCATAACTGGGTAGAATTGTTCACTGCTTCCACCCTTTGTCAGCTGACCAAGTACTTTCTGATACCTTGGAACCTAGACTGTTAAAAGGAGATTTTTAGGTTAGATCCAACTCAAAGCATCCTGTCCCACAACTTAAATGTGCAATAAGGACTAACCTTCAATGCCTGAATAGCAAAAAAGCAATGAGCAGTACCAACATTATTTCGTATTTCTTTTGTCAGTAGGTAAAGCCCATAAATTGTAGATATTACATTCAATAATCATAAAAGTTATCAGATAATGGAAACATTTTTTCCTTTCTTTTTTTCACTGGATATTCCATATATTTCCATTTTAAATGTTATCTACTTTCCTGGTTTCACCTCGGGAACTTCTCTATCTCATCTCCATCCCCCTGCTCCTATGAGGGTGCTCCCTCTCCCACGTACTCACTCCAACTCACTGTCCTGGCATTCCCCTACACTGGGGAATCAGGACAATGGGCCTCTTTTCCCCCTTGATCCCAGACAATGCCATCCTCTGCTACATATGCAGCTGGAGCCATGGGTCTCTTCAGGTGTACTCTTTGGTTAGTGGTTTAGTCCCTGAGATAGACCATATGAAGCTCAAGAAGAAGGAAGACCAAAATTAGTCTTTCATAGAAGAGAGAACAAAATACTCACAGGAGGTAGAAGATGGGAGGGACTTTGGAGCAAGAGAGGAGGGGGAGGGGGAAAAGGGGACAGGATCATGTATGGGAGGAACAAATGTGTAGAAGTAGGGGATGGGGAACTTAACTTAACCATCAGCAAGTCCCAGATGCAAGGAAAGCAAGAGGCTCCCAGAACCCAACAGGGATGAGAGTAGCTGAAATGTCCAACAAAAGGGAGGGGGAACCAGTAGAGACCATATCCAGAGGTTAGGCAAGGCCCCTGGTTGGGGGATCGGGACACCCACTCATCTCCAAATTTAACCTAGAAATTGCTTCTGTCCAAAGGCAATACAGGGGCAAAGTGTGGAGCAGAGACTGAAGGAAAGGCCACCAAAATTTCCCTACCTAGGGATCCATCCCATATATAGACAACAAACCCAGACAATATTGTGGATGTCAAGAAGTGCTTACTGACAGAAGCCTATTATAGCTGTCTCCTGAGAGGTTCTGCCAGAGCCTTACAAACAGAGAGGCAGATGCTGACAGCCAACCTTGAAATGAGCACATGGCTCCAATGGGGGAGTTAGAGAAAGGACTGTAGGAACTGAAGGGGTTTGCAACCCCATAGGAACAACAACAATATCATCCATGCAGACCCTCCAGAGCATTATTTTTCTAAACTAGTAAAAGTAGACAGTAGATAAATGGTAAAGGTGTCAGGTTTATATAAGTTTAGAAAGTCTATGGGAAATACTTAGTGCTCAGACCAACTTTCATGTTATCAGAAATCAACTAACAATGGGGTTTAGTGACACATGTAAATGTTAGAGATCCTGTGGATAGTGATGTGGCAATCTGCCTGGTTATCTTACTCTACACATTGGCAAGGGTAAGGATAATTTGCCAAATTGCTCTTTGTGAACAATTGTGCAAAAAGTATCATTCTGTCCACATGATAACTGGAAGGTGGGGATAGTATGTTCTACTTCAAGACCAACATGGAAAATAATACTAAATGAGAATAATGAACCCAGAGACTCTCAAACTTATCACGAGATACTAAGGCTGCAGTAGAACCAACAGAGACATCAAGTACAGGAACCTTTAGTATTTACTACTAGATATCAGTGTGTTAAAATAAGTTAGACTCAGTAAAACCCATGTTTTATTTTTTCCTATATATGTATTTGTGGTGTTTCTCTCTCTCTCTCTCTCTCTCTCTCTCTCTCTCTCTCTCTCTCTCTGTGTGTGTGTGTGTGTGTGTGTGTGAGTGAGTGTATGTGTGTGTGTGTGCTCACGCGTGTTTGTTTAGGTAAGATAAGAAAATTAGGATGATCACAAGAGAGGATAGATTGTGGGGAGAGACCATAAAGTCATTATAAAAGAGAAAGTGTGATAAAATGCATGTATTAAGAAGCAAACTCTGGGACTAAGTAAAGAAGGAGACTGAAAATTAGATGGAATGGGGCATAGTAGAGGGTAGTGGAGAAGGAAAAATAATGAGAACATGATTAATTTTTATATGTATGTAGTTTCTACAGTCGAAGTTAACTAAAAATCAGTAGGAGAAGAAAATAAGTAAAAGTCAAAAGCCTCTTAGCATGAGTTGCTGGATTTTCAGCACAAGGGAACTTTGTGTTTTCTCTGCTAGACTTCAAAGCTGGTAAAGTAGCTTTACAGTGTTCAAAAAGCCATTTTAATTGCAATAATTTAGAAATTAAATCATAAATGAATAAAGGCTACTCAATTATTACTTAATATGAAGAAGTACATTTATTTGGCCTAGACATTTATTTCTAACCATTTAATTAACTGCAAAAGTACAAACATTTTTTAGCAGTATAATTCTAAATTTCCATGACCGGTTGTGACAACTGACACATTTAGGTATTCTTTACTTAAACTTCATATAATTTGGTATACAGCATTTTCCCACATGAATGTATAATTTCTCAACTTTGTGAATTATTCTCTGTATTTGTATACATATACACCTAGAATTTCCCGTGACATCAGCACACCATTATGCTTGTTAATATCACTAATCCATTAGATGTTACTTTCATATCTTAAATCTGTGAAATTTCCTGGGCATTTTGTCCTCCACATGATGTAATAAAATAAGGGTTGTTGTCATCATTGTTCAGGTATGTCTCAATTATTATTATTATAAACATCATTACCTGAATTCATTAAATACACGTACAATAAGTGAAATTAAATTTACCATTAGAAGAGCTGAAATAATTTATTTTTATTTATAAAACCTTCCATCTCAGAACAAGGAGGAGTAAGGGAGTATCTGAGCATGCAGTGACTAATGAGAACGTAGTCTACAACTCAAATTCTCACAAGAGACCGACAAACCTTGTGAAAAGAGGCAAAATTCAAATAATCTCAAAACTTTAATAAAATAGTCAGTGGTATTGAGCCAACTCAAGCTGAGTATAATTAAAAAGAGAAATGGTCTTGACATGGACAAAAGCACCTAATGTTAATAATTTCACAATATTTAAGTATATGGAAGAGCGATAAATGCGTTGAAGAAATTTAAATAATATCATTACTAAATTAAATCAGCCATAAAATCAAATGAAATCAGAAGAGACACTGAAGAAAAATGATTCACCTTAAAGCTTTAGCAAGCTGCCAGCATCCGGAAGAAACTGGAAAACTAAGCTATCCTCTGTTAACATAGAGAATGGTAGCAAACACATAGAATCTATCAGCATGTGTCTTTTTCCAGCATCTACACAATAAAGTGTATAGTTAGCATTATTACAGAATTTGTTGTTTTCTACTCAGTAGTAAGAATGGCAATATGCGTATATTATAATGATGATGCCCACTTTAATATTGGCTCCCCTACTTGAGAGTTATATCCTAATCTGACTGACTTCTTTGTGATTTTATCATTTTCCATGGGTAAAAGTTTGTAGATTTTCTGTCCATCTGTCTTCCTTCTCACCAACATTTAGCCAAGACACAAAAAGCTAAAAGCACAGCAACAGGCAAGTTATTCCAAAACACACTCATATAATGAGTATGAAAGAAAGTGAGAACATAAGTTACCAGTAGACAGGAAAATGACTGCATGTGAATGTGTGTCTTTGTCTGCAACTATTTTTGACATTTCTAGACTCACAAACTAGTAAAAATAATGTAGTATTTTTTTAATAAAAATAAAAATGTAACCCTTTGTTCATTTGAAATAGCATCCCCATAAACAAATATTCTCTGGCAAGATAATAACTTTAGTTATTCTATAACATATGACTGAATAAATTAAAATTATACAAAGGAGACTCATGAAATAAGAAACCTACTACTGATAGCTGAAAGAATGGAGACTACAATTTTCAATGAAATCAGCTACATACACACTGAAAAGCAGAGAAGAACTGATCTTACTCATATGTGGTTTCTAAATGGTTATTGCTTAGAGTTTACTAGTAGAGTAGTGATTACTAACAATCAGGAGTACTCAGACAGGAAATAAGTAGAGAAAGGTTGGCAGAGTCCGACAGTACATAGATGACAAAAAAAATGCTGTGATGCTTACATAATATGGTAGCCTATACATCTTACAGTCCTACAAGAAAAAAAATTGTATGTTTTCACCTTTGAAATCACAAATGCTTTAATTTTGATGTAAATATTGCACCTTATGTGGGCCAGGCATTTCAGGCTAGCCTTACTGTTCAAATATTGAGTATGTTTGTATGGTAGCCAAAAATACTGAGAAGTATATTTGATAGAACTATAGTAAAGTATTATTTTTGAGAAATGGTATTGCATGCCTGTGTCATATTCTTCATATTTTAATCTCTTAGGGAAGCATTTCCAATTTTTAAAAGTATTCTTGAAATTTCCTATGGTGGTAATATTTGAGATATATCTTATTGTTAGGCCATGGTCAAAATATTTTTTAAGATTTTTTTATATGGTATATTCTGAACAAAGAAAAGCAAAAAGAGATAATGACAAAAGTTTTTAAAGAAAGATGGCAATTTTATAAAGGTACCATATGCTATAAGTATTTTTCCTGAACCTGTAAGGAGACCTGGTGGTATTGAGTGCTAATCTTTAATAGAAGGATTGATATTTTTGCATATAGGTTATCAGTAGTTAAAGTAATGGCAATTATTATGTATTTACTCAAAATCATTAATAGTGTGAGTGTGTGAGAGTGTGTGCATGTGTGTGTGTGCGTGCGTGCGTGCGTGTGTGTGTGTGTGTGTGTGTGTGTATGTGTTTCAGAAGTTGAGCTACATCAACTAACAACCAAAACAAACACATCTAATCTAGGTAATACTTCAAGTGGGGTGATTTCAGGCTGTGTCAAGGTGACAGTTATAGCTAACTATGTAATCTGAAACATGACTTTCAAAACATTTTCAGACTTTCTTTTGAATGGTTATTTTATAAGAAATTTCGCTCTCAAAGCATTTACAAGAATGAGCAGTGTTTACTTGTATGTTTCACAAGAGAGAAGTTATTCAGAAACACATCCTGCTTTAATATAAGAAATATCAGTGGTACAGACATTTCATGGAAAGAATATCTCTGTAGGAAAAACATTACTGAGGGAACTAGTGTTTGGGGAGAGAGAGAGAGATGCAGACTAGGCAATGAACTAAAGAAAAGCATTAGAGTTAAACTAGACATATTTGTATATCAGGAAGGAGTAGATGATGCTAGGCTAAAATAACTGTGGTTAGACTTACATTGCTATGGAGGTGACATAGGCTTTCAAAGTCAGGAATTTGATATTTTAATAAGCATTATTACATGGTACAATGAATTATCAAATTTATGAAGGAATTAAAAAACAATTACAATGAAATTAGGATATATTTTAATAGTTCAGAGAAAATAGAAAACTATGAATACACAAGTAGGGAAGAAAATATTTTACAATTATTATCATTACAAAATACTAACATGTTCATGTACTAAAACATTGATGTTTTATGCCTAGATTTTTCTGAGAAATGTAGTGGCAACTGTTCAAAAAACATGCTTGAAATGTCTGCTGCTGACATATAATATAAAAAAGACAGAATTCCTGATGTCAGTTTTTGTAATATTTAAGTCAATAGTAGTGAAAGAAATGAAGACAACTTACGAAAGAAATTATTAGATGTTATAAAAACACTCCTAAAATTTGTATAGCACACATATATGTGAAAAGGATAAACACTAAATATACCATAAGAATTCTGTTACCTTTCTATATTTCAAATAACCAAATATGAATAAAATTTCATAATAAAACATAACTATATCTAGGACAGTTAAAATCTTAATATCTACGATTATTAATATCTACAATTATGAAATTCATTGAAACTTTGCTAAAAATAATAGAATACTACTGACAAGGCTGTCTACTGAGAAGCTCTACCAAAGTCTAACAAATACAGAGGTGGACCTTCGCAGCCATCCATTGGACTGAGAATAGGTTCCCCAATGGAGGAGTTAGAGAAAGGACTGAAGGAACTGAGGGGGTTTGCTACCTCATAGGAAGAACAACAATATGGACCAACCAGATACCCAGAACTCCCTGGGACTAAACCATCAACCAAAGAGTATACATGGAGCGACGGATGGTTCTGGCCATATGTGTAGCAGAGGATGGACTTGTTGGGCATCAGTAGGAGGAAAGGCCCTTTTTCCTATGAAGGATCGATGCCCCAGTGTAGGGAATGACAGGGTGGAGAGGCTAAATGGAGTAGGTGGGTGCACCCTCATAAAAGCAGGGAGAGGGGATAGGATAAGTTTCCAGAGGGGAAACTAAGGAATGGGATAACATTTGAAATGTAAATAAAGAAAATATCCAATAAAAATTTTATAAAATATAGTAGAGTGGTTATATGTACTTACTAACCATAAGGTATTCAATGAAAGTGGAACCACTGCCCAAGTTACTAAAAAACATTAAAAAAAAGAGTAACTATAATTACTTTTGAAATTTTTTCAATAATAGTCTGAGATGGTAGAATACATCTTTGGTTCTAGCACTTGAGAAGCTGATAGAGGAGAATCTCCCTTTTCTAGAAATCTTGGAATAAAGAGATAGATGCTGTATTTTAATTTCATTTAATTTAACAAACCAACAACAAGAAATAGTTTATATAATGTAAAAAAATTATATGAGAATTCAGAAGGCACATGAATCTTTTAATATTATTTTGAGTTTATTTTCTTTGATGTATATGGATTTTTTTCTAGCATATATGTCAATTTACTATGTGAATACAATTTCCACAAAGGACAGAAGAATGCATTAGATCCCTTGAAATTGGATTTAAAATAAGTGTGAGCTGTCATGTACGTGCAAGTTTTACCATATTTTATTCATGTGGCAAATATGGTTTCTATGTCATTATTATTACATTAGCATGTCTTTAATTAAGAATTGTTAAGCTATGCCCATATGTTTTTAGGTGATGATTTAGAAGTGTATGGATGCTGTATTGTTGAATACCATCTTTGTAGACTACTTGAAGTACTTCAAAGACTCATGCAAAAACATTATCCCATGCCTATGTACAACAAATGCCCCAAATACAGTCTCTTCAAGACCATATACCAAATTTCTTGAAGAGAACATAAGTATAGTCATGCAAAATAACACATTTCTCATCTAATACTTGGTGTGTGATCATATGTGTCAATACCAAGCTTGTGCCTTCTATTTTTGTCTTTCATTCCTTTTTTTATAATATTGCTAGAAATCTGGTAAAGATGACATGTGAATACTCTTGAGATAATAGTGACACTAAGAAAACAACATTCAGCCAAGCTGCTCATTAAAGGGTCTCATCACCTTTTATTAGTAGACTGAGCTAAAAACAAAGCTGCATTTGATACAATATTTATTATACTTTTCATTCTTATGGGAATAGAAAGAGACTATGATGTCTTGGCTTTTTCCATACAGTTTCCTTGTCACAGTGCAGCAATTCCTTTCCTTCCCCCTTATTCTTTTCTCTACAAAAATCACATTCTAAATTCAAAAATGGAAGAAGCAGCTGCATAGGCTATTACTAAGATGTTAATCAACATGAAACCAAATCGGAAAGAAAAAGAAAAGGTTGTTATTGTAAGAATGCCCATAAGCTCATAAACTCAATTTCCATATGTCTGTATTATGTATATAAAAAGATGAGAGATAGACAGAGGGAGTCTTGGTTCAGCAACGTGTATATATGTGTTCATATGCTGAAATATAAAAGAAGACACACTAAAAAAATGCATTTTATATTGTTTGATTTTCTTGGTAAAATATAAAAGAATCTTGCTCAGAATAAAGACGATATGTTTAGAGTCAGCTAGGGTGTTGAAACATATGTTGGTAAATAGTTTAATTGAAACCCAGCATATGTACTGAAAGGTTAATAAATCATAATTCTACCACGCAACAATACTTAACGGAACACATCTGAGGTCTTCTGCTTCTTGCAGATTGTCTCAAACAGTAAGAAAATGTCATTCCTCTTATAGCAATGACAGAGAAGAGATAACCATAAAACTTTGTGAGCCTAACAGAGGGCTGAGTCCCCAAGTCAACCAGGAAACCTAAAGTTCAGTGAGGACAAGGTCTTTTAAATTCATGAGGGGAAAACATGTGAGTTTTATTAAAAGTTTTTCTTAACTTTGGGGAAGGGAAAAACTGCTACTAAAGCCAGTTAAAAGGTATTAGCTAATCCAATTCTTGATGAACAAATAAAGGTTATTCTTAGCTCAAGACATAGAGAAAGTCTGCTTGGATTTAAAAGTGATTAACATTAGGGCAAGAAGCCAGAAAGAGGTCTTCAACCCCCATTTAGAAATTCATAAAATGAAAGCAATTTGATCTCCTGAATTCTTATGTTACATGAAACAAAACTCTACATTCAGATCAGCATACCTAGGCTTAAGAAAACACATTTGGCTGTTGACCTATCTGTCACTTGGGAAGGAAGAGGAAACAGTTGCCCAACCAAAGCATTCGTTTGTGTGTGTGTGTGTGTGTGTGTGTGTGTGTGTGTGTGTGTGTGTGTACTTCACTACAGTTGTTCAAGCTCAGATCTCCTACAGATATGAGGTTGCATCTGGCTGCTTCAGGTAAGAAGCAGGCAGTAAGTACACTGCAAAAGCTCACCCCTACGCTAGACTGTAATAGGATCTATCTGATAATACACTGCCTAGAAAAAATGAAATAAATAAAATCTTTCAACCATACAAGAATTCTGAGGTGACGAGCATACATCAACATCTATGTACGCAGAACCCACAAGGAGGCTTTACTAACATTTCTACTATAAGCATGTAGAGAGTGTCAAGTTATACAGACTGTGCAACAGACCAAAAAAAAAAAATTCACAAGCTGATTGAGAAGCTGAGGTCCTCAGATTAAAAAAAGAAAAAAGAAAAGAATTAGGATGAGTCAGTATTATGCTATAAGAAAACCCAGATATTAATGCAAATTATTACAAAGTGGACAGACACCATGCTCATAGGCATAGACCTATGCGAACACATGATTGAACCATATACCCAAACAAAATAAGTACTCTTTGCTACTCCTGATCTTTCAGTGCAAAAATTACTTAATTTTTTAAAACAACCAAAAATAAAAATAATGATAAATTTGTAGACAGATTTTGTTTGAATTTGTCTTATTAGCAAATTGTGAGACTATGTAAATTCCTTAATTAAAAATGTGGGGGTTGGGGATTTAGTTCAGTGGTAGAGCGCTTGCCTAGGAAGCACAAGGCCCTGGGTTCGGTCCCCAGCTCCGAAAAAAAGAAAAGAAAAAAAAATGTGGACTGCAGAAGTGTCAGATAAACGAGACTTACTCCTGGATTCAGGTAAATAAACATGATCCTAGTCTTCTAATAAAGTACTTACTGGAGGATACATAAAGCATTGTATAGAACTGAAATCCAGAACTTTGTCTTAATCTTTTACTCAAGTTATATAAGAAAAAAATGATATTTTTTTTTACCTTGCTGTTATAGAACTGTAAGCAAAACCATAAACAGATGTTATCAAGCTATGCCCTCCTGTTGCTTTCAACATTTTCTCTGGAATGTTCATTGCTTTCAAGAAGATACATCTTTTAGTACCACTGGAGTAGAAAAGTAAACATCAGTTGTTTCCAGCTGTGAGCCCTGTGAGCTATAATAATGTCTGGCATGGCAAAACATCCTCATAGCTATAATAGTAGCATAAAGATTACGAGTGTGACCTACCACCTTCGCATTGACATTCCATGGTACTGCATTAAATGGAACCTGCTCCTAAAAACATTACCAAGCCAAAAGCCTATAGCTAAACAAGTTGCAGTTATTAGGGGAGAGCTTACCTCTATTAATCTGCTAAATGGTCATGGTATTAAACCTGTTTCTAATTTCTCAACCTTATACTTAGATGGCAATGTATCTCTCTTCCTTCTTCAAAGAAGGTTCTATTTGCTGTAGATCGTGATTAACCTGGGAAGCCACAAGGGGCCATGGTGTATATAATACATTTCAGACACACATTAGTTGGAAATGGAACTTGTATCCCACTCCCTGACACAGACGTAGTTGAACAGCCACATATCTGCCATGATATCATCTCATGCTGCTACCCATTCTTTCTGAAGAGTCCTTCAGTAGTGCCTGGTTCTCTACTGTGTTCAATTTTATTTATATGCATTTTAAATCATTCAAATACAGCCTTTAAATTCTTCTTCACAAAACCAACACATTTTTGTTGTTAACATTATACCTCAATCATATTTCTCATGTTAATTTGTATTCTCTGCTTGATTTTAATAGTCATTATTTTCCTACAGACACCGGTTGTGCATAATTATTTATAATAAGCAAAGCTATTACTTATTGAATCTACACTTCCAAAATGCATATATATATATATATATATATATATATATGTATGTATCTTGTTTCATGGGGGTGTGTAGTTATGTAATTATGTCCTAAGCAGCTTTTCACCACTACTTTACATGCGGTAATCTTCTGTGATAGCACTTAAAAATTCAGGATTTTATCAAGTTAGTCTTTAACCAAATATATTGTACAGTGATGATGCTTTTGTCAGTTTTAGATTTACTATATTTGTTTTATTATTATGCATGAAAATACTACTCATGGGAGACTCATTCCAAAGTGTAGTTGTAGTCAAAGACCGTTCCAGAGGTGACTCAAAATCTTGTGCAGCGATAAGAGATGGAGGGATTCATACTAGGAGATAGCAGAGACAAAGTCAGTCCCCAAGATGATGACGTAAGGGCACAAGGCAGGAGCTGATAGGGAGGAAGATATAGTTGTCTTTAATGATGTAATTACTAGTGAGTAACCAGTGCTCTGGGGATAGATCAAGGAAGCTCTAGTCAAGCTCAATGGATCACAAACCAACAAACGCCAAAAGGCATGGTAATGTTAGTGAGCCTTGTTGAGGATGGTAGTTCATGAAAAAGAGCAGGGCGAGAGGATGGAATGGTCATGTTACTAGGCTCTATTTCACATATATTTGATGTTACTAGGCTGCATATCATATATATTTGATATTTCCAAAGAAAAATTACTTATAAAACAGAAAACACCACTAAGTTCTAGTCAAATATTTTGTCCTGATACTACTGAACTTGTCTTTTATGCCTTTAGGTAACTTGGATTATTATGGAATTAATTAGAGGAACTTTCAATAAGGTTGAGTTAAAGTTATCGCTTTTCCATAGTTCTTAAAACTCTGAAAATAATATTGTTTTAAAATATTAAAAACAGTGTGACTCAATATTATCATTATTATTATTTATTACTATATTTTACATAGCTGTCTTTGAATTTTATACCCTTTAAGAACTATGTCTGTATAGCAAATATTCATTCTATTAATCATTCAAAGAAACTACCACATCAAGCTGCATCTTTCTGGATCTTGCTTCAAGATTATTTTTATAACAAATATTTATAAAATACATGAAATGCTTATTTTTATTATATGAATGCTATTTTTCTTTAACAATTTAGTTATTTCTACTTGGTAAAATTTCATTAGACTTACAATCTGCCTATTTTATATGTCTGATTCTGATTTTCACAATTTCCTTCTTAAAACGTCTATATAATTTTACAAAATAATATTGACACTTTTTAAAAACATGAACAAATATCTACTTAGTTACTTACTTATTTGTGATTTGCTTAAAACAGAGTTTTTCAATTATTTCACCCTAATGTAGTGCCTGTCTTTTGTGGTACGATTTTAATCTTGGAAGAAGTATGTATATATTTCATAATTTGTCTTGCTTTTTATTTAATTCAATATTGTGTGGCCTTTAATTCACATATTTGGTCTATTACTTTTGATGAGAATTATTACTTTAAAGTATTTTTATTTTTATTTTGTTAATTTGCTTTTCTTTCCTTCAATCATGATAGATAGGTTTTCTGGATAGAGTAATCTGGGTTGGTAGTTGTCTTTTAGAATGTAAAATATATTTGTTTATGCCCTCCTGGCTTTCAAAGTTTCAGTTGAGTTCTTTGCTGATGTATTGAAAACCCTGAATTAGTATCTGTTAGTAGTTTTTTTTTTCTTGTTCCTTTCAATAGACTTCTTTTGCTCCCTTTAGTTATTTAAATCAATATAACAGGAGGTTTCTTTCTGTTGGTGCCCTAAATACTTCCCTTTTCTGTATTGGCATTTCTTCTTCTAACTCTGATAGGGCTTCTAACTCTGGTAGGTTTTCTGTACTTTTTCTTCAAAATGTTTTCTATGCCTTTTAAATTAAAGTATTCTTTTTCTTCAATATCTGTCATGAAGTTGTTATTTTCAATTTTGATTGTATATTTTAATTCCCACTAATATTTTTTTTATTTCAACTTTGTTCTTCTTTCATTTTTTCCAGTTCCTCTGCATTCTCTTCAAGCTAAACTGTTCCACTTTATTGAAGAGATTTTCTCTAGAACTACTTGATTTCTTGATTCTCATCCCTAGAAGTTCAAATTTGTTTTATTTAGTACTTTGTATGTATTTTTGAATCCTTTCTTTGTATCTTATTTTGCCTTCCTTGTTTCCATAAATTGTTTGTGATCCCAAAAAGGTAATAATTTTCTTCTTTAATTATATTCATATACTTGTGGTCTTAATTATATTTATACTTATAATTATGGAATGCCATCGAAGCCCTGAGTGAATACTTATTATAGACATGAGCAACACAAAATCAAGGACCCCAATGTTTTAGACTTTCGTTAACAAACCCTTATCCAAGTTAGTCTCAGAAGTCTGGCAAAGTTTTTGACTGGTTAAAATAAAGATGCTCATTAACATTTTAACATTAAGACCAGTCTTTGAAGAAAGTTTCAACGACGTCTTCCAGGATGACTGAGACCCAAGACTGTTCTCTTGAGAGAAGCCTACCAAGAGTAGATAACCCTCCTCATTGTTTTGTATTTAATAAGCATACCAAGTTTCAAGATGATGTTGGTGTGTACTCATCAGGGTATGGTCTACCTGACAGAATATTTTTGCAGGTGTGTCTATTCTTTCTTCATTATTGATTGCCTTAGACAGGTCGATGCCAATATCATCCAAGTCATGGCATGTGTTGTCAGAAAAGGAACCATTTACTGTAGGGAACTCACATTAACCTAGACAATGAAGTGTTTCCATGAAAGCACACAAATAAAGGTGTATACTTCTCTGTATCAGATATAAAACCTTGAACAATCAGAATCTAGAGATGGGCAGTAATATGATGATACTTTGAAGCAGATTTTGAGCAACTGCAAAAGTAATGTAAAATCATTACTTCTACATCTATTCTCAGACTGTGTGCAGGAGACATGCTTTTGGTTTCCAGAAAAGGGGACAGGGAGTTTATCTATTCGAGAAAAAAAGCAGAAAAGTTCATCTAAAGCTGCTTCCCTGAAGGACCCCAGTACATTCTCATTTTTATCTTGAATTTATGGAGACTCACATGATTCCATTGATGTGCTACTGTTTTCTCACAAAGATCAAGCTCTATCAAATTGGATCCCAGGGAAGTCCAGCCTTATAGAAATTATTTCTCTGTTTATGAAGGGACCTGCAACCAATTATACTATCTTTTATAAGCTTACCATCAAATTAATATAATCTTAAGGATATAGAGTAAATTTTCCTGAGAAAGATAAAAAATCTTGATGCTAATTGACATTTGCAAGGACTCAGAGGAATTGTACCCAGACTTTAAACCTAGACTTGAAAAAGAGTCCAGTTTCTCTGATTCAGTAATGCTATAAATACTACCGTTACAGAATAATGTTTGTATGGTTAATTTTGTCCCCCATTTCCCCTTTATTTTTATTACAGTATATAACAATCCTTTCAACAACTGACTTCATATTACAACAGTTGTGTCTTTAGAAGATAATGGAGATGAACATTTCCTATTCCAAATTACCGGACTGAAATCACCCTACAATTCATACCTCTCCTGTCTTTGGTGAAGCTGGTGGACACAAATCCCACTACACTTCAGTTAAACAAAAATACAGCTAACATAAGTCTCTGTAATAAATAAATATTGACATTGGCAATAAAAAGTATTAATTCCACATGTATTACATCATTTCATTACTTTAGAATATATGATTTACACTTATTAAAAGATTTACTATAAAACAGTATGCCCTGCTGCACCTTCAACAAATTCCAGACATCTGTGCAATATTTGTATGGTTTCTCATTTTTCTCATGTACAGGATTTAATCTCACTTGGTTTGAAGCAAACAAAGTTCAGTGTTCAATTGCAGCAAATAGGTAACATATCCCAGTTATCTAGTGGTCCATACACTGTAGATTTGTATAATCAACTCTAAGATGTTTGCACAATAATGAAATTGCCTAATGGCCTATTTCTGAGGCTAGTATTCTGCTAAATGATGCATAACATTGTTTGAAGTTTTCTTGTAATAGCTCTAAGGCTTTTATATACATCGCCTGCATTTCTTAAATGGTGTAATACACACTATTCATGTTTATTATACCACTTGATATATCAAATTTTAGTTACTCAATTTATTGTCGTCTTCTTTCTCCTTTAAAAAGCAACTTCATCATTTATTGGAATTGGTCCATCATTTGAACGTTTTGACAATTTCATTGGATACTTTTCATTATAATAACTGGACAGCTAAATTGTGGAAGATGTGATAACCTAAGAAGGCAAGACTAAACTGTAGAAATATTTAAACATCATTGTGGCCTCTAAATACTAGCATTTTTGAGTGCTTAATCTGATGGAACCTATTGTGATGTGCAAATTACTACAACCTCTTAGGACGAAGGAAGGTCTAGCATTCAGAAAATCGACGTTGTTTGTCCCAAATGAAAGAATAAATACACAACGGAAGTTTATATGGTGGTATTCACATCATATTGAGTGATGGTTCTCAAAGTATTAGTGTTCTTACTAGAGACTGAAGATTGAAAGTCTCTCAGAATTTGTGATGACTCAATAGCAAACCATACCTAGGAACAAAGATGGAGCCTGCATATATGTGTATATGCACACATGTACCCACATATGCATACCCACAAACACGTGTACACTCACAAAATAAATAAAGAAAGCAATACAATTTTATTTTTAGAGAGAGAGAGAGAGAGAGAGAGAGAGAGAGAGAGAACCTCAGACTACTATGGACTGAAATTTTATGTTGAATCAAGGACAGATATGGTAAAAATTACTTTTTCCTCTCCATTTATCCATAATGCTATTTTCTACAGAAGAATTGATTTACAAGTCCAGTATTCTCAGAAATAATTTGTTATATTATGCACATGTATTTTTGTGTTGCCCTATGACATTGTGAATGAATAAGGACAAAACCAAATCTCTAAAGCCTTTGAGGTAACAGGAAGGAAGGAGAGAAAGGCAGTTTTAGAAAGGCATCAAGACTTGCAACCCCATAAGAAAAACAATGTCAACCAACCAGAGCTTACAGGGACTAAACCACTACCAAAAGACTATATACATGGACTAATTGATGGCTCCCACTGCATATGTAACAGAGGATGGCCTTGTTGAGCACAAGTGGCAGGAGAAGCCCTTGTTCCTGCCAAGGTTGGACCCCCAGTGCAGTGGAATGTCAGGTGATAAGGGGGGATGGATGGGGGGAACACCCTTATGGGGAAGGAGGAGGAGGAGGGGATAAGGGTATTATGGATAGGAAAGCAGGAAAGGGAATAACATTTGAAATGTAAATAAATATATCTAATAAAAATGATTTATTTTTTTTTAAAAAAGGAAAGAAAGGCATTAAGAAGAACACATCACATCATAACAGTTTTGGTATATCTGAATGCAGTGGGGAAAGACTGAATTCTGTTGGATCTAGCTAGATCTTCTCTGTTACTTGAAGAGAACTAGTATCAACCTTCATTAATGTCACGCAACTCTACATTAACATGAAACAACTTTAAAATTGTATGAAGTTTTCTAGATTTTAATAATAGTTTACTTTGCAATTCTATAAGTCACTTTTACAAAATTAATACTGCATACTGCATCAATTTTATATATAATCAAATTTTGTGTTTGATTCCTCTAAGGGAATATGCCTTTTCTGTCTGTGACCACATTACTATTACTGTACCTTTCCTTTCTACTGTTTGTATTTTCATTTTCATATGCCTCAGTGTCTATGACAAGGCTTTCTCTTATCTTACCAACTGACTTCTTTCTATTTTCTTCCTTTCATTTTCATTATTCTTATCTTTCTATAATAAGTAGTTTCAATACCTGTTGATGGAGGGCTGAGATATGTATTGTCAAACTTCTGATACTGTGGTCAGTAGTTTATTTGAATAAAAAGTACATTGGTTAATAATAAGAATTACGGACAATTTATATAATACCTTTCTTAATTAGAAAAAAAATGGGAAGACTTGCAATAACAACCATGGTTTTAGATAGAAGTTAATTTAAAGCTGGAGAGAGGGGAGGGAAAACTTGCTTGTGTATTTTTTACCTTATGCTTATACAATGTTTTGTAAGAGGGAGTTCAAATCCTAGATTAAATATGCAGTTATTCACAGAATAGAAATTGTTATCTATGTAGAAAGTAACTAAATGGTTTATATAGCTCCCCTAATTGTCTGTTACAGACACATTTTCCCATGATCACTGAAGAAGAAAAACGTTCCTGTTGAACTGCTAGTATGCTACAGACTGCCTCCAGGGAGATTTTCCAATAGAGCAAAGTGATGAGAGTGAACATTTAATCATGCTCATATCCAGTTCATTGTTAGTTACTTCTCTTTCTTTTGGTTACTATACCATTTCCCTGCTTTTCTTTTTCTTTCTTTCTTTCTTTCTTTCTTTCTTTCTTTCTTTCTTTCTTTCTTTCTTTCTTTCTTTCTTTCTTTGTTAAAAGTACTCTGTAGCCAGTATAAGGACTGACTCAGTGAAAGCATTTGACACCATGGTGTATGATCTGAGTTTTTGAAAACCAGCTCTTGTAAATTGTCCTCTGAGATCACTTGATCATTGTAATTTACACACACACACACACACACACACACACACACACACACACACACACACACACACAAACACAGGCACAAAAAATAAGAAAATAAATAAATAAAAATATATTTTAAAAAAAAGAGAGAAAGATGAGAACTCAGATCCTGGTCTAAAATCATTTGTCCTATCAGTAACAGATATGAACAACTTATCCCTTTTTGTCTAGAAAGTATTTTTCACAAAAACATGTCCACAAAAAAGTTAGTTTGACTGAACCATATTAATGTTTTTCTTAAGAAAGCTCTAATTTCACATAAGAATAATAAACCTCTCAATTACATATTTCAAAAATGAGTCTAAAGTTATAATGTATGAGTAAGTGCATCTATGGCCTCTATTCCTTTCCTTGGAGTAATCTTAAATACATGGAATTAAATTTTCCTCATACTAAAGAGACAAAAATTATAAACATCTTTACATATATATAAGCTTTTTAAATTCTACTTCTGACTAATTGTATAAAATACAAACCAGAGTTGCTAATTGGAATTGTTAGATTTCACTTTAGTTTGTTTTTATTGAGGGGTTGTTTTACCATTTCTATTTACTTTATTTACTAAGACCACAGTAACTTCACTGTAATCACAGGGAACATGTAACATGAATATGCTATGTGATTTCAAATATAATTTAAAGAAGTTCGTTTAAAAATACACCTTATTCTGTTATCTTTGCTTTTATAATTATTAAGGCTCTCAAGTTAATTATAAATTAACAATTAGAATTATTTATTTTAGTCAATACAAAATTTAAATATTTTATTAAATCATTAAAACAGTATTCATGAAAAATGCCATTTACAACAGAAAGAAAACATATTTTAAACAAAAAGTGTACCTTCCCTTCGAGGAAGAAAATTAAAGAATCAGGACATAGTGGCACAGAAAAAGCTGAAGTTCAATGATACTTGCATTTTTGAATATAATCTTAAATACTAAGAAATGTCCTTGCCAATTGAACTACATTAGAAGACCAGATCTAAATCCCAAATGATAGAATCCAAGCAAACTAAACAGAAGCAATGCAAAATGCACAGAAGACCAAGTACAATCCGAGAAACCATGAATAAAAAGAATCATCATACCTGATTTCAAATTTTGCTACAGAGCCCTATTTAACAAACTTTGCATGACACTCACACAAGTTCGGTCACATAGATTAATATACCAGATGACCGCACAACTATAGCCATTTCTTTTTGACAAAGCTTTCTAATGAGCACATTGTAAAAGAGATTGCATTTTCAATAACTGTTGTTGAGAAAGCGGTATATCTGTCTGTCTGTCTGTCTACCTAACACCTCTCTGACAATTTCTCTTTCTCTCCCTATATCATCTATCTATGTATCTATGTATCTATCTATCATCTATCTATGTATCTATGTATCTATGTATCTATGTATCTATCTATCTATGTATCTATCTATCTATCTATCTATCTATCTATCTATCTATCTATCTATCATCTATCTGTCCATGAATGAAATCATCCTCTTTCTCTCACTTTGAACAAAATTCAGCTCCAGGTAGATCAAAACCCTCATAGATTACAAGAAGATGTGGCAAATGCTTCATTATATAAGCACTGGCAAGAGTTTTTAAAATAAGTTTCCAGTAGGCAAGGAAATAAGGTCATTTAGTAAATAAAAGCCAATGAAATTAAAAAGTTCTGTATATAAAAGAAAGCTGCCAGTTAGTAAAGAAGTATTGA
Organism: Rattus rattus; assembly: GCF_011064425.1. NCBI lineage: Eukaryota > Metazoa > Chordata > Mammalia > Rodentia > Muridae > Rattus > Rattus rattus. Next base: position 104,176,210 of record NC_046157.1, on the reverse strand, counting down.
ATACAATGAGAGAAAGCCATTTCAGACAGTCAAAAAAAGATGATTGATACCTATAACATATAAAGAAGAACAAAACCCAAAACATGAATAAAATAAATACATCAGTTAAAATGGGTTATGGAACTGAACAACAAATTTTCAAAAGGAGAAATATACATGTCTCATAATAAATATATCTAAAGGTGATGAACATTCTTACTCTTCTAAGAAGTGCAGCAAATTCATATAAAAGCAACTTTACCATTTCCTCTCACCCAAGTCCAGAATGGCCTTCATTAGAAATACAACCAACAACAAATGGTGTTGTGGAAATGTTAAGCCAAAAATTTCTACATGGTGTTGTTGGACATGTAAACTAGAGCAGCCATACTGGAAATCAGTCCTGGGGTTTATAAAAACACTAGAAATAGTATTACCATATGACCTACTTATACCATATCCAAAGAACTTTAAAATGTTACTCAGCTTTTAAGAAAAATAAAACAATGAAATCTGTATATAAATAGATGAGCCTAACTTAAAAAAGGGAAACAGAATGAGATCACTTCAATCCAGGAAAATAAAAGCTGCATATGTTTTATCTCATATGGTTAACCTAATTTCAAATATTTTTTGAATTTAACTCTGAGCACAACTGGAAGCCAAAATATTCAAAGTGGGATAGCAGAGGGTATTCATTAAGAATGGATGGATAGTATGCCGTAGGTAAAATATAGTGAGGGAAAGTATGAAAGATGGAAAGGTATAAGTGGGCAGGGCTTAAAGATAATTAGATATATTGGGATAGTTTTTGGTGCTAAAGAAAGGATATATGGGAAAGGCATTTGAAAGCCTATTACCTAGAAATTCAATTAAGAATAAAAATAAAAGCATAACAGATAGTATGATAAGGAAGGAGATAAGAAATACTGCAAGCTAAAGGATCAAGTGTGGTGAGTCGATGTGCAGGAAAATTGTAGGCTAAACCCTTTGTAGTAAGTGTACCTAAATGCTTTAAACTCGCATCAAGCCCAAGCCCAGCATCCACCAGAGTTATTGGAAAGAAATGTTAATGGGCAAAGGAGGACATGGACCAGTTTATAAATAGATTTTGGAGCAAATCCAATCTCTGTTGTCAGGATATAAGCACTTCAGTTTGCATGAATCGGCAGCAGTACCTCGATTCACTTGCAAACACCATTCATACAATAGCAATGGCAGTTCCATTCAGAAGAAACCTAGAGGTTCTGCCAATCTACTGGAGTCCATTGAAGCTGCAGGGAGCCACTGGAACACCACCAACTTTGGTACATTTTTCTCTAAGAAGTCATGACAAACGATGATTAGCAAAGAGTCGTAAGGTAAACCGATACCACAAAGAGCAAAGACCAGGTTCAGCAAAGCCAAAGTATGATCAGCAAAATGTAACAAGGTGAACCAAGCCTTGTCCACTATCTGTTGGGTTGCATTTATACCCTTTCCAAACATCACATGTTCTCTCAAGCATCCACTCTAGCAAAGCATCACATGCCCTTTTTTTCCACGCTGCTTCCAGAAAGACACCACATGTCTGCTTCAGCAAAACCATCATCTTGTAAGACAGTTTCCAGGAAAATATCAGATGACACAATTGAGCAACCAGAAATTTCCACTTCAGAGCGTTGCAAGTAGGAGGTAGATTAACCAGAGCTAAGGCTATATTAAAACTTGTAATTAAAAGAATGCACTAGTCCATTAGATAAACTTGAAATATATTTAAATAAGAAAAAAGTTTTAAGGGGAATATACTGTATTGGTAGAATGTACTGCTCTGTGAAAGCAAAGGGAAATAAAAAGAAATTTCAGTGTGAGACAGATTATCTTCCTGTAAGTTTTTGGTGTTGTTTTATTTTTGTTTTCTTTGGTGTATGTTTAATGAAGAAGATATGGAAAACAAAACAAAACAAAATAAAACGAAAAACCCTGTCAGTGTTGTCTTTGGTTACCAACTATCATGGCACAGTAAGACCCCATTGCTGAACATACCACACAATTTCTTGGAGGACATAGAGAAATCAATCTCAAACTGACCATTAAATTTTCTCCCTGCTGTCTAGCTTTCATAGAACCAAAACCGTGCTATGCAGGAAACTAACCTAGAAAAAACTTAATGGTCTCACCCAGTATGTGACCCTGCGTGCTGTATTACACACCTGGCAGGCAAGACCTGCTCACTGGTACAACGAGTGACTAAAACACATTATATATATATATATATATATATATATATATATATATATATATATTCCCTCCTTTGGAGTTGATAGTAGAACCACAGTAGAAAATTAATATCTGGTATGCTAACATGGTCAGGGAAGTCATAGGCCCTGGTGTAAAACATGTATGGTTTGCTTTCTAGTCATACCAAATTGTCTTCTAAATATCTGTGTGTATAACCATGGAACTGTGCTGTTCACAGTCTTAATGAGTTACAAGTCTTATGATAGTGGTCAGTAATCAATATAAGTAGTCAAAGTGCTTAAAATAAATGTTCGTGACGCATCTTTTTGCAATCCCCTTGTCAAGAGTCAAGATACATTACAGAAGAAAAAGACTCGACTAAAACAGCCATGAACTCACAGTGTCTTTAGTTGCCTGCACAAGATCAAACCAACCACAATTCTAGCATAGAGGAAAAACTCAAGAGTCCACAACATTTACTAATGGTGGAGTGCCTGGAGAGATAGACTCATTCTAATAGAGTGAGGCTAGTTGTAGGTTGCTTATGCTTCTATTTATGACCCTGCTTTCATGCAAATTTGTGTAGTCCTAAATCTTCTGAAAGGTTTTTTGCTGTCTGTTTGGTTTTTGCCCAGGGTTTTTGTTTTTGTTTTTGTTTTTATTGATAGAAGTTAAAAGGGAGAATATTTGATGAAATAAAGCAGGAAACGCAGAAGAAAATTTGAGAATGGATGAGATCATATGCTTTTATGTGAAATAATTAAATCCCCCAATGAAATAATAACAATAATAATGATAATGAAAATGTATGTTTCAAGCAGTAGAGATACTTGTAGCTAGATTCATGTATTCTGTGGCAATATAGATATTAAACAAGTTATTGAATCAGTCCACACGTCAAGTAGTTAAGGAAAGCTAAAGAAAATTGAATGAGGGTGCCTTTACATAAAGGTTTAAAGGTTTAATGTTATGTTTTGTGTGTGTGTGTGTGTGTGTGTGTGTGTGTGTGTGAGAGAGAGAGAGAGAGAGAGACAGAGACAGAGACAGAGACAGAAACAAAGAGAGACAGAGAGACAGAGAGAGAGAGAGAGAGAGAGAGAGAGAGATCTAATAGGTTTTATTAGGGTTATGTACAGAAGTGTTATGTGGACCATTCATTCAGAGGAACATGAGTATCTTACTAATATTTATACCACTGAAGAAAATATTTCTTCTGTACCACTGACCGTTATCTATATACAGGTTCTCAGAAGAAAATGGATATCTAAGGAGGCAGTCCTTGTTCCATGACAGACTACCTATAACACAGTATTGGGGAGATCACATTTAGGTAACCATAGCTACCATATGTTAACGGTAATAACTTGTCCTGCCCAGAAACCAGCATTGCACAAATTTCTTTACTCCTTCTAGCTCTTGCTTATGTACTTTCTACCTCATAATATGTTTTCTTCTTGAGCCAGGGAGGGGAAGTGACATCCATGTGCTGATAATTACAAAACGTATGCAAAATACAAAATGTATTTGTCTTTCTGGGTTCACTAAGATTTCTTTAATAACATTCAGAACGATCTGAATAGGAATTTAGTACAAGATACCAAGAAAAATCAAGAAGTAAGAAACTGTTTCTGCAGAATTATTAACAAAACAATTTCTATTTCTATATTCTTGTTCTATCCACTACATTGATTTCTTCTATGTTCACCTATTTCCAAGAAATCACAGAATTCAACAACTTCCAAGAAGTCTGGTGGTTTCTATACACATTGCACTCAAACACATGGGTCAAGACATCCATATATGCTATTTGTCAAATTATTTTTCTTAAGACTTCATTGTATCTAGAACACATTGTTGGTGTCTGAGACAATTCTTATAATTATCTCAAAACAATAAGCTTAATAAAGGCAATTTGTGAAATTGCAGAAGAAACAATATAATTAAACTTGGCAAGATCTATTAGTTACTCATATTTAAGCAATTATAAACCGCAAATATTTTTAGTAAAACTAAAATGAATACCAAATTACGTGAATATATTGAATGAAATAAGTCTACTTCCATTGTAGTGGCATTGAAAGCTGGTACAACCACTCTGGAAAACAGTCTAGAAGCTTCTTAGAAAATTGGATATAGTACTACCTGAGAACGCAGATATACCATGCCTGGGCATATACCCAAAAGATGCTCTAAAATATTAAAAGGACACATGCTCCACTATGTTCATAGCAGCCTCATTTATAATGCCAGAACCTGGAAAGAACCCAGATGTCCCTCAACAAAGGAATAGATACAAAAAGTGTGGTACATTTACACATTAGAGCACTACATAGCTATTAAAAACAATGACTTCATGAAACTCATAGACAAATGGAAGGAACTAGAAAATATCATCCTGAGTAAGGTAACCCAATTACAAAAAATCACACATCGTATGCATTCACTGATAAGTGGGTATTAGCTCAAAAGCTCCCATTACCCAAGATACAATCTATAGACTACATGAAGTTCAAGAAGAAGGATAATCAAAGTGTGTGGATGCTTCAGTCCTTCTTAGAAAGGGGAACAAAAATATTTATAGGAGGAGAGATGGAGACAAAGTTCAGAGCAGAGACTGCAGGAATGGCTATTCAGAGACTGTCCCACCTGGGAATCCAGCCCAGATACATACAGCCACCAAAACTGGACAATATTGCTGATGCCAAGAAGTACATACTGACAGGAGCCTGTTATGGCTGTCTCCTAAGAGACTCTGCCAGAGCATGACAAATACAGAGGTGAATACTCACAGCCAAACATTGAACTGAGAATGGGGTCCCCAAGGAGGAGTTACAGAAAGGATTGAAGGAGCTAAAGGGGTTTGCAACCCCATAAGAATAACAATACCAACTTCCATAGTTGCCAGGAATTAAACCTCTACCCAAAGACTACACATGAACAGACCCATGGCTCCAGTTGCATATATAGCAGAGGATGGCCTTGTTGGGCACCAATGGGAGAAGCCTTTTGTCCTGACAAGGGTGGACTTCCCAGGGTAGGGGAATGTCATGGCAGGGAGGCAGGAAGGGGTAGGTGGATGGGTGGGGGAACACCCTCATGAAGAAGAAGGAGGGGCATGGGATAGTGGGTTTATGGAGGGGAAACCAGAAAAGGGGATAACATTTGAAATTTAAATAAATAGAAATTATCCAATACATTTTTTTTTAAAAATGACTAGCTTATTCTGTCTTAGCAGAACTCAACTGTCCTCACCTGTAATATGTGTCTTCTCCAGAACTTTACAGGTAGGTAGGAGAAATAGGCAATTTCTGCTCAGGGGCCACCTAACAACACGCAATGTACAATATCACCTGGAGTAGAGATGTTCAGCTGCTTCTTTGAATCCACAAACAGGGAGCAGTTAGGATCAGCTATGTCTCAACACTTGAATACATAACATTAAATATCAAAAAAAAAAAAGCAAAATGCCAGACGTATTCTTTTCATGTTTTTGCAAATTTCCATTTTACATATTAATTGTTTATATTTGGTTGAGATATTATCTAAAGTAATATTCGATAGAGGACTAACATGTACATGAATCTCATATCACATCTGATAATGTGTATCAATCAAAAATTAATAAATTTAAACATCTCTTATTTGCATCTTTGAAACACTAAAACCTTTTTAATCCCTACTGAAAAAGTTTTTATGGTCATTTTCTCTTTACAACTAAATTCCGTTTTGTTTCAATGTCACAGTGAGATAGATGTCTGAATGCGATTGACTTCTTTTCAGTGTTACAACTATTTGCTAATTTTAATTCTTCCAATACTTGAAGTACTATGTAAGATATTTTACCAATGTACAGCTTTACATCATTTAGCCCTTTGTTTTAAAACCCTTAATCATTGGAGCCCATCATAGCATAGAAATAAACCCCATAATAATCTTAGCTAAATTAGAAATGACGATAAGTAACCAGCTCAGGTTTCATGTATGTAGTCAGTGTTCACATACGCACTGACCCTGTGCATCAGAGGAAAGGGATTTTATTTCAACGTCAATCTTTCAGTTACTTTTTCCAGCCTTCCAAGAATTTCCGTTGAAATAATCTAAAATAGCCCAATATTAGAACAATGAATTTTAACAAAATCCTACCCAATAGCACACACCAAGGTGTCAGTAGGTTGTAACAAATGAAGTTGAATTCTAGCAGATTTAGTTCGTTTCTTTGTTACTGTGATCAAACACTGTCCAAACACAATGCAGCAGAGGAAAGACTGGCTTTGGGATCAAGGTGACAGACCATCATGAATAGAAACCATGGAAGGAACTCAAGATGGGAACCTAGGGGCAGAAAAAGAAGCAGAGAGCAGAAGGAGTATTGCTTACTGGCTGAGACTTCAAGGTATGTCCAGCTTGTTTTCTGAGACAATCCAAAACTGATTTCCCAGGGCTGACACCACCCACAGAAGTCTGGGCTCGCAAATCAATATTATATTAACTAGCACCACAATACCTTGAAAGGAAGAGAAGGGAGAGAGAGATGCAAACAAAGGGGGGACCTCAGAGAGACTCAGAGAGACAGAGAGACAGAGAAAGGGGTAGAGAGAAATAGAGAAAGAGAGAGATGCCTTAAAACCCCTGAGAGAAACTTGATTACCAGTGAAAGCTTGAAGTGAAAGAAGGAAATATCCTGCACACTCTAAAGGAAATACAAAAAGAGAGAAAGGCCATTCATTTTCACACCCTTACTTAATTGTTTTCCAGAGAGAGATGGGAAGGTCCACGAGTTTTGATTTGTCCTGTGCTGGCCTAAAAAGAAAAGACACAGCAATTGAGTCAGACTCTAAAATTTATCTTGCAGTTATATGATAAGGAGGAAGGCAAGTCCTTTCTTTATTTTTGGGACCCTTGTACCTGAGCCACCAGTGCTTTCTCAAAGAAAGGCTAGTGCACATACAGCTTGAGTTCTAGGAGAGAGATAAGTTTAGAGCAGTGGTTTTCAACCTTCTGAATGTTGAAACCCTTTAGTAAATGCCTGCTGTGGTGGTGACCCCAAACCATAAAATTATTTTTGTTGCTACTTCATACCTCTAATTTTTCTTATGTTATGAATTATAAAATCTGTTTTCTGATGATCTTAGGCTACCCCTTGAAAGGATTGCTCACCCCCAAGGGTCATGACCCACACTTTGAGAACTGCTGATCTACAGGCTCTGTGATCTAATTTGTAAATCATCACAAAGATGATCTGCTGAAAAGGAGTAGGTTCACTTCTACCATTGAGATCTTGCTTGGAAGTTGCTTTCAGAAATTTCAATGATAGCTTTATCTTGTACAAAGGCCAACTGGTATTACCTAGTATTACTGATCAGTATTTCACAAATTTCGGGTTCTGTGTCTTAGTACAAAGGACCAGTCAGAGACACATGGAGAGCAGCAAACAAAGCAAGAAAATGTATTTTTAAAAACATATACCTGTCATTCCCCTCCCTATATTGGAGCATGAAGCCTTCACAGGGAGGCAGGAGGGAGTTGATGGGTGAGGGAGCACCCTCATGGAGGCAGGGGGTGACGGGATGGGATAGGGCATTTCTGGAGGGGAACTGGGAATGGGGATAATATTTGAAGTGTAGATAAAAAAAATCCAATTAAAAAAAAACCTATATGTGCAGTGGAGGAAGCAGCCAAACTGGGGTATTGTTTCCAATATTTCAGTAGTTTTAATGTACAAAGGTTTGGTGGATTAGGGCTCATCTGCATAGTGAAGGTTTTATTGCACACGTTCCTTATGTTACTTACAACTTCATGCCTTACATGTTTCAACAGCATCTTCAAACTCCACCCTGGCCTGAGTATGTTTATGAGCCTTCTCTACTCAAAGACAAGCTGAAGTACAACTGTACCTGCGCTAGCAAGGTGAGGCAGTTTTAGTTGAAGTTGGCTGGGGGTAGGAGGGACCTTCAGCCATTTTCTTTGCCAACTTGTTCCTTTCATGGAATAATTTCACAAGCCTCTGCCCAATTCTCCTGCACCAGTATCCACTACACATGGCTACAGTACTTCAAACTATAATTTATAATATAGTTCATTTGTCTTACTAGCAAGAGAGCATTTCTGCCATTACAGAGAATCCTCTTGGGTACTCTGCATCCTTAATCTACTTTATTCTTGTGCAAAATGCTTTTCATCTTGTGCTATTACATTATGCATCTTTCCATTTATCTGCTTAGCTGTACTTGTCACTGAAAATCTTTACAAACTAACACTAGCCTACCAACATGCTGCTGTAGGTATAGCTGCCATTCTGTTGGCTCTTCCAACTTCTTGATATGTATTCAAGTCTGCTCTGTGGTGTCCTGTTTACATGAACAACTGTCACTCAATTACCCACCTAGATTCTTTTTCTCTGGAAGGGTGAAGACACATCCCTTACTTTCTTTCTTGAATCACTCACCTATTGCCTCCGAGCATTCAGATATTATTTTTAAAGATCAAGAACAGCCAACTTTATTCCAAGGAAATTCACTCAATGATTTACATATATTGAAAACTAAATATAGCATGAATCATGGGAGTCAAGCCTTTAAACTTGTAAGAGTGGATAAGAACATTCGGTTTCTGAATGACAGAATTTAGTATTTTGACTCTTCATCTAACTTGGTTGTTGATGAGACAATTGACAAGATATTTAATCTTTTCAAAATTTAATTTTATTTTTAATTTTATTTATTTAATTTTACACTCCAGATTTTATTCCTTTCCCAGTCCACCCCCTCACCCGACTGCTACACATCCCATATCTCCTCTCCGCCCATAAATCCCCTCCCCCACCCCTATCTCCATGAGGATGTCCCCATCCTATCCAACCCACCAGAATTATAAACTTCCTGGGGCCTCCAATCCCTTGAGTGTTAGGTGCATCTTCACTGATTGAACCCAGATCCGAGAGTCCTCTGCTGTACATGTGTTGGGGGCCCCATATCAGCGCTGTATGCTACCTGGTTGGTAATCCAGTGTCTGAGAGATCTTGGGGGTCCAGGTTAATTGAGACTGCTAGTCCTCCTACACAGTTGCCCTCCTCCTCAGCTTCCTCCAGCTTTTCCCTAATTCAACCAGAGGGGTCAGCAGCTTCTGTTCATAGATTGGTTGCACATATCTCCATCTGACTCTTTCAACTGCTTGTTGGGTCTTTTGGAGGACAATCATGGTAGGTCCCTTTTTGTCTATGACCCATAGCCTTAGTAATGGTGTCAGGTCTTGGGGCCTCCCCTTGAGCTGGATCCCACTTTGTCCTATCATTGGACCATCTGTTCCCCAGGATCTTCTCCATTTCCATCCCTGCATTTCTTTCAGACAGGAAGAATTAAGGGTCAGAGTTTTTACTTTGGGATGCAACCCCATCCCTCACTTGATATCTTGCCTTTCTGCTGGAGGTATACTCTACAAGTTCCCTATCCCCACTATAGGGCACTTCATCTAGCACCCCCGACACTCCCTTGAGTCCTGGGAGTCTTTCACTTTCCAGGTCTCTGGAACATTCTCCCAATCTCCTCCCTCCCAAGGTTGTCTGTTTCCATTCTTTCTGCTGACACTCAAAGCTTCACTTTTCCCCCGACCCAATACCAGATCATGGTCCCCTCTCCCCCATGCCCATCCCTTTCCCCTCCCCTGTGCCTCCCTCCCTCCCCAATTGTAGTTGCTTTCTTCTACCTCCCAAGTGGGACTAAGGCATCCTCACTTGGACCTTTCAGCTTGTTTGGTCCTTTTGAGTTCTATGGACTATATCTTGGGTATTTCGTACTTACTTACTTACTTACTTAGTTTGTTTGTTTGTTTGTTTATTTATTTATTTATTTGGCTAATATGCACTCAACCTCTTTTAATATTTTCAAATTGGTAATTAACCATTCTCCAAGGTTGCTAGGGAGATATTCTAAAGTACTATACATAGTATCTGTTTTTTTTCCCAAGTAAACATTAGCTGAAATATTTCACTGTTTATTTTTTCTTTCCTGAAAAATTTTAAAGGCAATATCTCTACTTTTGTAAATGTGCCTTAAATCAACTACTGTTACTGCTCGTACACTTTTCTACATTTGGGCACCAGCAAGTCTCCTTAAATTATTGAAACAACCTCCAACTTTTGTTCTCAGCTAAATTACCCATACTGTCACAGTATCAAATAACTTCCTTTTTTTATGGTAAAATTGATAATACTCATGATTTTCTTTGTTAAAATTCAAAGTACAAGGAATACAGTTGGTAAAGTGTTAGCATGTGTCTACCCTTAAAAACAAACCACGATTGTCTTGTCTTCAAGGCCATTTGTTCATCTGGATACTCAAGCTTCAACCACATGAGGTAGAGTTTCCTATTTTCATATTCTTTCTTCTGAGTGTAACCTTTAATATTTCCTCTCTAAATAGATGACCCCTTCTCTTTGCTGTCCTGGATATTTCAATTGAGATGTCCTATCAGTTAAGCATGGGTACAATGCCTATCTTTAGTACTCCAGCACTTTTTTTTCTCATCAAGAAGCTGATGGGCCTCTGATAAAATGACTGTGACAGACCCAGGGGAGTATATGATTTATGAAGACAGGAACTAACAAGTATTGTTCTACTGATTTCATCTACCATAGGCAAATGTCTAATTAATGCTCAATGAACCTCTGCTAAACAGGCTTCTTTTAAATAGCAGTAGTCATTTTCTAACCATTGCAGATTCTTTAAAATACAAATTTCATGAAATTGGCTTTTAAACAACACAATATTTTATTTTTCTTCTGGTAAACTCATTCTACATCAGTAGTGTAGTAGATTTTTACACTACCTGCCTGTTCCTAGTTCCACTTAGATCAGGTATTTGATTTGAAAAAATATACACATGCTATACTGCAGACTGGCTTGGAATACATGATCCTACTTCAGTTATTAGAGTTCTGGCAACTCAGCTACAGTCTGCCATACCTGTCTAGACTTGTGTTTTGACCATTCCCATTCCATTTAGTGTGTTAGTTCCAACTTCTCTCTATTCTTAGAATGTCTAGATACAAAGACAGAGAATCCTTGACTTTTTGCTTTAGCCAAATATTGTCCCATTGGCTACATGCGATGGCACTCATAACTGGGAGGACTAAAAGAGGCTGGGAAGGAAGGCAATTCTTGTTTCAGCATAAAATTGAGCAAGGTTCTTAAAACCTCTTATGTGGTTTGTTGAAAACACAGAAACCCAGACAAAAATGCTGATAAAACTACATCCAAGAAACTGCTTCCTGCTTCTTTTATGCTATCTCCCATTGCTCGACTTGTACTTTTATAATATTGATCTTTTGACATGCTGCATATCTCGTTTAAATAGGGAAAAATGAAAGGTTAAAGAGTTTGCACTCCATTTGTATAAGTACTTATTATCCCAGATTTATTTTTTAACCTTCACTCAAACTTGGCTTTCCACCAAGCTGATGGAATTGATTAATGGTTGATGAGAAAATATATTAATTTAGTTATTTTCTGGATAATTGTTTCTACTCAAAGGCAAATGCTATGTATTTTTTTTCTTTTTTTTCAAAAGGATATTTTATTGAGCCAGGACTACAGTTTTCATTATATGACATAAACAAGAGAAAAGTATTTTGTCATACTTGTGAAAGATGGCACTCCATGACCAGTGTGGAACTGGGTATGGCTCCTAGTGTTTGGCCTACTCCCAGTGCTAACAGGGTATCTTTTATTGAAGAAGGGTAACAATTTCATGAGTTCATTTGGTAAGATTCAAACACAAAGCACCATTTAATTTCAGCACCTCATTTAATCTATCTTCATATACAGTAGCATCAGGGAGTGACACATGTCAAATTGGATATTCTAGAATTGACATTATTGGCAGTAGAACTTATACAGACTATTGCTGAGCAAAATGATGATCATTTTCTCATACGGTTTCTTTCTCCTGACTGTGTGTGTGTGTGTGTGTGTGTGTGTGTGTGTGTGTGTGTGTGTGTGTGGTGTGTGAAAGGGAAAGGCTGATTTAAAGTTTAAGACGAGAGCCTTCTGCTCCAGCACAGGTCATATCGCACCCAGATCTACAACACAAGTCATATTATCCTGTTTCCATACATCTAATAGAAGCCCCTAGATCAACCAGTGGCCACACCAGCACTGAGGTCCTCTGGTAAGTCCACAGACTATGGGCCACCAATACTCCCTCAAAGCCTGCCCAGCCTTCTGCAATGCCCTCTAGTCTCCTCATTATACTATCTGACTCATATCTCCAGTGAAAGTTCCATGCTCCACCCAAGGTCACCCTGGCATACAGAACCACAGAAACACTGCAAGCATACCAGAGGACAAGCTGGTTCCCAGAATTCCAGAATCCATCTCAGAATTTATTCAGCCACAGGCAACTCCATCCAGATGACCACTGAAGAAACAGAAACTAAGGAATGAGATACCTATCCAACAAAGACAAACTCAAAATTTAACACTTAGACCTACAATCACTGTGAACCTAGATACCAAGACATCAGGGTAGGAACAAAATTAGCAGTAGCTATGGTAATATATCACCACCAGAATTCACTCATCCTACAACAGCAAATCTGAATATTCCAATACAGCTATTGCATAAAAAATTATGTTTAAAAACTTTATAGAAATCTTTTAAAGAGGAAATGAATAAATCCCCTTTAAACATCCAGGAAAGGACAAACGAAAAATAAAGAAAATGAATAAATCTCCTAAAGAAAGATAAAAGAAACAGTTGAAGGAAATAAATAAATGTTCAAGACCTGAAAACAGAAATAGAGTCAATAATCAACAGAAACTGAGATAATTCTGGAAAAGGACAATCTATGTAAGTGAACATGAGCTACAACACAAAAATCAACAGCAGAATACAATACATAGAAGAGAAAATTTTCAGACATTGAAGATATGAAAAAGAAACACACTAAATAGTCAAAGAAAATATTAAAACAAAACAAAACAAAAAAAACAAAACAAAAAAACAAACAAACAAAACAACCTCTGACATAAACCCTCTAGGGCATCTGGGACACCATTAAATACCAAACCTAAGAAGAAGAATAATAGGGATGAAAGAAGGAGAAAAATTCTAATTTAATAACCCAGAAAATATTTTTAAGAATATCACAGAATAAATTTTTCCTAACTTTAAAAAGCACATGCCTATAAGAGTTCAAGAAGCTTATAAAATGCCAAATTGATTGGACCAGAAAAAGAATATCCCTTAAACTCATAATAAAACACTAAATACACAGACCAGGAAATAATATTAAAAGCTGTAGTGGGAAAAGTCCAAGTTACATCAAAAGGCAGTTAGATTATACCCAGTTTCACAATAGGGATTTTAAGACAGAAATGCCTGAACAGATGTGTTGCACTCTCCAAGGAAGCATGGACGCCAGTCCAGACTATTATACCCAGCAAAACATTCAACTACCAAAGATGGAGAACACAAGATATGCCACGATGATGTATACTTTAAACAATATCTATTCACAGATATATACATACAGAAGGCAATAGAAGAAAATCTCCAATCTAGAGAAATAAACTACAGCCATGAAATACAGGCAATAAATAATCTAATATCAGCAAAACCTTAGGAAGGGAAATATATACATGTGTGCACACACTCATATATAAACACACACACACACACACACACACACACATATTGAACACCACTACCAAAAATGTAATAAAAGGAATTCACAATCATTTGTCTTTTGATATCTCTCAATATCAATGAACCTAATTCCCAAATAAAACGATACATACTAACAAAGCTGATGTGAACATAGGATCCATTATTCTTCTGTATACATGAAGTACAGCTCAATATCAAAGACAGAATAGACATTACCTCAAAGTAAAGTATTTGAAAAAGATTTTTCAAGCATATGGATTACAGATTCATCTCAGTATCTCATGAAACATTCTGCAAAGTTGACCAAGCTCTCACAAATCAAGTCTCAACAAATATAATAATATTGAAATAAACCCTTGTATCCTATCAGACCACCATGGATTAAAGGTGGACTTCAACAACAGAAACAATGAGAAGCCTACAGACTCATGGAAACTAAACAACTCTCTACCTAATACGTATTTGGTTAAGTCAGAAATTAAGAAAGAAATTAAAAAGTCCCTGCAATTCATTGTACAAAATGTCAAACCAACCTAAATTCTTGGGACACAATGAAAACAGTGTTAAGAAGAAAGTTTGTAATAAGTTTTTATAAAGAAACCAGAAATATACAATGGAAAAAAAGAATAATCTTCAACAACTGGTACTGGTCTAATGGGATGTTGGTATGTAGAAGAATGCACATAGACCAATATCTATCGCCCTTCACAAAACACACCTCCACGTTGGTAAAGAGATCCACTAAATCCAGATTAACTAAACATGATAGAAGAGAAAGTGGAGAAAAGCCCGAACACATTGACACAGGAGAAACCTTTCTGAGCATAACATCAATAATAAAGGCACGATGATAAAAAGTGAATGAACTGGATTTGTGAAACTGAAAAGCTTCTGTAAGGCAAAGGACAATATAAATGAGACAAAACAGTAGCCTATACAGCAAGAAAAGAGTATAAATTCAAAATCTGTCAGAGGGTTAATATTCAAAATATATAAAGAACTGAAGGAACTAGATATCAACAAACTGAAAAATCCAATTTAAAAACGTGGTACATATCTAAGCAGAGCATTCTCTGTAGATGAGTTGCAAATGGCCAAGAAATATTTAAGAAATGTACAGCATGTTTATTCATCAGGAAAAAGTATAAGCTTGGGATCCCATCTTACATATGTCAGAAACACAGGTTACAACTTGTAGAAAGGACAATGTGGAGTAAAAGGAGCATGCTCCCATTGCTTGTTGGAGTGACAACTTACACACCCACTTTCAATGTTTAAAATGGAGGTTACTTAGATGTTGAACATTGATATACCTTAAGACAAAGCTTTACCATTCCAGAGCATATACCCAAAGGATATTCCATCCTACCACAAGGACACATGTTCCACTGTGATCAGAGCAGCTCTATTTGTAATAAGCAGAAACTTGAAACAGCCTAGAAGTCCCTCAAAGAATAAATAAAGAAAATGTGGCACATTTATGAAATGGAGTACTGTAACTCAGCTGTTAATAACTAACATATTGACATTTGTAGGGAAAGAGATGGTATTGGAAAAAAAATATCCTGAGTGAGGTAATACAGACCCAGAAAGACAAGCATAGAATCTACTCACAAGTAGACCTTAGCTGTACAGAATAATATTACTAACATCCTCAGAGGCTAAATGAAAACAAGAGTTCATGGGGAGACACATGAGCATCCCTGCAAAGGGGAAGTGGAATAGATTTCGTGGGTGAACTGGGGATGGGAGGGTGAGGGAAAAGGAGTATTCAGGGAGTGTGTGGGTGGAGAAAGGAGACACTGGTAGAGACAAGTGTTTTGAGGGGGGAGATGTAGAAACCCAATGCAGTGGAATCTCTCAAGAATCCAGGAAGGTGACCTAGGGAAGACTCCTAGATATGGAGTATACAGAACCTGAACTTGCCAGTTCTGTAACAGTGCAAGGTGTCAGTGGAGGGATTGGGAAATCAACCAAACCACAAAATCTTTAACCTACAATTTGTCCTATCTACTGGGATAAATGTGCTGCAGAACTTGTAGGAGTAGCCAGCCAGTTCAACTTGAAATCCATTTCAAAATCAGAATCATGCCTGACAATGGATGGAAGGGTGGGAACAAGAGTCTGGATAGCCCAGAGACCTAGCATAGAACAAACAAACAAACAAACAAACAAACAAGGACAAAAGCTTATGAAACGATTTTCAATTTCTAATGATCCTTTGCTATACTAGATGCTGGAACCTATCATCATCATCATCAGTGAGAGAGCTTTCATCCAGCAACAGATGGGAGCAGATGCAGAGACCAAAAACAAAACACTAAGCAGATTTCAGGGAAGTCTAAGAAGAGGGGAAGAAGGATTGCAGTTGCCAGAGGGCTTAAGGACACCACAGGAATACATACTGCTCATAGAATCCAGGAACTTGGGCTTTGGAGGATTCACTGAGGTGGAACTGACAATGTGTAAGACCTTGACCCTCTGCACATTTGTTACAGTTTTATAGCTTGGTTTCCTTGTGGGACCCCTAGCGTGGAGTGGGGATTGTCTCTGACTCTTTTTCCTGCTTTTGGTACCCTTTCCCTCCTACTGGGTTTCCTAGTCCAGTCTAAATATGAGGGGAGATAACTTGTCTTATTATAAATTGATATGCAATGTTTGATGGATATCCCTGGGAAGCCTGGCTTCTCAGAAGGGAAAGAAGAAGGCATAGGTCTGAAAGAGAGGAAAAGTGTGGAGCAAAGTCAGGAAAGAATGAAGAGAGGATAAAATGCAATCGCTATAGAAGAATTGAATTTTAAATCCAGAGAAAAATCCACATCATAATGGCATACATGCATATTATACACATAAATTCTACTCTCCAGAACCGTATACAAAGCTACAGCTAGTATACAATGATTTAAATTGATTTTTTTACTTTACCTGCTATAATTGTTATAAACATTGAATATGCTCTGCACTGATTTGGGTTTCTTAATTTTGAATTTTCACAGGCTCCTGACTCTCTACTAGGAAGCTGAAACCACATGTAAACAGAGGGATAACCACATGTACCTCAGAGCACTGAGATTCCACATCTCAGATATACATACTGAGTGAACCCCATGTCATCTCTCCAGTCAGATAAAGTAGGTTGGGAACTGGAGAGACCACTCAGCTCTGACTGCTCTTCCAGAGGTCCTGAGTTCAATTCCCAGCACCCACATGGTGGTCACAACCATCTGTAAAGGGATATGATACCTCAGTCTGGTGTGTCTGAAGAGAGGGACAGTCTAGTCATATACATAAAATAAATAAGTAAATCTTTTTAATAAAAGATAAAGTAGGTTTTATATTAAATGATTCTGTCCTACTGAGATCTAAGGTATTTTTTTTAACTCAAGCATGTGTGGGTGTCTCCCTATTGTGTTGTTTTGGGTTTTGTTTGTTTGTTTGTTTGTTTGTTTGTTTTTTGTTTTTAAACTCAAACATGTAAGGCTGAAATAAAACCTAGTGTTCAGGAGACAGTATATGCAATATATTTTATCATTACAATATTTTCAACCATAGATGCTTTTATCAGGATATAGTCCCATGTGGTTGCTGGTAAACTGCCCATGTCCTACTGGACGATCTCACATTCATGCACATATGGACATCATTAATTAGATTTGGGATTATTAATAGCAAAAAAAAGAAAAATTGACATGAACCTTGTAAGGAGACAAGGCAGGAAAATACTGAGGGAATTGGAGAGAGGTACTGGTGGGTGGATATGATCTGTGTACTTTTTATAAATATATGAAAATTTAATGAATAAAACCTATTAATTTTTTAAAATATATACTCCCATCAATCAAGTTGCGTCTGCCCTATACTATTTTGATAATATAAAACTGTTAGTCACATAAACTCATATTTTCAAGATTATATTTGGGATTCACATATTAAAGTTAATTTGTGCTTTGAATTATTTAATCCACAAAAATATATAGAATGTTATTTGCTATCTCAAACTTAATATACTTTTCATCAAATGCATCATCCGGTTCATTTAAACACAATAAAATCCAATTCAGCTTCTTTTATCTCACAATAAACAATCTTTTAGACTACTAAGAAGTCTGTTACAATTTCACCTAGGGATCCTTCCCATCCACAGGCACCAAACCCCTACACTATTGCTGATGCCAAGATGTGCTTCCAGACACGAACCTTGGTATGGCTGTCATCCTAGAGGCTCTGCCAGCACCTGACTAAGACAGATACAGATACTCACAGCCAACCATCAGACTGAGCCCTGGGACCCCAATGGAAGAGTTAGGGGAAGGGCTGAAGGAGCTGAAGGGGCTGAAGGAGCTGAAGGGGATTGCAACACTGTAGGAAGAACAACAGTATTAATTAACCACACCCCTCAGAGCTCCCAGGGCCTAAATCACCAAACAAAAGAGTACACATGGAGCAACCCATGGCTTCAGCTGCATGTGTAGCAGAGGATGGCCTTGTTGGGCATCAATGGGATTTGGGGGGAAGGGCCTAGATCCTGTGGAAGCTTGATGCCCGAGAGAAGAGGGATGCTAGAGGGGTGAGGAAGGAATGGGTGGGTAGGTGCGGGAGCATGCTTTTAGAGGCAAGGTGAGGAAAATGGGTTGGTGGGTTCAAGAAGGGGGAATAACATGAAATGTAAACAAAAAAGTTGTTAATAAAAAATGAAGAAAGAAGGCTCTTTAGTTACACGTCATAAATATAAGTGTTTACCTTTTTGTTTTTTATTAATCAACATTGTGCTTTTCTCTGTCTGATTATAGATTTTTTTGAATCTTGATATTATCACTGTAAGTATACACAGTTAGACTCGCAATAAATCATATTTACTTTGTTTTGTCTGTTAACATCGCAGTGACCTGAATGCTGTCCAGAGATCACCAGCATGTCCTAAAGTATTAAATTTAAAAAATTTAAGATGAAATTTGATCACAAAGCAAGTACACCCTATTTTGGAGATTGGTATTATTATTAACTAAAATATATTACCTTATGAAATAATAACATAATTTAATATGCCAAACATTGGTCATGTCTCCATTGAGAATTTTGTTAATGTTGTTGTCCTTTTAATAACACAGAAATGTTATGTGGATATGTTTTGTATTAATCCCTAATATGAGATTTGGGGTTGCTTCAGACTTTCCACAGCAGCTAACTATGATCTGTCTCCTGCTCTGGCAGGGGCATAAGTTCTCAGCTGAAGAGTTTGTTTGGTATTCTGGGGACTCTTCAGAGGGTGTAAAAGTGCCAATGCCCTGAGGCTTGGTGGCTACCCCTGCTACATCTTCTACTGTGGCTATTGCTGTTTGCTGGATTGTTGGTTTGAGATATCTGGACCACAAAGATCAACCTCGTCCCAAGGAAGTTGACAGTAGCTCTTAATCAGCAAGAAGTAGTCTAAACGAGATCAATGCTTGCTTTGTTTTTCCTCTTAAGAAATCTTGATGCATATGTATTACCTTTAAAAATATCCCTCAGAATTAAACAATTACTACAAAGCAACTGCTCTTAATTTCTGAATTCCCACTGGGTATTATACTCAATACTGGTTATTTTTGAGATTGAGATGTTGTAATTGATGGACCATCTGTTTTTTCTGAATATTCACATTCTTCTTTTGCTCTTGAGGATTACAAGCAAGTTCCGAGCATCTGTTTTAACCTTTCATGTAAATTAAAAAGCAAATGAAAGGCTATCCCAAACCAAATTGTAATTATGAAAACATTTTTATTTTTATACTAATAGAATTTTCTCATATTTACTAATGTACTTGTATGCAAATACTTTTATCATGTCCATGGAAATGATTATCCATCTCAAATTATCTAGTAGCAAACACAGTTTTTGAAGTTGTTTGTATGTTAAAATTATCTTGAAATTTACATGAATCTTTTTTGGTGGTCCCATGATTTCCTTGTATTCAAAGTAAATATATGTTCTCATTTCACTTACATTCTCTAAAAATCTCTAAACTCTCCAACAATGGAAGCAAACACTCATAATCCCACTATTGTAGAGGCCCAGGCAAGACAGCGAGAGGGCTATATAGAAAGATCTGTAATAATAAGAAAGCAGCCAGAATAGTATGACATTTCCTTTGTTTCTACTCTGACCTACATTCTTAGCGTTCTATAGATAAGAAAATATCAAATTATAATAATTCACCAAATAACACTGTACCAATATCATAGAATATAATTTGTTAGTGCTCATACTCTTAATTCTTCAGAGAGAGTTTATATATTCTGTGCAATGGATTTTATGTACAGCTACTGCTCCATTGTTCATACAGAAGAGGAACATGATGGGTTTTGAAGCATGTAAATATCTGGGAGGCATTACACTACCAGTGTAGTATTATTGTTTTAGTAAATTTCAGCACAGGTTACTACCCACTTCCACTTCAATGGTTTATGTTCCCCGAATGAAAGACACACACACACACACAGAGCCTTCTTATTTTGATATACCTTAAGCAGCACAATATCTGGGCAACTGTCTAACCTTCATGCTTTTAGTATTTACCTCCCACCAATAACTCCGATTTACTACTAACTAATTTCTATGGTCCATCTTGGTTGCTCTTGTCCCAGTTGAATGGCCCTCTGGGTTACATTCTCTTGGCCCCTTTACAT
Organism: Rattus rattus; assembly: GCF_011064425.1. Taxonomy (NCBI): domain Eukaryota; kingdom Metazoa; phylum Chordata; class Mammalia; order Rodentia; family Muridae; genus Rattus; species Rattus rattus. The sequence goes on along the minus strand of NC_046157.1, from coordinate 104,155,682 downwards.
GGCATCTCTGATTCCCCCTCCTGAAGTTTCTTAAGGAATGACCTCTCTTCTTTCCTCTCTTCTACACTCTTCTGAGGCGTGGCTGATCTCTCCTTTCCCTCCTTAATTCTCCTCATGGTCCCAAACCCTGGAAACCTACATCTAGCCTATCTCTCCAGCTTTCAGATGCTGGCAACTCTATTCACCAATCAGGATAAACCAGGAGCAGATACCCAGAAACTACTTGCAGACTCCATATCGTGGGGGCCCATCAATCATCATTACAAAAAACAAAAGACAAATCCTCAACAATCCCTCTTCTTAGTTCAATAAAAGGCTCTTTCCTCTCAGAAATAAATTGTACACAGTTATAACAATTATGCAAATTATAAATTATGGAATACACTTACAACATCTAGTCCATCATATTTGCCAATTTAGATAAAGTATTCAATCATCTATCCTACCTTAAAGAGTTTTACAGTTTAGTACCTAAATCATATTTGGTTTCAAGTTTTACTGCAATCTAAAAACCATCCTTTCTAAATGTAACTGGCTCTAGAATGTGGTGGTGGTAGGTTCTCCTCTAGGCTCTGTGAACTTACCTGGCTAATATTTCAGTCCCAGGCATGAAATCCCTCCTATTGAACAAGTCTTAAGGCTATAGGTAGGTTTTCTCTAGGTTCTATGTGCCAATATTGCACTTTTATGAATATCTCCTCTTGCTGGTCTTTGATGTACTTAAAGGCTTACAGCTAGATAGGGCTATTCCTTACTGTTCTCCTTTGGCAGCTTGGAAAGCATCATGAAAGCTAGCTCTCATGAAGGAGTCTTTCCAGTGAAATTCAGATCAATAACTCCAAGTCCTGTCCTATACCCAGACTGTGTGTTATCTTCAGCAATAGAATTTGAATTTATTTTTCTGGAAGGGAACAAAGGCAATGACATTAGCCTCTGGATGTAATCCTAAAGATTAATGACTCTCAAGGAGTTTTGAAAATATTTTCTAATTATTATTTTATACACTTGAAAGCAGCCAGTGAAAATGTACTAAAAGAAAACTAAGAAGCTTTTCAATAAGGCGATTTGTTTAAAAACTACAGAAATGGGTATTTTTTAGAAATTGAAAAGATGCATCTGAAAGGAAATTATGGTATCAGAGAATAAAATGTTATGGGGCATAAAGGTGCTGCACACAAACACATAATAGTTTGTTAGAATAAAAATATGAATCATATATTTAAAATTTTAAATATAATTATTTATAGACTATCTTCAAATAATCTCTTGCAATTATAAATACAACTACCAAAACATTCTGGGTATTTAGTGTAATACTAAAGATGCACCAATATGTAATATTCTATTTATTTTAATTTTATTTGTTAATTTCTTATTTTAGAGTCTCAAGTTATCACAGGCTATGTTCTATTCTAAAATCCTCATGCCTTTACTGGAATGATAATATTGCAGGTGCATTTCTTTCTTTTTTTTTTTTCTTTTTTTATTAACTTGAATATTTCTTATAAACATTTCGAGTGTTATTCCCTTTCCCGGTTTCCGGGCAAACATCCCCCTCCCACCTCCCCTTCCGTATGGGTGTTCCCCTCCCCACCCTCCCCCTATTGCCGCCCTCCCCCCAACAGTCTAGTTCACTAGGGGTTCAGTCTTAGCAGGACCCAGGGGCTTCCCCTTCCACTGGTGCTCTTACTAGGATATTCATTGCTACCTATGAGGTCAAGTCCAGGGTCAGTCCATGATATAATAGTCTTTAGGTAGTGGCTTAGTCCCTGGAAGCTCTGGTTGCTTGGCATTGTTGTACATATGGGGTCTCGAGCCCCTTCAAGCTCTTCAGTTCTTTCTCTGATTCCTTCAACTGGGGTCCTATTCTCAGTTCAGTGGTTTGCTGCTGGCATTCGCCTCTGTATTTGCTGTATTCTGGCTGTGTCTCTCAGGAGCGATCTACACTTCTGCACTTCTTTGCTTCATCCATCTTGTCTAATTGGGTGGCTGTATATATATGGGCCACATGTGGGGCAGGCTCTGAATGGGTGTCCTTCAGTCTCTGTTTTAATTTTTGCCTCTCCCTTCCCTGCCAAGGGTATTCTTGTTTCCCCTTTTAAAGAAGGAGTGAAGCATTCACATTTTGATCATCCGTCTTGAGTTTCATTTGTTCTAGGCATCTAGGGTAATTCAAGCATTTGGGTCTAATAGCCACTTATCAATGAGTGCATACCATGTATGTCTTTCTGTGATTGGGTTAGCTCACTCAGGATGCTATTTTCCAGTTCCAACCATTTGCCCATTTAGAAATTTCATTAAAGTCGTTGTTTTGATAGCTGAGTAATATTCCATTGATGTAGATGTACCACATTTTCTGTATCCATTCCTCTGTTGAAGGGCATCTGGGTTCTTTCCAGCTTCTGGCTATTATAAATAAGGCTGCGATGAACATATAGTGGAGCAAGTGTCTTTTTTTTATATGTTGGGGCATCTTTTGGGTATATGCCCAAGAGAGGTATAGCTGGATCCTCAGGCAGTTCAATGTCCAATTTTTCTGAGGAACCTCCAGACTGATTTCCAGAATGGTTGTACCAGTCTGCAACCCACCAACAATGGAGGAGTGTTCCTCTTTCTCCGCATCCTCGAAAGCATTTGCTGTCACCTGAGTTTTTGATCTTAGCCATTCTCACTGGTGTGAGGTGAAATCTCAGGGTTGTTTTGATTTGCATTTTTTATGACTAAAGATGTTGAACATTTTCTTTAGGTGTTTCTCAGCCATTCGGCATTCCTCAGCTGTGAATTCTTTGTTTAGCTCTGAACCCCATTTTTTAATAGGGTTGTCTCCCTGGCGGTCTAACTTTTTGAGTTCTTTGTATATTTTGGATATAAGGCCTCTATCTGTTGTAGGATTGGTAAAGATCTTTTTCCCAATCTGTTGGTTGCCTTTTGTCCTAACCACAGTGTCCTTTGCCTTAGAAGCTTTGCAGTTTTATGAGATCCCATTTGAGGATTCTTGATCTTAGAGCATAAGCCATTGGTGTTTTGTTCAGGAAATTTTTCCAGTGCCCATGTGTTCCAGATGCTTCCCTAGTTTTTCTTCTATTAGTTTGAGTGTGTCTGGTTTGATGTGGAGGTCCTTGATCCACTTGGACTTAAGCTTTGTACAGGGTGATAAGCATGGATCGATCTGCATTCTTCTACATGTTGACCTCCAGTTGAACCAGCACCATTTGCTGAAAATGCTATCTTTTTTCCATTGGATGGATTTGGCTCCTTTGTCAAAAATCAAGTGACCATAGGTGTGTGGGTTCATTTCTGGGTCTTCAATTCTGTTCCATTGGTCTATCTGTCTGTCTCTGTACCAATACCATGCAGTTTTTATCACTATTGCTCTGTAATACTGCTTGAGTTCAGGGATAGTGATTCCCCCTGAAGTTCTTTTATTGTTGAGGATAGTTTTAGCTATCCTGGGTTTTTGCAGGTGCATTTCTAAATACCCAAAATATGTTGTACTTTAAAATGACTCCTCAGCTCTCTTCTCTATTTTGTTCTAGTAGTTTAAAATTGATTTTATCATCACACAAATATTTGCTTAGTGAATACACTTAGTTTATGCTGAATATTTCTTAAAATATAATAGGTACCTCTCACACAGTCCCTTGAGGAACAGATAAAAACACATGTTGACATTACAACACAAATATTATCAATAAACACTCAGGTTTTTATTTATATTCATTAAATCAAGCATTTTCCTCAGATATAAGTAGATGTTTATTGAATAAGTACACTTTATATTCTATTGGTTGATATTACATTTTTATTCCTTAGAGGTGTGAAAGTCAATACAGTTTTTGTTCATGTTAGTTTACATATTAAAAATCAAGTTAAAGACGTATTAAATGGAGAACAATCTCCATTGATTGTTAAGTAGCTAAGAGAAGCACTGACACTACATGTGAATAGTTTCTCCTCTCTCTCTCTCTCTCTCTCTCTCTCTCTCTCTCTCTCTCTCTCTCTCTCTCTCTTTCTCTCTCTCCTATACACACACACACACACACACACACAAAGCCACCAGTTTTATGTTTTCAGAAAGTTGCATACAAAAGAAATGTTTTTTTTTAATTTATATGATAAATTTGTCAGAGTTAATGAGCCTGTGTCAAGCCCTTATTAAGAACTGCCCTCTATACATGCTGCATTTTCCTAAGTATTTGCCTGAGGCTGTTTTGCTCCAGAATCCATCCTGAAAAAACACAGTATATTTGTAAGAAACTATTATGCTGGTCTCATCTATGATTTCTTAGAGTTTATCTTGTAAGTTGTGATGTTTCCTGAACTGTTATCTGTGTGATGCCCTAGGAGCCACGTAATTTACTATATAATTTGAAATCATGTATTGTGATACAATCAGCATTAGTGTTTTTGTACTGACCACTACTTTGTCAATTTTAGATTGTTTGAACACCCACACTATTTCGTGATTTTCCTATGCATCATGAATTCAGAATTATGATGGGGAATAGATAACTTTAGTTAAGTAATTTCACTGTATCATTTCTGCTGAGCAAAGGACATAGCAACAATTGATTTTATATTTTGACTTCATCCTATCACTTTGTTGAAAGGATTTATGATGTGTAAGAGTTTCATAGTGCACTCATTATTGTTCTCAAATCATAAGATTATATGCCCAAATAGAAATAGTTTGGCTTCTTTCCTGTTTTAATCTCCCCATTTGCTTGGGTTTTTCATGGCCTATGACTCTGACTAGAAGTAAAAACACAGTCAATATCCTTATACAAACACTTTTTCTTCATTTTCTCCATTCATTATTTCACCTGTCAATTTAATGTACACAACATTATTATATCGTGATATGAAACTTGTGTTCTCAGTTTCTTCAATGCTTTTATTATAAAGGATGTTGAAACTTGTCCCAGGTTTCTATTACCACATTTGAAATGATTATGTGGGTTGCTTTTATATTTGAATTATTATACTATATGTTTAGTTGCATAAATGGAAAACCTTGAATCTCTATAAATTATTTACTTTATTGTATGTATCATTTTCAATGTGTGTTGAATTCCATATTAAAGTATTATACCGGTGAAACCTGCCTGAATGCTTATCAGGCTAAATGTTCTATATTTCTGTATTTTCTTATATCATTCATTTGTATAGGTGTCCTGTTAAACTGGTTTTATACAATGAATTATAAACATCCTTTTCCTTTCAGCTTCATTGACTGATTAAGGGATGTTGTTGTTTGAACATCTGCTAAATTTTAGCAATAAAAGGGCTAGAATGGCTCAATGGTTAAAAATACTGGCTACTTGTTCAGAGAATCTGAGTTCAGTTCCCACTACCCACACCTGGTGCCTGATAACTGCCTCTAACTTTACCAGGGATTTATGTACTTATTTTATTTTATTTTTGACAGATTACACATACATACATACATACATACATACATACATACATACATACATGAATATATATGTAAATATACATATGCATATGCACATATACATATACCACATGGGTTTCTAATACCCGATAAGACCAAAAGGCACCTACAGGTCACCTGAATCTGGAGTGACAGGCCATGGAGAGGCAACAAAATAGTTTCCTAGGAACTGAACCTGGCCCCTATGGCAAAACAACTCATGCCCTTGAAGAGTGAGCCACTTCTTCAGGCTCCTCTTAGGATATCATCTGTTAAAACGTATACTAATGAGTCTTTCCATTTGCCTTAAAGGAACATCTCCATTTCTATTTCCGTTTTATTCATTCTTATGGTTCTATTTATTTGGCTGCACACTTCTATCTGTTACACAGTATGTATCCTAAAGGTTTTCTCTTCTTGGGCTGAGTAATGACTGCAGAGATAGTGCAGTAACCATTGCAGCAGAGGATTCAGATTCAGTATCCAGTGCACACATGGCAACTCACAACTATTTGTAACTCTACTTCAAGGGAACTGGCAACCTTTTCTGGCCTCTGCAGGCTGAGATACACGTGTTACATAGAAAGGTATTCAGGTAAAGCATACATGTAAATTAAAGTTGATTTCAAAACTGCCAACTATTTTCTCTTCTTTAAAATTTTAATTTCCTGGAATGTTTTGGTTTTAATAAAATATTTCTGAATGATCACTTACATTTCCTTGATAATTATGAATTTATCCAATTTAATCTCACTCTAGTTTACTACCTTTCTATTTGTCAATTGTGTTTTATTTCTGTTGACCAACTTGGTCTTTTGATTGTTATTATTATTCTGTTAATCTTCAGTCCTTAATTTCTATCTTAACTTCTAGAGTTTGTTTTTGTTCAATAATTTTGATTTTTCTTTGTTTATGTTTTTTCTTAGACCTTCACTTATAGGATTAAAATAATTACTTGTGATTTTTGTAAAAAAAAATATAGTCATAGCTATAAACTTCACAGTGAGAACTGCATTTAGTACTTCTATTTTTTTAATTTCCAACATTCTAAGAAATATTTATTATTTTATTCCCTGGATTTTTGTTTAGGCTAAATGATTGTTAATACTGTTTTAGTATAATTTCTATGTTTTCATTGAATATTAAGATGCGTTCTGTGAGTCAGATTCATTTTGTGAGGCCTGAAGACCAGTCTCTCTCTACGCACTGACTCATGTCATTCATCTCTAAAAGTTTTGAAATTATTGCTGCCACTTTTTTCCTTTACTTAGTCCATGGTATATTATAAGTTTAATGCTTGATCATTGCTTGGAAAGATATCCTTTTAATTAAACTTAATCTAGCATCTAGGTTGAATGAAATTAAACCTTGTAGTATTTCTATACTTTCATGAATTTTAAGCATCACTTTCAAACTAAGAATATGGTAAATCATTAATACTTAAATTGCATTTCTCCATATTCAGATTTAAAACAATCTTTTTTATTGTACGTGTTCCCTATCTCTCTTTCATTCTCATTTTCTATCTTCCTTGGTTTCAAATAAAAACTTTTCATTCTTCATTCTCCTCTTCCTTATTATATAACTGGTGCATTTCCAGTGGTTTCCTCATGATTTCTAATACACCAGGAAAGTCAGTCCCAGTTGGCCTTCTACAGGATCACAAAGGTCCACAATATTGAAAAGCTCTCCCTGTTCCTCATCACATCAGCACAACACTCAGCTACTTATTCTATCTTCCCAAAGGCTGTAACAAATAGGTACAGAAATCCTGTCTCAGTACATTAGCACAATGTACTATTGAAGAACATGTTCCAATATGAGAACTATAAAATTAGATACTTCATTTTAATTATAGTAGTTTTAATATGAAAGGGAGAAGGTTCTTAAATCATTGATTCACGGGGCTTTTATTGCACCAAATGATATAAAATAATTTGCCATATTTGTTTTGATTGTGGCTCACAGAGATACCTTGCAGTAACTGAGAAATTTCAATATGTATTTTTAAAGGCTTTGCATTTACATGAACAAGAAGAAATAAAATGAAGTTTCATATCCTTTCACCTACTTTGACTTAAATTTTTAATGTCATGATTACAGTAGGACATTATAGGTTTTCTTGATGGTTGTGCATGAGACAGGTCATCATCTTTGTTCATGCCTCTTCTACAGACCTAGCCAATGTGGTACAGGGAACTGCTGAGATATGATATTAATGATATTAACAATCAAACTTGTGAACTAATGAATTTATTGGGGTTACATTACTGTGGAAGAGAGAGTTACAGGAGCATGGATGACTTAAAAGCAGCCAGTACTGCCAAGGATGGATATTATTTGAAATCCTTGAGGTTTCTGCCTGAATTATAGTTAGTTCAACAAGTTGAAAAGTCTACTAATCTCACCAAACCATACTGCTTACATAAACTTAGGATGGTGGGTTTCAGGGACTTCCTAAGACTTCTGTGATGTTTACATCCTGAAATTTAATGAGTTTTCCTTTAGATATCCTGGTATGATGAGTGTTAGTTCAGGATGAAATGCCTAAACTTGGAAGAAATTATTAAATAGCATCCCTTCGTAGTAAGCTACTACCGGTGAGCTTCAGCTCTAAGTACTCAGCGAATCCTCAGATTCTCTTGGTTTGCTCTTTTCTAGAGTGACGTTCTGTTGTTTCTATAATTCTTTATTTTATTTAAGAAGAGATACTGATCATTTTTCTTAATTCCAAATTGTCCTACATTGATTATATTGAGGATTATTTTAAAGCACTTTACATTTTATACTAGAAATTAAACTCTTCCCAGTTTAAGTTTATAGATTAGAATTCTATTCTGCCTCAAGGAGTTTCCGGAGGATTTTCTTTAAAATATCTGCTGAGATGATTGTCCCTGCTTCACATCCTGATAATAATGCTTATAATCTGTCATTTTTTGAAATAAATTTTTGCTGTGTTTATGATCCTTATTTGACAGATGTTTCACCTTCTGTACACTGAACTTGTTATCCACTTGCTGTTGGATCCACTGTTTATGATAGGCTCTCTTCTGTTCTCCCAAAGTCCAGTTATTAGTATTTACCTATTTATATCTTTATGCTTTTAAAGCTTGTTCCATTCTTTGATGTTTTGTACCTTAATTCTATGTCTATGCATGTTTCTGTCTCTTTACCAATCTTGAATTCTTATGGTCTTCTTAAACATCTGTAAATAGCAATTTTTGCATCAATGTTTAGAAGAATAAAACCAATATTTTCTTCAGTTTTATCAACTTTTCTTTGTAGTTATAAGTGAAGTCTTTGTATCTGGCTTTGAGTGAAATATTTAAACAAAGCCTTTGGGCTAATCGATAGAAGCTGAGAAATGGTTTTGAGACTGCAACTTGAAGAAACATTGTCTCCCTGGAAAGTCTGCATTTGGTGCTGTGCAAGAGCTTGCAGCTTCACAAACCTTGGTCCTAAGATGATTCTGGCAAACTTGGAGTTTTCACTTTTGATTGTGACTAGCCATGGTCAAAAAGGACTGATATTTGTGTGGGTTGTCTGCTCTCCCGGGCATCAAGGGCAAGATAACTTTGGTAGTTGGAACATTTCCCAGCCTCAATTAATTTTGTGTAATGATTGAATAAAAATAAATGGAGTGAATAGTCAGGGTCAGTCTTTTTTCCAAGAGTGCTGAACCTCTCTGATCCTTCAGAAAATGAAGGCTTATCATCTTGGTGAGCTTCTCTCTCTACTGCAACAGCTATGATTAACATCAAACAATATTTCTTTCTTTTTGTTCCAGTATAATTTGTGGGGTTTTTTTTTGTAACAACTAACCATGTGTATATTATTCAAAGTGTTCAGAAGTACTTTCAGCAATTTTTTTTGTTCTTTAGCCAATTTTCACCTAGTTAATTAATTTTTTAACTAAAGAATTTTTATGATTCATTATTGTAGATATTATACTTCTATAGTCATAGCTCATTTGAATTCTGTATTTGTTGAAGTGGGCATAAACTTTCATTTTGCCTGAGGTGTGTGTGTGTGTGTGTGTGTGTGTGTGTGTGTGTGTGTGCTTGTGTACATGTGAGAGATAGAGAGAAAGAAATGGTGGATGCTATATCATAGCTCCTCTAATATTAATTCCCCAGTTTCCAATATATTAATACGGCTTTCTTGTATAGTGATTGTCTGGAGTATTCCAGTTACAATTATTTCCCTGTGTGTGGAGATTGTGATCATGAACCTTCAGTGTTTCACCATCACTGAAAAAGCTATAGTTTATAAGGTCTATTCTGACTGTCACTTTCCCTGGTCACACCCAGGTCCCAAGTTGGCCTAATTGCTATTGGATTCCTTTTACTGATTTCAACAATGCCTCGTGACACAAACTGATCCAGTTAAACCAAAATTCTGTTTGAATGAAGATTTGAGGTGGAAGTCTGAGATTTGTTCGCAATTCATATGTTCCAGTTACCACTCTGCTGCTTCCTGGTGAATGCACCAGGCTAAGTTTCTTACCAGTATAGACACCAACTTCCCTAATTTTTTTCGTTACTTTTTCCATTTTTGTCAGAACTTTTGTTGTTTACCTCAATTTTTAACTTTAATTTCACTAATTATTTCAAATAAAGTAATATTATGTGGACCTGAAAAGTTTATAGTTTTATAATGAATTTCATAGACTAAGTAAAGTTTCAAGAATTCCAGAACAGACTTCTAAGTCAATAACTGTTTCTTCCTCAGTGCCACATTTCCCTAGAACAGAGTGATGGGAACCATAATTTTCTGGATCATCCATCAAGAACTCTGTTTTTAGATGAATGTCCAAACTTCTCCTGTGCTGCCCATAAGATAAATCTCCATGTTATAACTTGTTTCAAATGAAACAAGCTTTAAAACATCTGGAATCTGTACAAGACTGCAATATATAGCTAAAGAGTATAAGAAATTAATTATAATTATAGAGTATAAGAAATATACAGCTATAGAGTATAAGAAATTCTAGAGACGGATCTTTGAGGAAAGTGGAGCATGGAGGAGGGAGTGTGGTTTTGGTCTGTATTCATGACATCATGACGTGGAGTTCTTACCCTCCTTGTTTGGGTGTGAAGAAATGGTTCTTGCTCAGACTTACTTTCTTTACATTTCACTACTTTTAACATTCTTTCTGACCTATATTTACATAAAACATCTCCAGGAGCTTTTCCAATCACTTTCACCAGCAGTAGTTTCTTCATTGGAAATGTAGCTCATGGGTGTTCTCCTGTATCTATTGATATATTAATTCTCCTTTTATATTTTATTTTTTATACTCTAGATTTTATACCTCTCCCAGTCCACCCTCTGACTATTTCACATCTCATACTTCCCACAAACACCCCTCCCCCATCTTCACAATGATGTCCTCAACCCCCAATCCCCACTCTACCAGATTTCCTCATTCCCTGGAGCCTCCAGTCTCTCAAGGGTTAGGTGCATCTTCATAGACTGAACCTAGACCCGGTAGTCCTGTGCTGTATATGTGTTGAGGGCCTCATATCAGCTGGTGTATGCTGCCTGGTTGGTGATCCAGTGACTGAGAGATCTCAGGGGTCCAGGTTAATTGAGACTGCTGGTCCTTTAACTGGGTCAGCCTCCTGGTCAGCTTCTTCCAGATTTTCTCTAATTCAACCACAGTGGTCAGCAGTTTCTGTTCATTGATTGGGTGTAAATATCTGTATCTGACTCTCTCAGCTGCTTGTTGGGTCTTTCCATCTTTCATGATAGATCCCCTTTTGTGAGAAGTCCATAGCCTCAGTAATGTCAGGCCTCGGGACTGCCCCTTGAGCTGGATCCTTCTTTGGGCCTGTCACTGGATATATTAATTTCTATCAGTGCATGAAATTATCCTATATTCAAAGGCTACGTTATGATTTTAATTGTATGTTATTCTAGAAAAAATACAGTTAAGAAGATTGTCAAAATATTGCTGTCAGGATTTGAGTAGAAGCAAAAATAAACTAAAGACAAAAACATTCAATAATTATATGTATGAGTCAATGTTTAATACTTATTTGTTTGAGTAGTGTTTACATGTGTGCATCTCTGTACTGCATGAATAACTGGTGCCCTCAGAAATCGAAAAGAGCATAGGATTCCCTAAAACTGCGTTATGTAGGGTTGCTACCATCTATGAGAATATTAGTGTTGAAAATGGTTCCTCTGCAAAAGTGAGTGCTTCTAATTGCTAACCCATCTCTTTGGCCCTAACAGAGACTATTTCAGACTGTGAAATTGCCATGATACTACAATGGCAGGACACTTTATATCTGTCCATATCCTAAATAAAAAGTGTTTATGGGTTATGATAATGACTCTTTGGTATAGGAGCAACATCTCTAAGAAACGGATTGTTTAGGGAGCTCTAGGGATGTGGTGGAATGTCCTTGCACTGAGGCAAGGAGTGAAATTTGCTGTGAATCTAAAACTTTTCCAATAATAAAAGTCTGTTTAAAATCCAATTTATGTCACTTAACAAATGTTACACTACTCATGCACTTTCAGATTTAAACCATAACATAAATCTGTGCAATTATTAATATTTTAATCATAATACTCATATGCTTAAACATAAATTGTTTAATAATATTCTAAAAGTTTTGTGTGCATTATGAAGAAAAATTTCATTCATGTGGCACATGCACCACTTAATGTTCTAATTTCTGATTAAATGCTAGAGTTCGTCTTTCACGGTTGACCTTGTACCTTCTAGTGTGTCATGATCATATTCTATTTGGCCCATTTTGCATGATGTGTTCTCTACTTGGGACATGTGCACATAAATTTTGTGACAATTTTGAGATTCCTCCTCAGTCTCACAGAGAAGAGCTCTAGTATTGCTCTTTATCCCATGTAATCTGACAGGGATGTCTACTTTCCTTGTAAAGTGAAGACTTAACCACAGAGAAAGTTAACTTCTCGAGAGTATAGATAATTATCTCTGTAAACCTAACATCTAAAGTAAACGTTAGTTCACTAAAAACATTGGAAAAGGAGAGAGTCTGGTTGCACGTGTCTGAGAGTGTGTGCAAGGGCAAATGGCACATGTATGTACATGTACATGAAGAACAAAAGTCAGTCTCATCTATCCTGCCACCAATACTATCCACCTTGTTTTGTGATCAGGGTCTTTTGCTGAAATCTGTGGCTCCCTGATTAGGCTAAACTTTCTTGACAGCAAACTCCAGGGATCTTCTGGTCTCTGCTTCTCCGACACTGGAATTACAAGGGTCAGCCACACATGAAACTTCACACTGAAGTGAAACTTCTGTCCTCATACTTGCTCTGCAAGAACTACACACGCTGCACACCCAGCCTTTCTCCTACCTCCAATCTATTTACTTTTCGGAGACAACATTGTTCCACTGTATCCCTGAAGGCAAATGCTGTTTATGTCACATCTGTAACTGCAGTAATCCATCTCCAGAACTTACTTGTTTAGTTACCTAAGTAATTTTGTTCTTTCCATTTTGGGATGATTACCATTAAATTTCAAGTGAGGCATTATTACTATGTAAACAAACAATTAAATCTATAGATAACACTATTTTTTTCTTTTCAGGTCTAATAGAACAACCAAGGTGAAATCTGAAGTTAACTAAGCAGATTATTTTTGAATTATTTTATAATGTGTGTATCATTTGGGCTCTCTGAGTGATGAACTAGTGAATTTCATGACACTTTTCTTTAAACAATTAATTTAGTTCAGTGAAGAATGACATTAGGATTCGATCAAATGACATATACTTTGTGGTTTTGAACTATTCAGTCCATGGTGGTGTTTACAAGGGCAGTGGGTGTTTCATTCAGGTTTCAGACATCTAAACCTCAGACAATCTATATTCATGAATCTGAAAGAACTCAGTCACACAACCTCTTGAAGAATTTCCCAATAATTGGTATTCACCTCAAATGCTGATTGTACATGCAAGGACATGTTCTGAGGTACTCAAATATTTACTATATATTTATAGTAATATATATATACATATATGTATATATTTGCTTGAGGAAGTGACATCTGGAATTATATGATAAAGTTACATCCCATGATGTCCTATAAATACATACTCAAATTTATATAATAATAAATACATATAATAGATATATATGTAATTAAATAAATAGAACATACATTATATATAATATTACAGATAATATATTATATTACATAAAATGTACATATAAATATATTCTTGAAATGGTTTACATCTCTTCACTTTTGGAAAAAATATTACTGAAATTTCCTAGATATAATATATATTTTAACATAGATTTGTTCATTCATTCCTCATTTGGCACATACATATTATAGTATATACTACCCTAGGAAGTAAGAAAATGTTACTGTATCCCATAGTTACAGGTAGTTTCTCAGGTAGAATTTATGTAGTAAGAAGGGAGGGGAGGTCCTTGGTCCTGTAGAGGCTTGATGCCCCAGCATAGGGGGATGCTAGAGCAGTGAAGCAGGACTAGAGGGGAGGGATGGGTGAGTGGAGGAGAACCCCTAAAATAGAGGGGGATATGGTTCCTATTATAAAACTAACTAAAATAGGTTAATAACTTTTCATTATCTACGATGACAGTTTCATGGATGAGTCAACCAAACAATTGGAGAGTATTAGCTTGGATTTTAATTTATAACTCATAAGTTTAACTCACAACTTCAAGAATATATGCTAACTAAACCTTACTATTGTAATGCTCTGTGGATGACAATTCATATTTGTACAATCTACTTGGTTCAAATTCCAACCCAAATACATAACTCTAAGGCTTTACTCACATTGATTTTGAATCCCTTCATTTGTTTCTGATATATTTTAGAAATGGTACTGGGGAGCATTGATTACTTTTTTATATGAATGGTGCTCTTGGATATAATAGGATTATTTTCAGTGTTCTATAAAATATGGTTGCCTTTAGTTAATAAATAACAATGTAGTGTCCCTTTGCTTCCAAGGATGACAGAAGTTAAATCAGAGTACAAAGAAGACAACAGATGATTTAAGGGCCAGCAGGATGGCTAAGTGGCTAGATTGCCTTGTGTATAAACATGAGAACCTGAGTTTTGGTCCTTAGCACCTATAAAAGCTGGCATAGCACTATTCCTTCTTATCACCAGAACTGGAGAAAGGGATTGAAAACTCCCTATAATTCAGTCAGAGTAACTAACTCAAGCCAGGCAATCTAGCTGAATCAGTTATCTCCATGTTCAGTGACACACTCTGTCTCAAAACACAAAACAAAACATGGTAAACAGAAAGTACCTCTGTTAAGGCATAGCCACAGTACAGCTGGATGGACACATAGACAGCCCTCACAGACACACACCAAATATTATAATTGAAACATTTGCTGCTGTTTTACTATATTTTTCAATAAAATAGCTGTCATCGTAAGCCATTCATTTTGTTCTCTGTGGAATTAACTTCTTGCTACAATAATTCATGGGTATGCTTCTTATACATTCTGTGCAATGTTTAATGAAGTCATGGGGCAAAGACAAATAAAGTGCATGTTGAACGAAAAAAATGTTCTTCAAAATCCTCTGGGATTACTGGATAATGCTGGCCTTGGAGGCCATTTATTGATAGTCAAACCTGAGATCACCTAAATTCCGTCAAAGCTATGGAGAATAAACAGGGTACTTTAAAACTTATATATATTTAGATATTTGTAGTTGCTCTTTCGGTTTTGTTTTGTGTTTGCTGAGACATAGTCTCACATAGTCGAGGCTAGCCTCAGGCTCACCATATTGCAAAAGATGACTTTAAATTTATGATCTCTGTGTATCTACCTCTCAAGGGGTAGGGTTACAGCTGCCCTATCACACCCAAAAACATTTGCATTTTGACCCTGCTACTGCACCTAGAAATTTTAAATGAAAGTAAAATTTAAATATATTAATTTGAAAAATAAAATAAAATCTCAAGAATTTGTAACTGTGGCGTATTCCATGTTTTTTAATAAGGCTCTTATTTTCATTGTCAAAATTATGAATAACTTTCTTTTTTGATAACTTGGAATTTTATCCTTTTATTCATTGACAGTTTCCATATATAATGAATATATGAACTTTATAATGAATTTTAGCAATTTCCCTGTCTCATCCTCCGCTGTTTTCTACTGAAACATATGTGCTTCCAAACCATGGCTGTAAATTAGTTTTGACACAAACTTAGGTCATCTGAGAAAAAGATTCAGCAAACTACAGGTCAGATGGTACTTGTGCATTCTAATGGATGGGCAGAAACTACCAAAAAGTAACCTGAACTCCCTGTGTGTTTTATTAGGTATAACACAATAAATAGGAATTATCCAGTCTCTGTAGCAGGCCTCTATGGGCAAGCATTCACAGGCTGTACACATTCAGAGGAGGAAGCCCGAGCTGCTGGATTTTGTACACACTGGTCAATCACTAGTTAATAACTAGACCAAAGGAAAGCTTTTCCAATTTTGAGCCAGTCTCATATGTGAAGACTTCGCCAGTTTTCAGTGGCTCTGAAGCATTGGTCCTTAACACAGTGGGACACACAAGTCAGCAAACATGCTTGGTATTTGCATTGTGTGAAAGTGGGAATAATAATAATTAATCATAAGCATTACTCAAGTGACTTTCCTCACATTTAAGAAAAGAGTTAGGCATCAAACATTATGAATTTGCAGTTGTTTACTTGAGAAATTAGTCAGTATTCACTGTTTATCTGTCAAAGTCTACTAGTAAATATTTGAAGCTTTTGGTCCACGTAGATTTGCTGTATATTCTTTTCACTCTTGCTTTTGTTTGAAGTTCACAGTGCTTTAATGTGTGGTTATATAGATCCAGCAGGATGACTCAGCAGGTAAACAAGCCAATGGCTAAGTCTCAATTCAAACTCTGGAATCCATCTTTTGGAAGAGGAACACTTATTCCAACAAGATGTACTTTGTCCTCAGCATATCTGCCATGGTACAGGTAGGCATAAGAGTCTCAATGGCAGACTGAAAACAATAATCGTGAGTAATCTTAACGCACTTTCTTTTTTCTTTTTTCTTTTTAAAGAGGATGTCCCCACCATACCCTCCTCCCACCAGACCTCCCCACTCCCTGGGGCTCTGAGAATTTGGTGCATCTTCTGTGACTGACTCCAGACCTGGCAGTCCTCTGCTATATATATAAATGTTGGGGGCCTCATATCAGCTGGTGTAGGCTGCCTGGCTGATGTCAGTGTCTGAGAGAGCCCAGATGTCCAGGTTAGCTGAAACTGCTGGTCTTTCTCTAGGGTAGTTCTCCTCCTCCTCAGCTTCTTCCAGCTTTTCCCTCTTCCCTTCCAGATCCCCTTTCCCTTCCTACCCACCCCCCAGTGATTGTAAGAACTGAAATTGGTCAGATAAGAAGTCTCCGCAAGGAAGTTGTACCTTTCTAGCTTGCTATAAATCTGGAAAACTGAAGGATATATTAGCCAGAGACTGGTATAAGGTGGAGCAGGCATTATTGTAGGATTAATTTACTGATTATATCTACATGGCCAGAAACTTGGAAGCTTTAGATCCTGCCCTCTTTCTTAGAGTACCTATCTATGTAGGTACTACTGAAAGTCCTACTAATAAGGATCAGCCCAGTATGTTTTCATACTAATTATGTTGTATTCTTGGCCCATCCAAGTGGAGAGACCCAGATGACAGTTGCAATTTCATGCCTCATGATCATTATAGAAGTACTTGAAAAATAGATATGCTCAGGTCCCAATGCTACTCAAATCAGCAGCATTGGTCAGTTAACTCTCTGACCCGAATAAGAAAGTC
Organism: Rattus rattus; assembly: GCF_011064425.1. NCBI lineage: Eukaryota > Metazoa > Chordata > Mammalia > Rodentia > Muridae > Rattus > Rattus rattus. The sequence goes on along the minus strand of NC_046157.1, from coordinate 104,138,434 downwards.
AAATCTCAACTGAAAGAACTAATATTATTTTATGTAAGGGTCTTATACACTTAATACATTATTCATTTATTGTACTATACAATTATATTATTAAGCTCAAATTTTCAGATCTTTAATTTCTGTTTTATATAGTTATAAGACAGTTGATACAATGGATAAATTTATGTTGAATAGTGTGTCTTTAACAGCTATGATGGGCCAGCTGTAAAGTCTAAGAAAATGATAATAGACAAAAGTCTGGGAACATTTAGCGTTGTGCCAAATAAAATAATCATCTTAATTTTAAAAAAAGAGTCATCATATTGAAACAACCTTTCTATAACAACCATCTCAGCTTTTAGTAACAATAAAAGTACATAAAAAGTCATCCTATTAAAAGCCACAACTAGAGATTAAAATATAGTCAACATTGTAACAAGGTGAGTGTTATAGAAAATGCTATGAGCAACAAAGCCATACATAGTGCATTAAAAATGAAATGTAGAAATAGTTCTGTCCTATGCTCATGAGATTACAGGAGCCAACAATCTAAAGAGAAATTGCTAACAGGAAATACCCAGTAACTGTTATTTTAAAAATGAAAGCAAATAAGTACACTGATTATGTACAAGTTAGGAGTTATTTATAATAACAGCATTGAAATGTCCGAGTTTACTATTATTATTCATTTGACTATAATCATACATATTTGACATTAGATATTTTATAAAGTAATAGAAATTCAATAAATTAACTAATATAAAAATTATTAAAGATTATTCTTCTCACTTTTGTTCTCTCTCTCTCTCTCTATAGATATAGATATAGATAGATAGATAGATAGATAGATAGATAGATATATATATATATATATATGCTTTGCTTACATGTATATCTGTATATCTGTGTACTATGTGCATGAAATACCCATAGTGGCTGGAAAAGGAAGTCAAGTTCCTGATGACTGGAGTTAACGATATTTGGTAGTCAAAACGTGGGTCTGGGAACCCAACCCTGGACCTCTGGAGGATTAGTCAGTGCTTGTAAATGCTGAGCCATCTCTCTAGCCTTCCTTAAAAATATTTTGATATGTTTTTTTGACACTATGACTATACAATTTTTGATTTGCTCCTTCTGGTGTATATGATTTTATTTAATATTATCTCATTAAAGAGTGTAACGTGCCCACTCTCTATTTAAGAGATAGGATTACATTTTAGTAACAGCTATTCATTTACAATGAATAGTTACCATTTTAATTTTTGTGATATTTCAATAGATGCACGTTTCATACTTGCCAATGTATATTTATTAGAGTAATTTTTCATTTAGGTATACAAACACCCAACTCAAATATTAATAAACATGTTATGCTTTGTCCATTTCAATTATATTAAGTAGATGCCAAAAATTATTTGTTTCAATAATATATATATATATAATTTATTCCTAAATAATATTCCCATAATGCGTAATAAATAATCACATTAATAATATGTAAAGATTATGGCCTCTGTTCTGAGTAGCATTAAATATCAATTAACTCACACAAAACATATTTGGGCACAGACTTAGGGAGATGGCTTATGCATAAAGCACTTATAGAAATACGAATACCTAGGTTCAGATTTCCATAACGCATAAAAGACAAAGCATGGTACCAGCCAAAGTTCCACCTTAACCCCTTCTCAAACAAAGAGGGTAAGGATTAGAACCAACAGGTGATGATGCCCACAACAAGCATACACACACACACACACACACACACACACACACACGCACACACACACACACACATATACACTATTTTGCTTTTGACTGTGTCTTTGATAGCATAGTGACTGATCTTCTTTCCAAAAATCAGGAGTGGAGGCCAAAGAATCACTGTATCTTTGATCCTGTATGGATCTACATTGTATGTTCTAGACAAGGGAGGAAAGCAAAGTGAGACTCTGACTGATAAATGAGTAAATTAATTAATTAGTTAATTAATTGAAACAAAAATGAGTGGTTTGCCAAAGAAAATTAGTTTTTTGTAAAAATGTTGGACTGTAAAAGCTAAATGTTGATTCAGCTTTGGATGAAGACCATAGTTGAAAATATTATTACCACAATGAAAGCTTCCACTGCATTCGCTGAGATAATCATTCCCTAAAGAATGATGGCACAGTACAAAAATCAAGTGGATAAATTTGTTACAAGTGTGCTGAACTTGCAAAGTTAAAAACCCTTATCAATGTGGTAATATTCTTTTAACTATATATGTTCCATATTTTATCAACAATTGAGGTACCTGGGTCAACTGTTGTGGTAATTAAGACAGATTACCGCATAACAGGATCTATATAACCTAGTAGACAAGGTCACAGCCACACGAGAGAGGTTCCTTAGATGAACACATGCCACCAAGACATCTTGGCATAGATAGACTGAACCTGAGAAATGTGAACAAAAATAAATCCTCCCTTTCTTAATTTGCTTTGTCATGGTATTCTGTCACAGCAGCACGAAAAGTAATTGTGATATCTGGGTTCAATTTACTCTAGAAAGCAATGTCATCTGTATTTTTAATTAGGATTACATTAGCATATTTTTAATACAATTGCATATTCATTAAGTGTCTAACAATGACCTTAATAGGGACTGAAGACATGGTTCAACGGTTAAGAGTTCCTGTGTTCTTTCAGAAGACTTAAATTCTCTTCAGAGCACCTAAGTCAGGACTCACATGGCTCATTGTGACTCACAACCATCTGTAATCAAGATCCGAGAGATCTGACCTCTCTTCTGGCCTCTGTTGTCACCTGTACACATGTGGCTAGGCACATATAGACATAACTGTGGTAATAAAATGAATATTTTTAAAATTAAAGAGGAATGAAACAAAAATATATGTTGGAGATAAACAATTAATTTAGTCATATCATAATTTACCCAACTACTAAAGAATTACATAAATATGAAGTTAAAGAACCACTTGTAAAGTTTTATTCACTTTATTTATTTGAGTGAGATGAATATGTGATATCAATAAAGTAAAGATAATATAATTTTGAATTAAAATTTTATAAGATAATATTTTACTTTTCAAAATGTAAACATTTGTTTCCCATAAGTATTTTTTATTTGAGATTTCACCTGCAGTTTCATTTAGGATGCATTATAACTATAACTTTTAGTACTATCATTTTGGGTTTTGTTTATTTTTTTGAGACAGGAATAGCCATACTTAGCCATAGCTAGCCTGTAATTCACTATGCCATTCAGGCTGGCTTTGAGCACAGAGATCTGTCAGCAGCTGCCTCCTGAAAGTTGATATTAAAAGTATGTTCTATCTATATATTATTTTCAACTTCATTGGAATACAAGACATATTTGAAGATGGTGTGGTCTTCTTGTGAGGAAGATAATAATTGTGATAGTTTAACAAGTAGAAATTCAGCTTACCTTGACATACACACACACACACACACACACACACACACATACACACACACACACACGTATGCACTCACGTACACACACACACATACCCCTTCCTAACACTTCACTCAGAGCCTGAGACTCCCCTCTTGCTTGGACCTACATAGACGACTTTCTCTATAAAATGGCTGTGATCACCCAAACTAACAACATCCTAAGAGCTCTCTTGACTCCCCTTTATGTGGTCAAAAACAGCCTGTAACTAGAGAGAACACATCAGTATAGCCTAGTGTGGTTCTCCTGCGTGCTAAGTGAGACAAACTGTGTCCCTTGATTAAACTTTTAGGAAAAATCCTCTATTTGCCATCTTATAACTATTCATGAGTTAGCATGTCTATAAATTAAAATCAGATGCATCACAGAAAAGGACAGGTACAGGATGGACAAAGGCTGACATTACCAGAGTTGCCACAGCATCTCTAGCAACCAGCTCCTCCTCCTTCTCCTGGATTCCCAAAAGTAATCCCTGAGATGTTACTGAGCAATCGTGAATAAATACCACTCAAAGCCCACAGATCCCTTACAGCATATCTCCCCTGTGTTGTTCCTCTGAATAAAATCCCTTGTTGCTTGGCTGTCTGTGATTGCTTCTTCCATTATTTTAACCTGAAGACACCTGACCACAGGTACCACATCCGTTGAGAAGAATATATTAAACAATATACAATTGTATATTTCTTAATTTGTATTACCAGGCTTCCCTAGAAATAATCAAATTATATTACCTTAATGCATAGAGGTCACTTGGTTTTAGAAAAAAACCTATCTAACATTGAACAAATATTATATTTATATGCATGGTGTATTTGAACAGTATGCTTGGGGACGTTTTCTATCATTTAATCAATTAGGCCCAAATCAGTTAAGCATTATTTCTCACTGATATCCAATCATTCTCTTCTCAGTTCTGGTTATTTTTTCCATTTACACTATTAATTGAATTCATTGCTACAGCTTTTGAAAATTATGAACTGGATATTTTCCTAAATTCAATTGAATTACTTAGTAATGCACTGCTTGTTTTCAACTCACGAATCAACTTTACCAATTGGAAGAAATAATTAGGTAATTATTGTTACAATTTCAGTATCTTTCTTCATTCTTTTGACAGGACTGATACTTGGTATTATCTTCAAAACTGGGAAAGTAGCAAGTCATTCTATATCACCGAAAGATAACCACACACATACTGTAGTAGTTTTGTTTGTTCGGGTACTCTATATACTGTATATTGTTCCTCAGTTACATTTACTTTTGACAATATTATAATGGATTCTAAAAATATGCCTAATGGTTTTTTCCTGGCATATAATATAATGCTTCTGTTGTGTAATGTATTATTTTCTTGTTTCCCAGAACTGGTTTTTAGGATATAAAACTGAGGTCAAAGATACAAAAATGACTTAATATTCAGAGGGTATGCAATTCATATGGAGCCACCCTATTCAGAGCTTAAATATATCAAAAATATCTTTTACTAAAGCATAAGTATCCCTCAAGACTGTAGTTAAACGAAGAGCAAAATAATAGACCTGTTCTCTCTATGCCTCATTCTCTGGCTTATAATTTTATTGTTTTTACAATTGCTAATTACTTGTGCCTAGTATGTATTTTGTTGGTGTTGTTTTTGTTCATTTATTTTCACTCCATTTTCTGATAACATGAAATTAAAATTAGGAATGGGGGCAAGGGTTCCTTTCCTGAATGGAGTTTTAAATTATTATGGTTTGTTTTTTTTTTTTTTTACTATTTCACTTGTATATATATATATATAATATATATATATATATATATTGATTTCTCCATTAAACATGTATAGTGATATAGTTCATAAATGATTTTTAATGGCTTAAGCTGGAATTTTATTGTACCACTCATAAAGATGTGAGTGTCTGTGTGTGTGTGTGTGTGTGTGTGTGTGTGTGTGTGTGTGTACATTACTGTATGCAGATGTGTGTAGTGGCCAGAAGGATTCAACCCATATTGTGTCTCTCGCAACTTAATTGTTAGACTTATGGCTTCTATAGGGATGAAGAGGATGAATTCAGAAACATCCATTGACAAGACTGTGTAAATTTGCAGAAAAGCACCAAGATCAACCAACGTAGAGACAGGCTTCAGAAAATAGTCTTGCTGATGGCTAGTTCTCTGATGTCTTGTCATCAGAAGTCTGAAAACAAACAAACAAAAAAACTGGCATACATTATTTTTACTTAATCCACTTACACGCCTTTGATTTGGCAAGGAAACATATAAAATCTAGATTTTTGTTTTTGGTTTTGTTTATATTTCTTTGAAGGTACTGTTTTGTAGTAGAATTAACATAAAAATTATGTAAGAGTGATTGCTAGGAAAGATAGCCTAACAGATTTACAGGCACTCTTCCTTTGTCCTTTCACAACTTTGAATTCTTTGAATATTCAACCAAGCTAGGATAGAATAGAATCACAACAGATACCTCTGTAAACAGTCAAGATTCAACTTGCCTAACCACAGTGAAGGAAATATATGCTTCTAATGGAAAGTACAATGCCTTCACACTGCTTCTTTACAGAAGAGAGGGAAAAGAGTGGTTCTGCTGTTTGCCATTTGTTCAGCTTTTCCATTTTCTTCACTGGAAATAGAACTAACCTATTTTTCTCTCTTAAAGTGCTCATATTTACTAAGGTCGATTTAACCAATTATGCATAAGTAAACATCCCCCAATGGACTTTCAGTATTGCTTACCCAATGGTATTTCATTTTTAATTTAGAAGACAATATATGAAAATTAAAAAAAAACAAAAAAGAAAAGCCTATACAACCACAAGTTCCAAGTTTTCTATATTGTCTTTTTTATAGCAACTAAGTTGCTTGTAGAATATAGGGCAAAACCAACCATCTCTTTTCTCCTATCGAATGCAGTGATTATTATGTTATAAATTTTTAGTAAAGATTTGGAGAACTCAACTGAAAATGTTATCATATTAAGTGCCTTTTCTTGGAATATGCTGACCAGGTGTATGCTCAGTGAAATAAATATTAACTCAAATACATACATACATATATATATATATATGTTGCATATGATAATTTGACCTTAAAATAATTAGGCATATTCAGTCATTGCTTCTAGACTTGTATCAATAACGTAAGTTCATGTCATCTTCTGACTCTTGTAAAAACATCTTTGGCAACCTAAGCATATATGAATCATAAAAAATCCAGGATGTTATCACACTGACTCACAAAATGATGAAAAGTTAGTTGTTACAATTCTATCAGGCAAACTAGAGACGTTTTAGAATGGAAATGAATCAGAAACTCTTCATTTAGTGTATTTGCAATTCAAGTTCCATTTTGTACATTTCTCAGGAAATAGACAGTAGGCTTATTTGATCAGCCATGATAGAAGAGAGGCAAAAGCCAGCATGCACATTGTGCAACTTATGTATTTAGATTTTACATTCGTTTAACTGAAGTTCGCAAAATTTAATAAAAGGCATGCTAACTATTTAAAATAGATAAAGAAGTGTTTAGATTCAATTTATATAGTGTTTTTCTTAGTAAGGCAAGTAGGTGTTTGCTGCATTTTTCTGATCTATAGAATTAAATAACGAAGTCTAAAAATAAATCTCCCTAGTTCTTGTCTCTTTTAGCAATGACATTCAGATTCTGGGCAGGATTCTTCTATCCTTGAAGATCTCATCAAAATCATTTAAGACATTCTTTTTCTTGAAATTACACAAAGAAAATATAATCTACGAGGCACTCCATTAGATACATGGAACACATGCACAGGGTTGGGGGCAAGGGAGGAGGTATGGGATGTCTCACAGTCGGAGGGAGGACAGAGAGGGGAATAAAGTCTGAACTGTAAAAAGAAAAAGGAAAAACAAAAATCTAAAAGTTGCCTTAAAGGCTCTCAGTATCAAGCATATTACTTTCTGAGCTATTTCCTTTATTAACTTTAATCTCTCTACTAACTTCACTGACTTAAGTTTATTTTTCATTTTTATTGGTTATTTTATTTATCTACGTTTCAAATGTTATCCTCCTTCCCAGTTTTCCCACCACAAACCTCCTATCTCCCTCCCCTTGCCTCTGTAAGGATGCTCCCCCACCAGACTACCCACTCCTGCCCCAGCTCCCTAGCACGCCACTATCCTGGGCATCAAGCCTCACCAGAACCAAGGGTGATTGATAAGTCAATACTCTGCTACATATCCAGTAGGAGCCATCCCCCGCTCCCTCGTGTCCTCTTTGGTTGGTGATTATTCCCTGGGTGCCAAAGCTGGTCTGGTTGGTTGATGTGACTATGTGCCCTAAGTTCTAATTGTTTTGTTGTAATGTCCTGTCTACCCTCACTTTATTTCCTTGTGGTACACACTCCTACAGCCCAATATAAACTAGCATGTGAAATATCTGCTGGGCTTATCTCTCTCTATAGTTTAAGATACTAGAATACCTTATGTGTATTTACCTTCAAGATGGGGATGGTGTGGAGAGAGGTCATAAGGTACACGCTTGACTCTTGCAGTGCCTGAGCAGAGCACAGGTCACAAATGACATCTGGTAAAATTCAATTACATTGTGTTTGATCAGTCAACATTCACAAAGTGACATGCTGTGCTAGATGGAAGGGTATCATGTTGTGCTAGATGAAACGGTGAATGTCAAACAAGGAGTATTTTGTAAAAATCGCGACAAGTTGAAAACAGCAATAATAAAAAGTGAAATTTTAATATATATGTACATGTAATGTACATATATGTTTATGAAATTTTAACATATATTCATAAAAATATACATCATTTTATATGTATATGTGTGTGTTTATGTATGCAAGTTGTGCTTATATGCATGCCCATAATTGTATGCATAAAAGTACTCTAGGAAGTCAAATTGAAAAACGTGTAATTCATGCACTCACAATGAAGAAACAGAAATGTAAGGCATTATGATTCATGTATGATTGGGCATTTTGATTCAGAAGAACTATGCTCCTACTTTTAAACTTTATATGGCAAAGTCATGACCCTGGCATGAGGTATCATTTAATGTTGTATTTACTCATTGTAGACCAGTGTTGTTTATTCCTCAGTGAAGAATCTGCATCATGGTAAGAAGCAGCCAACACTGTCCTGTGAACCTCTGTGTTGTGTAGAGTGCTTTCTCTTTTCCTGCAAATTTAATTATTTTAATGAAGTTAAATGAACAACACACAGTGTGTTTTCAGTCCTTATCTATATAATTAAGATGAAATATCAACTTAAAAATAACAGTCTTGTGTCCATTTTCCAATTCCAAATGAACCTTGGAATTTTCAGACTTTAAATGGAAACTGGGTTTTTGATCTTCTCAGTCTCATCAGCAATACCTGGAGATAAACCCTCGAAGAAGATATATGACATTTTAAATGTAGAATACTGTTCTTTTATATAAGATGTTTACTTTTAGGAAATTCAATAATTCATATTTAAGGTATAACAGAATTCATGATATGTAGCTTAAGAATACCTTTTAAAAATATTCTACTGAATGTAATACACCTAGTTTGATTAGTAAGCCCATTTTTTTAAAAGTTCATCTTTATCCCATAAACTTTAAAAGAGATATAGTATGAGGAAATATTTTTGTTATCCCCAGTGCTGCCAATTCAACATCATTGTATACTTAGCTTTAAAAATTATCTATTTCTTAGAATAAATATTAAAATGCAAAACGCTGACGTCACTATATAGGAATAACTATGCAAATATCTGGGAAGCATTCCACTTTAACTCAAGGTGACTTTTGCACCAAGCTATGGCTTTTTATCTGAGAAAAGCAAGAAAAGCACATCTACAGATAATTCAGATTCTGTTATGTGGTGAATTTATAGGTATACAATTGAACAGTCTCCTCCATTCTATCAGTGAAAAACAAATAATGTTCCTTAAATGAACAGAGTTTCAAGTCTCCGCCTGATACTTTGCAAAGGCACATGCCCTCTTACCTTTGTATAGAGACACGCCCCACACCCAGTAGGAAATGGCAGCAAAATTCTTAAAATTCAAAGGCTAAATCTTTATTCAGCCCAGAAGAGCTTAATTGACAAAGCTTAAAAATTAAATTCTGGGGAAAATCAATTATTCTTATATTAATCCAGTACATATGAAACACTAGTTGACTGCAGTAGCTGATAATGTTGCCAGATATGCTTATACATGCAGAACTGGCCTAAAGAACAACTGAATCAAATAGGAAAACTGGAAACAGATTAATTTAGCATCTCTAAACACATGTGCTTTGTAGCTGCAGTTGTTCCAAAAGTACAGAGTCATTTGGAATCTAGTGGCCATTCAGCTTTCTTTCTTTATTCATTTTATCTTTTAATAAAATTTGTGGCATTTTCTGGGTAGTATTTTTTAATGTTAATAATTCAAGTAGAATTATACCCCTTTCCTTACTTCAAAGCTCTCTAAGCTACCAACCCTCTGCTTCACAAAGGCACTCATCTTCTAAATCAATATCCTCATCTTTATTATTATGTATATACCTATAGATACTTAACAATGTACACTCAAGAATATGTACAAATGCATGCTGCTGAATCAGTTTTTGATGTTTGTGCATATATCACACATCAGGGCTGACCATTCTGCATTTGAAAACAAATAAGGAGGCTTATTAACCCTGGCTAATTAAGGCTAATTAGCCTTCCCCCAGCAATCAGGAATGGTCTGTAGTTTTGTGAAAATTTCCCCCTTCCATTTTTACATACTAATCGATATTATAGTTCATATTTAATACAAATATCCTTTTCATTTTGTAAATCAAACATGAGTGCTACCATTCCATTGAGTCAATTTTCTGTATTAAGCACTTTCAGGTCTGTGAGAAATTCTGGAGGTCTCCATTGCTTTATTAACATTACAGGCTTCTTCTGCCAATATCATTCATCCCATATGACTATGAGAGCATTAAACATTGTTGCCTTTCAGTGAAATTGAAATGCTATATGATTTTTTTTTCTATTTTTAAGGAAGCTTTTACTTAAGAATATAAATAGAGCTCAATGATTCTTGCCTTCCACACAGGATTAGGAATGTCATCCAGTGCTGGCACCAAATGTTATACTTTTGCCCTGGTAACTAAAAGCCAATAAAATCAATTCATGCCTTGAGGCTTTGTTAAAAAGAAGTGAGTTCGTATTAAAATGATGCAGAAAATGTGTTTTACAGCCTTGCCATGCACACAGGTACCTCTAGATGCATATGCTGCTGGCGAATGTGCCTCAGGATGTTGCTGAACATACGAGTGAATTACATTCGCACCTGGCGGACCTCACCAGAGGGCACAGTCCATGCAATTTAGTTGTCCCTTCATAATTACAAGCGTGACATGCAATTGATTTAGACAACTGTAATGATATTCTTTCAGTTTTCTCTTGATTTCTGTTCTGTACTGCTGTCTGTTATGAGCAGAGTGATCCTTCATGGCATGGGACTACATGGGACCAGGACTTTTGGCATATGGATTCAAGTGCTAATAAGTAAGGAATCTGGAACTTCATGCATTAATAAAATAAAATCATTCTGGGGTTAGAGACATGATTCAGTGAACATGGGTGCATACTTCTTGACTAACACTGAATCAGCAGTTAGGATCACTTGTTGCTCTTTACCGAGGAGATAAGTTCAGTTCCAAGCAATTTCATAGTAGCTCATGACCATCAATAACTCCAAGTCTAAGAGATCCCTCGCCATCTTCTAGCATCCATGGGCATACATATATTTATGCGCACACACACACACACACAAAGTCACACACACAAACGCACACACACATACACAAACACAGACAAACACACACATACACAAACACACACACATACACACACACATACACACAAACACACACACACATACACGCAAACACACACACACATACACGCAAACACACACACGATTAAAAGTTAAAGTAAAAATGAACATTCTTCTGTGAACAAAAGAATAATGTATTATCTTCTATTTTCTACTTCAACCTTTTATAAGCTTTTATCAATGTAAATATAATTCCCTGATAGATTACTTTGATTATTTTAAAATTTAAAATGAAAATTATCTAGCATACTGCAAATCACAGTGTCAGTAATGGAGAATGAACAGTCCTCTGACCATGGTTTTATCGAAGCCCCCTTACACAAAATTTTAAGATTAAATGTTTATCCTAATTGAGTGGTTACAGCAATTAGAAGTATTTTTTCATAGAGGAATCATAGAACAACCTTAATAATCATCAAAATAACCAGAATCGTGCCCTGGAGTGTACAGACATGACTGTCCACTGAGGAATGATTGACTGTTGTATGATAAACACATGAAGTGACATCCTTCCTTCTGAATGTCATGACATTTATAGACGCCTATGGATTCTATGAGTGGGAAGGAAATAATATTGGCAGTTTCAAACCAGTATGTAGAATCTTTGGCCTGGGTGTAAGTCTCTGGAAGAAGATTCTACATAAAAATATTTTTAATTCCAGAATGTTTCCAGTCTTAGGATCATGTTGATGGAAAATGAAAGCAGAGGAAAATGCCTACGAGATAAGTAAGAGTTTTTATGAGCGACTGACAAGAGTATTGCGAGGCTCCATATACTATAAAGAAGTCATGAACAGATACACAATAAGTAATATTAAAATTTAATCATAATAATAAGCTATGCTAAACCTTAATAACCAATATTCACTAGCAGTTGGATATTATTATGAAATCATATCACAGAAAACATTTATTACATTTTGTATAAAACTTGAAAATATAATGTTTAAAATGTGGAGCTGTTGTAAAAGCTTCTATATATCTTCCATATAGTTTACTATCATCAGGCTGCAGGTTTATTTATCATTGTACCAAGAGAATAGCATCTCCCATGAAATAGACATTAATTGTAGAGTTCTAGAAAGAATTAGATTTACAATTTTTATCTGCCTTATCTAACTCACTTTTTAGAAGGCATTTCAAGACATGGGAAACTACGCAATGGGTAAAGAGATTGTTGCACAAGCTTGAGCAGCTGAATGCAAACCTCCAGAATCCATGCGGAGCCAGGATAGTGGCATTTATCTGTAACCTCTGTGTTTCGCTGCTGAGAGGGTACAAAGGGAAGCAGAGATACGACAGTAGGACTATCCTTGAAAGCTTCTGCCTAGTTCTTAAATATGTACTAAAATAAGTTAATGTTAAAATATCATTTTATTAGTATATACATATTTATTTATATTAATTAATAGTGTATATGTGGTATGTGTGAAAGTATGCTTACTTGACTGTGTATTTCTGTGCAAATGCATATGACAATATGGGTAGTTTTATCTCTGTATATGTGTGGTACTCATGCAGGTGACAAGAGTGCTTGTTATACAGATAGAGATAGAGATAGAGATAGAGATAGATAAAGACATAGATAGATATAGGTATATGGATAGAGATAGATTTGATATAGATTAGATATTGATAGGTATTGAGAGAGAGAGAGAGAGAGAGATATCATGGAAAAATCACTATGTCTTTTTATTTTATTTATTTACATTTCAAATGTTATCCCTTTTCCCATTTTCTCCTCCACAAGATCCCTACTCCTCCTCCCTCCCCCATGCCTCTATAAGGATGCTTCCCTACGCAACCACCCACTCCTGCCTGGTAAGTGGATATTAGCCAAAAAGAAGCTTAAAGTACCCATGTTACAACTAACAGACCACATGAAACTTAAGAAGAATGAAGATCACAGCAAAATGCGGATACTACAGTAATACTCAGTAAGGGGAAGAGAATAGTCTCTGGGTAGTAGAAGGAGAGAGGAATCTGGGAGAGAGAGAAAGAGGGAGGGAAAATTGCCATCTCTTAAACAATGTAGAAGTGTAGTACTGACCACCAGCAATGTCAATAAACTTCAACTGTGAACTATAAAAAATATATGTCTACTCTCTGTCTCTGTCTCTGTCTCTGTCTCTGTCTCTCTCTCTCTCTCTCACACACACACACACACACACACACACACACAAGCTTGCACATATATATGTATGGACACATACATAGACACAAAAGGGGAAAGAAAGAGTTATTATTATACACATAAACAAATACACAGACAAGTACTCTTATTATTTGTATGGATACCACACATACACAGAGATATTGTCATATGCATATGCACAGAAGTACACAGTGAAGCAAGCATACCTGTACACATACCTCAGATACACTATTAATTAATATAAATAAATATATTTATATTCAAAATTCAATTACTCTTACTGTAGTAAGCTCATGGGTACTTCTGAGTTAATATGTCATATCTTTGTGAATGTAAGACTACATAAGCTGCCTATACACGGCCCCGCTGACTGCAAGAAGGAGAGTAAATTTGAAGGATGTGGAATATATAGAATAAATACACTGGATCACAAGAATAAAGCCTTATGTTGAAAGTACAGAATAAGTAATAGTGTAGAAGTCTTCTCTGGATATGATCTGAACCTATCGAAAATGTGATTGCTTCTGAGGTTGGGTAAATTCACTAGTATTAGAGAAGCTTTTACAACAACCTTTTATCAACAACATCCAGAAAGCTTGAATTAATGCTCATGCTTCTTAATGTGAACACATGGGAGGGTTAGGCAGAAGAATTAACATGAATCTGAGGTGAGCCTAAATTATACAGTAACTTAAGGTTAGCCATAACAATAGAGAGTCTGTCTCAAAAAAAAAAAAGAAAAAAAACAAAAAACAAAAAACAAAACAAAAAAAGAGAAAGCAGAGCAGGAAGAGGAAAAGAAGGAGGAGATCTATGAATTAATAGGGGCAAGATGGAGAATGAGCTGGTAGTTTGAACAGAAGTGGAGACTGGGAAGAGGTGAGAAAGCAAGAAATAAAAGTTTTTAAAAACTGTAAAAAAAAAGACGGTGGATCACAAATTAGACCATCATTTATTTCTCTGTAAACATTTTAGGGAAAAAAAGGCTCACTCACTAAGACAATATCCATGGGCTATACAATACTTTCTTGGTCCTGCATTGTTTTGTAGTGTATAAACCAGGAAGAATCACTACAAATTGAGTGTTTAATTATGTCAAAATATTAAGGACAGAAAATTTAAATTTCACTTATGCAATGTCACAAAAAAGTGAGAGATCAAAATTTAGAATGGGAATAAGAACCCTAAAAAAGGAGAGCCATCCCCACCAGCCTTTCAAGTAGACACATTTAGATGTCTTGGCAGAAGTACGAGGGGGAGAATGGCAGGAAGAAGTGACTTATATCATCACCAGAACTCTTGCAGTTTTAAAGGATGGAAAAGTAAAGTTGAAGGGCTTCTAGTGTTAAATGTTGGAGTAAACTTTGGTTGCCAGAAGGAAGACTTGTCTTGAACATGAGGATAAGTAGTAGGACAGGATCTGAACTCAACTTACAGAAAATGAAATTGTTGCCTAGGTTGGTATGCTTTCCCAACCGTATGCTTCCAACAGATTGCCTTCAGATATATTTTATATGATTCTGCACTTTTTTTAAAAAAAGCAGAAAAATAAATATGATGAAATATAAGGTTTATCTTATTGGACTTTAAAAATAATTATGACTGAGATATTAAAGAGATGTAAAATAGCTGATTTCAGTAGAAATAATATCTAAAACCCACAGGAAAATATCATAACTAGTATAAAGAATATTATTGATAGATTTGCAATAAGATAACTATAGCTAAAATGGTAATTAGTGAATCAGAAATTATGTCAATATAGGGTTGGAGAAAAGCTCAGAAGTTAGAACCACTTCCTATACTTCAAGAAGACTGGAGTGTGTTTCCCACCAAACACATCAGGAAGACTCGCACTACCAGTAACTCCAGCACCAGGAGAATGGAATGCTCTCATCTGGAGCTTGTGGGAACCGCACTCCAATGGTTATACCTGTGCAGAGATACATAAGTTAAAAGATGATGAATAAAACATTTAAACTCTATTAGCATAAAATGCATATATTTATACAAAGAAAAGTGCAAAGATATATAAAGAAGAATTTAAATGGAAGAGGAGATGGTTCTGCAAGTAAAGTACTTGATGGACTAACATGAGGACCAGAGTTTGGATCGCTAGCACACACAGAGCTATCAGATGGAAGTTGCAGTCCACCTGTAATCCCAGCACGTAGATAGCAGTAACAGGAGCAGTCATGAACAAGCTGGCCAGGTAGACTAGTCAAATAAGTGAGGCTTAAATTTGAGTGAAAGAACCTGCTTCAATGTATGTGGAAACCAATCAAGGAAGACATATCTGCATCAACCTCAGCCTTCCATGTGCCTATTTGTGTGCACTCTCAGAAACAAGTGTACCCACAAGAACTGAAGGAGCTGAAGGGTTTCCAACCACATAGGAAGAAAACAATATTGACCAACCAGAATCCCCAGAGCTCTCGGGGACTAAATCACTAATAAGAATACACAAGGAAGGATACCCATGGCTCCATCTGCATATGTAGCAGAGGATATCTTTGTGACACATCAATGGGAGAAGAGGCCCTTGGTCCTGTGAAAGCTCAATGACCCAGTGTAGGGAAATGTCAGGGTTGGGAGGCAGGAGGGAGTGGGTGTGTAGTTGGAGGAGAACCCTTATAGAAGCAGGGAGAGGGGAGATGGGATAGGGAGTTGCCAGAAGGGAAACCAGGAAAGAGGATAACATTTGATATGCAAATAAAGAAAACAGCCAATAAAAGAAAAAAGAAAGATGACTACATAAGTGTTCTATCACAAAACAGAGCATTTGAGAAGACTGAAAATTGAATCCAATCTCAAGGTAGAAGAAGAGCTGACTTTCTTTTATATTTTTCCCATGTAGAAAGGTTTAATGAAAGAAGAAGCATAGAAGAGCTGAGAGGTAAAGTCTGGCCATGAGCACATGGAAGGAAGGGAGGAGGAGGATGGGGAGACAAGGGCCAAATGGGAAGAGCAGGGAAGAGAGCAAACAGCAAG
Source organism: Rattus rattus (assembly GCF_011064425.1). Classification (NCBI taxonomy): domain Eukaryota; kingdom Metazoa; phylum Chordata; class Mammalia; order Rodentia; family Muridae; genus Rattus; species Rattus rattus. Next base: position 104,121,979 of record NC_046157.1, on the reverse strand, counting down.
AGAGGAGAGCTGACTTTCAAGACTAGTTCTTTGACATCTGACTTCTGACCTCTGACCTCTTCCCACATCATTTGATTTACATGTCATTGTTTCAGACACTCACTTCGTACACATGCATGCATTCTGCTGCTGATAATGAAGACAAACCTTCAAATCTAGTAAGCTACTACAACTAAATGCAATCTGAAGACATCAAAGCACACAGAGCATATTCGATTAAGAATAAGAACAACCTTCATGTTTGTCAATAACAGAAAGATATAAAACATTGGATACATTGAATATCAAACATTCATGAGAATACAATAATGTTAGTAAAAAGTATGGATAAAATACTATATATAATATTAAATAAAATGGGCCAAAAGATAAAATTATAGTATACATATATAATTATATTTTATATAATTATATGTTTATATTTATATATTTATATATTAATTGTTATTTTATAATTATAAAAACATAATTATATTCATATAATTATATATATAATTTATAAGACATAGCATTCCAAAATCAACTTAAGAATAGTAAACATAGAGTTAAACAAAACATTCTCAGCTGAGAAATATCTAAATGGTCAAAAGGCACCTAAAGAAATGTTAACATCTTTAGTCATGAGGGAAATGCAAATCAATACAACCCTGAGATTCCAACTCACACCAGTCAGAATGGCTAAGATCAAAAACTCAGGTGACAGCAGATGCTGGTGAGGATGTGGAGAAAGAGGAGCACTCCTGCATTGTTGGTGGGATTGCAGACTGGTACAACCATCCTGGAAATCAGTTTGGAGTCTCCTCAGAAAATTGGACATTACACTACCTAAGGACACAGCTATACCTCTCCTAGGCATATACCCAAAAGATGCTCCAACATACAACAAAGACACATGCTCCACTATGTTCACAGCAGCCTTATTTATAATAAGATGCCCTTCAACAGAAAATGGATTCAAAAAAATGTGGTACATCTACACAATGGAGTACTACTCAGCTATTCAAAATAATGCCTTCATGAAATTCAAAGGCAAATGGATGGAACTGGAAAATATCATCCTGAGTGAGGTAACCCAATCACAGAAAAGCACACTTGGTATGCACTCACTGATAAGTGGATATACCCAAAAAGCTTAAATTACCAGGATGCAATCCACAGACCACAGGAAGCTCAAGAAGGATGCAGATACTCCTACTCCTTCTTAAAGGGGAAAAAACATCCAAAGGAGGGCATATGGAGGCAAAGTTTAGAGCAGCATCTGAAGGAATGGCCATTCAGTGCCTGCCCACATGTGGCCCATACATATACAGCCACCAAACCTAGATAAGTTTGATGAAGTTAAAACGTGCATGTTGAAAGGGACCAGATATAGATCTCTAGTGAGAGACACATCCAGAGCATGTCCAATACAGTGGTCAATGCTAGGAGTAAACCACTGAATGGAAAAGAGAGTTCCCTTTGGGGGGAATTAGATGAAAGATTCACAGAGCTGAAGGGGCTTGCCACCCCATAAGAACACCAATGCCAACAAATCAGAGCTTCCACGGACTAAACCACTAGCAAAAGACTATACATGGACTGACCCAGGGCTCCAAGTGCATAGGTAGAAGAGAATAACCTTGTTGGGACACCAGTGGAATGCAAAGCCCTTGATCCTGCCGAGGGTGGACCCCCAGTGCAGGGAAATGTTGGAGGGCGGGGGCGGTAAGTTGGGTGGATGGGTGGGAACACCCATATGGGGGAAAGGGTGGGGATGCGGGTTTATGGATAGGAAACCAGGAAAGGAAATAGCATTTTAAATGTAAATAAAGAAATATATCTGAAAAAAAAATTGAACATTCTAAGATCAGGTTCTTTTTTTCTTCATTCTGTGGCTTTTACATAGAAAATTTTGTATTATAAATGTTTATGCGTTTCACATTTAATTCTATTCATCATTAGTGGTTTTTTTTTATATTTTGAAATGTTCATTCAAGAAATTCATTATAATGGTCAACCCTAGCAAGGATATATGCTAGATATTAAGTATTCATACTCAACATCATTTCTCTATTCATTATGTGACAGTGGAAAGAAAGGCAGGACAACCCTAGTGGCTTTTGTGCCCCAACACTGTCCCTCAGTCTACTAAACATGCTCTCTATTTTCTCTTTTATGATGTATTTGTATTTTTAGCTGTATGTGTGTATGCTAAGAGTGGGATGGCACTAAGAGGACCATATCCAGTAGTGATGAAACTGACAGCAGTTGTGAGCTGTCCCACTTGGTTCTACGAACCAACTTTGTGAATTCTAGAAGATCAGCAAGTATTCTCAACTCAGAAGCTATTTCTTGAGTCCCTAAAATCTATAATTTTCATGATATATCATAGTTCAACTCTTCTTTAACATTTCTTCTGTTTTTACCAAACAAGCCAAATAAACAAAATAATATTTTTCTTTCATGAAGTCTCATATAATATCCCTTAATTTTCTGAGTTACAATTGTGAAGCACCTGAAATTCATTCTCTATAAAACATTGAAATCAAAAATTATAAATTATATAATATGTCACTGTATTTAAAATACTGCATTAGCTACAGCTCTTGAAAATAAAGTGGTATAACTCTTTACTGTTATATAGAACTGTATTTTTTAAATAAGTTTCTACTTCTCTCTTTATATACATATTCTTATGTCTCTAACCTTTTAACTATTCACAATTCCTCCCTGACACAGGCTTCTGCTCTTGATTTTTCTTATGCTTGAAATATTGATTTTCCCCAAGAGTTCTTCATGTATCACATTTCTTAGTTGATTTGCTGCTAAAAGTTTTGTTTTTACAATGGACTTTGACTTACATAGTGCTAATTATTAGCTAATCCACAAACCTATCTAACTACAGACTCCTCAATAGTGCTAAGCGAAGACTTATGTATGTGCTGTTCACATCATTGAAGAGTTAGGAACTATATTTGCTTTAGGCCATCTTGGCTGAGAATAATGCCTTAGAAGTAACATTAGTTCATTTGACTCACATATATCCGCATGCCTGGAAGTCCAGGATAGCAAACGACCTCAGTAACTCTTAAGAGAATACTGGAGAGAGTGGAGGAGGTAGATCTTGGATTTCATTATCAAGATCAAAAATGTCATGTAAAAAGTTTTAATGAAGCACTTGCAAAGTGGGAGAGAGAGAGAGAGAGAGAGAGAGAGAGAGAGAGAGAGAGAGAGAGAGACAGAGACAGAGAGACAGAGAGACAGAGAGACAGAGACAGAGACAGATAGGGAGATGGAGAGGGAGACAGAAACAGAGAGGGAGAGGGAGAAGAAAGGAGGAAGGAAGAAGAAAGAAAAGAAAAGTAAAGAAGTAAAGAAATAAAGAAATAATGATAAGGAAAGAAAGAAAGAAACAAACAAACAAAGAAACAAAGAAAGAAAGATAAATGTGTTAACTCCATTACAGGTAATCCTGTTCCCAGAATACATGTGCATTATTCCTCTTACACAATGCCAGGCAGAACATAGACTCCTTCATACAGCAAAGAGTCTAAGTGTTGTTTTGGGAAAGTGAATCTGGATGAAAACAAGATTATATTATTGTATTATTAAAGGTCACAGTTTTGTTTTGTTTCTTCCAAATGCCCATTTCATTAGCAATCGAAAAGTACATTCTCATATTTTTTTACTATGTGTGGAATACATAATTTTCACATTCTTTAAAAGAGATAAGTACAATTTCCTTATAGCTTAATGATTTATCTCCATTATGCAGACCTAATAAATCAGAATGATGAATTTATTTATGATAATCATCAATGCTAAGTAGTAATATTCAATAGTAAGTTTCCAAGGGACACTATAAATAGATATCTGTTTCAGACAAGGGAAAAATAAATACATATTTTCTTGGTGGAATCACTATCACCTTCCTTCTCAGTAGATCATTATTGACCCTGGTTAATTTTCTTATCATTAAGGATTTGTTTCCTTTTATTGATAATAGCTATTTTTAAATCACATATTATAACCTAAGTATAGTTTCTACTCCTGTTAGTACTCCAATTTCCTCTTCCCATCCCCTCACATCCAAATACATCCCCTTTCTCTTTCTTATTAAAAACAAATATGTTTCTAAGGGATAATAAGTATATATTAACCCTTTACAACTATATGAAGCTAATACATTTATGTAGATGAAAATAAACAAAATGGGGAAAGCCTAAAGCACATGAAACAGAGATGCAAAGACACACAAACTCAGAAACCTCATAAAAACACAAAAGTGGAAGACAGAACAATTTCAGCAATGATTTTTTTCAATTCTTCTTCCACAGGACCTCCAGAGCTCTGAGTATGCTATATGATAGATGTCTCAATGTTATCATAACAATACTTTCTTTGTTTACATTTTTGTTCTATCAAGTGAAAGAAAATTCTTTAAAATGGAAAGTGATCCATTCAAATCCAATAAAAAAAATCAAAATTTTTGATAATTAAAGATTCCTGTCATTTTCAGAGTTAAACTTTCTAAACTTTCTAAACTTTGTATTTGGCTACCAAAAATGTTACAAATAGAGCTGACATATTCTTTTCATGAGGCATTTCTTACTTATCAAGAGTTAAGTTTTGTTAAAGAGCAATACAATCACACCACAGTGCACAATAAAAGTAATGGAAATTGCTCATCTAATTTACTATTAACCACATGAAAATTTTTCCCATAAGGATCATGAAAGACACAAAACGTTTTAGATCATAAAACCTTTTGTAATAAACTCCATCCTCTCCTCCTTTCTGTAGGACTAGATCTTCTCCTACAACCTTCCTCCCCAACTCTTTCTTTATTACACACTAACTAGTTCAGGCACTCCTGATGGAAATGGCCAGGAAAATAGGTAGTCAATAAAGGTATTTGATAATAGAATATCTATAGGTAATCTAATAATAGAATATCTGTCAGAACATAGCATATAACATTCAAAATATTGAATATGCACAACAAAGAAAGGATACTAAAATCTGCAAGGGAAGATACCAAATAACATAGAAAGGTTATATCTACTGTAATGATACCTGATTTCTCAATGGAAACTCTAAAAGCCAAAAAGGCCTGGACAAAAGTTCTATAAATTCTAAATAAGAAGAGATGCCATCTCAAACTATTATACTGAGGCAAACTTCTAATCACAAAAGATGAAGAAAATAAGCTATTGTATCCTGTGATAGGGCCATAGTTAAGCAGTATCTATCTAAGCATCTATGCCTAACATGGCAATAGAATGAAGAGTTTGACCTAAAGAGATGAAATATTAAGCCCCCTAGAGAAAAGGAGCCAGAAGGGATAACCCCAAACCAACAAATTGAAATGGGAGGCAATCACAAAAGAACAGAATGAGCAAATACTGTTGATTGATAATTCTCAATGTGAATGTTCTCAATTTCCCTATAAAAAGTCACAGTCTAAACAAATGAATGAAAACCAGGGTCTATCTTGATGCTGCATCCAAGATAAATCACTTAGTATGTAGGATGCAGAGCACCTAAGAGTAAAAGTATAGAAAAATATATGCCAAATAAGTGGACATAAGAAGTAGGGTGTTATAGCTATTTTAATATCTGACAAATTAGACATCAAATAAAAATCAGAATAGATTGGGAAGGGTATAATGTACTCATGAATAAAAAGAAAAAATATCAAGATTATGTCTATTCTCATCATCTATATGTCAATCATAAGCGTACTCAAGTTCATAAAAGAACAATTACTACGATGTAAATCACATACAGAACTTGACCACCCCACTCTGCAATAAAAAGATCCACTAGACAAAAGGTAAGCAGCAAAATACTATAACTATGAGATCATAAACCAAATGTAAATAATATTTACAGAGCATTTCACCCAAACATAAAGGAATATATATCTCAGTATCTCATGAAACTTTCTGCAAAATCGATCACATACTTCAACATAAAACCAATATTAACAGAAACAAGAAACCTCTGAATCTGTCTGAGGACCACAGATTAAAGCAGCATCTCAGATTTATTTAAAAAACATAAGAAAGCTTACAAACTCATGGAAACTGAACAATTCACAAATAAAAAAAAAGGGCCAAGACTAGGATATAAAAATAAATAAGGGGTTGGGGATTTAGCTCAGTGGTAGAGCACTTGCCTAGCAAGCACAAGGCCCTGGGTTCGGTCCCCATCTCCGAAAAAAAGAAAAAAAATATAAGCAATTTTTATAATTGAACAAGAAGTAAAATACTGCATACTGTAACTTATGTGAAACATTAAATGTGGTTCTAAGAGGAAATTGGTGGTGTAAAATGCCAACATATTTTACAGCTACTACATACTAGGAAATTAATAGCATACATAAAAAAATCTAGAATAAAAGGAAGCAATCACACACAAAAGAAATAATAGACAGCAAGAAATAATCGAACTCAGATTGAAAATCCACAAAAATAAGAACAAGCAACAAACAACAACAGAAAGGATCAATTAAAGAAATATTTGGTTATTTAAAATCAGAAAGTTTAACAAACCCTTAGCCCAATTAATTAAAAGGCATAAAAAGAATACCCAAGTTAATAATATTAGAGCTGAAAAAGAGATACTTAAGAACATATGCAAAGAAAAATTTAAAAATCCATAAGGAGATATTATAAAACCTATACTTCATCAAATTGAAACTCTAAAATAAATAGATAATTTTCTTAATATGTACCACCTACTGAAGTCAAACTAATATCAAATAATCAATTTAGGCAGGCCCATAACCCTCAATTAATTGGAAACATTAATTAAAAATCTTCCAACAATAAAATTTTTTTAAATTAAAAAATAAATCAGGGTCTGATGGTTTTATTTTAGTAGAGAATTCTTCCAGATTGTCAAATACTCAACAAATTATATCACAAAATAGAAGCAGAAGGAACATTACTCATTTTTAATGAATCCACATTTGTCTTGATAGCCAAATTTTATAAAGAACAAAAAAAGAAAGAACATCAAAGAAAAACAACCTTACCGAGTGTCTGGATATAAAATTACTCAAATAAATCAGTGGCCTTCCTTTATACAAATGATAAATGAGTTGAGAAAGAAATCAGAGAACCAACACCCTTTAAAATAATCACAAATAGTATAAAATATTTGGGGGGGTGAAACTTAACCAATCAAGTGAAAGATCTGTATGACAAGGTCTGCAAGTCTCCCAAGAAAGAAATCTAAGAAGACAGGAAGAAAATGGAGAGATGTCCCATGTTCATGGATTGGAAGAATTGACATAGTAAAAATAGCCACCCTACTACAAGCAATCTACACATTCAATGCAATCCCCCATCAAAATCCCAACACAATTCTTCAATGACCTGAAAAGAGCAATTCTCAAATTCATCTGGAAAAACAAAAACAAACAAACAAACAAAAAACCCAGAATACTGAAAATAAGTCTTAATAATAATAGAACTTCTGGGGGAATCACCATCACTGACTTAAAGCTATAGTATAGAACAATAGTGATAAAACTGAAACTTAGCTTCTCTGAGTCTAGGAAATCAGGTCCCTCATCTTAGTGGGTAACTCAGGTTTTACTTTGGCAGAGAAGGGCCTTGGGAATCTGAGTCTGCTTCAGGGACTTCCTGAAGATATGTTAAATTGTTACTGTCCTGTTTCAGGAGCTTCCAACAAAAAGAAATACTTCAATATTGGAGGAAATTAAGAAAATGTCATACAACAGACACATACACATACAAACACACACACAGACACACACACACACCACCACCACCACTACCACCACCACCAAGAGCATCACCACCGACACACACACACACACACACACACACACACACACATACACACACACACCACCACCACCACCACCACCACCACCACCACCACCACCACTACCACCACCATCACCACCACCAATAGGAAACAAAGTAAATAAAATTTTATAATATTAAAAAAGTAATCTATACTAGAGAAGAAATAAATTATCTTGTTTGGGAATGTCAGTGAATGAAAATACATTTGTAAGGCTTATTATTCCCTTTGTTGGTGATTTCCTGATAAACTTAAAATAGGATTTCATAGACATTCTGTATGACATTCTATTAACTCTTGATTTTTTTGCTACTATGATAGTTATGAATTTAAGTTAAAATATTAAAAAGACACAGCTCCCTGTTCCCAAACCCCATGGGAGAGAAAGCTAATCGCCCAGATCTGTGGGCAATTCTGAGACTGCAGGGGAAGAGAGACCGTCACTTCTCCCCACCTTTTCCCATATCCCTGGCCCAAGAGGAAACTGTATAAGGCCTCTGGGCACAGGAAGACGGGGCAGTCAAGCTGCAGGAGCCCTGAGGTACAGACTGCGCCCAGATCTGATTGGACCTGGTCAAACAGCCCTCTGAACCCAAATCCCATGGAAGGGAGAGCTAGACCTCCAAAGGGGCAGACATGCCTGGGAAACCAGAGGAGACTACTTTCTGCCCACATTTCTGACAGGAGAGGAAAGCGTCTAGCACCATCTGGGCCCCGTGCACAGGGACCAGGAGAACTAAGGGCAGGCCCTTGTGGTTCCCACCCACAGGGACAGCTGAAAGCCAGTGAACAGGAACAACTACACGAATGAAAGGAGAACACTCTCTTCCCACAACTGGCTGAAAGAAAACAGGGAAACAGGTCTACAGCATTCCTGACACACAGGCCTATAGGACAGTCAAGCCACTGTCAGAAATAGCAGAACAAGGTAACACCAGAGACAATGTGATGGCAAGAGGCAAGCACAGGAACCCTAGCAACAGAAACCAAAACTAAATGGCATCACCAGAGCCCAATTCTCCCACCAAAGCAAACACTGAATAACCGACCACACCAGAAAAGCAAGATCTAAATTTAAAATCACATTTGATCATGATGATGGAGGACTTTAAGAAAGACCTAAAGAACTCCCTTAGAGAAATGCAGGAGAACACAAGTAAACAAGTAGAAGCCCTTAGAGAGGAAACAAAAATCCCTGAAAGAATTACAGGAAAACACAATAAAACAGGTCAAGGAATTGAAAATGGAAATAGAAACAATAAAGAAAACACAAAGGGAGACAACCCTGGACATAGAAAACCAAAGGAAGAGACAAGGAGCCGTAGATACAAGCATCACCAACAGAATACAAGACATAGAAAAGAGAATCTCAGGAGAAGAAGATTCCATAGAAAGCATCAGCACAACTGTCAAAGATAATGGAAAATGGAAAAAGCTACTGGCCCAAAACATACAGGAAATCCAGGACTCAATGAGAAGATCAAACCTAAGGATAATAGGTATAGAAGAGAGTGAAGACTCCCAACTCAAAGGACTAGTAAATATCTTCAACAAAATAGTAGAAGAAAACTTCCCTAAGCTAAAGAAAGAGATGCCCATAAACATACAAGAAGCCTACAGAACTCCAAATAGATTGGACCAGAAAAGAAACTCCTCTTGTCACATAATAGTCAAAACACCAAATGGACAAAACAGAGGATATTAAAAGCAGTAAGGGAAAAAGGTCAACTAACATATAAAGGCAGACCTATCCAAATTACACCACACTTCTCACCAGAGAATATGAAAGCCAGAAGATCCTGGACAGATGTCATACAGACCCTAAGAGAACACAAATGCCAGCCCAGGTTACTGTATCCAGCAAAACTCTTCAATTAACATAGATGAAGAAACCCAGATATTACACGACAAAACCAAATTTATACAATATCTTTCTAGAAAGGATAATAAATGGTAAAGCCCAACACAAGGAGGCAAGCTACACCCTAGAAAAAGCAAGAAACTAAATGTTTAGCAACGAAACAAAGCGAGGATAAGGACACAAACATATTCTCACCTACAAATATGAAGATGAAAGGAAGCAACAACCACTATTTCTTAACATCTCTCAACATCAATGGACTCAGTTCCACAATAAAAAGACACAGATTAATAAACTGGAAATGTAATGAGGACCCAGAATTTTGGGTTCTCACACTTTAGAAACAATGACAGACACTATCTCAGAATAAAAGGCTGGAAAACAACTTTCCAAGCAAACGGTCTGAAGAAGCAGGCTGGAGTAGCCATTCTAATATCGAATAAAATTGATTTTCAAGCAAAAGTCATCAAAAAAGATAAGGAAGGACACTTCATATTCACCAAAGGAAAAATCCACCAAGATGAACTCTCAAACCTAAATATCTATGCTCCAAACACAAGGGCACTTACATACATAAAAGTAACCTTACTAAAGCTCAAAGCACGCATTGCACTTTACACAATAAGAGTAGGTGATTTCAACACCCCACGCTCATCAATGGACAGATCATGGAAACAGAAATTAGTTAGAGACATAGAAAGACTAATAGAAGTTATGAACCAAAAAGTCTTAACAGATATTTATAGATAATTCTATCCTAAAACAAAAGGATATACCTTCTTCTCACCACCTCATGGTACTTTCTCCAAAACTGACCATATAATTGGGCACAAAACAGGCCTCAACAGATACAGAAAGATAGAAATAATCCCATGTGTCCTATCACAGCACATGGGCTAAAAAGCTGGTATTCAATAACAATAAGGAAAGAATAACCCTATAAACATGGCAGATGAACAATGCTTTATTCAGTTATAACCTAGTCAAGGAAGAAATAAAGAAAGAAATTAAAGAATTATTAGCATTTAATGAAAATAAAGGTACAATATACCCAAACTAATGGGATACAATGAAAGCTGTAAGAGGAAAACTCATAGCTCTGAGCGACTGCAGAAAGAAACAGGAGAGAGCATACATCAGCCTAAAAGCCCTAGAACAAAATGAATCAAATACACCCAGGAGGAGTAGAAGGCAGGAAATAATCAAACTCAGAGCTGAAATCAACCAAGTAGAAACAAAAAGGACTATACAAAAAAATCAACAGAACCAAAAGCTGGTTCTTTGAGAAAATCAACATGATAGATAAACTTCAAACTAATCAGAGAACACAGAGAGTTTGTCCAAATAAACAAAATCAGAAATGAAAAGGGAGACATAACAACAGAATTAGAGAAAAAGTCATCAGATCCTACTACAAAATGCTATATTCAACAATACTTGAAAATCTGCAGGAAATGGACAATTTCCTAGACAGATACCAGGTACTGAAGATAAATCAGGAACAGATAAACCATTTACACAACCCTATAACTTCTAAAGAAATAGAAGCAGTCATTAAAAGTCTCCCAACCAAAAAGAGCCCAGGTCCAGATGGGTCCAGTGCAGAAATCTATCAGACCTTCATAGAAGACCTCATACCAATACTATCCAAACTATTCCACAAAATTGAAACAGATGGAGCACTACTGAATTCCTTCTATGAAGCCACAGCTACTCTTCTACCTTAAGCACACAAAGACCCAAAAAAGAACTTCAGACCAATTTCCCTTATGACTATCGATGCAAAAATACTCAATTCAGTTCTTGCAAACAGAATCCAAGAACACATCAAAACAATCATCCATCGTGATCAAGTAAGCTTCATCTCAGGTATGCAGGGATGGTTTAATATATGGAAAACCATCAATGTAATCCACTATATAAACAAACAGAAAGATAAAAACCACATGTCCATTTCATTAGATGCTGAGAAAGCATTTGACAAAATTCAACACACCCCTTCATGATAAAAGTCCTGGAAAGAACAGGAATTCAAGGCCCACACTTAACATAGTAAAAGCCATATGCAGCAAACCAGTAGCTAACATTAAACTAAATGGAGAGAAACTTGAAGCATTCCCACTGAAATTAGGGACTAAATAAAGCTGCCCACTCTCTCCCTACTTAGTCAATACAGTTCTCGAAGTCTTAGCCAGAGCAATCAGACAACAAAAGGTGATCAAAGGGATACAGATTGGAAAGGAAGTATTCAAAATATCACTATTTGCAGATATTATGATAGTATATTTAAGTGATTCCAAAAGTTTCACCAGAGAATTACTAAACCTGATAAACACCTTTAGCAAAGTGGCTGGTTATAAACTTAACTCATAGAAATCAGTAGCCTTCTCTACACAAAAGAAAAACAGGCTGAGAAAGAAATTAGGGAAACAACACCCTTCATAATAGTCCCAAATAATAAAAAATACCTGGGAGTGACTTTAACCAAGCAAGTGAAATAACTGTATGATAAGAACTTCAAGCCTCTGAAGAAAAAATTGAAGATCTCAGAAGATGGAAAGATCTCCCATGCTCATGGACTAGCAGGATTAATATGTAAGTGAAGGGTGTTGGCGGTTACCTGGAAGAGAATGGGGACAAGAGATGTGAAGGATGCCAAGACAAAAGTCTGATCAAGGCAACAACTTTATTTTTCCCTAAGGCTGAATTTATACCATAACATGGGTGACAGTGGGAGGGGGAAAGTAAGAAACATTTTCGCAGGCCAAGGATACAATATTCGTGTGGTCAGGGAATTGGCTGATGTTGACAGGATGTCAGAAAGGTCACAGGTTTGTCATATCTATTAGTCAGCAGGATGTTGATTTTACAGAAAGGTTATAGGTCATCACATTGGGTATCTTGACGTATCATATTATTCATTTTGTCCACCAGATTTGTATTAGGCTTCTGCAGCTGGCTGGGGATTTTCCATGAACCCAGTGATACTTAATTCTAACCATAATAATAACATAAATAATGGATGGCTTCAAGGGCATCACTCCCAACATTAATATAGTAAAAATGGCCATTTTACCAACAGCAATCCACAGATTCAATGCAGTCCCCATCAAAATTCCAATCCAATTCTTCAGAGAAGTAGACAGAACAATTTGCAAATTCATCTGGAATAACAATAAACTCTGGATAGATAAACTATCCTCAACAATAAAAGGACTTAAGAGGGAATCAATATCCCTGAACTCAAGCAATATTACAGAGCAATGGTGATAAAACTGCATGGTATTGTTACAGAGACAGGCACAAGGACCAGTGTAATAGAATTAAAGACCCAGAAATGATCCCACACACCTATGGTCACTTGATCTTTGACAAAGGAACCAAAACCAACCAATGGAAAAAAGATAGCATTTTCAGCAAATGGTGCTGGTTCAACTGGAGATCAGCATGTAGAAGAATACAAATCAATCCATTCTTAACAAACTGTAGAAAGCTTAAGTCCAAGTGGATCAAGGACCTCCACATCAAACCAGATATCATCAAACTAGTAGAAGAAAAAGTGGGGAAGAATCTGGAACTAATGGGCACTGGAGAAAATTTCCTGAAGAAAATATCAATGGCTTATGCTCTAAGATCAAGAATCGACAAAGGGGATCTCATGAAACTGCAGAGGCAGTTCTGTAAGGAAAAGGACACTGTTGTTAGGACAAAATGGTAACCAACAGATTGGGAAAAGATTTTTACCAATCCTACAACCGATAGAGGGCTTATATCCAAAATATACAAGGAATTCACGAAGTTATACTGCAGGGAGAAAAATAACCCTATTAAAAATGGGGTTCAGAGCTAAACAAAGAATTCACAGTTGAAGAATATCAAATGGCTGAGAAGCACCTAAAAAAATGTTCAACATCTTTAGTCATAAGTGAAATGCAAATCAAAACAACTCTGAGATTCCACCTCACACTAGTCAAAATGGCTAAGACCAAAAACTCCAGCAACAGCAGATGCCGGCAAGGATATGGAGAAAAAGGAACACTCCTCCATTCTTGGTGGGGTTGCAGACTGGTACAACCATTCTGGAAATCAGTCTGGAGGATCCTTAGAAAATTGGACACTGCACTACCTGAGGACCCAGATATACGTCTCTTGGGCATATACCGAAGAGATGCCCCAAAATAAAACAAAGACACATGCTCCACTATGTTCATAGCAGCCTTATTTATAATAGCCTGAAGCTGGAAAGAACCCAGATGCCTTTCAAGAATGGAATGGATACAGAAATTGTGGTACATCTACACAATGGAATACTTCTCGGCTATAAAATAAATGACTTTATAAAATTCATAGGCAAATGGATGGAACTGGAAAATATCATCCTGAGTGAGGTAACCAATCACAGAAAAACACACATGGTATGCACTCATTGATAAGTGGATATTAGCCCAAATGCTTGAATTACCTTAGATGCACAGAGCACATGAAACTCAAGGATGACCAAAATGCGAATGCTTCACTCCTTCTTTAAAAGGGAATAAGAATACCCTTGGGAGGGAATAGGGAGGCAAAGTTTAGAACAGAGGCAGATGGAACACCCATTCAGAGCTTGCCCCACATGTGGCCCATACATGTACAGCCACCAAACTAGATAAGATGGATGAAGCAAAGAAGTGCAGGCCGACAGGAACCAGATATAGATCTCTCCTGAGAAACACAGCCAGAATACAGCAAATACATAGGCGAATGCCAGCATTAAACCACTGAACTGAGAATAGGACCCCCATTGAAGGAATCAGAGAAAGGACTGAAAGCTTGAAGGGGCTTGAGACCCCATATGTACAACAATGCCAAGCAACCAGAGCTTTCAGGGACTAAGCCACTACCGAAAGACTATACATGGACTGACCCTGGACTCCAACTACATAGGTAGCAATGAATAGCCTAGTAAGGGCACCTTTGGAAGGGGAAGCCCTTGTTCCTGCCAAGGCTGTACCCCCCAGTGAATGGGATTCTTGGGGTGAGGGCATTATGGGGGGAGGAAGGGGAGGGGAACACCCAAATAGAAGGGGAGGTGGAGGGGTTAGGGGGATTTTGGCCTGGAAATCGGAAAGGGAATAACAATTGAAGTGTAAATAAGAAATACCAAATTTAATAAAATCACAAAAAAAATCCACATGGTTTGCTCTCACTGTTAAGTGGATATTAGTCAAAAGCTCAGATTATCCAAGATACAATCCCCAGACTACATGAAGCTCAATAAGAAGGATGATCAAATTGCTGATGCTTCAGTCCTTCTTAAAAGGTGGAACAAAAATATTTATAGGAGGAATAATGGAGACAAAGTTTGGAAGAGTGACAGAAGGAATGGCCATTCAGTGCCTGCCCCACCTGGAGAACCATCACATTTATACACAGCCACCAAACCGAGACAATATTGCTCATGCCAAAAGTGCATGCTGACAGGAGCCTGATATAGCTGTCTCCTGAGAGGCTCTGCCAGAGGATAACAAATACAGAGGCAGATGTTTGCAGCAAACCATTGAACTGAGAATGGGGTCACCATTGGAGAAGTTAAAGAAAGGATTGAAGGAGCTGAAAGGGCTTGCAGGTCCCTAAGAACAGCAATACCAAAAAACTAGAGCTCCCAGGGAGTAAACCACTACCCAAAAATTACACACAGACAGACCCATGGTTCCAGCTGTATATGTAGCCGAGGATGGCCTTGTTTGGCACCAACTGGAGAAGCCCTTGGTCCTGCCAAGGCTGGATACCCCAGCGTAGAAGAATATCTGGGTGGGGAGGGAGGAAAAGGAGAGGAAACACCCTCTTAGAAGAAGGGAGAGGATGGATGTGATAGGGGTTTATGAACAGGAAATCGGGAAAAGGAATAACATTTGAAATGTAAACAATAAATATCCAATTAAAAAAAGGTTGTAAAAATTAAAAAAACACATTTATGAAAATTTGAGAAAATTTGTTCACTTCTTTTTAGATTTTAGATGATGATAATCTAGTTAAAATCTTGTTTTTGCCTGTGTACCAAGTTTTTAGAATTGAACATAGATTCATTTCTGGATCTTCAATTCTATTCTATTGATCAGCCTGCCTGTCTCTGTATCAATATCATAGAGTTTTTATAACCATAGCTTTGTAAATAATTGATTTTTGAATTTGCAAATTGCTGTTCTAACTCTATGAAGAATTGAGTTGAAATTTCGATGGAGATAGCACTGAATCTGTAGATTGCTTGTAGATGGCCATGTTTCCTATATTAATCCTGCCAATCCATGAGCAGGGAGATCATTTCATCTTCTGAGATCTTCCTCAATTTCTTTCTTCAGAGACTTGAAGTTCTTGTCATACAAATCTTTCACTTGCTTGATTAGAGTCATTCCAAGGTATTTTATGTTATTTGTGACTATTGTGAAGGATGTCATTTCCCTAATTTCTTTCTCAGCCTGTTTATCCTTTTAGTAGAGTAAGGCTACTGAGTTGAGTTAATTTTTCATCCAGCCACTTTGCTGATGTTGTCAGGCTTAGTAGTTCTCTGGTGGAACTTTGGGGTCACTTTAGTATTCTATTATATCATCTGCAAATAGTGATATTTTGACTTCTTACTTTCCAATTTGTATCCCCTTGACTTTCATTTGTTGTCCGGTTGCTCTGACTAGAACTTTGAGTACTATATTGAATAAGGAGGGAGAGAGTAGGCAGCCTTGTCTAGTCTCTGATTTTAGTGGGTTTGCTTCAAGTTCCTTTCCATTTAGTTTGATGTTGGCTACTGATTTGCTGTATATTGCTTTTACTATGTTTAGGTATGGGCCTTGAATTATTGATCTTCCCAAGACTTTTAACATGAAGGGTTGTTGAATTTTGTCAAATGCCTTCTCAGCATCTAATGAAATGATTATGTAATTTTTTTTGAGTTTGTTTACATAGTGGATTACATCGATACATTTTCATATATTGAACCATCCCTGCAACCCTGGGATGAAGCCTACTTGATCATGATGGATGATCATTTTGATATGTTCTTGGATTCAGTTTGTGAGATTTTTTGAGTATTTTTGAGTTGATATTCAAAAGTGAAATTGGTCTGAAGTTCTCTTTCTTAGTTGGGTCTTTGTGTGGTTTAAGCATAAACATAATTGCGGCTTCATAGAAGGAATTGAGTAGTGTTTCTTCTGTTTCTATTTTGAGGAATAGTTTGGATAGTATTCGTATTAGATGAAGGTCTGATAGAATTCCACTAAACCCATCCTTGTTCTGGGTTTCTTTTTTTTGGGGGGGGGGCAGTGAGAGACTTTTAATAACTGCTTCTAATTATTTAAAAGGTATGGGACTGTTTGGATGTTTTATCTGATCGTGTTTAACTTTGGTACTTGCCTTCTGTATAGAGAATTGTCCATTTCCTCCAGTTTTATTGAATATAGGCATTTGTAGTAGGATCTGATGAATTTTTTTAATTTCCTCAGATTCTCTAGTTATGTCTCCCTTTTCATTTCTGCTTTTGTTAATTTGTATACTCTCTGTGTGCCCTCTGGTTTGTCTGGCTTCTCCATATGAACAACAATACCAACCAACCAGAACTCCCAGGGACTAAACCACCATCCAAAGAGTACACATGGACAGACCCGTGGCCCCAGCTGTATATGTATCAAAGGATGGCCTTTTGGGCATCAGTGGGAGGAGAAGCCCTTTGTTCTGCCAAGGCTGGACCCTTCATTGTAGGTGAATGTCAGGGTGGAGAGGTGGGAAGAGGTCAGTGGTTGGGTGGGGGAACACCCTCATAGAAGTTGGGGGAGGAGGATGGGACAGGGCTTTTATGGATGGAAAACTGGGAAAGGGAATAACATTTGAAATTTAAATTAAAAATATCCTATAAACAAAAATTTAAAAAAGAATTGAACTTAGAATCTCATACATGCTACAAAAGCATTTTACTGTGTCTCTGAATTTAGAATTTTGAAATAATTTTTTACAAATGAAAAAGTTAACAGAAAAATGTTCTTTTTGAGGTTGAACTTACAATAAAAAATCTATAAATATCTGCATGTATTCCAATGTAATCAATTGTCTAGAATATAAATATCAGAACACCCATCAGGATGGTTGTGTATTACTTCCAGTGTATTTGATGGTATTATTACATAAATCTAAGTCTTGTTTCAAAGTGATGGAAATTGTAAGGAAGAATGCTTAGGAACATGATTTTATAAATATAAATATAAAAACAAATATATGTGTGAGTAAATATTGGTACATATATACATGATATACATATATAGCAAACTCTATCAATGAAACTTTAAATCTTCAATGTATTATTAAAATTAATATGCACAAAGACTTAAAGCCAATCTCTGGAAACTTATCATGATTTTATGTAACTAAAACTCCTGTTCAATTTGTTTTATTTGTTGTATACCAGAGTACATGGTAGAATTCAATGCACAGTCAAGTAGGCCACTGTTTCTGCTCTGCTATGACAAACAGATTTTTCTCCATTTTCATAGCATCTTAACTCTTTGCATAACAAAATCATTTATTGCTCAATATAAAGAGAAAAATGAAAAATAGAGATTATTGATGACTGTTGCGCTGAATACCTTATTATGTATTTGATTCAATGAGATATATTACCTCTGAAAATATATCTCTTTATATTTTAATTTCTGGTTTGACAATACATAATTTTAAAAATAAAATTTTCATAATTAGCAATGATTTTAGCTTATATTAGTAAATAGAGGATTCACAATTAGAAACATAGTAAAATGTGACTTAGTGAATTTAACATTTTGTAAGTATTTTCTGCAAAGTACTTCTTTTGTGCCAATGACAGATTATATTGTAATTTCTGTCAGAGAAAGAGTTTATCCTGCAGTATCACCAAGAAAGGAACACATTACATGCTAAGGTTATCACTCAGTCATTCGGCTTTCAGAATGTACTTTGTTGGTCCAAAAATGAGACTAAAATATGTTCCTCTTGGATTTTCACTTTCTGTTTATGTATTTTCTAAGAAAATTGATGGCTTTTTTTATATGATGCAATAACTTTGACAAGTTAGCATCTTTAATTAATTTATACCCTTTTTAATTCATACGATTATTTATTACAAAGTAGATCAAGCAAAAAAGTATCTACTGAACTCTACTGGACATTTTTCTGACTTTACTCACTGATCCAATAAAGTTATCAAGAAAAAGAAAATGTACAGTGATTAAAATCCTTTAAGGAAACTGTAACTATTCTTGTTTTCATTCTGTGATAGTAAGTATAGATAATACTACTCCTTAATTATACACCAAGCCACTTCTGAAAACAAGTAACAAGAGGAAATGGAGAAGGTATTCAGAATAAGAAAAATCTTACTTTAGCCTATGGAAAAAAAATAGGATTTTAAAATCAAGCTCAAATTTATTTTCTGTTTTATTAGTGCAGATCAAGTAGTGTGTGTGTGTGTGTGTGTGTGTGTGTGTGTGTGTGTGTTTGTGTGTGTGTGTGTGCGTGTACGTGTTGTGTGTACGTGCATGTGTGTGCATGTGTGTTTGTATGTGTTTGTGTGTGCGTGTGTGTGCGTGTGTGTTTGTATGTGTGTGTGTGTGTGTGTGCGCGCGGGTGTGTGTGTGTGTGTATGAGCATTTATGTGCTCAGAGGCTTGAAGACAATGTACTGTGTTCCTCAACCACACCTATGCTGTTTACTGAGAGAGAATCTTTTACTGGCTTAAGGCTAGCTAATCAAGCTTCACTAACTAGATAGAGAGCTATGTATCTTCCTGTCGCCAGCTCTCCACAAAATGCTATTATTTTGGGCTTTGTCCATGAGTTCTCAAGAACCAAACTCAGATCTTCATGTTTGTGTAGCAATACCTTTACTAACTGAGAAGTCTTTCCAGTCACTTTTGTTTTCTTAGGATGTTCTTTTGCATATTCAACATGTTTTTGTCTAAAAAATCATTATCATGAATTTGTTATTGTAATTTTTAATAGCTTCAAGTCTAATGTTAACAAAATAACTTATAAAATGTGTAAGAACTATGAATGCATATATTTATTAAATTTGATGATTTGTTAATTTATACATTTTAATTAGTCATAGTTAATATTTACAATAATAAATTCATTGTACTTTTATATTTTTATTAAATTTGTCATTTCTATATTATCTTATTTACGTTTCTATTTCTCAGAAGAGGTATCATGGACAAGGCAATGTATGAAAGGAAAATGTTATTGAAGCTCAAGCTTCCTGATAAAACCTATGATTATCTCAGTGGGGGTGTTGCAGAAGACGGGCAGGCATGCAGTTGAAATAGTAGCCAAGAACTTACATCCTGAGCCAAGGCACCATGCAGAGTTAGAATTCACTGACAATAGCATGAGGTTTTGAAACATCAAAGCTCGCCTTCAGTGACATCCTTCCTCCAACCAGGTCTTGCCTCCCAATCATTCCTTAACAGTTCTACCAACTGAGGTCCAAGTATCCAATCACAGGAGCCTATGAGGGCCATTCATACTCAAACCACTGCATATGCTACATTTGAATAATAGCAACGATATTCTTAAAGCCCTCATCATGAGAATACTAAGGGAGATGACAGTGAGTGAGGAAGGATAAAATGATACAATAAATGCAATACACATATATGAAATTATCAAAAGAAGTAATAATAATAAGTATAATGATTACATCATATTTGCATCCTCTTTTCTAAAAAGAAAGAGTCTTTATTTTCTCTTTAATATCTTGTTCCAATGTTCCTTCTGCCAACTTGAGTACAAAACAATGGCAATTTAAACTGTGTTCCATGAGACCACTTAGTCCCTAATTCTTTTCTGTGTTGTCTTCATGCAGGTAGAATAAAATGTAAATGCCCTGGTGGGTCACCTACCTACATAAATGTCAGCTCTGATATCTCAGTTCTCCCCCATGTGCTTTTTGAAAATCGCACTTAGTTTTCCAGCATCACTAACAGGACTACGTTACAGCATTTGATACTATTTTATTTTTCTTACATTTATCAGCACATGAGAAACAGTGTAACAGGCTTCCCTGAGAACTTGATATTAAAACTTTTAACATGGTTTAAAGCCTAACCCGTTCTATTCCCTTGATTTTGAAATTTAATAATCATAACAATTTGTGTATAATGGCTCAATCACAACACTTATTCAACAATTTTATTAAAAGTTAACATCATATACAATAAAATCTTTTTTAAAGTTAATCGTTTGACCATATTTGAAATTCTCTATTGCTACCTATGTCATGATGAGTGACATAGGTTACACAGTACATACTTTAATTATCTTAGAACCACCTGAGTAATTACTGATTGAGTTTGCAGAGGGTAGATTTTCCTTTAAGCACCTTAATAATGATATTCAGATATATTTAATTTGCTAAACCACCACACACTTTACAAATTTTAGGGAAGAAAAGCAGCTGTAATCAATAAAAGGAAGCAGATGTTAACAGTAACTTTAATGTTCAGTATTCAAGGAGATGCTGTCACCAAAGAAATATCTTCCTCCCTAGTTACCATGTTCAGTGGTCAAACTCTTAGTCAGGAAGTTCACCATGGCTTGCCTGTCACGCAGCTTCCTGAACTGAAGCTATTCGGACTGGTCTTTGCATATCAGACACAGGTTTATTTCCCTATGTACCTTAATCTTATCTTCAGCTTTCCCTGTAATCAAAATGCTTCTAGGGGAAGCTACAAGAGGCTGACCTATCCCCTGCTCTATCTCCATAAAACTTTGTCAAACTTACCCGGTACAGTGCTGTGAAAGACCAGGATGAACTAGGGCTTACTTGAAAAGGGCGTTCTTATTCTTTTTTATCACATATATTTCAAGCAGTTTCTGCCTCTCTTGGTGTTCTGCCGTCAAAAGCTTGTTAAGTTTGTGTTCTCACATTCCTTCCCTAGCTCTTCCTACAAGTAGTCTCTGGAATCGTAACTGCAGTAAAATGAGAAAGAAATTCTTTATATTCGATTTTTTAAGGAGGGCTCAGGGCGAAAACTTGAAAGTTTTTTATGCCAGGGATGGTGCTCTGTTTAAGTTCTGCTGCTGAATCTCGTTGTACATGTTCCGTGTGGTAAGTATGAGAAGAATTAGGCCATCTGTGTTCTACAGTGCATGATATGCAAGAATGTACCTTAAGAAAATGAAGTCTTGAGACTAGACAGCTACCATAACAGTTAAGGCATTAACAGATGTTGTGGTTTGCCCTGAAGTTACTGTATTTTGATGCTAATTCCACTGCCCCAAGGACAGCTGCCTAGTCAGGGACTCAGAACTCCGGTGACTTCACCAGAACCACCTCTCCATTGAATTTGTAAAGTACTGGTGAGGGGCAGGTACAGGATAGAAGGAGGCCTGTCATTGGAGGAGAAGGAAGGATGGGCGGAGAGAAGTTTGAAGGAAGAGGAGGAGACAGGGCGGAGGAGAGGGGCTGAGAAGCCTTGGCAGGACAAGATGGCAGGTGATGTTAAGATTCTGCTCTGTAGGGGTTGGGGATTTAGCTCAGTGGCAGAGCGCTTGCCTAGGAAGCGCAAGGCCCTGGGTTCTGTCCCCAGCTCCGAAAAAAAAAGAATCAAAAAAAAAAAAAAAAAAAAGATTCTGCTCTGTGTATTTACAGGTTGTTTTTAATGTTCTCAAGGGATGGATGGTACCGGGCATTGTATGTTTAAGTGGGCAATTATACCTTACCAATTGGATCTAAGATTATCGTGTTGTGTGTTCTTTTATGTGAGGGTTTGAGTGTAGGAAAGTGTGCGGCTGGGATGTGTTTCTGCCAAGATATCTAGCAGATACCTTGGACAACGCTGTGTGGACCAAGCCGGGTAAAAAATGTCAATACTTTTTTTTTTTGGTTCTTTTTTTTGGAGCTGGGGACTGAACCCAGGGCCTTGCGCTTCCTAGGCAAGCGCTCTACCACTGAGCTAAATCCCCAACCCCTCAATACTTTTTTATTATTATATTTTTACAACAACAATCAGAAACTTTAGGTTCTGTTCCCAGAATCTTTATCACCTTTCAAATACATAAAACTACAGCTTCAAGGGAAATCATATCTTCTTATAAGCTCAACAAATGCATACATACATGTGGCATAAATCACCCAAACATACACACATACAAAATAAAATATGCTGATATTTTTTTAACTCAGAAATTTTGCTAAATCCTGGTCTTCAGGAAGCAATTTGTGATCAATTACAAAAACCAAACAAACAAAAACAAAAATCAAACAAACAAAAAAACCACTGGCCAGGACAACAAAATCATCACAGTTCATTTATCATATGTGACGCCACTTTTCCTCTTATGCTCTTGTTTGGAGTATAGAAAAAGCTAATGCTTGTTATAGATTTGTGTTAATGCTTGTATTATGTTAAGTGGGTTCCAAAAACTGCACAAGAATCCCACATATAAGGTACTGAGAGGCCCTGACCCAGGTTGTTTCAGGGAAACAGAGGCAAGACTTTAGGATTTACAGGCAAGGGGACCAGAAGATTTAGAATCACCATGCCAGGAAAGGAATAAGATCCAGACCTGAGAACTACAGAAGAGAGGACTATCAATGATGTAAGAGCCTCGGAAGAGTGGCCCCAGGGCCCCTCCCCCAAATTGGGTCGAGGGTAGCAAGATGTTAGTAAGTAGTAACTCAGGAGTATCAGAGGGGGGTCATTAGCATTTTGGAAGTTTGGGAGTGGCACAGCCATTGAGCTGTTTAAGGCATATTAAATATAAGGCTGCAAGTATTTGTGTCTTTCTTTTGGGAACCCAGAACATTGGGGCAGGTAGGGAAGAGTCTCTGCTTCCACCAGGGAGATTAGAACAGATTAATCAACTTTTACAACAAACGCTGATAGAGTCAGTTATAGGTATGAGTGTTCAACATACAGGGGTCTATTTCCCAGAGTCATATATTAAGGAATTACACTAGAATTCCAAGCCAGGTATTTGGAAGATTAGAACGTGTGTGTGTGTGCGTGCGTGCGTGCGTGCGTGTGTGCGTGCGTGTGTGTGTGTATGTGTGTGTGTGTGCAAACTGTTGCAGAATGAGGTCTTAGGAGATATGGAGACTTCCTATCATGAAGCCACTTTTTCCTTTCAGTGAGTACTCTAGTTATACTGAGCTTACCCCGCCAGCTCCCAGTGATTCATTTCAACATTTCGATTTTGAGTATGCTTCCTTTCCTTCCTTCACTGAGGACATGGCATAATGCATCCATTTTCTCCCTGAGTCACTGCCTCATTAGTAGCCTCCATTCTCTTTTTGTGCTAAAACAGCAGTACAATCCTGCCTATGCTTGGGAGTTGCTGGATTCCTTAATGATATGCTGTCAGCTCCAGTTCCTCAATACTGTTATAGTGACAACTGCCACCTCTCACTGCTCCAGCCCACATCTAGTTTGTTGACTCGAATCCAACTCCAACTTCTAACCTGAGGTAAATATCCGCTTTCTTTTTTATTTTCTCTTTATTTACTTTACTACTAGTATTTCTTCTTCTTCTTCTTCTTCTTCTTCTTCTTCTTCTTCTTCTTCTTCTTCTTCTTCTTCTTCTTCTTCTTCTTCTTCTTCTTCTCCTTCTCCTTCTCCTTCTCCTTCTCCTTCTCCTTCTCCTTCTCCTTCTCCTTCTCCTTCTCCTTCTCCTTCTCCTTCTCCTTCTCCTTCTCCTTCTCCTTCTCCTTCTCCTTCTCCTTCTCCTTCTCCTTCTCCTTCTCCTTCTCCTTCTCCTTCTCCTTCTCCTTCTCCTTCTCCTTCTCCTTCTCCTTCTCCTTCTCCTTCTCCCTTCTCCTTCTCCTTCTCCTTCTCCTTCTCCTTCTCCTTCTCTTCCTTCTTCTTCTTCTTCTTCTTCTTCTTCTTCTTCTTCTTCTTCTTCTTCTTCTTCTTCTTCTCCTTCTTGTTCTTCTTTTTTAAGATGTGCCAGCCAAGTAGAACTCAGAATGGGAGCTGGGCCTGAATTAAATTCAGTAGGTCCATAATTTCATTTTTATTGCTATTCAAGCATGTTATGTACTTAGTGTTCTCAGTGTTCCTCTGACTCAGGAAGTTGAGTGGGGGTGAGAGGAGAGGAACTTGGCCAAGACTCATCTGGGAGTGATTAACAACATTCTCATCATGTAGTATGTTCTACAAGTACATGGTGCAGACACTTATAAAAATAATTTTCATTTTTCTTGCTGATAGCTACCACCCTAAATATTGTAAGGTGAGAAATGATGTATTCTGCCTGCCAGAAACTCAGATCCATGAATATAATTCCATCAGCCTCCTCTTCTGTAGCTTCAAGTGAATGACATAGCTTAGACCTCCTCTTCCTTTGTGTTTGCAGATTCCCTACTGTTAGCAATCAGGCATCTCCACAGCCTGCCCCATCAACGGCAGGATGTGTCATCACTAGCTGCCAAGATTCAACAGATTCCTACTGTCACCATGAGTTACATATCCTCCCCCATGCACATGTGCTACATCCTCTTATGAAAGGCAAGTCCCTCTTCTCCTTGTTCTCTTATTCTCTCTACCCTCACCTAAAGGTAGCCTCTATATACCCCTCCCCAAAATCCTCCCATATGAGATCTATCCTATTGTATGACTTTATGGAGTCAATTGGTTAATTAACAACAATTACCTTTCTTGAATTTTGACAAGATCCTTGGTCAGCCAGCAAGGACAAACTCGTTATTCCTATACATTTTAAACTGGCCCTAATATCATAAAATGTAAGAAATTCTTGTAAAAACCTGTAAAAAAAAAACTTCAAGGATAAGATAGAAGATACAATTTTTTTTTTAGGTTTTCAAAACTTGGAAATGGTCCTTGTTATAGCAGGATTAATGTGATGGCAATGCATAAATAAGTGGAATATGACCTACTTCTACAACAGTAGAATTGTCATTTCAGCAGTACAAGAGCAACAGTCTTTCTCTCTTTCTCTCTCTCTCTCTCTCTCTCTCTCTCTCTCTCTTTCTCTCTCTCTGGAAGAAGACATTCTGTACAGGGGTGCAAGGAACTTTGAAGTTTTACAAGGCAGATAAAGGAATTGAAAAGATAGCGGATTCTCTCTGTAGGCCATGCCCTCTCCCCCATAAATCTCAATGTGGTAAATGCAAGTATTGGTATGTAGATCATCTTATCAACATTCTGACAACACACAGGTATTCTCAGTCAGATCAAGTTTCCTGTCTGGAATTTCTCAGCCTATTGAGGCTTTTAGGTCTTGATTTACACACATCCTGTCAGAGGCAATAATATCTCCAAAGTAGTTTTTTATTTGCCATATTGTGGGAAATTAGAAACTCAAATATGAAAAAAAATAATAAAGTTGGTGTCACAAGAAATAATACATGGGCTGAATGAAATAATCTAGCAGGAAAATGCTTTTTTTATTCTTTCACAAAGGGTATGCCAGAACCCATACAAGGTAATGAACACATAAGGCCAGGGTGACCTTTGTCTTTAAGTATATCTACGCCTATTGATAGGAACTCAAGTTCATAATCTGACCTCACCAAATCATAAGGCATGACGAGGGAAGGTATTCTAGAACTCAGGGAAATATAGCAGTTGGGAAAACAGATGTGTCATAAGATGAAGAAAGTTCTCGAAATATGGACTAACTTCGTCACGTTACCCATGTTTGATAGAAAAACAAAACAAAACAGCACATTTTTCACAATACCATCATCTTCATTATGCACATTTTCCTTTAAACTCAGCTAATACATGCTAACTTTTGAAGTCTCCAGTATCAGTAAAGTATTACTAGAAGACATACCCCAAGCACGGATTAATGTACTTTTATTTTTCTAGGGGTGATCTCTTCACAGGAAAATTGACCCCACTCAGAGGGAATGTTGTTTTATCTCTAGCCAGAAGTCCTATTCTCTTGATTGAAAGAAAGGAACATTTTATAAACTGACTTTTACTGGGCTTTTCCTATTTTTCCCTCTGTTGGTAAACATTTGGGGCTACTTTATTGAGTTCCTATATCTACCACTTTCAATCTTTATTCCACCCTACTCTCTTCCAACAGTCCAACACTAGATAGAAAAGAAGGAAGGTTAGAGGGGAAAAGAGATGTATATAGCTCTATAGATTACTGCCTGCTGGTTAGGGACATTGAGTTCCTTGGGTAAATCCAATTTTTATTATAATTAGCAATCCAGCAATAGCAAAAGAAGCAGCAGGAACCAACAACATTAGGAACAGCACCCCCACCCTTCACTAAGCTATTGATCTTTAACAGTACTTATTCCCTTTATTTCCTTGTTCCATATTCATGACTTTCTCCCTCCATCAGACTTTAACCATTGTAACTGCTGACTAGCCACTAGCACAGCTGTTACCAAACCTTTCAAGTCTTGAGGAATTCTATTTTGGAGAGTTCAGTTACTTAATATTTGTTTGACATATGGGGGAATGTATTCTGTAGGAAATAATAATCCTTTTAAAATGCCTTAGAACTGAAATTTCTATAGGGTATCATGCTACCTCATTATACTCAAGATTAGCTCTGGTAGCAGACACCAATTGCTGGGAAAATCATTGTTGACATTGAATCCTAGGCCACTCCTCTGATGGCACACTTGGCTGAAGATTAAGTCTTTGTCTCAAAGAGTGTGTTTATCTTTAACTATATTTCCCTACACAGGCTGCACCTTCTCCTAGTTCCCTACCTCAGCCTCAGGTTTTAAAGACTTGTAACTTTGAAACTAAATGTTTCAGGAGAAGGACAGAATCACTATTTGCCTTTTAAGCCAGTCTGTTTCCCTCTTTCATCCCGTGGGAAGCTCCCACTCTCAGTTACCAGGTCTGAACCTTTTTGTTCCCTTTTCTTGTGTTATTTATTTCCCAAGTACTTTAACCTCTACTGATAACCTTTCCACTTGCATAGCCAATTCAGCAACCCATGCAAGAATGATCCTTTTGGTTTTTCCATTTAGTCCATTTTTTTTGTTTGTTTGTTTGTTTTGTTTTTAGATCTCTTTACCGATTTCTTAGTAACTCTCCCAACATTTTCTGATACAGAATACAGGAAGAATAGGAAGAAAAAAGAAGCAGTAGCAGTAGTAGTAGTAGCAGTAGCAGTAGCAGTAGCAGTAGCAGTAGCAGTAGCAGTAGTAGAAAAGGAAGAGGAGGAGGAGGAGGAGGAGGAGGAGGAGGAGGAGGAGGAGGAGGAGGAGGAGGAGAAGAAGAAGGAAGAAGAAGAAGAAGAAGAAGAAGAAGAAGAAGAAGAAGAAGAAGAAGAAGAAGAAGAAGAAGAAGAAGAAGAAGAAGAAACTATAAGAAAAAAATCCCTTCTGGAAGAATATTTAGAAATAACCAAGTGGAGGTAGCTGCAGAAACATTTTGCTGATGTCCTGAAACAGAATATTTATTCCTCCATTTACTATATGACATTACAGACCAGACTTCTCATTATGCCAAGCACTTCTCTGTATGCCTCTTCATAGGTAACACTAGAGTTATCCTAATTGCTTTATGGCAATGATACTATAATTGATCCAGTTTTTCCCACCCGAATATGGGAGTCAAACATGTCATGCCACTCTCTACTATGTACTTATATATATGAAAAGTGCATCAGTACTTGACTTGTCTAACTGATAGTTGTAAGAATAAAATAAAATCCTTAATTGATGTGTCAAAAGAGACCTAAGGGAAGGCAAGAATTATTAGCATTACAAGTCCTGGAGAGGGTTTGATTAACCTGCTTCCCACTCTCTCATGCTTAAAACTGCTCTTGCAGTAAAGACAAACTAAGTTCAGCCCTGTGGATGGTTAATCTCTCTTTCTCAAGGGTTGGGCTATGTACCATCTGTAAACACAACTACAAATGGTACTATATCACTTGTTCCAGGAAATGGCCATCACATCTTTGTTTCAAAAGGTTATTATGATCACCTCTTGTTATGACCATCTTGCTTTTACTACCTTGCTATGGCCATCATACAACCAGGTTTTTATTTCAGGAGGTTGTTATGGCAATCTTGTCACACTTAATGTTCTACTGTCAATTTCTCTATTTGGAAAACCCCTACTATTGAACTATAAAAGCCTTCCTTATCTTATGCAAAACAAAACAAAACAAACAAACAAACAAGCCCTTACTATGATGCTAATGTCTTGAACCCTGTGACTTTAGGGAAAGACCCCAGGAATGTTGTTCCTTAAGATTGAATACAAGAGTGAATAGCTGCATCAAAAGCAAGCACCAGTTTATACAGGGTACTGGGGCACAGAAATCACCCCACAAAACACTCAGACATTGACTTTAGTTAAACAGAGCTAGTATATTGAGCACCCCCAAGACTGATTGAC
Source organism: Rattus rattus (assembly GCF_011064425.1). Classification (NCBI taxonomy): domain Eukaryota; kingdom Metazoa; phylum Chordata; class Mammalia; order Rodentia; family Muridae; genus Rattus; species Rattus rattus. The sequence goes on along the minus strand of NC_046157.1, from coordinate 104,092,952 downwards.
TGGGGACAAAGGTCAGACTTGGGAACAAGACTGAGACCTTGACAGCATGTAAAGGCTAAAACCACAAAAACTCCTAGTATCCATAAAAGCTCATACACAGGTGCAGAACACACTGCTAGACATTTGTGGCAGTCACTTTGCGTCCAAGATTATTGTAAGTGACTGTAAAAAGCAGTTCTAACTGATCTTTATTGTGATTGGCTCAGAAGGAAGACAAGGTTCTGGGAAATTCTGAGAACACCAAAGCATAGAACTTAACAGGATGTGGAGTTAGTGGTTAACTCAGGCATGAGTAAGGTCCTGTGTGACAATGCAAGTTGTCTGGTTATAGTCATAAAACAAAATGGCAACAGTCCAGTCAGAAAGGCAGTAGCTACACAGGTCTTAACATTCCCCTCTTAAGTTGTTTCTGAATGTCAAATTATGGACTTTAAAACTTCTGCTGCATCTAGTTGTTTGTATTAGTTCCAGAGGACCATGAGTTTGACAGCTGAAATACGCCTTTTAATGAAGGACACCAGAGCATTGATTATACAAGGTCCTAAAATGAGAACCAGCAAGAAAAGGCATAAGGGACCAATTAGGGCTCTTATTAATGAAGCCAAACAAGGGGACCAGCTGTATACCCTTTTGGAAAAGCCTATAGCCTCTTTTCTTTGTTTGTCCCTATCCAAGAGGGTTTTCTTGATTTCAGCCACGATGTGTCTAAAGATTCCAGAGTGATTAGCATAAAAACAGCATTGTTCTCCATATTCATGCCACTTTCCTTAAATAACAGTGGGTCTAAGACCTTTGCCATACTGTAAGAGCAGTTTGATGATAGGGTTGACCTGGCTTTGTAGGTATGCGGTACTGACCTGTAACGTGGCCAGATCTTTCTCAATGTATTCACGTAGATACTTGAAATTTTGTTGAACTGAGACCAAAGTATCAGTACCTATAGGAACAGACACAGCAATGCCAAACTCCACCAATATGAGCACTAGAATGAGATCACTCTTTTGGACTGGAGGGGTGCTTGTGGGTCCATAAGGATCTATCCCACAATTCCACCATAGCATGAGACTTGATGAACTACATGTACTATTACACATGACTCTTGGCTTTGTTGATTAGTGAAATGGCTGGCTGACACACAAGGCATTAGACTCTATGTGCACACAAACTAAATACCTTTATAGGCACCTAGGAGATCATTATTATTATCTATTCCCAAGGAACTGAAATGTTTGAACTACAAGGATTTAGATGACTACATAAGGAGATCTTACCACCAGGTTGATGTGGGATTGTAGTAAATACCATTTCCTTCCAGATCTCCTAGAGTGAGAGGTGAGTACCATGGGCAAGAATATTATTGAATCGGGACAAGACTGATGTTCTGGAAGGACTTAGAGTCTACAATTATGGTGCCCACATAATAAATATTTGGGGATCTGGATAAAACTGAAAGTCACTAGACATATTAGGCCTTGTATAATTAAGAGATGTGAAGGGAGTCCAGATGGTATCCAACAGAGGGGTTGGGTGAAGTATAGGCAGCTCTGGAATCTCAAAGCAGGCTCAATTTCGTGACCACCAGAAGGTACAATAGTGGGGTCAGAGGCCATGACTGTGGGAGGATGAGTCACCAACCCTTTAGGTAGGGGGACTATGGATAACAATATTTCAGATTTCACTATATGGGACAGGTCTATATAGGTAATCTTTGAATTCCCACATATGCCCCGGTTCCCAGTCTTCCAAGAAGGGAAGGGGTCCCAGAATTTGAAGGTGGTAACAATTGGGTTGCAAGTCTGAAGCAGGCTTATAATTTGGGTGTGAGTAAGCCCTATCTTAATATAGGAGTCCCTGTCCATTTTCTATCCTGGCCCCCACATCCTCAGTGGATGGCAATAGAAAGCCAATGTAAGTGTGGAGGCCTGTCTAGACACACTGGACTACCTGGATTGATTTAAAGTATCATGATTGGAAATTTCAGTCTGCCTTGAGGTGCAGGGGGACAGGACAGGTCCTCTGAAACATTATTTCATAAGGGTAATTCCATCTATGCAGGTTGTATTTCTAACCCTAAGCAGGGTGAAGGAAAGAACCATCTCCAATTTCCACAGTTACTACTTGGTTGAGGGTCCAATTTATCCTTTCTCCCTGACCTGAAATCTGGGTATGAAAATGCATAATTAAGCTGCCAATTTATGCCAAATGCTTTAATAGGGCTTAACAGACCTGAGAGGTAAAAGCAAGATCAATCATTGTCTGACCTCAGTGCCACTGGAATTTCTAATCAAGGAATTTATTTCTTCTACAAGTTTTTTTTTTTTTTTTGAAACAGTTTGTACTGTTTCCTTCTTTGGAAAGTAATGCCCCAGTCCATCCTGAAAAGAGGTCTATAAACATGAAAAATTATTTGTAACCAAAGTTTTTCGGTTTTACTTTTGTGAAGTCTGCTTCCCAGTAGACTCCTGGTGAATTACCTCTTTCTCTTTTTGCATACAAAGTCTTGGAAGCTGGACTTCTCAGTTGACAAGAATGGCACCTGTTAACAATATCCTGTCATTCCTTAGTCAGACCTAGAAGAGACAACTTGGGGGATATCAGTTCTTTCATTTTATTTATTCCCAGGTGTGGATTGGTGTGACGTTTTCTGACCAAGGTTCTGCCTCATGCTCTTGGTAGAGTCTTCCATCCATTCATTATGTGCTGACATCCATAATTGGTGTATGTGGTGATATCATCCTTGGTGTAGGTTTTGTGCAGGAGTTCATATGTCTGATTGTACTCTTTGGAGTAGTTGGCTACTCAGGCAGGACTCAGTCTAGTAATTCAATGGTTCAGGAATTTCAGGAGAGATACTTAACTGCCTCTAGAGTTTTATGATTAATGATGGCCTCTGAGGCCTGTGCCTTTTGCTGTTCAGGGAAATGTATGATGTCCAATTTCTTTGGAAGCCAAAGGCAGCCAGGTGGTCTAAGATTTCTCATTTATTCTTCATCTTTCTTTTTTTCATTCAGTGGTTAGCAGTCCCCTTTTATGGAATATTGCTTCATGAACATGTGCAGTAGCAGATGTATATTGTCAATTAGTGTAGATATTCACCACTTTGTTCTTGCCCAACTTAAGTTCATCAGTGAGGGCTATCAGTTCTGTCTTGTGGGCTGAGGTGCCACTTGGGAAGGGAGATGCCCATGGTATCTGCTCTGGGTCAACCCTGTTTCCCTCAGTGTACAAGGTGAGATCTGCCTTGTGCCATGTTTGATCAGTCAAGTCTGATTGGGCTCCATGTACATGTTGCTAGGTTTCAAGTCAGGTATCAGTGGTTTTTCCAGGTCAGGGTTGGGTGGCAGAGTGGAAGGGTTCAGAGAGATGCTGGCAGAAAAAGACACTTGGGAGTGGTTGAACTGAGATTGATAGTAAGTGGTGCTAGCATTTGACATCCATCAGTCATGGGGGCTTTTGGGGACTTTCTCTACAACACCATGGGAAGTTATAATCAAAGGCTTCCCTAGGGTTAGTTTATCAACATCTTCACTTATCAGGGAAGTGACCACTTTGATTCTCAAGCAATTAGGTCATCCTGCCACCACTGGCTCCAAATTTTTAGACAGATAAATTACTTATCAACAGGGTCACAGGTTATGGGACAGCACTCCCTTGGCAATATCCTGAGTCTTGTCCACAAATAGGTAAAAAGACTTAGATCAGGTAGGGCCACGGTAGGGGTAGACAGTAGTGCTGATTTTAAGTAATTGGAATCTCTCTGGCTTTCATTTGTCTATACAAAGGTTCCTTCCTGCCCCCTGGTGGCCTCATAGAGTGGCCTGGCCATTTCATCAAAGCTGGATATCCAGAGTGTGCAGAAATCAGCTGACCTTAAAAGTTCTCCTACTTGTTACCAGCTCTTAGCCAGTAGGATATGTAAGATGATTTGGTTATGTTTCTGAGATTATGCTGACCCACCTCCAGTTGGAAGCCTAAGTAGGTCACTTCAGGGACACAAATTTGAGTCTTCTTGTCTAAGACCCCATAGCCCAAGTCCTGTAAAGTATGTAAGAGGGCCCTGATCACCTCTGCACAGGAGTCTATATCAGTGGCAGCCAAAGGTAGGCCAACCACATATTGAAGTTGTTTCTGTAAGTAATAGAAAAGGACACGGGGCACCATGCCATGCTATCCCTGGCTACTCTCTGTTCCCCGCAGTCTCTCTACCTCCATGCTAGCCCCATCAGTGGCCCTCTCTCTTGTGGTTCTCTGATGCAAACTCTACTCACATTCCCAGCATCTACCCCCTGTGGTTATAGCCACAACACCCAGTATCCCAGTAAATTCAAAACTCTAGAAGCTTGTAATTTATCAATCAGATTTGTACCAGTAATTTCTCACTCCACAAAATGTCCACACGATAAACTCAGAGCCAATTGATATTGATATAAACTGCTTTCCTAGATAAGACGAATTGTCCTGTAATAATCCATCCCTTATATGATATTCATAGATACCTGTGGCTAATTAAAGCCACACGGGGGTGATTCATCCTTCTCCTCCTCTATTCCCTTCTCCTTTTTTCTCCCATCTCTCTAACCTCTCAAAAGCTCTGTCCCTACCTTATTTTTTCACTGCCTAATCATAGGCCTTACCTTATCTTGTGCCTGTCCTCACCTGCATGTAGACATCGATCCACAGAAGTAATGAGATATATGGCAAAGTAGGCTGGTACTCACTCAAGTCCTAGTAGAGAGCCTCATCAAAGATCATATTTAAGTTCTTAAACCCATGTGGCAGCCGTGACTACATCGTCTGTCTGCTAAATCTGTCCTCTGGATCTTGCCATTCAAGGGCAAAAAGGGGTTGGCTGTTTCTGTTTAGGGGAATACTAAAGAACCACTTTAAATCTAACACTGTAAACTTTCCTGTCAGGTAGTAAGGAGCTTAGAAGCATGAACAGATTTAGTACCGTCAGGTGGATGTCTTCTTCTCACTTGTTCATCTCCTTTAAGTTATGCACTGGTCTATAGTGTTTCCTTCCATGTTTAAGGACCAGTAGCAGAGGAGTATTTCAGGAAGACTGACATAAAACCAAGATCCCATGTTCCCTAACGTGATTGATACAGGGCCTAAATCCCTGCAGGACCTCTATTTATAAAGGATATTGTCTTATCCTGATAGGGCTGTGGGTGAGTTTTAACCAGAACTGAAGGGAGCTGAGAAGCCAGACCTGCAGTGTTTTTGTTTACTGTCCAAATCTGGGTGTCAAGTCCATGAGTTCCCTCAAGAGGATTGAGAATAAGTAGCCCCTGCGTCCTCTAGCCTCAGATGATGTTTATCTTATAATGAGATCATGCAGACTAGAGTTGAGGTTCCTTGCCCTCTGGAGAGAAATGGATATGAGCTTCCATTTTAGTTAGGAGAGCTCTTCCTATTGAGGGATAGGGATATTCTGGAATTACCAGGAAAGAGCAAGATAGAGGTTTTTTTTCTAAATCCATGGATCATTGGGGAGTCCATGGGTATGGATTAATTCCTGTGGCATCATGGAGTATGGTAGTCTGAATAGTCATAGGGCTGAAGAACTTGGGGAGGATTAAGTGGTGTGCTCTGCTTTCCACCAGAAAATGTACTGGCACCAGCCCCCCAACCCTTATAGAGCTACCCTGGGCTTGGGAGGTGACTTCAAATCCCACCTGCCTCAGTCTCCTTAGTCAAACACACTCTTCAGTTTCTGGTGCCGTTCAAGACACTCTCATTCCTATGACACATTTTTTTTTTTTTTGTAATAGGCACATTAATTCCTCAGGAGTCTAGGACAAGGTTGATTGGTCTTGTCTGTATTTGTCTCAGGCAGAAGGGAGTGGGAGTTTGGTATTCTTTGTCCCCTCTAAGGTGCCTTGGCCAAAATTAGGACTTTTGCAAGTTTACTGGCCTGTCTTTCCTGAGAATGTCTCAGTTGTTGTAAGCTCTGCTAGCAATTTCCATTCATTTTAGACAGATTTTTGCCTTCAAAGGCTTCAATTTTCTGAAACTTTTTTTGAAAATGTCAGGGCAAATTGACCCACAAAAGCTAGCATTGATGGACCGATGGTTCTTAGGTGCTTCTGGGTCAACTCGTGTATAAGTCTAATAATTTCTCCAAGAAACAGCATGGGATTCCACAGGTAACTGGACTATCTGACTTACTTTCTGACATATTTTTTTTGTTCTTTTTTAAAGATTTATTTATTATATATAAGTACATTTTAGCTGTCTTCAGACACACCAGAAGAGGGCATAAGATCTCACTACAGATGGTTGTGAGCCTCCAATGTGGTTGCTGGGATTCGAACTCAGGACCTCTGGAAGAACAGTCAGTGCTCTTAACCACGGAGCCATCTCCCCAGCCCTTTCTGACACATTTGTAGGGTACATTGTGGCAGACCTGAACCCCGCCATTAGAATCTGGTGATAGACTTTAAAGGCCTCCCTGCCTTCATGCATATAAATATCCCTTTCTGAAATAGTCTAAGAAAACCACAATCAATTTCCACAGGTTCTCAAAATATCTTCCACTGTATCCTCAAACCAACTTGTGGGCTTCAGGTCTGATGTGGTCCTGCTCTTTGGTAGTAAAGTGAGTCCAGAAGCATTGTTGGGTATCCTCCATGGTAGGTTTCTGGGTAAGAAAGATGGTTTCTAAAAGGGATATTGAAGCCTGGTGCTTCCCTGAAAAAGGAAAATTCAAGACCTTCCACTGTATACATCACTTGTCTGGAAAGGCTGATTGATAGACTATGAAAGGCCTGCCTCCCTCAGCAACAGATAGGGCAACAATGCATAAGAAAAAGGTTTCAGATAAGGGACTGAAGCAGGTGCCAGACCATGTATAGAACGGCATGATTAGGGGAGATGAGGGAGCTGTAGGTACCAGTCCCCCAGGGAGTAGTGGGGCCTCAGGTGGTAGCGCTCCACAAAGGGGCCAGTATGGAGGTGGCAGATAAGACAGGATCTTCAGGTCCTGCCTATGTTTCCAGCACACGTTTCCTCCTCTGTGCATTTGATTTTTCAATCATTTGGGAATGTCGGAGAGAAGAAATCACTAGATTATGATGTAGGAAGCCTGGACGGGGTATCCAGGACATCTGAGGGCAAGAGTCTGTATGGGAAGTAGAACCATGGGGTCAAAAGAGTTTTCTCTGGTTCAGCTGGTACTGAAGGAGGGCCATTTGAGCTCAGAAAGAGAACAGAATTTTCTGGGGAAAACTCAATTCCCCATGATGGCATGGCCTTTTGAGAATCATTGAGGAAAAGCACTGCCTCAAGAGGGGTGACCAGAATGGAGGACAACTGTCCCATAATGAAACCGATTAGAAGTCAAAAATAGGAGAAATGCCCGAAGAACAAACTGAAAGTAAGTCCCAGACATAATGAAAAGTTTCAAAGATTCAGACAGCGGTACACAGAGCCTCTAGGAAGAGAATCCCAACCAGATCCAAAGGGGAAGATCAAAATCTATTCCTCTTTGCTGGGTTGGGGTGGGGATTGGGACATTGCCCCACAACTTCTAACTAAGAGAGTAATGCTGCATCCAGTTTTTCTCACACGAGCCACCAGGGGTCTAGACCAAACCAGAAATGTAACAATCTCTGCTTACCTCTACACGGAAAAACATTGTTCACTATCTGTAACTAAGGAGTGATCAGAAGTTGGGGTTATTCTGGAAGAACCCCCAAATGTTTGGTTCCAGGAATCATCCCACTAACCACTCAGGCAGGGATTTCAAAGAGGGATAATTTATTGAACATACATCCCCAAACCTCCCCTAAGACTGATCCATCAGGGAAACAAGTCAGACTCAGGTAATGAGACTGTGACTCTGTTTCTCAGGGGCACTTTTAAAAGGCAAAAGTCACAAAAGCTTATAGCAACCATATAAGTTCATACACAGGTTTAGGAAGTGCTGCTGGGTAGTTGTGGTGCTTGGTTCAGGTCTAAATTTATTATAGCTAACTGTAAAGCTGTTCTAACTGGCCTTTATTGCCATTGGTTCTCAGGAAATGTGAGGTTATTGGGAATTTCCACTAACACCAAAGCACAGAACTCACCGAGGCATAGAACTTAACAGCATATGCTGGCAATCATTAACTTAGGCATGAGGAAGGCCTTGTGTAACAATGTAAGATGGCTGGCTACAGACATAGAGTAATGTCAGAAAGGCAATGGCTACCTAGGCCTTAAGAGACACCTCCTCTGGTAAATCATAGATATACTCTATGGCATCTGGTTCTATGAGATCCTAATCTGGGGATATGAAGGGGGGTGTCTGATAAGCACCTTTCCTTTCTAGGGCAACAACAAGACATCACAAAGCTATTTGATGGTTTGATATTTCACCAGAGTTTCCAGTTCTTTTGAAGGCCGCCTTGGGACCCTTGGAACACCCTGGAAGACTGAAATCTGGGAAATCAATCAAGAAGGCCTAGCATCTGAGTACCATTTGCCATCTTTTCAATGACTATGCTTCACAACAGACCAAATGAACCCTTTGGACATTCTGCTATACTGGTAGCCAAGAGTTTGGATATCTCTAGCACAAGATATAAGGCATTATCAGTAGTAGCCTAAAAGACAATCAAAGAATCCCAGCAAACTTAATTAGAAAAGCTTGACACTTTGGAAGCCTTGAGAGTGTTTGCATTGCTTGGGGTGTGCAAGGAGGCAATTAATGAAAAGCCTCTTTAAAAAAAAAAAGAACCACCCCATTTGGTAGAACTGGTAAATCTGAATTTACCCAATTGTTGTCACTGTCCCTCCTGTTATTTTTCCTCTGTGTCTTCTCTTGTGTTTTGCATGTCTTCATGTATTCTGACTTGGGGTGACTGAAATGTATGAATTGATAATAAGCTCAAAAATCCTCTAGCCTGTGTTCTGTGTATCTGTTTCATCTTTGATGACTGTACCACTTATATGTATTTCATTGCCTCTGTTGACCTTTTCCATTTATGGGGTTCAGAACTCTTTATCTCTGTGTTTTCTGGTCACTGGATTAAGTTTATCAGGGATTGAAATGTGTTTCATATATGGGTTATGTCAAAATATTATCTTACGCTGTTCTGTGATATTGAAAAGTTAAGTTAGCTCTGGAGTTGCAAAGGTTCTGTCCTATGTTAGGCAAGCCGTTTGACTTTGTGACAGAAATAAAAAGAATAAGACAGAGCCGCACCCCCCCCCACACACACAATAGACTATTGATTTCATTTAATGGCTTAAAACTTGCTAAGATATAAGCTGTTTCTCAAGATTTATGTAAGTACAATATAAACTTCTGTAATTCACAATTGTAGGGCAATTTTAATCTAGTACCATATCTGTTCTGATCACATCCAAAGACTTTCTAGGTGTGAGTGATCTAGCTGGAATGCAGATGTTCACACATCTTGGATCCCTCTGGCTGAATGCTGAGTACATGCCTTTAATCCCAAACAATGAAGGTGAAATTAGTTTGTAAAGGGAGGCAGCCATGCTTCAAAGTAACCTCTAATTGAGGGGCGGACAAAGTGATTAATCAGAGAAAGATTTGACAGAATGAGTCAGAGATAGGATGTTCCCTGGAGAACAACTCAGGAGAGGTTACTTAGGGCAGTGCAGTGTGAACCAGTACAGTCAGTTGACTGCAGTTCAGTTGGTACAGTCAATTCAGTTGAGCTCAGTTCACTTAAGTGCAGTTGAGTTTACTCATGCATTTGTGACAAAAAGAAGACGAGTTGGATGGCCCAAGACAAATTAGTCCCTGTTCCTAAGATCAACTAAATTGCTTACAAAGGTTCAGGCTTCCTGATCGCTATTTAACTGCTTCATGCTGTCAATCTAAATAGTACATAGTGGACGATATCCTCTTCTGAAGCCCCCAAACTATTGTCCACTATATACTGATTCATCTACAACATGAACCTTTTAATGCTATGGACAAATTGTGGCTATAAGTGACCTTCATCCTTTTTGCTCCAGATACAATTCTTAACATTAGTCTTCTATGTTCTTCTGCACCCTTCATTCCAAGCTTCTTCTCCTAGTTCACTTTGATGCACGACTCCCGGTAGTAGAATTGGTCACTGTCATCCTGAATTAACTCTAAAACTTCTTACTCTCATCAACTTACTGGTCTCTCTGGCTTCACTCCTCCCCCTCATTCTACCTTCCTTGACAATCTCTCAATTTTACTCCGTAATCAAATAATAATCTCTTTACAGCTTTCTAATGATTATTGGTTTCAAAATTTCTCCAGGGATGCATGACAGCAATAGCACGATGTGTCACAGCCAATATATCAGGAGAAAACTCTCTTAATTAATGCAAAATAATCAGAGAACCCTACTCTAACAGACCTGCAACAACCGCTACTGACATTGACTCTCCTCACCCAGAAACAGTTAAGAAATAGTCATTAATACTCATGTCCCTCATTTTTTGTGAAGCCTGCATTTCCCATGTTTCTATATCCTTGCTCTCCTTCTCTTTATAGCTTTTTAGGGTTTGGAATAATAGAACTGTCTCAGTGGTAAAGTATGATTTCAACTATTGTCAGTCACCTCAGATAGTCTGCCTGACCTTTAGTACCAACTACAAACAAGAATGCCTGTCAGAAAGATACTAGTAAACCGTATAACTACAATTTACTCATTCCAAGACCCTCATCCTACCTCTATAAAGGGTCACATGCAGCTTTTTCCAGCACCAGACCCATCCATTACTTGTACAAGGGAGTCTGATCCTCATTCTTTGTATTCTTAAACACTGGGACTTAGGATTAGGAATGGGATAGGAAGGGGAGCTGAGGGGAATCACAGGAAGAATAAAGGTAGGGTGTTTCACAGAGCTCTTTCAGTGCCCTCAAGAAGAGAGGGTTGTGAGGTCATAGAAGAACTACTCCAGAGGTCTGGATGGACTGAGAGATTGGACTTGGAGGAATGATGGGGTGGGTGAAGGTCTGCAGTTAGCTTGCCTCCTTCCCTTGATTAAGAAGTCTGTTGTTTCCCAGAGAAAACCAATTGGATTTGAAAATTTAGGGTAAAACAATGAGTAGGAAGAGAAGACCTACTTGATCTTCTGGAGCATTGTGGGGCAGAGAGGAAGGAGAGGCTTTAGTTGGTGGTCTGCTGCAGAGAGGGGAGAAGATACTGTGGAAATGGCTTTGTAGGATCTGAGGAAGAGGTAAATATCTACAGTTAGTTGACTTACTTCCCTGGCTGGAGTAGCCCGGACTTCCCCAGAGAGTGACTATTTGATGTGTGGTCTGGGATATGGTGATAAGTGGGCAATGGGAAATTAGAAGGGGATGGTCTTTTTGATTCATGGGAGATATGGTCAGGAGGAGAAAGCTGGGCTCAGAGCATAATCTGTTTTGTAGCTAGGCATGAGACTGGAAGATTGGATATGGAGGAGCTGAAGGATAAGGGAAGATCTGTCATTAGGATACCCACTTGTTTCCTTGGTGATAGCTGCCTGTGGTTTCCTAGGGAGTGCCAGGAAGGAAAGTTAGGAGCAGCTGGGGTTGGTGGGGGTGATCTATGTGATCTACTTGAGATTGGAACAGCAAGGTGGGTGGGGGCACCATAGGTGTAAAATGGTGGCCACAGAAGGTGGTCTTCTGAAAAATGTCCTGTTGTCTTTGTAGGAGCTGACAGCAAGTTGAATATCTGTAGTTAACCCACCTGCTTCTCTAGCTAGAGTGACCTAAGGGTTCTCAGTGAACCAGGCTCAGCATCTTTTAATGGAGGGCTTTTACACTTCAATAACTAATAAACTCAACAACCATTGCAACGGAAGTTTTACATATTCTGCTCTTTAATGCTTTGTCCCTATCTAACAAAGTCCATGGTAGAGCAGTACTCTGTATTAGGTATGTGCTTCTAAACAATAGGCTGCTTAGAACTCACCAAGGACACCTTCGTAAAAATTTGGAGATCAGTCTTTAACAAACACTTCACATCAAGGACACAGTTCATTTACTCTTTTCCAATCTCTAGGATAACCAAACCACCAATGAGCACTTTGCCATTTTGTGTTTCTTACCTTGATCTGTGCACAAGTGTTACCTGTTTGCCAGAGCACTTACTTTGGCCTTCCTTATGTTGTTGAGAAACTTTCTGTCCTAGGGTTATTAGAACTACAAAAACACATAGTTCACCCAAGGCAATGGGAACCATTGTAACAAAGAATTGGATGTGAATTCCCTAAAGGAGGGTATCTAAACATGCTTTTTCTAATTCATGCTTTCAGATGAATTTAAATTATAGGATAAATCTTCAGAACTGCTGCACAAAGCAAGTCACAAACAATATACAAATAATCAAGCAAGACAAATTTGTTTTGTTAAAGGATGTTACAAGAACCCAAAGGAAGCTAGTGAGAATATGTGTCTCTGTTTGTCTGTCTTCATACATTAAAATTGGTATCAGTCCATTGATGGGAGCTCAGTATCACAATCTGACCTGACAGAATAAAGGACATGAGGGAGGAGTGTGTGACAGATTTCAGGAATCCCTAGCGTTTGAGAAAATAGGCATAGGGGAGGTTTATGGTATATGATTCCTTGTCATGCTAACTACAATGTGCTAACTAGAAAACAAATAAAATTTCCTTACAATCATTCCTAATTATGAACATTTGCTCTATTTTCATACATTTATAGATGCCAGATGCATGCTTTGTAAGATATTTTCACTGCTAGAAACTGAATATACATGTATATGTATATGATATGTCTAATATACAGCTCTAAAGATATGTATAAGTGTTATACATATAGTAAGTATTCTATAGGAAAATACTTCAGTACTTTAAAGCAATATGCACCTGTGATTAGGAGGAAAAAGAAAAAAGCTTCAAAAATTTGCATTGATAAAAAAGAATTTGTTTGCTATATTATTGGAAAAACATTACTGTTACTAACAAAATTGTTACTGTTTTTATAATAATTTTAGTGTTTAAATTTTAAAATATAAAGTATTATTTTTATTGATACTTATAAGTATAGGAAAGATATTATCACTTGATAACTGCTACTTTTCTGCATACCTATACTTTGGACTGTAACCGATAAGACCAATGTACTGGTGAAGAGTTATTAACTACTTTGAGGACCTTCTACTCTGTAATTAACCATGCCTATGAGGAAACTTCAAATATCTTCACATACTCATCAGGAAATAGAATCTCAAATATTATTCCATAAAGGATATAAACTAAAGCAGATCTACAACTATTCTTTTACTTTAATCTCTTCTTATATCGCACATGCTGTGATGCTTAGGTTAACATTAGGATTTAAACAATTTTTTAAATATTTATTTCTATTTTTAATTAGTTATTCAAGTTTGTCTTTCTGTGTGGGTTTGTTCATATGAGGGAAGGGTTCATGGATGTCAAAAGAGAGTGACTGTCTGATGGTCTAGAGCTGGAGTTATAGGTCGCTGTGTATCTCCTGACACATGAGTTGGGAAGTGAATTTTTGATAGCTCTTCAACTGTAGTATGTGCTCTTAACTATTGAGTATTTTCTGATAATTGTGTCTAAATCAAAAGCTGAAATGTTTCTCAATTCCCATTTTAAGCATCTTTCTTCTATTTGTCAAAACAGGCTGAACACATAACACTAATACAGGGTAAATATAAGGATAAATATTACACTCCTATTTAGAACCATATGCCACATTTTTTAAAACCTTCCTATTGCTTGTTTTAAGAAGCTATTTTAGATATTAATTAAGACCTTTGATATAAAGAGAAGATAAAACTAAGGCACTGTAGCCTTACTACCTTCCTAATACTCCAGCTAATTTCTAACTTGGAGAAAGATACTATAAATTTTAATCAATCAAGTAGTAGTTTCAGAGATGTTGTGCTGTATATTGCTGTTCCAGGCATTCAAAACTCTAAAGCATGGGTAAAGAAAGACAAGTAATGAGGACTTCAGTGAAAATTATTTTTTAGAATCTTAAATTGCCATGAGCCTAGTATTCTAAGAAGAACTGTAAGAGGGTGGAGATAAAGGGGATAGAATATCCATTCTTTAATAAAAAGATTTAAGAGCTGACTCATATTTTATAAGAGTTTAAAAACTATAAACCTAGGGCATGAAAACTGTATACCTGAGAAACCATTCAAATAAAAACAGTCCTAGAGGAGAGAAAGAAAGAAAACATAGCATTTAAGCTTTCATGGAGTTCAGACACAGAGCAGCCAAGCATCCATCCTGCAAAAAAAAGAGTTGTTCCTTCAGGTCTGCACCTGCATGGGGGCAGATCAGCCTGTCTCCCTCCCCCCCCCTCAATAGCACACAGTCTTCAGAGTTCCCAGGAGATCTACAGCAGCCAGAGAAACAGTTTACAGTGCTCCCAGGAGACCTGCTGTAGTCAGGGCAACAATCTACAGGTCTCCCAGGAGATCAACACAGCTAAGGCCGCAGATCCCCAGGAGGTCTGTAGAAACCAAGAGAAGTGGGAAGCAGGTTCCATAAAGAGTCACCCAAGCCAGCAAACAACAGAGATAACCAGATGGCAAGAGGCAAGCACAAGATTATATAAAGCAGAAGCCAATATATTTTGACATAATCAGAACCCAGATCTCCCACCAGAGCAAGCCCTAAATACCACAATTCACCTAAAAAAGCATGATGCTGCCCTAAAATCCGATCTCATGAAGATAATAGAGACCTTTAAGGAGGATATAAACATTTCAAAGAAATACAGGAAAACGGTTAAATAGGTAGAAGCCCTTAGAGAGGTAACAAATAAATCCCCCAAAGAGTCATAGGAAAACACAAAAACATGAAGGAATTGAACAAAGTGGCCCAAGACCTAAAATTTGAAGTTGAAATGGGAAAGAAATTACAAATAGATTTCCAATAAAGTTAGAAACAGAAAACCTAGGAAAGAGGTCAGGAGCTGAAGATGGAAAAGCTAGATGAAATGGATGATGCTGTAGACAGATACCACATACCAAAGTAAACAATCTAAACAGTACCATATTCCCTGAGGATATAGAAGAAGTCATTAAAATTCTCCCAACCAAAATTGCCCAGGGCCAGATGGCTGTACTGTGGAATTCTACCAATCTTCAAAGAAGAGCTAATACAAACACACTTCAAATTATCCCATAGAATAGCAACAAAAGGAACACTACCTAACTCATTCTAGGAAGACACTGTTACTCTGTTACCTAAACCATCCAATGACCCACAAAGAAAGAACAGTTCAGACTAACTTCACTAATGAATACTGATGTAAAACTATTCCATTTAATTCTGGAAAACCTAATCCAAGAACATACAAAAATCATCATTCAAGATGATCAAGTAGGCTACATCCCAGGGATGCAGGGATGATTTAATATATGAAAATCCATTAATGTAATCCACTATATAAACAAACTCAAAGCAAAAAAAAATCACATGATCATCTAATTAGATGATAAAAAATCATTTGACAAAACAAAACACACCTTCAGTTCAAAGTATTAGAGAGGTCAGGAATCCAAAACAATAAAACCTGTATACCACAAATCATCAGTCAGTATCTACTTAAATGGAAAGATACTTAAAGCACTACTACTAAATCAAGAACAAGACACAGATGTCCACTCTCCCTGAATCCAATCAATATTGTCCTCAAAGTTATAGCTAAAGCAATAAAACTACAAAAGGAGATGAAACAAATATAAATTGGCAAAGAAGAAGTCACGGTATCCCTATTTGCAGATGATATGATAGTATACATAAGAGAGCCCAAGATTTTACTCCAATTGCTAAAATTTCTCTCCATTTAGTTTGATGTTGGCTACTGGTCTGCTGTATATGTGTTAATTTATTTAGGTATGTGCCTCGATTTTCTGATTTTTCCAAGACTTTTATGATGAAGGAGTGTTGAATTTTGTCAAATGCTTTCTCAGCATCTAATGAAATGATCATGTGATTTTTTTTTCTTTGAGTTTATTTGTATAGTGCATTACATCAATGGGTTTCCTTATATTGAACCATCCCTGCATTCCTGGAATGAAGCCTACCTGATAATTATGATCGTTTTGATGTATTCTTGGATTTGGTTTGCAAGAATTTTATTGAGTATTTTTGCATCAATAATCATAGTTAAAATTGGTCTGAAGTGCGGTTTTATTGGATCTTTGTGTGGTTTAGGTATAAGCTTAATAGTGGCTTCGTAGAACAAATTGGGTAGTGTTCCCCTGTTTAGGTATTGTGGAATTGTTTGAAGAGTATTGGTATTAGGTCTTCTTTGAAGGTCTGATAGAATTCTGCACTAAGACCATCTGGTCCTAGGCTTTTTTTGGTTGGAGACTTTAATGACGGCTTCTATTTCTTTAGTGGCCATGGGACTGTATAGGTGGTTTATCTGATCCTGATTTAACTCAGGTTCCTGGTATCTGTCTAGAAATTTTCATCCAGATTTTTCAGTTTCGTAGATATAGGCTTTTATAGTAGGATCTGATAATTTTTTGAATTTACTCAGTTTCTGTTCTTATGTCTCCCTTTTAATTACTTGTTTTGTTGATTTGTACACCCTCTCTGTGCCTTTTGCTTAGTCTGGCTATGGGTTTATCTATATGGTTGATTTTCTCCACCAGCTCCTGGTTTCATTGATTCTCTTCATAGTTCTTTTTGTTTCTACTTGGTTGAATTCAGCTTTGAGTTTGAGTATTTCCTACTGTCTACTCCTTTTGGGTGTATTTGCTTCTTTTTGTTCTGGAGCTTTCAGGTGTGCTGTCTAGCTGCTACTGTATGCTCTTTGCAGTTTCTTTTTGAAGGTGCTCAGAGGTATGAGTTTTCCTCTTAGCACTGCTTTCACTGTATCCCGTAAGTTTGGGTATGTTGTTCCTTCATTTTCATTAAATTGTAAAAAGTCTTTCATTTCTTTCTTTATTTCTTCCTTGACTAAGTTGTTATTGAGTAGAGTAGAACATTGTTCAGCTTTCATGTATGTATGGGCTTTCTGTTGTTTTTGTTGTTATTGAAGATCAGCCTTAATCTATGGTGATCTGATAGTATGAAAGAGATTATTTCAATCTCCTTGCATCTGTTGAAGTCTGTTTGTGACCAACTATATGGTCAATTTGGAGAAGGTAGCATGAGGTGTGAGAAGAAGGTATTTTTTTTTGTTTTATGGTGAAATGTTCTATAGATATCTGTGAAATCCATTTGCTTCATAAATTCTGTTAGTTTCTCTGTGTCTCTGTTTAGTTTCTGTATCCATGATCTGTCCATTGCTGACAGTGGGGTGTTGAAGTCTCCCACTATTATTGTGTGATGTGCAATGTGTGCTCTGAGCTTTAGTAATGTTTCTTTTATGAATGTGGATGACCTTTCATTTGGAGCATAGATGTCAGAATTTGATTTCATCTTGGTAGAGTTTCCTTTGAAGTATGTACTGGCAAGTTTTGTGTGTCAACTTTACACAAGTTGAAGTTATCACAGAAAAACAAGCCTCAGTTGTAAAAATGCCTTCCTGAGATCCAGCTATAAGGCATTTTCTCAATAAGTGATCAAGGTGGGAGGACTCAACCCATTGTGAATGGTGCCATCTCTGGGCTGGTAGTTTTGTGTTCTATGAGAGAGCAAGCTGAGCAAACCACGGGAAGCAAGCCACTAAGTAACATTTGTCCATGGACTCTGTATCAGCTCCTGCTTCCTGATCTGATTGAGTGCCAGTCCTGACTCCCTTTGATGATGAACAACAATGTGGAAGTGTAAGCTGAATAAATCCTTTCCTCCCCAACTTGCTTCTTGTTCATGATGTTTCTGCAGCAATAGAAATCCTGACTAAGACAATGAGTATGAAGTGTCCTTCCTTATCTTTTTGATGACTTTTGGCTGAAAGTCAATTGATTTTATTCAGTATTTGAATGACTGCCCCAGCTTGTTTCTTTGGACCATTTGCTTGAAGCAATCCCAGGAAAATCAGAGACTATACAAGGTTGCACAATCTCTCCCTACCTATTCAATGTAGTCCTTGCCAGAGCAATTAGATAGCAAATGGATACAAATTGAGAAGGAAGATGTCAAAATATCAGCAGAAGTTGGCATTGTCTAGTATCAATAGGAGGAGAAACCCTGGTCCTGTGAAAGCTCTATTCCCCAGCGTAGGGGGATGGCAGGTTGTTGCAATGGGAGTGGGTGTGTGGGAGGGGAAACATCCACATAGAACCTGGGAGAAGGAGGAACCAGGAAATGGGATAAAATTTGAAATGTAAATATATAAACTATCTAATTAAAAGTCAAAATATCACTTGTTGCTGGTGATATGATAGTATACTTAAGTGACCCCAAAATTCCACCACAGAACTCTTAAACCTCATAAACAACTCCAGCAAAATGACTGGATATAAAAATAACTCAAACAAATGAGTAGCCTTCCTCTACTCAAAGGATAAACAGGCTAAGAAAGAAAATAAGGAAGTGACTCCCTTCAAAATAGCCACAAATTATATAAATACCTTGAATGACTCTAAACAAGCAAGTGAAAGATCTGAATGACAAGAACTTCAAGTCTCTGAAGAAAGAATTCAAAGAAGATCTCAGAAGTTTGAAAGACATCCTATGCTCATGGATGTGCAGAATTAATATAGTAAAAATGCATCTTGTTTAAAGCACCTAAAGAAATGTTCAACTTCCTTAGTCATCAGGAAATACAAATCCAAATGACCCTGAGATAATACCTTACACCAGTCAGAATGCCTAAGGTAAAAAACTCAGGTGGTAGTATATTCTGGAGAGGATGTGGAGAAAGAGGAACACCCCTCCATTGCTGGTGGGATTCCCAGTTGGTACAACTGCTCTGGAAATCAGTTTGGCAATTTCTCAGAAAATTGGACATAGTACTACCTGACGACACAGCAGTACAACTCTTGGGCATATACCCAAAAGATGATCCAACATATAACAAAAACACATGCTCCATGATGTTCATAGCAGCCTTATTTATAATAGCCAGAAGCTGGAAAGAACCCAGATGCCCCTTAACAGAAGAATGGATATAGAAAATTTAGTACATTTACACAACGGTATACTACTCAGCTATATTATTATTTAAAAAAAATATCACTGGAGAGTGTGACAGGGTAGAGGGAGAGAAAAAGGGGTGGGAGGTGACAGGCTTAGATATGGAAAGAAGTCCAGAGCACCAGGAGAATGAATAGAAATATGTAGCATTGGTGGATTGGGAATCGGTAACCACTAGAAACTCTGACACACCAGGGATGAAAAGGGTCCCAGCACCAATGTGATGGCTTTAAGTGAAATGCCCAACAGAGAGAAGATAGAATCTGAAGAGACCATCCCCAGTAAATAGGATAATCCCCAGTTGAGGGAAGGGGCAACTTGCCCATCTTAAACATTTTAACCCAGAATTGTTCCTATCTAATGGAAACATAGGGGGAAAATGGAGCAGAGACTGAAAGAAAGGTCCTCCAGAGACTACCCCACTTAGGGATTGATCCTATTGGCAGTCAGCAAACCCCAAACCCTAATTGGTAATGAATGCTAAGAAGCACTTGCTGAGAGGAGCCTGGTATAGCTTTCCTCTGAAAGATTATATCAGCACCTGACCAATATAGATGCAGATACTCACAACCAACCATCAGATTGAGCTTGAAGACCCTAATAGAAGAGATAGGGACAGACTGAAGGAGCTGAAGGGATTTGCAACCCATAGGAAGAACAAGAGTATCAACTAACTGGACCCATCAAATCTCCCAGGGACTAACTCACTAGCCAAAGGGTATACATGTGTAGTTCAGTGGCTCCAGATGCATACGTAGCAGAAGATTGCCTTCTCTGGAATTTGTGGGAGGTCAGGCACTAGTTACCCCAGCCAAGGGGGATGCTATAGAGGTGAGAAAGGTGTGGGTGAGTGGGTGGCAGAGCAACCTCTTATAGGCAAAAGCCAGGGCGAGGGATGGGGGTTCGTGGAGGAGAGAAGGTCAAGGGGAGCAACATTTGAAATGTAAATAAATAAATAATCAAAATACTGAAAGATATTTTAAAAATTAAAAATGATTTTTTCAAGAAAGAGTAAGAAAGTCCCAGGTGTTAAGGAAACCCTAGGTGCTAAGAAAAACATCTTAGTGAAGATGCAAAAAATAAAATATAAAAATGAGTAAAGAAAGAAAGAAGGAAAGGAAGGAAGAAAGGAAGAAAGGAAGAAAAAGAAAGAAAGAAAGAAAAGAAAGAAAGAGAGAGAGAGAACAAGGAAGGAAGGAAGAAAGAAGGACAGAAAGCAAGCAAGAAAGAAAGGAAGGAAAAATAAAAAAATAAAAATAAAAGGTTATGCTATTCTAAGTAATTGGAGAAGAAAGTTGAATTCTGAAGCTCCATATTGTCAGTCAAGTTTAACCACTGCTCAAAGGAAGGTGATGTTGGGGAAGTTATAATATAATATACAATGATTAATGTTACTCCATCTATTTTTTTTAGTATAGCTTAAGGTGAGTGCACCTTCCCAGGCTGGTCTCTGGGTTTCTCTGCCACTTTAGAATAGGTGTACCTATGAACCCCATTCCGTGTTGTGTGGCCACCTGACACTCTCAGCCAGACATGTATGCTAATACTGCAGAGGGCATGACTCCTTCCCAACCCCCTTCTTTCCTCCACTCTACTCTAGACAGCTTCTGGGATTAATACCTTGCCTTCTCTGGGAGTTTTTGTTTTAAATTCTAATACAATTATTTTTCAGATTCTGTTTGAGGCCATTCTTAAATTGTTTTTATTCTTGAAAGTAAGGAAACATAATAGGGCCTCTTGATTACCTAGTAACATTTGGGGATCACAAATGGATTGCCTCAAAATCCAGGAAGAGTTATAGGAAGTTAGTACAGACTGTCCTTTCACCCACCAACTAACCACTTATCTTAGCTTCTGTTAAACTGCTTGCTTGCACAAACCTCATGTTGTAGTTGCTGAGTGAGATATTGGAAGTGGTTTTTGACTTTAAATGTCTCTTCCTCTAAATGCTCATAGCTACACTTAGGTCCTGAATACCTGAGTATAGTCCAAACAGCATGAAAAAATGACTTTCATCTGGCTATTAACTGTCTGAGTGGTTCTCTCTGGTGACCTCTCCATAGCACTATCAAAAATAGTTATAGTGAATACCCCAGTAATAGAAAACATACTTTTAAAGTCCAAAAGAAATATCCTGTTATTCTGCTCTGTATTTCTAACTCATGTTCCACTAGATTTTTTCCCCAACTTATATCCCTAGCCTCAACCAATAACCTCTAATGTACTTCCTACATTTCTTTTGTATATACCACATTTGAAGCAGAATAGACAGAAAACAAAATATAATAGATCTTTTAAAAGTTAGAAATTACATAAAACTTGAAAAAAGCAGCAGTGACTTCTGTCACTCCAGCTGCAGTTGCCTTAATAGATGATTATTTGGGACACATTCCAGCTATGAAATAGCAAAGGCTACCTTGCAGAACTTTGTGCGCTAAAGCTATACGTAATTTTTTTGTTTGAAGGAATGATGGGGCAATGACATCACAATGGGTAGGAGAGTGAAACAGGAAAGAAACCAGAATGAAAGAATGAGGTTTTGTGTCCAGGCGAGTTGACAAAGGGCTTTTCTATTGTTTTGTTTTTTTCAGTACCATACACTTTTTGTGCGTATAGCTGAGTATATGACAATCTAAAATGTACAATTATGATGAAAAAATATTTCCTTTCATACTTTTAGAAACGGCACATGTACTGAATAGCTCAGGCAAAATAATCATTCAGAATAGTCATTTCTCTCTCTTTTTTTTCTTTTTTCTTTTTTTCTGAGCTGGGGACCAAACCCAGGGCCTTGTGCTTGCTAGGCAAGCGCTCCACCACTGAGCTAAATCCCCAACCCCATTTCTCTCTTTTTAGAGTAAAAAATAAGTGCAATTTTTTATTAAGAAGCTAACATTTCAACTATTCTCATACCCAATCTGTTTTCAACCATGCTGCAAAAAGAGATTCTGATAGGAAGAGACAAAATGCAATGATACAGTATTTTCAATTTCTTTCTTTTTAAAATATGTTATTAGAAAGTTTATATATTTAGCATAAAACATAGTAACTTAAAGAAATAAATTAAATTATGTTGTCAACTTATCTTTAATTTAATATTTTTCTTAAATATTAATGAAATAATTAACTACAACATAAAAATAAACTTGATATAGTGACAAATACTTTTTGGAAGGATTTTTTTTTTTCTGGGGGATGAAAAGGCAATCAACCCCTAAGAAAAAAACTAAATTGAATTTAGCTGAATAGAGAAAATGTGGTACCTCTACACAATGGAATATTACTAAGTTATCAAAAACAATGACTTTATGAAATTCATAGGCAAATGGATGGAACTGGAAAATATCATCCTGAGTGAGGTAACCCAATCACAGACAAACACACATGGTATGCACTCATTGATAAGTAGATATTAGCCCAAATGCTCGAATTACCTTAGATGCACAGAACACATAAAACTCAAGAAGGATGACCAAAATGCGAATGCTTCATTCCTTCTTTAAAAGGGTAACAAGATTACCATTGGGAGGGAATAGGGAGGCAAAGTTTAGAACAGAGGCAGAAGGAACACCCATTCAGAGCCTGGCCCACATGTGGCCCATACATATACAGCCACCAAACTAGATTAGATGGATGAAGCAAAGAAGTGCAGGCTGACAGGAACCGGATGTAGATCTCTTCTGAGAAACACAGCCAGAATACAGCAAATACATAGGCGAATGCCAGCATTAAACCACTGAACTGAGAACGGGACCCCCGTTGAAGGAATCAGAGAAAGGACTGAAAGCTTGAAGGGGCTTGAGACCTCATATGAACATCAATGCCAACCAACCAGACCTTCCAGGGACTAAGCCACAACCCAAAGACTATACATGAACTGACCCTGGACTCTGACCTCATAGGTAGCAATGAATATCCTAGTAAGAGCACCAGTGGAATGGGAAGCCCTTGGTCCTGCCAAGACTGAACCCCCAGTGAATGTGATTGTTGGGGGGAGGACGGTAATGGGGGGAGGATGGGGAGGGGAACACCCATAGAGAAGGGGAGGGGGAGGGGTTAGGGGGATGTTGGCCTGGAAACCAGGAAAGGGAATAACAATTGAAATGTAAATAAGAAATACCCAAGTTAATAAAGATGAAAAAAAAAAGAATTAAAGTCAGGAAAGAATTTAGGGAGACAAATCACTTCAAGCCATGGCATTGTCCATCCCTTATCTCTCTGCTCTATGTGTTGTTGTTTGTTTGTTTGATTTAGTTTTTGAATCTCTAATATTTTTTTTCTTGATCTTCTATTTGAGCCTATTTGTGATTTTGTTTTAGTCATGAAACCAAGAACTACAAGAGGGTATCTGGATTTCCTCAGTATTACCTGGAAATCATGAACGGATACCCTCAAAATTCAATAACAGCGATATGAACTTTATATTATCAACTGTAGAAACAAGAGGAGGGTAGTTTAATATAAGTGATGAAGTGTTTTTGTCATGAGATGGGATTCCTAGAAGTTTACATATCACCTTCTTCCATCATTCTCAAATGAAATATGTGTGTTGGGACAGTCTTTATCACATTGGGCAACAAGATCCTCATTCCTATGACATCCATCACTATAAAACATTTCAGCCATCTATTACTCTGGCAGACCTTTCACTTTCCCATGCTAGAGAAGCTACACCTCACTATATGCACTAAGACAGTCCCAAATATTGAAGATATGAGTCTAGTTCCTTTTCTGCATTCTGTTCAATTAAACTGCCCCAGATATCTAGTAAGGATAATATGGATATAATGTTTTTCTTAGTATATATATATATATATATATTTAGCTTTATTGAATCTAAATTTATACACTGATACAAGCAAAGATAGAAAATCATTGCTTTTATCTTATAAACAATGTTAAGAAGAAATTAGGGACAGAATAGAGAAGACATAAAAGTAAGCATAAACTTAAGAACAAATACAGACATCACTTCTAGAATTCTGTTCCTAAAAGGCCTTTTTTATTCATTCCACATTACATTCATTCCACAAAGTACTAGTTATATGAATTAAAATTCTCTAAGTTGTGTTACCTTCCAAAATGAACTTAGCCAAGTTCAGTCTTTCTATTAATTTGATAATTAAAAGTCAAGAAGAATCTCAGAAATATATATATATATATATATATATATATATAGAGAGAGAGAGAGAGAGAGAGAAAGAGAGAGAGAGAGAGACAGAGAGACAGAGAGACAGAGAGAATATCAAGATAATAGAGGAAATACTCCACATAGGGTAAAGGAGAAGGCCTGTAAATGGATATTCATTTTTTTCCTTGAAGGACACAGGGATTTAAATGCTTTTAGTGGCATGGGATGTGTTACATTTGCTAATTTGGTAAGATTTTACTCACGAAACCAAGAACCACAAGACAGCATTTATATTTCCTCAGTATCATCTGGAGAGCATGAATAGATTCTCTCAAAATTCAATAACAGTGATGTGAAATTTCTTATTTTGTCAGGTTGAATTAAAGATCCAACAAGCAGCTGAAAGAGTCAGATGCAGATATTTACACCCAACCAATGGATAGAAACTGCTGACCCCTGTGGATGAATTAGGGAAAAGCTGGAAAAAGCTGAGGATGAGGGTGACCCTGTAGGAGGACCAGCAGTCTCAACTAATCTGGACCTTCACATCTCTCAGACACTGGGCTACCAACCAGGCAGCAGACACCAGCTATATGGGCCCACAACACATATACAGCAGGGGACTACTAGGTCCGGGTTCAGTCAGAGAAGATGCACCTAACCATCAAGAGACTGTAAGTGCCAGGGAGTGGGGATGTGTGGTGGGGTGGGGAGTGAAAACAAACTCATGGAGATGGGGAAGAGGTATGGGATGTGAAACAGGCAGAGTGTGGACCTGGAGGGGGATAAAATCTGAACTGTAAAAAAAAAAGATTAAATAAAAAGAAAACAAGTCAAAAACAATTCAAAAAACAAAAACAGAATCCTCCTGTTACTACTTTTTCTCATTGGACCCTGGAATGCAATCAACAGATTTATGTCTCTATATTCCTGCCCTTACCCAATTGCCCTGCATACGAAGCCTTTATGTTTTAACTTATGTAATTCATTTGAGACAGATCCAATTGTTTGCATAACTGACTTGCCCTTTTAAAGTATGGTTGTAGCAATTTGTTCATCCACTCACAAGTTAAGAAACAAAGGTTGTCAAAAATTTCCCTTAAATTATCAACAAAACAACATCCATGTGGAAAAAAAGATTCATTATGATATATATATATATATATATATATATGTTTCTATGTGTGCATATATGTTTGTGCGTGTTTGTGTGTATGTCTGTAAAATAGTAATAGTCAAAGGAAAAGAGACTATCAATTTGATAATTAGCAGGTATGAGAGAGTTTCTAGGAAAGTAACTAGAAAGAGTAGGAAGAAGAAAAAGGAAAGAAAGTGATATAATTCTAATTAAATTAAAATTAATTGAAAGTGAAAAATGATACATTTTCTTTTCTTTTATTATTATTATTTTTTAAAATTTGGGTATGAGTTTCTTTCTGTGACACTAACTGTCCTGAAACTCTAAGACATACTGGTATCAGTACATAGACTCAAAATAATGACATTATTTCCATGCCACCTTTCATAGTACCAGAAGGTACTAGATAGGTTACTGGAGAAGAATATATATCAGTTGTCTTAATGTAGGCTGAATCTTGCTTGCTGTAGTAATGACTTACCAGGAAAGATCTGTCTATTGGAGCAAAAATATAGTCAAAAGGTAACTAGTAGTTTTCTTAGTGGGCATGAGACCTGCTCAAGACGGGGGAATTTCATGCCCCGTAATACAAAAGTTGTTAAAAACCTATGGCTGTGGAGGTTATAGAATCCAAAATACAACTGGTATTGCTATTTCACTAAGAGGTTATGCTGTCAAAATTGTTTTCAAAATATCTATGTATATACTTATATATGCGGGCTGTTTCCAAACTTGGCCAGAGAAGCTTCTCGTAGGACTGAGCATCAGCCAATGGAAAGACGAATGACTAGTCCAAGTACAGCCACGAAACCCAGGCACTATTGCTGCTACCAAGAAGTGCTTGCTGATAGGAGCTTGATATGAATGTCTCCTGAGAGGTTCTACCACAGCCCTACTGATACAGATGAGGGTGCTTGCAGCTAACTATTGGACTGAGCATGGGGACCCCAATGAAGGAGTTAGAAAAAGGACTGAAGGAGCCAAAGGGGTTTGGAACACCATAGGAAGAACAATGATATCAACCAACCAGATCCTCCAGAGCTCCTGGGTACTAAACCACCAACCAAAGAGTACACATAATGGGACCCATGGCTCCAGCCACATATGTAATAGAGAAAGGCCTTGTTGGATATCAATGGGAAGAAAGGCCCTGGGTCCTCTGAAGGTTTGATGTCATGCCCCAGTGTAGGGAGGCAGGAATGGGTGGGTGGGAGTGGGAGGATCTTTATAGAAGCAGGGGCGGGGAGTGCGGAGGGGCCATGGGAAGGGGAAAGAGGATAATATTTGAAATGTAAATAAATACATAAAATACCCAAAAAAAGAATAAAAGAATAAAAGACTGAGTGTTGACAGAGATGGCATATTAACCCCTCCACCACCAAAACTGAGAGAATGAAAGAGGATACAGAGAAAGTGCAGGACCTGAAGTGGTTCTGTAACATGCTATATTTTGAACACGATATGGCTAGTATATTGATAAAACTACCATAGCACATGGACTGACCCTGGACTCTGACCTCATAGGTAGCAATGAATATCCTAGTAAAAGCACCAGAGGAAGGGGAAGCCCTGGGTCCTGCTAAGACTGAACCCCCAGTGAACTAGACTGTTGGGGGAGGGCGGCAATGGGGGAGGGTCAGGAGGGAACACCCATAAGGAAGGGGAGGGGGAGGGATGTTTGCCGAAACCGGGAAAGGGAATAATACTCGAAATGTATATAAGAAATATTCAAGTTAATAAAAAAAAAAAGAAAAAAAAAAGTTGATGGGAGATCCTTGGTTTGGATAGGTGAGGGATACTTGCAGGAATAAAGGCAATGCTGAATTGTGTGATTCTACAGAGGCCATCCTCAAGACAATAATCTAAAACTTGATGTTCTTGCCATTGGATATTCGCAATGCCAATAAAATATTATCTGACACACTGTATGACCAGATCCTTAACTTAAGACAAATAAATAGTCCCCCATAAAACTAAAAAAAAAAAAAAAAAACTACCATAGCTATTGTTTCCTGGCAGAATAGCTACATTCAACTGAGCTACTCAAATCTCAATGTAAATGGGGAAGATTTTCCAGCCCTACTGCTTTCAGAGGAGCTTCTGAGAGTAGATAGCTTCTGGGCAAGAGAGAATTGTTTTGATTCAGGACATGACAATAACTGGTAGCTTTTCTATAGCCCCGCATCCATGCATATATGGGCAGCACTAAGTGGATTTTATGAGTTATCAGATTGGTGGAGTTATAGATTAGATTTAGATCAATAGAGAGGAGAGATTTAGAGAAGAGCGAGAGAGTAGAGAGGCGAGAGGCGAGAGAGAGAGAGAGAGAGAGAGAGAGAGAGAGAGAGAGAGGAGGAGGAGGGAGGAGGGGAGGGAGGGAGGCTAAACATTTTGCATAGTGATAGGAGATGTGAGGGAAGTTGGAAGTGGATGACAATAAATCTAATCTATATGCATATATAATCATACCTGCTACCAATTCAAAGGAGGTTGATCACTAGGTATATGTTCCTTTCCCAACTCTCACTTGCATTCCTTTTCTTTTCTGCCTCCTAGTGACATAATGTTGCCTGCTATTAGTGACAGAGGCCATTAAAAGTATAATCAAATAAATAATTCATCCTGTATGTCATTCTGTCAGGCCACAGTTAGGTAAAATAACAAATAAAGATTTATTGGTTCTGATTAATCATCTGCATTCTTTGAAAATGAGATTATTGTGAAATAATACATATTAGCAGCAAGACATATGTGATATGTAATTATGTGTGAAACACAATTCTCTGGTTGTTTCATCTAAACACGTTTTCATAAAGATCCTAAACTGAGCATCAGATTAAAAACTTGTCTGACAGTTATCTATCAAATATGTGCTTTGATGCCTTCCAAGTAAAGTGTTAGAATACAAATGTAACATCTTATTTCTTGAAGAATCCCTCATGGAGATAGCTCAGTTAGATAAGTGCTTATTACACTACAAGTTCAAGGATCTGAGTTCTGTGGTATGTATAAAAAGGGGTAGGTCATGTGTGGCGGAGGCACAGACAGGAAAATCCCTGTCACTGTCAGGGAAGCCAGCCTTGCCAAAGGAGAGTGTTTCTAGTAAGATTCTAAGAAAAGTCAAAAGGAGAAATATCACTTGAATTTGGCCTCTGGTTTATGTGTGCACACTCATAGACACAAATATATATTTTTAATAAAATAAAAACAATACTTAAAAAATAATTCAACCAGCATTTCTGTTTCAAAAACAATAAAAACCAAAGGAATATTAGCATACTTTTCATAACAAAGGAACATAGGCATTTTCTTTCAAACCTAGGGTTACAAAACCTAGAAATATCCCTCTGGGAAGATCAAGTTGGCTAAACTGCCTCAAATGCCGAGTTCACAAAAGTAGTTATTCAGCTGTTATTCAACTTCTCTAGTGTAAGAAACAAAGGCCAGCAAAATGATTGTTCCACTCGACCTAAAAAAGAAGAAGCAAAGACTTAAAAGAGAACGTCAAGGCAAACAGAGGAGTACATTTTCAATCCTAGAGGGCTGGGGTCAGGGAAGGCAAAATAGAGTGTGTGATGTTTTGCAACCTTCACTGGAAAACATTAAAAGCAGACTAGCTTTGCAATTTCAGGGCCTGCTTCTCGTTCTTCTGAAATGCTACAAAGACGTGTAGCTCCACAAATGCTTTTAAGGAAATGATAGGTTATGTAATGTTGAAAACTATTTTAAGAAAAAAGAAAGACAAAACAAAACAAAGCAAAAAAACAGGAAAAACTATTACAAGGTGAAAATATAAAAGAATATTTTAGTCAAATTACAGTTTTGTTGTTAATTTTCGTACACGGTAGTATTTCTACTCAGAGATGATATAAGACATAATCGGTGACCTGTGAAGCCTACATAATGATCACATATTGCAAATGAAATCTCAGTTGTAAGTGTAGGTTGAGGCTGAGAAGACAGCCCGACAGACTTATCATCCAGCTTTAGAGCCCTAGAACTCATGATCGAGGAGAAAACCAACTGCAATAGCTGTCCTTTGACATGCAGAATTGCACTGTAGAGTGTATTCCCAAGTAATCTCTCTCTTCTCTCTTTTCCTTACACACACACGTGCACACACACACACACACACACACACACACACACACACACACACACACACACAGAGGCATATTTTTCAATGGATAGCATGAGGATGAAGTGCTTCAACACCCCATCCTGAGAGAGACACTTTTCTCACAGGTTCCTCCTGGCTTTCTTTGCTACTCAGCATGAAATGAAAGAGTTCCCAGGAAAGCAGCTAGACACATGTCAATTCCTGGCTCTCTGCCAAACTAGTCATCAGAGGTTTTCGACTCTGGGTCTGCCACTTATGAAGTCTGAGGATCCAAATCATAATTCCTACTGGAAGGACCAGCACAAGTTCACCTCCAGAAAGCTCCCCCACTCTTGCCCAGGACTCACTGTGCCTTCTGCAGGACCGTTTAAAAGAAAGTATTATTATATACCTTTATAAAAGTTATAAACTTAGAGGAACAAAATCAATAAAATATTAGCATTATTAATAGAAGAGCTAGAATAATAAACAGATTTGGTTGGCTTTCAAATTTGTTTGTTTGTTTGTTTGTTTTAGCTGTTTATTATGGGTAAAATGGAATGTTACACTAAGTGCCAATTGTATTGTTTTTCTAAAATGCATTTACCAGACAATTGGCATCTGGACCAGTGAGACTCAATATTTGAACATGACCATTAGATATTTTTTAATACACTTAGATTTTAAACTCTAGCTTTGGGCTTTGTTTGACTGCAAATAAACTTGGCCTTCCTTTTCCATATGTTGACTACAATATATTGACAAAACATACAGTTTTGTTGTTTAACTTGTTAAGAAAAGCTTCACAGATGGTGAGGGATCATGCCTGGACACCCCTGACCTTCTAAGTTGCTGTGTGAGAAAGATTATTAGAGCCTGGTAAAGAAAGTCCTATCTGTGTGGTACCTTGGAAGTACACATGACAATGTTTATAAAATAATTTCAATATTAAATCTGTGTGGAATGTAGCAACTGACCCATCATCTCTAATAAACAAACTATATAAAACGGATACTGTTTATTGGGAAGGCAATTCAGTAAATTAAAAAAAAAATCACATATATGGTAAAATTGAACTAAACCTGTTGAAATTAGTGAAAGTAAGATAAATACAGTTGTATTCTGGTATGTTGGGAATTAGTGTTTGATTCCTTTGTAATACTATTAAAAGTGTTTTGAACAGAGCTTACTCTCTTTTAACCATATGGCATCTATAAACCTATTATTATATCTATGTCACAGTAAATTATCAGGCACATTTTAAAATTTTGCTGAGCTTCCAATATTTTCTCCTTTGAGCTTCCAATGTTATGAGATCCCTGTGTGGCTTTACTGGAAAGTTGCTGCCAGCAACCCTCCTCTGGGGGCATTTTCATCCCTTTTATCATGTCCTTCTTCCTTTTTGTCTGTAAGATCAGGTTCACTAAGTCTTTCTGGATACAGACCTCCTACTTTCTTTTTTATGGGATATTTTCTTTATTTACATTTCAAATGTTATCTTCTTTCCTGGTTTCCCCTCAGGAAACCCCCCTATGTCATGCCCCCTCCCCTTACTTCTATGAGGATGCTCCCCCAACCACCCACCCACTCCTACTTCCTTCCCTGGCATTCCACTACACTGGGGCATTTAGCCTTCACAGGACCAAGGGCCTCTCCTCCCATTGGTATCCAAAGAAGCCGTTCTCTGCTACACATGCTGCTGGAGCCATAAGTCCGTGTCCCCTCCCGCCCCGTCCCCAATGTGTACTCTTTGGTTGGTAGTTTAGTTGTCAGGAGCTCTGGGGGATCTAGTTGGTTGAATTGTTGTTCTTCCTATGGGGTTGCAAACCCCTTCAGCTCCTTCAGTCTTTTCTCTAACTCCTCCATTGGAGACCCAATTCTCAGTTCAATGGCTGGCTGCGAGTATCTGCCTCTGTATTTGTCGTGCTCCAGCTATGTCAGGCTTCTGTCAGCATGCTTTTTTTGGCATCCCCAATTTTGTCTGGGTTGGGGGCTGTATATGGGATAGTTCTCCATGTGGGACAGTCTCTGGGTGGCCTTTTTCTCCAATCTCTGCTCCATATTTTGTCTCCGTATTTCTTCCCTTTAGCAGGGGGAACTTGTCTTTTTGAATGGGAACAATTTCCCAATAGCTTCTTCGTACAAATATTTGTTACTAATATAACTTTCAGAGTTTTAAGGTTTGTTTTCTTTGTTTTGGTCTTTGGTGAAGAAAAAATGGATCATCTGATTCTCTATTTATTTCTTGTTATTATTTTATTCTCTGGCTGGCTGTCAGTGAGAGGCAAGAAGTTATCACAACTGAAAGTTTTGCTAAGTGAATGAACTGAATGACGGGTGAGTCACTCACTGCCCCGTGTAGAAAGATGTGTTGTCCTTAGTCACAGGTCATGTGATGCTTCTTCTACTTACACAGGAATGAGTGGAGTGAACAGCTAATAACATAGCTGTTACTGCGATTTTAAAAATGAGATAACGTTGTTATTCCAGTATTATTGCTAATTAAACCATGTAAATTGAAATCCAGGACTGGCAGGGACCCATTGTGCCACGTCTTAAAAGTAACTTTGTATTGCCTGGATTCAATTGCCACTGTCAAAGAAATTGGGATAGAGGTGAATACATATTTCAGAAGAGCTAAGTTCCTCTTGTAGAGAATGATGTTTGAGAAGTTTGGGATAAAGAAAACTAGCATTCTAGTTTGAAGTTTCTTTTGGCTCAGTTAGTCCACTTGAAAAGTTTTCTCTACTCTCTTTTTGAAAAGGTTATTTGGAAACTATTTGAAGAAATAATGAAATGTATCAAAATATCAAATTTCATCATATAATTTCTATTTACTATTACCGATTAATTAAAACTGTACATATCTCTAAAAGTATAGATTTTGGTTAATGATGTAGGAGTATTATTTTATTATGGCATTGATCCTGTTCATATCTAGTTTATGCCTCATCATGGGAATACATTAAAATCCCCACAGACATCAATTTAAATGCTACATTCATATTACAAAAACTGCTGGCCTCTAGAAATGTGTGGCTGATAGTGAGCATAGCTGAAAAGAATGCACACCACAGACATAGCATTTCTAAGCATTTTTACTTTTTACACAGATGAATGGACACTTTTAGGGCCTTCAACCTATAATCCATTAGTTATTTTTGTTTCAATAAAACATTAATTTACAAGGATATTTCCATTAAAATCTAAATTTAATTACTGTTCCTAGAACCTACTTTGCCTTGTATGATTTAGTAAATTAAGGATTTTTTTTCAAGATGTAGCCAAGTTGAAAAGAAGAGAAAACATGATAAAAAATATCATTTTCTAGAACAACAAAGAAATTTTAGATAAAAGAAAATCCCATTTTTAGCAATGATAATTCTAAAGGAGCACTTGAGGAATCCTAAAGGGACACTCTGTGCAACACACTGAAAGAGACACTAAGAGGAGGGGTCAAGGGTTTATAGCAGGAATTTTAGTTTTAAGGTCTGGGCCTGTGACTATGCGCTTGAAGGCATAGTGTGAGCCTGGATCCATGTTCCTACTGTTGGCATGGAAACCTCATCAACACAGAGGCTGCACTTAGGTCTGTTTTCAGTATCAGGAGCTCCTCAGGCTCACAAGCAGAGTTCAGCATGGCTGATGCTGAGCACAAAACTATTGCTGCTGAGAGAAAGAATAGCGAGCCCAGATGAGCACTCTGATATCATTTGGGGAAGAGGAGAAATCAATAAGGGAAAAATGGACCATCGATTTTTTTTCACATTACTGTTTGCTTTTGGGTGTCTTCATTTGTTCTTTTATTTATTTTGTTGGTTCTTTTATTTTCCTTTGCAATTTTTATTAGTTCCTTGAGAATTGTGTACAATGAATTTTTTATCATATCATACCTCCCTCAATTCTTCACAGATCTGCCTGCCTTTCCTATGTATCCAACTCTGTATCATTTATTTATTTATTTATTTATTTATTTATTTATTTATTTATTTATTTTTAAAAGCTCAAGTACAATTTCTCTTGCCCAAATACTATGGGATTCGTTGAATTCCAGGGACCACATTTAAAAAAAGAAAAGAAAAGAAAAGACTGCAAAAACAAACAAATAAAAAACCAGAATCTTCCTCTCCCTAACCAAAACTCCTACCAAAAACCCTTCAGTTTGTGGTGGGCATTCATCTCCTGATGAATACCTGGATAGATACTTGGATATTGACCGGGCTGATGTTACATGGCTCCCTTCCATGCCATCACAGCTTTGTGAGATCATATGTACCACCGCCCTGCTTTCCTGAAATCACTGCCTTTTTATAGTAACCCACTGCCTCTAGCTCTTAGTGTCCTTCTCCCTCCTCTTACGTAACAATTCCTGAGACATGACAGGATGAAGTATGTTACAGCGACCCCACCTATGGCTCAACATTCCACAGTGTCTTATGTTCTGCACCTTGACCCAGCTCTGGGTCCCTTTGTTAAGTGACAATGAAAGAAACAAGCTTCCCTGGAATGGAGTGATTCATCAATCTATTTTTATAAACGATAGCTCATTATGAATTGATAAAACACTATGGCAATTGAGCAGAGTCCTCTTGCTGAAATTCTTGCTTACTCTTTGGCTTTTGATGAAAAAGTCCCCTAGTGCTGAGGACATCACACGGATGAAGCATAGAACACAAGAAACTCAATATTCACCTGGGAAGTGTCATCCCTGCTGGGTAGCTTTCAGAGTGCACGAAGGTGCTGTACATGTTGGTGAAAGAGAGAAGCAATTATCTGTCTTTCTAAGCTGTAACTCACAGCTCCAGTCACTTTTAGCCTGTCAAGATATGCCCACTGAAGCAACAGTGGCAGAGCATCATGGGAGTAATGTACCACTTTCTTCTTGGAATTAAGCCACGCTGAATAAGATGCAGTCCATATTTTGCACAGTTGTAAAGAGGTGAACTTGTGACTGGACTCATCAGAGATCTACTACTACTATAATACGCTATCTTGCTGGTTCTTCAGTCATTTTGTCTAACGTATAAGATAGTTCTAGAAATCAATTTGTCTTAGCATTTTCATTTTGTTTTTAGAAATGGTCTAGTGCTAAGTAAACTTCTTGACAGACACTCATAAAGGTGTCGCACACAGTTAGAATTTTCAGGTAAAATCCAATATCAACCAAACAAAATACAAAACAAAAGCATTGGGTAAACTATCATTCAGATAAAAAATAATTTTATTGTACTTTGTTTATTTTTCATTTTTATTGGTTGTTTTATTTATTTACATTTCAAATTTTGTTCCTCTTCCCAGTTTCCCCTCCACAAATTATCTACCCATCCCCTCTTCCCCCTGCCTCTATGAGGGTGCTCCCCTCCCATCAACACACTCCCACCACACCACCCTAGCATCTCTTTATACTAGGACATCAAGTATCCACATGACCAAGCCTCCCCTCCCATTGATGCTAGAAAAGGGCATCCTCTGCCACACATGCAGCTGGAACATGGGTCAACCCATGTGTATTCTTTGGTTGGTAGTTTAGTCCCTGGGAACTCTGTGGGGTCTGGTTGGTAGATATTGTTTTCTTTTGTCCTATTGGGTTGCAATCCCCTTCAGTTCCTTCAGTCCTTCCCCTAACTCCTCCATTATGGTCCCCATGCTCAGTCTAATGGGTGGCTCCAAGCATATACATCAGTATTGGTCAGGTTCTGGCAAAGCCTATCAGGGGGCAGCTATACCAGGCTCCTATCAGCAATCATATCTTGGCATCAGCCATAGTGTCTGGGTTTTGTGTCTGCAGATGGGATTGATCCTTAGGTAGGGCAATCTCCAGATGGCCTTTCCTTCAGTCTTTGCTCTATTCTTTGTCCCTGCATTTCTTTTACAAAGGAATAATTCTGGGTTAAAATTTTTGTAATGGGTGGGTGGCCCCATCCCTAAACCTGGGATCCTGCCTATACATTGGATTTGGTTTCTACAGGTTCTATGTCCTTTTTGTTGGGTGTTTCAGCTAATGTCATCCCCATTGGGTACTGGGAACCTCTTGCTTCCCTGGCACCTAGGACTTTCTAGTAGCTATCACCAATTCCCCATTCCCTACTGCTACACACCTTCATTCAAATTCCTGATTTTCTATACTTCTCCCAACCCCAGATTCCTCATACCAAATCTCCCCCTTTCCCCCTCCCCCTCCTCTCTCTCCCAGGTCCCTCTTTCCTCTTCCTCCCATGATTATTTTGTTCCTCCTTCTAAGTAGGACTGAAGCAGCCACACATTGGATTTCCTTCTTCTTGAGCTTCTTATGGTCGGGGAGTTGTATTGTGGGTATTCCAAGCTTTTTGCCTAATATCCACTTACCATTGAGTGCATACCTGTGTTCTTTAGTGACTGGGTTACCCCACTCAGCATGATATTTTCTAGTTCCATCCTTTTGCCTGCAATTTTAATGAAATCATTGTTTTTAATAACTGAGTAGTAGTACTCCATTGTGTAAATGTACCACATTTTCTGGATCCATTCCTCTGTTGAGGGACATCCGGGTTGTTTCCAACTTCTGACTATTATAAATAAGGACTCTATTAACACAGAAGAGCTTGTATTCTTGTTATATGTTGGAGCATCACTTGGTATATGCTCAAGAGTGGTATAGCTGGATCCTCAAGTAGTATCATTTCCAATTTTCTGAGGAACCACTAGACTGTTTTCCAGAGTGGTTGTACTAGCTTGCAGTGCCATCTGCAATGGAGGAGTGTTCCTCTTTCTCCACATCCTTGCCAGCATGTGTATATATTGAAACAAACATTTTCTTTAAAATGTAACCTTTGATTATGACATTCAAATGTAAGTGGCTATCTTAAACTACCCCTGAAGGCTATTATATTAAGTCAAAAATAAATCTAAGAAGTATCAAGAATTAAAATTTCAGAAATGTTTACAGATCTAGGTGACTGGTTCTCACCAATGAACATGGTATTTCAAGAGTGGGTAAAAGGACAGAAGTCCACATCATGGTTTGCTGCTATTCTTTTCATGAAGCAAGTGAACTTTGGATGTTATCAAAGATTGGAGAGAATCATGGTTAGAAATAGTGTGTTATTGAACCATAAATGTCACATAACTGTCAAAATTTACCAATTTATATACCTGGGCATAAAAAATACTTATGGGACAAAGTATTAAGGCATAGAACTTCATAAATTTACCTTCTGTAGTTTATTCCAGCTAATAGATTAACTTTTTGTCTGTAAGAATAATTTAAAAAAATATATGAAATAAAATTAATCACACTTTCTCTGAAAATGATTTTTCATACTTCTCACTCTAAACATTTTTACTATTTGTTTACAATTTGTTTTCAATGTGTTATAAACTCAACATATTTACTTCAGATAATCAAGTAATGTTAGCAAGAGTTGTAAATTACAAAACACCATATCTTTTAGTAAGCTCTTTGACTGTGTATGTATAAATTGTGTGTGCATGTATACATGCGTGTGTTCGTGTGTGTGTGTGTGTGTGTGTGTGTGTGTGTGTGTTTGTCTAAGTTCTCTCTGAAGAAATTTAATACAAGTTTAGATGTACAAAGTTAGTTAGTAATTTCTTCAGGTTTTGATTGAATGAAAACATCTGTATTTAGCCTATATTTAAAATGACGTTTTCTAGTGTATATATAGAATTCTATGTTGATAGTTTTTATTGTTTCAGTACACAAAATATATCACATATCATTATCTTACAGCTAGGGAAATTTCTGCTTTGGTCCATTACCTTTCTGATCTTTCTTTCATTTTAGGTGTGATTTTTTTCATTATTATCTTTAAAGATGTGGGATTTTTTTTTATATTTGATTTTTCATACTACGTCTTAAATGTGTTCAGGTATAGTTGTTTGGGGATTCAAACTCCTTGTTTTGCTCTTAGAATAAGAAGAGTTTTTTCTTGAGTCTGTATTTTTATGTGTTCCATTACTTTGTAAAATGCCACATAGTCCCTATTCCAATATTTCTTTCTGCCATTTTTCTTCTTTCTTCTTTTCACGCTCCAGTGACATATTAGTTACAGTGGAGACATGCTGCCACTGTTTTCATAGTCTATGTATTTTACTTGTGGTGATGTTTTAAGGTTACTCTGGGTAGGTTTTTTTCTTTCTATTTCTATTTTTTGGCCCATCTATAAATATATCAGTTCTTTACACAACCCCGTTAAATCATGTGATGAGCTGACAGAAAGGATTGTTCCTGGTGCATGATAATTTTATGATTCTTCAACTTTCAGTTTTCACTTGACTAGGTCTTAGAGTTTCATTTCCTCGAGTGAAATTCCCAAGATGTTCACATCTAATATCTATTTTTCCAGTCGCTTCAGGAACATGTAATAATAGTAATCTCAAATTTCTCTTTGGTATTTCAAAGAACAGGATTCTTAAGTGTGCTCCAGATGGTTTCTTTGACATGTTGTTTAGAGGAAAATTGTTTGTTGTTACAGTTTTAGGTAGACTGGTCTTTATAAGATAATTTTTTTCTTGGTCTGGTCAATTTTGACCTAAGCAAGCTATGTGGATCATTTGGGAGTTTGTTGACCTAGCAAGACTTTGAGCTGGGTATTCCAGTTAGTTTTATTACCTAAACAGCACTACAGACTTTAAATCCTATCAGTTGGCTTTTGTCACCCAATATTTAGAATGATATTTAAAGGGGGAACAAAAATAATCACAGGTGGTAGAAGGAGGGAGGGACCTGGAAGGCAAAGAGGAGCAGGGAGGGAAAATGGGGGTTGGGGTGCAGGCAGGATCAGGTATAGGAAGAGACAGGAGAGAAATACTGAGGGTCAGGAAAATGAATAGAAATATGTAGCAGTGGGATGAATTAGGGGTAGCCACTAGAAATTCCCCATGGAAGTAAGAGGTTTCCAGGACCTAGCAGAAATGACTTTAGCCAAAATACCCAACAAAGGGGAGATAGAACCTGTAGAGACCACTTCAAGTAGGTAGGCATGGCTGCCAGTTGAGGGATGGGGCCACCCACCCACCTTATAGAAATTCTAACCCAGAATTGTTCCTATCTGAAATAAATGTAAGGACAAAAAAATGCATCAGAGACTGAAGCAAAGACCATCCAGAGCCTGCCTCACCTAGGGATCCATCCCATCTGCAGCCAAGAAATGCTTGCTAACAGAAGCCTGAAATAGGTATCTTCTGAGAGGCTTTGCCAGCACATGACAATACAGAGACAGATATTCACAGCTAACCATAGGACTGAATCCCAGGAACCCATTGGAAGTGTTAGGGGAAGAACTGAAGAAGCTGAAGTGGATTGCAACCCCATAGGATGAACAAGATCAACCAAATGGACCACCCAGAGCTCCCAGGAACTAAACCACTCTCTAAAGAGTATACATGGAGAGATCCATGGACCTAGCTACATATATAGCAGAGTATTATCTTATCTAACATCCATGGGAAGGGAATGGGGGCATAGGATGCTAGAGTGGTGAGGTAGAAGGAGTGGGTATATAGGTAGGGAGTACCCTCATAGAGGCAACGGTAGGGGAGGGAGTTTGCAAAAGGGAAACCAGAAAGGGGACAACATTTGGAATGTAAATAAATAAAATAACACATAAAAAATCAAACAAACAAAACTAAAACAAACCATACTTTTTTTTCTATTTTCATTCCTATTTGTCAGGATTCATGGAATGACATTTTCTTCGGCAATCTTCCTTTCTGTCAGATATGGGCTCTTATGCCATTCTTCTCCATGAAAGACACGTGGAAAGAGAAAGGCTCTGGCTCCCTATTAAATGTCTTGAAGTTTTGCTGATCATAACACTTAAAGTTGTATCCATCGCCATGGCTGTAGAAATGACTTAGCCATTAGGGAGAGTTGGGTACTTTCACAGAATACCATGGTTTATGTTTCAGTGCCCACATAGCAGCTCAGGATCCACAGTCCAGCAGACTCCTTTGGTTTACATGTACACCAAGTACGTGTACGGTGAGCTTCCATGTTGAAGGGCAGAAACACTCAGAAACATAAAACAAATAAATCTTTAAACACATTGCACCCATTCTCTATCTTTTCCTTCCTCTATATCTTTAAGTATTAGCTTTTTCTATTTCATCTATTGTCATGGGATACAATGCATAGCATTTTGTTTTATTCTCTTTTATCACATTATTATTTGTAAATAAATTTTTTGTTGGTAAATTCTCAGAGTGAATATAGTTATTGTTATCAGATCAAATGAAGTATCTGTGGGAAGTTTAAACACCATATCTGTCTGA
This sequence comes from Rattus rattus, assembly GCF_011064425.1. Lineage (NCBI taxonomy): Eukaryota > Metazoa > Chordata > Mammalia > Rodentia > Muridae > Rattus > Rattus rattus. The sequence goes on along the minus strand of NC_046157.1, from coordinate 104,053,280 downwards.
CAGTAATGATATTTAATTTTTATTCATGGTAGTATCTATACATACGGAAAAAGCATGAGCTTTTTTTGAGTGGTCTCATTTATATTATTTTAAAAAGTGCTTGATTCTTATCAGCACTGTGTGATTATCCTAAGAGAAAAAAGTCTACCAATTAAGATGTAACTTTCTTCCTCTTTTTATTACTGGAAATAGATTCTTCTCTCATATAATACCTCCTGGTAACTTTTCTCTTCCTCAATTCTTTGCTACTATCCCCCCCCCAACTCTTTTTCCCCACAGATCTACTCACCCTCCATTTTTTTCTTCGGAAAAGAGGTGGCCTCCGAGATAGGATAGCCAAACAGAACAAAACAAGGTACAAAAAGACAAAGGAAAAGCCATCAAATTGGTTGTATAAGACAACACACTGGGAGCAATACTGTCCCAAGAGCCATTAAATGAGTCAGAGATCCATGGACTTGCACTGTTAGAAGTTTCATAAAAACTCCAAGCTACTAGCCTTAACATGTACCCAAGCAGAGCATCTGCATGCTTACCACTTCAATCTCTGTAAGCCCAGATGAGTCTTGCTTCGTTGATTAATGAACAACATTCCCCTTGTATCCTCCATCCCTTCTTACTCTTAAAATCTTTCCTCTTCCTCTTCTACAGTGTTCCTTAATTGAGAATTTTGTTTTGATTTGTACAGTATTTTTAATTGGATTTTTTTGTTTTCAATATCAAATTTCTTGAGTTCTTAATATATTTTGGATTGTAGGCCTTTATAAGATGTGAAGTTCATAAAAAAACTTTTCCAGTTCTGTATACAGCCTTTTTGTTTGATTGAAGGCACCCTTTGCCTTATAGAAGCATTCAGTTTCATGAGGTCCCATGTATTTGTTTCCAGTCATAGTGCCTACCCTACTAATATTGTGTTCAGAAACGTCTTGTATGCCAGTGTGCTCAAGGCTGTTCCACACTTTGTCTTCTATCAGGTTCAGTGTTCTCCATTTTACATTGAGGCCTTTGATCCATTGGACTTGAGTTTCATGCAGGATGACAAATATTTATCTGTTTGCCTTTTACTACAGGGAGACATTCAATTTGACCAGCACCATTTGATGAATATGCTTTCTTTCTGCATGTCTGTATATCTGACTTCTTTATCAAACATCAGGTATCCATATGTATGTGAATTTATGACTTGGTTCCTTGAGGTGCTGTATAAAAGATAGATTCTTTTTGTTTGTTTGTTTGTTTGGGTAGAATTTTCTGTAAATATCTGTTAGGTTCATTTGGTTTATAAGGTTAGTTAGATCTAAAATTTCTCTATTTTGTGTTTGTCTAGAAGACCTGTCCATTGATGAGGGTTGGATATGATAGTCTCACACTGTCAGTACATGAGAATCAATCCTGAGTGAGGTAACCCAATCATATACACACACACACAAAAAGGAAAAACAAAAACAAAAAAACAAACACACACACACACACACACACACACAAAACAAAAAAAACAAAAACAAAAACGCATGCATGGTATGCACTCATATATAAGTGGATATTAGTGCAAATGCTTGGATTATCCAAGATACTATCCACAGACCACAAGAAGCTCAAGAAGAAGGACAACCAAAGTGCATATGCTTCTTCAGTCCTTCTTAGAAAGGGGAACAAAAATATTCATTGGAGGACATGGAGACCACGTTTGGAGCAGAGACTGAAGGAATGGCTATTCAGAGCCTTCCCCACCTAGGAATCCAGCCCATATTCATACAACCACAAAAACTAGACAATATTGATGAAGCCAAGAAATACATTCTGACAGGAGCCTGATAGAGTTTTCTCCTGAGAGACTCTGCCAGAGCCTGAAAACTGCAGAGGTGGATGGTCATAACCAATCATTGAACACAAAATGCAGTCCCCATAGGAGGAGTTTGAGAAACGATTGAAGGAGCTGAAGGGTTTTGTAACCCCATAAGATCAACAATACCAACCAACCAGAGCTTCTAGAGACTAAACCACTACCCAAAGGGTACAGCTGCATGTGTAGCAAAGGATGGCCTTGTTGGGCATCAAAGGAAGAACAAGCCCTTGTTTCTGCCAAGGGTTGACCCCTAGTGTAGGGGAATGTCAGGATGGGGAGGTGGGAAGGGATGAGTGGTTGTGTGGGGGAAGGGGGATAACATTTGAAAAGTAAATAAAAAATCAAATAAAAATATGTAAAGTAAGCTCAAGTAGTCTTTGTTTTATACACTAAAATAATGTGTCCCCTTGTGTTTGGGGCATAGATGTCCAGAATTCAATTGTTATCTTGGTGGACTTTTCCTTTGATAAATATGTAGTGTCTTCCAAATCTTTTGATTAACTTTTTGGAACTCTTATTTTGTAAGATATTAAATTGCTTGAAATGTCTTTTTCTAACCCTTTACTCTGAGGTAATATTCATACTTTTATGGAATGTTTAGCAATTTTATTATTTTATAGCAAGGTGTTTTATTTTCTGGCCCAAAGTATTTGGTGTTCTGTATATGTCTTTTATTTTTTAGGCGTGTCTTTCTTTAGGGTAGGAACATTTTCTTCTAGGATTTTTTTGAAAATACTTTCTGGGCCTTTGATCTGTTATTCTCTTTTGTCTAATCCTCTTGTTTGTACATTTGGACTTTCCATACTTTATCAGATTTCTTGGGTATTTTCTATCCAAATATTTCAGGTTGAACATTCTCTTTGATCTATGTATCCCCTTCTATTGTATCCCCATGCCTGAGATTATCTCTTCATCTCTTACATTCTGCTGGCGAAGTTTGCCTCTGTAAAATACATTTCCAATATTTTCATTTATGGAATTCTTTCAGTCTGTGTTTTCTTTATTGCTATTTCCATTTTCAGGTCTCAAACAGTTTTGCTCACCTCCTTCAATGGTTTGTACTTTCCTGGCTTTCTCTGAGGGATTTATTCATTTCTTCCAATTGCTTTTTTATGGGGGGCGGTCCTGGATTTCCTTCAGGAACATATTCATTTCCTCTTTCAGGGTCTCTATTATCTTGATATAGTTGGGTCTCTCATCTATGCTTCTGTGTTTGGGGTAATTATAGATCTAGGTGGTGATTTATCAGTGTGCTTTGTTGGATGGGTGTTTTGTTCTGAGGCATCTGTTTCCTTGGTAGATTTTTAAAACGTGTTATCTCTGTGTTGCCTGTTTTACTGATTAGTGTGCTCACTGGGAATGCTTGATACTGTGTGAGGCTGAGGGAAGGGGAGGTCACAGGGATGCAGTCTGCTGCAGAGCTAGGGGCAATCATAAGAATTAGGTCTTGGGGAACAGATAAAGTGAAGGTCCTTGGGCCACCTACCTGGTCTTTAGGCAGGCATGCTTTATGGTTGAACAAGGGGTGTTTGCCTTACTTGGAGGCTGGGATATAGCAACAATTCAGGGAAGGTGGGCCAGGAAGGATGGTCTGTGGGATTCCCAAGTATGGACAGGTAGAAGAGAAAGTTAGAGCTGTTGTTCTGTTGTAGTGCTGGGGGTGACTCTCAGAATTGAGTCTGGAGTATCAGAGAGTCGAGAAGGTCTACAGGCAGCCTAACTGATTTTCTGGCCATGTCTTAACATTGAAATAACCATAAGAAACTAAACATTTTCTTAACTATCGAGTCCTCTGGGAAAATCCTTTTACAGGGAAGGTTTTTGATAATTTATTTTCTGAAATATTTTACTTTTTAAAGTGTCTAAGTACCTTGTAACTTTAATCTTTTTTCAAATCCTATTTTTAATGATGGTTCTTCGATGCTTTAAATTCCATTGTAGCCCACCACCCACCAGAGGTAGTGGAATAAAAAGGACACAGGGGTAGTGACCTGTTTAGAAAGGATCTTTGGAGCAATTCCCATCTGTGTCGTCTGGAAATCTGCAGTTCAGTTCACAAGTTAGCATATGGCAGCAGCTCGATCCATTCATAGGCACTTCACAGATACACCTGCAGTCCAGTATGGAGGAGTCCAGATAGCAAACAGGAATCAGCAGCAGTGGAACTACCTAGCAGAGACAGCCAGGCTTTACCCTAGGCATGAGTCAGCAGGAGGGACCAGGAGGAACACCAGGAGAAGTTCTCGCTGTGTCTCTCTCACAAAAATAAAGAGCAGCGAAGACTTAAGACTCACAGGCATTACACAGCTAGCTGTACCAGTAAGCCAAGCTCTGTCTCCAACACATGGTAGAGTCCTATTTATAGCATTCAGGTATCACGTGTCCTCCACATGCCTTGTTTCAGCACAACTGTTGCTTCAGCATGTGCATCCAATCAGCCCTGAGTCCAAAAATGCACCATGAAACTGCAGTACACCCCCAGAAGTTTTTGATACATTTCTCTCTATGCAGTCCTGACAAATGCAGCTCAACTATGCAATATAAGGCAGACCAATCCATGCTTGCTGTTAGTAAAGAATCCTTTAGCTCTGCTGTGTCTGCTTCAATGAAACTTTCCTTCAAGGGTGAACCATTCCTTCATATGTTTGTCTGAGCAAAACACTATTCAAACTGGCTTTCCAAAGAACCCTTAAGTTTCTACTTCAACACCCATTGAAATCAGGGGGAGAGTTATATCCCATGATTCTGGAATAACAAGTGGTTATGAGGCACTTGAGGTAGGTGCTAGGAACTGAACTTGGGTCCTGTGGAAGAGCAGTATGCTTCCCTCACCACTGAGCATTCTCTCTAGCTCCTTGTGGAATCCTTGTGGAATAGTGATATAATAGTCATAAATCATATATATATATATATCATAAACATATATTAGTACATAAAATAAAAGGGTTTTGGTTTTCATTTCTGAGACAGGGACTTGTTATGTACTTAAGCTGACCTCAAATTCAAAATTTTAGTATCTTGGCTTCTACAGTACTGGGACAACAGTCATGTAGCATGCTTGTATAATATTCATTTTTAAAACTAAAATGAATTTTCTTTCCTAGGATGTATTACATAAGATAGGGAAGCTAAAGGCAAATACTGAAGGCTTCTAGTTATGGTATAAAGAAGAGAATGAAGGCAAAGGAGGGAATGCTACCCACTCAATGGCACATGCCTCTCCTGCAACATTGCTGAGCTCATATAAGGTATATGTGAGGGACATGCCTGCTAGAAATAGTCAGGTGAGGGCTAAACTTGATAAAATGGCCTGGAAAATGATCCATGTCATAATTTGTGGAAACATGGTCTTGAAAAAAAACATTGAGGACAAAGTTCAGAAGTAGAAATTATTTTGAAGAATGTCATGATTCCATAGCATCTGAAAATGGCTTTATATGTATTATCATCTAGATGCCAAACATCAAGGGACTCTACAGCTGATATTCAGCTTGTGGCATAAAAAAGTGGGGGTATAAAAGTTGATATATCACATCAAATCTAGGAAAATAAAAAACTGTAGAGGTCAACTTTATATCACAATCGAGATGTGGTTTATACATTAACAAATCCCATGGCTACTTTCAATTCCCTTCCTGTTATATTTTGGCTAGGCTGAAATTCACTCTATAGTTTCGGCTAGCCAGAAGCTTATGACAATCCTCTTTTATTGGCCTTCTGTGTACTTGAATTACAGGTATGAAACACTATTATCTATCTTCAGTATTTCCTAATGTCCTGAGATTCAACGTTCAGCTGTCGAGAAAACCACTAAATAATCTAGGCTTTAAAAATTAGCAAGGGAGATGTCCAGTCTGCTCACTGGATCCCATTCTCAAAATATGATGTCCTTAATTATAATGATTAAAGTCGAGTCAATTCTTAAAATGCTGCTTCTGTTTAAATTTAATACATGTCAATCCTGTAGAGATAATCTTATTAGTGTAGCTCATATTAAGAATACATATTTCATTTTGCATTTAATTTCAAAACTAGGAAACATAAATATAAGGTGAATAAACAGAAGATATAGCACAAACTAATCTTTAATGTATATGCACCTGGTTTTCTTTTTCTTTAGAGTGTGTTACATTTATATACAGTTTAGTAATCAGAAATTCATTGCTTTTTGCTATTTCACAGTGAATTTATAGGTATGATTTCTTTCTCCTATGGTTTTCACAAAACCATTAACATTTTGCAAGCTGTTACTCAGTAATATCAGAAAGCCAAATCACCCTCTGCGGAGGTAATCCTCACTCATTTGTCTATCAAACTGGAAAGGAAGAAAAGAAATATATATATATATATATATAATGTTTATATAATATATAATATATATATATATTATATATATAACATGTTACAGCATGAAGATTAAGAGTAATGAAAATTCATCAGACAATACAGAAAATGACAAATGTTGGTTTTGAAATATTAGGTTCTCATTAGCTTTAATATAAATTACTTGAGGCAAATGGCAACACTTGGCATGTTTACTACTGTCATTTGGATACTTCCATGTGTCCTCATTTTGATATAGTTTGTGTACTTTAGGGAGGGCAAAAGAGGATTCATTTACTCAGTAAGTTTTCCAATGCTAAAAGCTGTACTTTTTATGAAAGAAAATTTTTATTTATTTATTTATTTATTTATTTATTTATTTATTTATTTATTTTCACTGATAACTTAAGTCTGGTTCTTGTTAATCATTGATATTTAGAAAAAAAGTAACAATCAAATTTGTTTATTATTGCCTTTTGCCATCTGGTAGCATTTTACACACAGGCTTTGATCTTCAGAATATCCTGGATTCAGTAGAAAATCTTTTAAATGAAGTGTTGTATAATAGAAATTTCTCAGCCATTAAAATTTGGACTGTAAAAAAACATGCAGAACATACATTTTTTGTAAACAGTTAACCTTTTCAGTGCTGGAGAGAGATGGTTTAGTAGTTAAGACAATTTGATGCTCTGCAAGAGCGTCGCAGTTGCTGTTGAAGCACCCATGTGGCGAGTCTCATAATCAGATACAATTTCAGATCCAAGGGACGTGATGTCTTCTTCTTTCCACAGTAGGCATAGACATAGCACACAGAGAAACATATACATAATTAAAAATAGAAAATGAATCTTTAAAATCTTAGTTTTTTATTGTCCCTTTAATACTTAAACATTTTCTAACCGCATCTGAAGTTTGGAAGGAAACTATTAAAATCTCATCTTTTCAAAATTCTAAGACCTGGCCCTACCCAAAGCATCAGCAGAGTGGAAGATCAGGACCCAGGGGCATGAGAGCAAGAAAGCTGGCCTGCCCCTCACCAACTGCAGCACCCCGAAGAGCAAGGCCCCACTCCTTGCCTGGGCAGCACAGTAAAGCTGACCCTATTGGCATAGGTTCAGGAGAATCAGCTCCATCCCTTCCCCGGGTGGTTCAGGAGAGCTGGCCCTCCCCCCACGGTGGATACAGCACTTAGGAGAGGGGGTTTACATCTTGCCTGGGCACCAAGGACCAGCTGGACCTGATGGGATGGGCATGGAAGAGCTGGCCCACTGACGTCAGCACAGGAAACTGAGCCAGGCTACTTGCTGGCAGCAGGCAGGTTAGCCCTTCCATTTGTCTGGATAAAGCAGGAGAGCTGGCTCTGGTGATACTGGGACAGGAGAGCCGGGTTCACCAGTTCAGCTACCGCCCAGGCCCAGATCCAGGGCTTTGAGTTGGCACACCCCAACATCTACCTCATCTATGAATGACTGTAATATGAAGGGACTGGCTTGAATATCCAAAGCTGCAGGATCTCCATGACCCAGGATAACACCAGGATATCAAGATGAGTCCCAGAGATGAACCGGTATTGATATAGCAGAAGCTAGAAGTCTGGAATCAGAGCAATGCCTTATTGCAGTCAACATTTGCAAACAAAGCAGTTTGGGCAGAAGTATATACTGCGAGGCACAGTGTGACACATCACAGCTTCCATGGTAAGATATTATTATTACTATTATTATTGTTAGTAGTAGTAGTACTAGCATTACTATTAGTTTTCTTTATTATTCTTTGTATTTATTATTTATTTACTTATTACATAACTATATATTGATTTATAATTATAACTGCTTATCATTATAATTTATTATCATACCTTTTTGTTTTCTTTGGGAAATTATAAGGGCCTAGAGTGGATATGTAGGGTTAGGAAAATGAATGAGGTTGGAGTGCATGATATGAAATTCACAAAAATCAGTAAAAAAATTTTAATCAATCTAACATTTAACCTTATTAAATAGGAATAAATAAATCTTCAAACCTAATCTAATAGTCAATTATTTTATATCATTTTCTATACAAGTCTGAGTTACATTTCTTACTATTTGTATTGCAACAATACTCTCATGTACAGGAAACTATCCTTATCTCCATTAACCAATTACCAGAAGACTTACAAATAGACATGACTACATATTATAATTGATTTATGCTTTAAACAAAATCAAACATATAAGTAATCATGTAGGCGGGGTTTTAAGTAGATGTTTTTACTGATGTATACTGACCAGAGACTTTTATAATACAAATTCCAGAATAAAACATACTTTTGTTCTTTAAAAGCTGCATGAACACAGGCACTGAGGGTGAATGAAAAAGGTATTTCATGAAAACAAAACCAAAAGCAAACAAACTATACCTTTTTATTTATGATAAAAAAGAGATTTAAAACACAATCATTAAAAGAGTTGAAAGAATCTATTTTATCATACTCCATGTCAAGTGACAATTTTTTGTATTACTTTTCCTTGGGAGACACTAGCCAACACATATTAATATTTAGCCTAGTAGGTTATTGGTGACAAAAAACGAAGACATCAACCATGTGCACTTTTATGAACCAATGACTAATTAAACTTTTTTCCTTTTTACTTTTTGTTTATTTTTATTGAATATTTTTATTTACATTTTAAATATTATTCCCTTTCCCAGTTTCCTGGCCATAAACCCCCTCCCTATTCCGACCCACTCCCCTTCTTCCATAACGGTGTTTCCCCCACCCCAACACACCCCCTTCCCACTCCCTGCCCTGACATTCCCTTACACTGGAGCGGGGGCGGGGGGACTCCAGCTTTGACAGGAACAAGGTGCCCAGCATGGCCATCCTCTCCTATATATGCAGCTGGAGCCATATATAGGATGTATATTCTTTGGGTAGTGATTTATTCTCTGAGAGCTCTTGTTCGTTGGTGTTGTTGTTTTATGGTATGTTGTAAGCACCTACAGCTCCTTCAATTCTTTCTTTAATTCCTCCATGGGGACCCCGTTCTCAGTTCAATGGTTTGCTGCAAGCATTCCATTCGGTATTTGTCAAAATTTCGCTAGCCTCTCAGGAGATAGCTATATCAGGCATGCACTTCTATATTGTCTAGGTTTGATGGCTGTATGTATATGGGCTGGATCCCTAGGTGGGGCAGTCTCTGGATGGCCTTTCCTTCAGGATCTGCTACAAACTTTGTCTCCACATCACCTCCTATGAATATTTTTGATCCCCTTTTTAAGTAGGACTGAAGAATCTGCAATTTTGGTTGCCCACTTCCTTGAGCTTCATTTGTTCTGTGGATTGTATCTTGGGTAATTCCAGCTTTTGTGCTAATATCCACTTATCAGTGAGTGAATACCATGTGGATTTTTGTGTGTGGGTGTGTGTGTGAGTGTGATTTTTTTTACCTCATTAGGGATGATATTTCCTAATTCCATCCATTTGGATATGAATTTCATGAAGTCATTTTTTTTAATGATAGATACATTTTCTGTATACAATCCTCTGTTGAAGGGCATCTGGATACATTCCAGCTTCTGGCTAGTATAAATAAGGCTGCTGTGAACATAGTGGAACATGTGTCTTTGTTGTATGTTGAAGCATCATTTGGGTATATGCCCGGGAATGATATAGCTGGGTCCTTAGGTAGTGCAATGTCCAATTTTCTGAGGAACCTCCAGACTGATTTTCAGAGTGGTTGTATCAGCTTGCAATCCCACCAACCATGGAGGAGTGTTCCTCTTTCTCCGCATCCTCACCAGCATCTGTTGTCACATGAGTTTTTGATCTTAGCCATTCCATTCTGCTGGTGTGAGGAAAAAACTCAGGATTGTTTTGATTTGCATTTTCCTGGTGACTAAGGATGTTGAACATTTCTTTAGGTGTTCCTCAGCTGTGAATTCTTTGTATAGCTCTGTACCTCATTTTAGTAGGGTTATTTGGTTCTCTAACTTCTTCAGTTATTTGTATATGTTGGATACTACTCCTCTATCAGATGTAGGATTGGTAAAGATCATGTCCCAATCTGTTAGTTGCTGTTTTGTCCTAATGACAGTGTCCTTTGCCTTACAGAAGCTTTGCAGTTTTATTCTTCATTTGAGAGCATAAGCCTTTGGGGTTTTTCAGGAAATTTTCCCCAGCGCCACACTTTTTCTTCTATTGGTTTGAGTGTATCTGGTTTGATATGGATGTACTTGATCCACTTGGACTTAAACTTTGTACAAGGCAATCAGAATGGATCGATTTGCATTATTCTACATGTTGACCGCCAGTTGAACCAGCACCATTTATTGAAAATGCTATCTCTTTTTCACTGGATGGTTTTAGCTCCTTTGTCAAAGACTAAGTGAAATAGGTGTGTGGGTGTTCATTTCTGAGTCTTTAATTCTATTCCATTGATGGATGTGCCTGTCTTTATAGCAATACCATACGGTTTTAAATCACTGTTGCTCTGTAATACTGCTTGAGGTCAGGGATGGTGATTTCATCAGAAGTTCTTTTATTGTTGATTATAGTTTTCACTATCCTGGGGTTTTGTTATTCCAAATAAAATTTGCAAATTTTTCTTTCTACCTCAATGAATAACTGAGTTGGAATTTTGATGGGGATTGCATTGAATCTGTAAATTGCTTTGGGCAAAATGACCATTTTTACTATATTAATCCTGCCAATCCAAGAGGACAGGAGGTCTTTCTATCTTATGAGATCTTCTTCAATTTCTTTCTTCAGAGACTTGAAATTTTTGTCATATAGATCTTTCACTTGCTTGGTTAGAATCAAACCTATGTATTTTATATTGTTTGTGACTATTGTGAAGGGTGTTATTTCCCAAATATCTTTCTCAGCCTGTTTATCCTTTGAGTAGAGGAAGGGTACTGATTTGTGTTAATTTTATACCCAGACACTGTGGAAGTTCTTTATCAGGCTTAGTAATTCTCTGTTGGAACTTTTGGGGTCACTTAAGTATACTATCACATCATCTGCAAATAGAGATATTTTGACTTCTTCCTTTACAATTTGTATTGTTTGACCTCCTTTTGTTGTCTGATTGCTCTGGCTAGGACTTCAAGTACTATATTGAGGAAATAGGGAGAGAGTGGACAGCCTTGTCTAGTCCCTGATTTTAGTGGAATTGCTTCAAGATTCTCTCCATTTAATTTAATGTTGGTTACTGGTTTGCTCTGTATTGCTTTTACTATGTTTAGGCATTGGCCTTGAATTGCTGATTTTTTCCAAGGCTTTTAACATGAAGGGTTATTGAATTTGTCAAATGTTTTCTCAGTATCTAATGAAATGATCATGTGGTATTTTATTTTGCTTTGTTTTGTTTTTTGAGTTTGTTCATGCAATGGATTACACTGATGGATTTCCATATATTGAACCATCCCTGAATCCCTGGGATGAAGCCTACTTGATCATGATGGATGATCATTTTGGTGTGTTTTTGGATTTGGTTTGGGAGAATTTTATTGAGTATTTTTGCATCAATTTTCATAAGGGAAATTGGTCTGAAGTTCTTTTTCTTTGTTCATTCTTTGTGTGGTTTAGGGATAAGAGTAATTGTGGCTTCATAGAAGGAATTAGATAGTGCTCCTTCTGTTTCTATTTTGTGGAATACTTTGGACAGTATTGGTATGAGGTCTTTTCTGAAAGTATGATAGAATTCTTCACTGAACCCATTTGACTCTGGACTTTTTTTTGGTTGGGATACTTTTAATAACTGCTTCAATTTCTATAGGAGTTATGGGACTGTTTAGATGGTTTATCTGATCTTGATTTAATTTTGGTACCAGGTATCTGTCTAGAAAACTGTCCATTTCATGCAGATTTTCCAGTTTTTGTTAAATATAGGCTTTTATATTAGAATCAGATGATTTTTTGAATTTCCTCATTCTGTTGTTGTTTCCCTTTTCATTTCTGATTTTGTTAGTTTGGATGCACTCTCTGTGCCCTCTGGCTAATCTTGCTAAGCATTTATCTATGTTGTTGATTTCCCCCCCCCAAAAAAAAAATCTCCTGATTTTGTTGATTATCTGTATAATTCTTTTTTTTTCCTACTTGCTTGATTTCAGACCTTAATTTGATTATTTCTTGCCTTCTACGCCTCTTGGGTATATTTGCTTCTTTTTGTTCTAGAGCTTTTAGGTATGCTATCAAGCTGCTAATGTATGTTCTATCCAGTTTCTTTTTGGAGGCCTCAGAACTATGAGTTTTCCTCTTAGCACTGCTTTCATTGTGTTCCATAAGGTTGGGTATGTTCTGCCTTTATTTTCAATAAATTCTTAAAAGTTTTTTATTTCTTTCTTTTTTCCTCCTTGACTAAGTTATCACTGTGTAGAGCATTATTCATCTTCCATGTATGTGTGGACTTTCTGTCATTTTTATTGTTATTGAAGACCAGCCTTAGTCCGTGGTGATCTGATAGGACACATGGGATTATTTCTATCTTCCTGTATCTGTTGAGGCCTGTTTGTGACTGATTATATGGTCAGTTCTTGAAAAGGTACCATGACGTGCTGAGAAAAAGGTATATTATTTTGTTTTAGAGTTAACTGTTCAATAAATATCTGTTAAATCCATTTGGTTCCTAACTTCTGTCATTTTCTCTATGTCTCTGTTTGGTTTCTGTTTCCATGATCTGTCCACTGAAGCGACTGGGGCGATGAAATCTCCCACTATTATTGTGTGATATGCAATGTGTGTTTTGAGCTTTAGTAAGGTTTCTTTTATGACTGTAAGTGCCCTTGCATTTGAGGCATATATATTCAGGGTTGAGAGTTCATCTTGATGGAATTTTCTTTGATGAATATGAAGTGTCCTTGTTTAATTTTTTGATAACTTTTGGATGCAAGTTAATTTTATTCAATATTATAATGGCTACTCCAGCTTTTTTTCCTTGAACAGTTTGCTTTGAAAGTTGTTTTCCAGCCTTTTACCCGAGGTAGAGGGTATCTTTGTCACTGATGTGTTTCCTGTATGCAGCTAAGTGTTGGATCCTCTTTACATAACCAGTCTGTTAGTTTATGTCTTTTTATTGGGGAATTGAGTCCATTGATGTTAAGAGATATTAAGGAATAGTGATTGATGTTTTCTGTTATTTTTCTTTTTAGAGGTGGAATTATTTTTGTGTGCCTCTCCTCTTTTCTTTTTGTTGCAAGCAGATTACTTTCTTGCTTTTTCTTGGACGTAGTTTCTCGCCTTGTGTTGGAGTCTTCCATCTATTTTCCTTTGTAGTGTTGGATTTGTAGAAAGATATGTGTAAATTTAGTTTTGTCATGGAATCCATCTATGTTAATTCAGAGTTTTGTTGGCTATAGTAGACTGGGCTGGCATTTATGTTCTCTTACAGTCTGTATGACATCTGCCCAGGATCTTTTGTCTTTCTTAGTCCCTGTTGAGTAGGCTGGTGTTGTTCTGACAGGCCTGCCTTTATATTTTACTTAACCTTTTTCTCTTACTCCTTTTAACATTCTTTCTTTGTTTTGGGTGTTTGGTGTTTTGACTATTATATGACAGGAGGAAACTCTTTTCTGGCCCAATCTATTTGGAGTTCTTTATGCTTCCTGTATGTTTGTGGGCATCTCTTTCTTTGGGTTAGAGAAGTTTTCTTCTATAATTTTGTTGAAGATATTTATTGACCCTTAATGGTTGAAGTCTTTGTTCTCTTCTACACCTATGACCTTTAGGTTTGATCTTCTGATTGTGTCCTAGATATCCTAGATGTTTTGGGTTAGGACCTTTTGCATTTTATATTATCTTTGAAGGTTGTATTGATATTTTCTATGGTATCTTCTGCCCCTGAGATTCTCTTTTCTGTCTCTTGTATTTTCTTGGTGTTGCTTTTGTTTATGACTCCTGATCTCTTTCCTAGGTTTTCTTCCTCCAGCGTTGTCTCCCTTTGTGTTTTATTTAATGTTTCTATTTCCATTTTTAAATCCTGGATTGTTTGAGACAATTCCTTCCCCTGTTTGTTTGTTTTCCATTAAAAAAAAAATTGGATAAGAGCTAGTTTTTGTGTTTGAGCAACCCATCTACATTTAAGAGCTGAACTTATTTACCTGTGTTGTCCCCATTTCTTTAGGGTTTGGAAAGGGTCATTCTATATAAGTCCTCAATTACCATCATAGATGATTTTAAATGAAAGGCTTGCTTTTCATGGGTGTTCATAGATTCCAGTATTTGCCCAATGGTTTGGTATTTAAGAGCATGTGATGCTATTGCAGAGGATCCAAGTTTGGTTTCGTGTTCCCATATAAAAGTTCACAGCTCTTTGTTACTCCAGTTTCTGGAAATTTGGCATCCTTTTCTGGCCTCCCTGAGATCTAAGCATTTAAAGAGATCACAGGTATATGTGGAATCAAAACATTAATACATAAAATAAAAATAAATAAATCTTTAAAAAACAAAGCAAATGAACTACTACTACCACCAAAAGCAAAAATAAACAACTTTAACCTGAGACTGTGATTTCAAAGTATTTCTGCCTTAAGGTGATTTTGCCACATGCTTTTGTCACAAGAAAAAGGAAATGAAGTATGATGATGATGCAGTAGAGATTTTCAACTGTGTGTAACATGACTACTCCCTCCACCATCATCATGGAGCTCAAGTAACTTTGTCCATTTACCTTGGAAATGAAATAATGCTAACTGAAAGAAAGATAGTGATAGCCAAGACTACATGTGTAGTAATCAAAGTGTTTTCAAAACTGAGACTGAACTAGCTTTTTCAGAGAGTAAGGAAAGAGTCTCTGTTTGATCATGAGCTAGTCATATTATCACACATGGCCACACACATGGCGTACATGGATAAGTAATGCATGATTATCTCTTGGGCTAGGCCAAGGTAAAAATGTATGGGCCTTGGAGTTTTGCCTTGGGTTACCTTTTTGCTTCTCTATAATTCACATTTTACTGGTTTTATCAGTACTGTGCTCAAAAACAGCCTGTCCCAATAAAGGTAATTAAAGTCTTAATCCAATTCCTGTCTGAAGGCACATAAAAGTCAGTTATCTACAACTACTTTCTCCTTTATTAATCTTCATTTAATATAGAAGCCACCATAAATGAAAGACCTTCTGACTCATTCATATTGTTACTTATTCATGCTCTAGACCACAGTGTGTCATATATTCAGCAATTGAAATGTACCACCTTTTTGTATCTGGAAACCAAGACCATAGTTTATAACTTTTGTCATTTATTTGCATTAAGGCATAGAAATAACCAAAACCAGCTTATAAAATTTTTATTCAATAATCTATGATTTCCACTTATGCCTTTCCAATACATTCATGTACCTTTGTTAAAACTCCTCAACTGTTATTTGTTGTTCCTACACATGTATTTTGTAGCTACAAAATACTCAATGCTTTATAATTATTCCAGAAAACCTTTGTACAAATGGTGGGCAGGATCTCAGAAGGCTTATCATTATCGATTTAAATAAGTGCTGGTTGGTTCAGACAGCTCTAGGAATGCAAAAGGTTTCATTTCCTCTATAAATTACTTTATCGAACTTGCCTTTTTAGGTATATTGACAATGGATGGAAGATGTCCTATTTTCTCTTTCATAATCAAGTCATTTTCCATGAAGCATCTTGCTTCTTCATTCTGTGTATGGCTACCACTGCACAACTAACACACATCTACCCATCACTGCTTTGCCTGGCTGAGGCCTTTTGGGAAGCAATGCAAAAAAGCACATTTTGGATGCTGTAAAAGCTGGTAGTATGGCTCTAGATATTCAGTGACCAATATCCGCCTGGTTGTACAGACAATTTTCACACCATTTTTCCTAACAAGAGTGAGAAAAACACAATTTACATGAATGTGAAGTAGCACTGCCTAGCTCCTAGAATTTAATTTTTCCATCTGAATTGTTTTTCACATGTATATCTTGCATGAATAATGCCATAGATTTTAAAGTCTAAGAGAAATTAACTTACCTTTTCTGTAAAATGTTCTACTGAACACTAATCTTTCCGCATTTGACATTTAATATCCTACATTGATGTTAGGCAACCTTGGTCTCAAGGATAACTTGATGACTATATTACTTAACTTCATTTCCATTACATTTGGCTAATTCCATCATCTTACATCCCATATTAACATGACCCAAACTGGGCAAGGATTCTTTGATTGCTTACTTAAAAGATTTTATTAATTTACAAAGTTCAGGTGTTAAATATTTCCTGATTATCATAGTTTCTGGTAATTGGGCTTCTTCAGGGTCATTGTCACCATATTGATACATGCATTTTTATCTCTCTTAGGTAAAGATTGTTCCTGAAAGCTACCTTTCATCATTCAAATATTTTTTCTCCATCTTTGTCTATTTTCCTCATGGTTTCAGAGTTTTTAGGCCTCAGGATGCACTTTTTATAATAGCTCTAACTTTTAGGTATGTCCCTGATATCTGTTAAATATAAAAATGGTAAGACAATGCCTTATCCCATTATCCATATTTTTCTTTTCTTTTTCTTTTTTTATTGATGAAACAGAATCCAGCACAGAGGATAGCATCTCCATATCCTTTCCTATTTGTAATTACTGCCTTATGCAAGTTCTTCCTGGAAAGACAACTGAGCCTTAGGTGAATATCTTATTGCCCACAACAAAGCCCACATACCTGCTGGCACATGCTACTTGTGTGCCATATCCTATGTGCTATGACCAAATAACCTAATATATTCTCTTGACCTGTAATGATTATAGGGAACATTCACATAATTATGGGGTAGACAGAATTTATCAAACATGGCATGACAATACCAAGTCATACCAAGTACTAACGATGGCTAATCTCAGATTACTCCAATAGCAAAATTCAGATGATTTGGTCTTCTTTGCATGTTCTATTATCCAAAACAGAGAGCATGTAACCACCTCTATAGTGAGGATTTATATAACTCCATACCGCATGGAGTTAGCTATATCAGGATTATCCATTCTTATGATTGCATGCTTCTGTATCCATTCAAGAGGACATGTTACCACATCTTCTGAACTCATTTTAATTCATGTCCTTGTTTAGGCAAAAACATGTGTCTTCTCATCCATCACACAAAGAGAGACCACTGCTGTTTTTTTAAATGGAGATGATGGGCATATTAAATTGCTCCCTAAATATTAGTATGAATATATATATATATATATGTATATATATATGTATTATGAGAATACAATGTCAGAAACATAGATGGACATGTTTAATCTTTCCAAAAATTTAGAATTTATTAAATGAATAATAATAATAGCACAACCTATAATAACTTCAAGAGCAGAAATTTGCAAGATAATTTCATTCACCTTGATATCCCCAAAACATAGTAAATACTTCATTTATTCTAATTCCAATTTTAAATATTAAGTCTATATTATATATATCATTTAGTAAACTTGTCCATCTTGTATTTATCTATCATCTATCTTGACACTTACATACATATGTAGGATATTGTCTTATGATTTCCATTGCTGTGAAGAGACACCATTATAAGGCAACTTTTATAAAGATAACACTTAATTGGGGCTGAATTAAAGGTTCTAACTATCAGTCCATTATCTTCATGGTGGAATGTATGGGAGCATCCAGGCAGTCATGGTGCTGGAAGAGCTGAGAATTTTGTATTTGTTTTGCCTGCAGCCAGGTGATAGAAGTAGCCAGAAGTCTCTTCCACAAAGAGTAGACCTACAGTACCCACCCCAATAGTAATGTACTTCCTCCAACAAGGTGACACCTACTTCAACAAGGCCATACCTCGTAAGATCACTCTTTCCCTATCTGTTCAATATAGTACTTGAAGTTCTACCCTGTGCAATCAGAAAACAAAGAGAGATAAAAGGGATACAAATTGGTAAGGAAGAAGTCAGAATATCACTATTTGCAAATGATATGATGGTATACTTAAGTGACCCCAAAAATTCCACCAGCGAACTCCTCCAGCTGATAAACAACTTCAGCAGAGTGTCTAGATATAAAATTAACTCAAACAAATCTTTAGCCTACTTCTACTCAAAGGCTGAGAAAAAAATTAGGAAAAAGATACCCTGCACAATAGTCACAAATAATATAAGATACTGTGTTGTGGCTTTTTTTTTAATCTTTATTAACTTGAGTATTGCTTATTTACATTTCGAGTGTTATTCCCCTTCCTGGTAACATCCCCCTAACCCCCCCTCCCCTTCTTTATGGGCTTCCCCTCCCCATACCCCCCATATTACCACCCTCCCCCCCAAAAATCACGTTCACTGGGGGTTCAGTCTTGGCAGGACCAAGGGCTTCCCCTTCCACTGGTGCTCTTACTAGGCTATTCATTGCTACCTATGTGGTTGGAGCCCAGGGTCAGTCCATGTATAGTCTTTGGGTAGTGGCTTAGTCCCTGGAAACTCTGGTTGTTTGGCATTGTTGTTCATATGGGTCTTGAGCCCCTTCAAGCTCTTCCAGTTTTTTCTCTGATTCCTTCAACGGGGGTCCTGTTCTCAGTTCAGTAGTTTGATGCTGGCATTTGCCTATGTATTTGCTGTACTTTAACCAAGCAATGAAAGATGTGTAAGCCTAGAACTCAAGTCTTTGAAGAAAGAAATTGAAGAAGATCTCAGATGATGGAAAGATCTCCCATGCTCATGTACTGGCAGCATTAATATGTAAAATGGCCATCTTGCTAAAAGCCATCTGCAGCTTCAATGCAATTCCCAACATAATTCTACCTTAATTCTTCATAGAGTTAGAAAGAACAATTTGCAAATTCATTTGGAATAGCAAAAGAAAAAAAAAAGAGGAAAAGAAAAGAAAACCAAAATAGTGAAAACTATTCTCAACAATAAAAGAACTTCTGTGGGAATCAGCATCCTTGACCTCAAGCTGTATTACAGAGGAACAGTGACGAAAAAACATCTGTATGATACTGATACAAAGACAGCCAGTATATCAGTGGAATAGAATTGAGGAATTCAAAATTAAAAAACATTATCAGATCCTACTACAAAAGCCTATATTCAACAAAACTTGAAAATCTGCAGGAAATGGACAATTTCCTAGATAGATACCAGGTACCGAAGTTAAATCAGGAACAGATAAACCACTTCAACAACCCCATAACTCCTAAGGAAATAGAAGCAGTCATTAAAGGACTCCAAACCAAAAAGAGCCCAGGTCCAGATGTGTCCAGTGCAGAATTCTATCAAACATTCATAGAAGACCTCACACCAATACTATCCAAACTATTCCACAAAATTGAAACAGATGGAGCACTACCGAATTCCTCCTATGAAGCCACAATTAATCTTATACCTAAACCACACAAAGACCCAACAAAGAAAGAGAACTTCAGACCAATTTCTCTTATGAATATCGACACAAAAATACTCAATAAAATTCTGGCAAACCAAATCCAAGAGCACATCAAAACAATCATCCACCATGATCAAGTAGGCTTCATCCCAGGCATGCAGGGATGGTTTAATATATGGAAAACCATCAACGTAATCCATTATATAAACAAACTGAAAGATAAAAACCACATGATCATTTCATTAGATGCTGAGAAAGCATTTGACAAAATTCAAAACCCCTTCATGATAAAAGTCCTAGAAAGTATAGGAATTCAAGTCCCATACCTAAACATAATAAAAGTCATATACAGCAAACCAGTAGCTAACATTAAAAATGTGAAAGAGACGGGAAGCAATCCTACTAAAATCAGGGAATAGACAAGGCTCTCCACTCTTTCCCTACTTATTCAATATAGTTCTTGAAGTTCTAGCCAGAGCAATCAGAAAACAAAAGGAGATTAAAGGAATACAGATTGGAAAAGAAGAAGTCAAAATTTCACAATTTGCAGATGATATGATAGTACATTTAAGTGATCCCAAAAGTTCCACCAGAGAACTACTAAGCCTGATAAACACCTTCAGCAAAGTGGCTGGGTATAAAATTAACTCAAATAAATCAGTAGCCTTCCTCTACACAAGGAGAGAAACAAGCCGAGAAAGAGATTAGGGAAACGACACCCTTCATAATAGACCCAAATAATATAAAACACCTTGGTGTGACTTCAACCAAGCAAGTGAAAGATCTGTATGATAAGAACTTCAAGCCTCTGAAGAAAGAAATTGAAGAAGATCTCAGAAGATGGAAAGATCTTTCATGCTCATGGATTGGCAGGATTAATATAGTAAAAATGGCCATTTTACTAAAAGCGATCTACAGATTTAATGCAATCCCATCAAAATACCAATCCAATCCTTCAGAGAGTTAGACAGAACAATTTGCAAATTCATCTGGAATACCAAAAAACCCAGGATAGCTAAAACTATCCTCAACAATAAAAGAACTTCAGGGGGAATCACTATCCCTGAACTCAAGCAGTATTACAGAGCATTAGTGATAAAAACTGCATGGTATTGGTACAGAGACAGACAGATAGACCAGTGGAATAGAATTGAAGACCCAGAAATGAACCCACACACCTATGGGCACTTGATTTTTGACAAAGGAGCCAAAACCATCAAATGGAAAAAAGATAGCATTTTCAGTAAATGGTGCTGGTTCAACTGGAGGTCAACATGTAGAAGAATGCAGATCGATCCATGCTTATCACCCTGTACAAAGCTTAAGTCCAAGTGGATCAAGGATCTCCACATCAAACCACATACACTCAAACTAATAGAAAAAGTGGGGAAGCATCTTGATCACATGGGCACTGGAGAAAATTTCCTGAACTAAACACCAATGGCTTATGCTCTAAGATCAAGAATGAACAAATGGGATCTCATAAATCTGCAAAGCTTCTGTAAGGCAAAGGACACTGTTGTTAGGACAAAACAACAACCAACAGATTGAGAAAAGATCTTTACCAATCCTACAACTGATAGAGGGCTTATATCCAAAGAATTACACCTGAGGAATGCCAAATGGCTGAGAAGCATCTAAAGAAATGTTCAACATCTTTAGTCATAAGGGGAATGCAAATCAAAACAACCCTGAAATTTCACCTCACACCAGTGAGAATGGCTAAGATCAAAAACTCAGGTGACAGCAAATGCTGGCGAGGATGCGGAGAAAGAGGAACACTCCTACATTGTTGGTGGGATTGCAGACTGGTACAACCATTCTGGAAATCAATCTGGAGGTTCCTCAGAAAATTGGACATTGCACTGCCTGAGGACCCAGCTATACCTCTCTTGGGCATATACCCAAAAGATGCCCCAACATATAACAAAGACACGGGCTCCACTATGTTCATAGTGGCCTTATTTATAATAGCCAGAAGCTAGAAAGAACCCAGATGCCCTTCAACATAGGAATTGGTACAGAAAATGTGATACATCTACACAACAGATTATTACTAAGCTATCAAAAACAATGACTTTATGAAATTCATAGGCAAATGGATGGAACTGGAAAATATCTTCCTGACTGAGGTAACCAAATCACAGAAAAACACACATGGTATGCACTCATTGATAGGTGGATATTAGCCCAAACACTTGAATTGCCCTAGATGCACAGAACACATCAAACTCAAGAAGGATGACCAAAATGTGAATGCTTCACTCCTTCTTTAAAAGGGGAACAAGAATACCCTTGGGAGGGAATAGGGAGGCGATGTTTAGAACAGAGGCAAAAGGAACACTCATTCAGAGCCTGCCCCACATGTGGCCCATACATATACAGCCACCAAACTAGATAACATGGATGAAGCAAAGATGTGCAGGCCGACAGGAACTGGATGTAGATCTCTCCGGAGAGACACAGCCAGAATACAGCAAATACACAGGCGAATGCCATCATTTAACCACTGAACTGAGAATAGGACCCCTGTTGAAGGAATCAGAGAAAGGACTGAAAGAGCTTGAAGGGGCTTGATACCCCATATGAACAACAATGCCAAACAACCAGAGCTTTCAGGGACTAAGCCACTACCGAAAGACTATACATGGACTGACCCTGGGCTCTAACCTCATAGGTAGCAATGAATAGCCTAGTAAGAGCACCAGTGCAAGGGGAAGCCCTTGGTCCTGCCAAGACTGAAACCCCAGTGAACGTGATTGTTGCAGGGAGGACGATAATGGGGAGAGGATGGGGAAGGGAACACCCATAGAGAAGGGAAGGTGGGTTAGGGGATGTTGGCCAGGAAATGGGAAGGAATAACAATCGAAATGTAAATAACCAATACTCAAATTAATAAAAATGAAAAAAAAAAAAAGACAAGCCAATCCAGCTGCAGAAGATAGAGGCAACCTGGACTATTGATTGTTGGCCATAGAATCATACTTCCAGGTCCTAAATGAATTGCAGCATTGAGTGGAGCTGCGTACAGGCAAAAGTGCAGTACTCAGAACAGGTGAATTAGTGATTAGACAAAGTGGTGGTTTGTCCAAATAAGGGAATGTCGTGGTGCAAGGCACAACTTAGTCTTCAACAAAAGGAGTTTTCTGCCTCTGTGTTCTTGACACTCTCAGGTTTGTCCAGACAATAGGGTGATGGGAGCCATCTCTATCAATATATAAGGCATTTACCTTGATATCAACCCACGCAACTAGTTACATTCTTTGCTAATTTGTATCTAGTACATTTTCTAGGTTTCATGTCAAAATGATTTTAGTGCACTGTACCTCTTACCACAAAAGTCATATTGCATTGCAATGAATTCACATAGTGATACTATTTTTATTACCAGGGATGTCTACTTTCAGTTGATAACAGACAGAAGGTGTGATTCATGTATCTAGTCAAGTGCAGAATCATATTCCATTGTGAAAATGGAGTTGCTATGACAGTGCATAGTCCATGAAACTTCTGTTTGTACACTATTGGGAAATTTAAAATAGAGCACAACTTGAAATCTACAATAAGGCAAGAGTATATGTGGCAGGAATGTAGGAATTTAGTATATCTTTACAGGAGGGAGTGGGTGGGTGGAGAGTATTTTCATCAAAACAGTGGGAGAGGGGATGTGATAGGGTTTGGCAGGAGATAACCAGAAATGGGGATAACATTTAACACAGAAATAAAGAAAATATCCAAGAAAAGAAAAGAAATGGAATTATGAGAAAGCGTAAGCAAGAAAGGAAACTACAAACAACACATAGCTTACGTAAATGGAATGCATTCTAGGGATGGCCTATGTTCTTCAAAACAACAAAACAGCAAAACAGCAAAACATGGCAGCCTTAGCCATATTCTTCTGGTTTGAGAATCAAAAATTCAGAGGAAAAAAAAAGGTTATTCTATCTTTTGCTTGATAAAGTTTAAATACTGAGGTTAAGTAACTAAAAGGGCAGTCCCTGCATGGAGGCCCAGATAGGTCATTGGGTAAAGCAATACAGGTGAATGTGCGAGTTTATTGAAGGTCCCAAGATATTGCAGATAACAGAGCCATAGAATATCTGTTAAGGGGAGACTCTAACAGCGTTTTGGGAACAACCCAAGAGAGAGAAGTGTGTTGCAGTCAAACAAAGCTGGAAGGAGTGGAAGACCTAAAAATTGGAGAAACAGAATTTGGGATTTTCTCTGTTGGTTTCCAGTCTTCTTTGGTCTGGTATTTCTTCACTGTGATCCCTTTTCTACATTTTAGAATGATAATGTATATTGTATACTATTGTAAATTTGAAGTAGGTGATCTGCTTTTTAATTTTGATTTCAAAAGGAGTTACAGAAAAGAGATTGCCTTGTGTTGTGTATTATAAAAATCTAAGGTGAGAAGGAATAATGTTTGGTGGATGGTGCTGGTACAGTAAGGAGTGGGGGAATGGGGTGCCTCTGTAGGCCCTTGCTGAGGCATCCCCTTCCCCTGAGGGGCCAGTCACATGTTGGTATAATAAGAATAGAGTTTATTTAGGGCATGGGGAGGAAGTTGGGAAGGTGGTATAGACAGAGAGAGGAGAGAGAGAGAGGGAGAGAGAGAGAGAGAGAGAGAGAGAGAGAGAGAGAGAGGGAGTAGGGTAGAGGCTGGCCATGAGCATGTAGAGAGAGGGGGAAGGGAAAGGGAGAAAAAAAGGGTAAGGGGCAAGAGGGCAGAGCAAGACCAGATAGCAAGAGAGAGAGGAGGGGACAAGCAGCCTCTTTTATAGTGAGTCAAGTATACCTGGTTGTTGCCAGGTAACTGGGAGGCAAAACCTAGACAAAATGCCAACATTCACTCGTTTCGGTTTAATGAAAAGACGAAAATTAGTTAGAAAGTGATGGCAGTGGAGCAGGAGTCTCAGAGGAGACTTTGGACTTTTAACAATTTAAAAGTGAAAGACTATAGGGGTGTTTCAAGTTGTATTAAGTGATTTATGATATGGCTATGAAAAATGTTTTGTAAAAGAAAAGTAACTTAATGATGGGGGCAAAGAATGACACAAAAGCACACCATAGAATAGAACTTACCACAAGTAATCTATTTAGGAAGAGGGATGGAAAAGTCCACTTCTGAGCAGGGATAAAAGACAGACGAATGCAAGGGTGAGGGACTGTGATGACACAGACTTTACAGGGGGTATGGAGAATGCACACGGGAAAATACATGCCAGTGCTGATGTTGAAAATGTGTCATCATGGCCTTTAGTGATGATGACAAGTGAAGACAAGGTGGAGGATGGAGAACACCAGTTCTAGAAGGTGGATGTTTCTTAGTTCATTAACTGCTATGTGTTGTTGTTGGAGTAAGTGTGTCATTTGCAATTTCAAAGGCCTACTTCAGCTCTAGAGTCTCATTCTTTCCATTCCTGTATTCGTATCAGGATGTAAAGCTCTTACCTACTACCCATGACCATGTCTGTCTGCTTCCAACCATGACGATTCTGGACTAACCTTCTAAAACTGTAACCAAATCCCCATTTACACTTTTTCTTTTAATAAAGTTCATTTTATTCATGCTGTTTCATTATACACTAGAACAATGACTAAGACACTCCCTTTGCTATCTTTGACTCAGCTTGTTATGGCACTAATAAGAGTCATAAGAGTCATGTCAGAAAGAACCCAACATCCCTCTCTTGAACGTACTTTTTCTCTTCTCCTTCCCTAAATTGTATCCCTTATTCCTTTTAAGGGAGCTAAGTGTTCTCCCAATTTTTCTATTAAACTTTCCTACTGAACAAATTAAGTAGCTGAATCCGAAAGTAATTTGAGACTTTGCATGAAGTTTAATAAGGTATGTTCCCCACCCACCAGCAGGCTATGGAAGTCATCCAAGATTTATAAAAGCTGACATTGTTGCCCTGGTGACACAATCATAGCAGCAAATGAAGGAAGCAATTATTACTTTTTCAAGTTTACAATAAGTTATCAATGAAGACAGTATGAAGTGCCACATCTGCTCACTCCAGGCACATTAGACACACACTCAACAACTCACTAAAGCGACTCTTAGAAATGTGCTAGAGAAAAGCAATTTGTCTGTTTGGCAGTATTATGCTAACATACATAGTTTTATAGAGGTCAACCAGATGATGGTAATGATAGAATTATTAAACTCCCCTATCCTGTTTCAGTTTAACTGATATTATATAAACATTTCTAAGTTTCTAAAACCAGAAACATATGCTCTGTGTGGTAAATCTGGGTTCTAGGACAGAGCATAGAATGTTATTGACATGACACCATCAGTGTATACCAAATTTTTTTAACCTAGTATACTAGGTTGTCACATGAAAGGCTTTGAGTAAAAGCCCCATTAAAGAAGGTCTTAGTAACATTAGCTTAGAGAAATGTTTAGATGCTGTCATTCGCAGTAGGAAAGCTGAGGTTCATTTTGAACAGGGAAAATGTGTTCTCTGTAGGATGAGTCAGACACAAGCCGGGATGAGTTCTTCCAGCAGAGGCAAAAGGCTTGGCTTAAGGATCAACTTAATGTACAAAGTGACTGGTATGCTGATCTGAGATCGAACTCCTTTGCCAGCTCATTCCTCAATAGAGTCATATAGTTTTGGAAGAAGCATCACTTTGGTTTGGAAGGGAATTACAGTATTACTATTTGCTGTGTTTCCTAACCATTGAACCAACCTCTTTTCACACTGTCTCACTCTGTAAGGCTTCTCCTGGCTCCCAGGGGGAATAAGCAAAATTCAATAGACATATTTCTGAATGTGATCTCTTATAAGCGGTATAACTTTTAACACTTGTGATCTATTCGTTTTCTCCAAATGGCTAATAAACAAACAAATGAAAGAATGAATTAATGACTGACTGAGTAAAGAAGTGAAGGCTTCTGGAATTCTTTGACACTGCTGTTCTTCTGCCCTAAATTTCAGATTTGCAGTCTGTTATGGCAATTAATGGCCTTCCAAAGACATACTCACACAGAAATGGTTACATGACTATGCTCTAGCTCACATTTGTAATGTGTACTGTCCTATTCCATGATCTTAAGGTATGTTTCATATTAATCCTATTACTAACTGAATCCTTATTTTACACAGAATTTTAAAATTATTTTCTTTTCTGCCCCTTCAAGAACACCATACACATCCTGTATCTCTCCATTTCTGTTTTCCTCAGTGCTATAGATTCATGATTTTCTCTGATCAGAATAAATCACTGAGAGATCTGGAACTATTTACCATTGTATTCCTACCAAGGAGCATTTTAATTCTGACAGCAGAATTGCTTGATAAAAATCTTATTGACAGAAATTTATAAAGAAGTCTAAGTATCCATACATAATTGTTTAATTATGAGCTTGCATTTCAGCATGGAATATTTCTCCATCTCTTTGACAGGACCAATGGGCAGCACCACTTAATTAACCAGGATTGATTTATTACTATGTGTGTTCTGCTGAGGATTAGCCACAGGTTGAGCCCCAGGTGCAGGGCAATGGCTTGGCAGATTTCCTCCTTTATGTGAATGAGCCCATCAGCCTTGCCCAAAACTGGGAGCTCGTAAATTATAACAATAGTGACAGTAATGTCTAAGCATGTCATAAACTGTTATATCATGGTTATATTGAAAAACGAAATCCATAATTTTCATATCTGATGACACATGAATCTATACAGTCTTTGTTTTTTTAATAAGAACTATATTTTACTGTAGAAGGAAATATGAATCAAGAGAGTCCAAAATAAGAAGTAGAATTAAAATAGCTCCTTCACTAACCTGACTGCAACTGTCACCTGAACATTCAACTTGAATTTGTAAAATGAAGTTTGGATACAAATGATATAGGAAAAAGATAACAATCTGAGGCACTATCAGCATTTATTTTTCTCTAGAATTAAATTAGAATCAAAGGCATGTAAGTTTGAAAAGAATGTTAAAGATGACAACTTTAAATATGGAGAGATGAGTAATTTTTCCACATTATGCAACATCGAGGGGAGGGGTTCAATACAAATGAGCAAGAATGCATTTTAAAAAGAAATATCAATCAAGGCTTAGAGTGAGGGTAAAGCATGAATGCGAGACAGAGAACCACATGTCATGATTTCTCTGTCTCTGTCATGACCTCAACTTTTTATAGCATGAATGTATCAGTAAACTATTTAATCAAGGAGAACTTGTTTTTCCGTAGAAAGAAATGTGACTTGAGAGAGTCTACTGCAAAATCTAGTATAGCATTAAGATGATTCCCTCGCTGATCCTGATTACATTGTCACCCAAAGGTTGAACTTGGACTAGGAAACTGAAATTTAAATGCCAACAATACAGAAACAGATAACAATCTGAGGCATCATGGACACTTTCCATTTAGAATCAAAGTAGTAACAAAGAGATGGTCCAATTTCGACATATTTTGTTAAGCATGAGGGTCATTTCTTTTATAGGTAAGCATATAGTAGAAGTAAATGTGAGATGTATGGACAGGTCGGCTGTCAATGCAGGGATCCTTATAAAGCTGCTGCCTCAAAGAATGGTCTCAGGTAGTTTCATATATCCATAGCTTCTTAATCAAATTTTTTAATGAGCAGAAGTTTAGTAGAAAAGTCTGGTACAAGAACCACCTTAGTTTTTCACTGTCTTTAGTATACAGTCATGAAAGATTTGTATGTGTTTAAATTACAAAGAAATTTTGTTTGGACACAATTTACATGCAATGGTTCTACTCCAGACATGGTGCTATTTCTGATATAGACAAGATAACTAATAAACTACTACAAACATACATTATTTCATGTGATAGAATAGTGTGCTTCAGAAGGACTCCTCTCTAAGAGGTGATATAAGAAAAGCACATAAGCTAATAAATATCTTCTCTTAGGAAGGCACATATATTACAAAATAACCTTGTAGGATACAAACAGAGAAATAATAAGAAATGGAAGGAAAAAGAATCCCACCATCCCAGAGTCTGCTCAAAGCCTCTTGTCCAATGAATTTTAAGCATTCCAGCACAATTTAATTGAGGGTTGCCGACACAAAGGCAATATGTCTTGAAGTATGTTAAAATAGCAATAAACTAGGTTTATAAACTAAACATGTAACCTCGGGTAGAGGCTCACTCCTCTGAGAATCTCAGAAACAAAACTACTAACCATTTTTACAGTAAAGTACTACTTTTCTCTTTCATGCAACTTATAGCTTTATGTTATTTTGAAGTTCAAGCTGTGCTCTTCTTGCTCTAAGCATCTCTATCACATGTAAAATATTAGTGTAGCAAACAGTACCTAAATTTATAGGTAGTTTATGATTTCCATTTGAGGATGTAGGATGACTCTGGATTCAATTTTGGGGTCTTGAATCCCCTTTTCTGACAAGATAAAACTCAACAAAACTATGCTATCATTATAGGCTTAGACTTTTTAAACTTACCTTATATAAAGTTCTTAAACACTTCAACCTCCATTCTTTCTAGAGGGAAAGAAGAAAAAAATTAATTGAAAATGTGGTGTTGGACCTGTTTAGAAGTAGTTCCTTGAAGTAATTCCACTCTTCCTTGTCAGGATCGTGCCAGTCCGCATCAATAGCACACACCACGCAGGAACCAGCAGTGGTGACTGAATTCAACAGAAACAGCAAGGATCCACCCAATCAGCAAGTCAGGAATGGCCAGGAATGTGCCCAAATACCAAGGTACCAAGATGTTCTTTGGTACCTTTCTATAAAGTCAAGACCAGAAAAGTCCAGTAGAAAAGTGAAGCACTGCATGGGGCAGCAATGTAAAAATGTCCTCCCACTGTTTGTGGTGTTCCATTAATATTCTTTTTAAGCATCATGCACTCTCTCAAGTTTCTGTATTCAGCAAAACATCACATGTCCTCTCCCAAGACAGCTTCCAGAAAGATGTCAAGTGACACAACTGAGTTGTGGAAAGAAACAAGAAATTTCCACATCAGCAGGTTAACTGACTCAGTTTAAGTTGGAGATGGTATATAATATATGGTACTAGCTATTCACACAAGAGCTGGTACATCCCCTTTAGTATGTGCAGTTATGAACAGTAGGTGTGTTACACGCATTTTATCAGACAGAGACTTCTTGCAAACACAATGACTTCTATAGTTACTAGGCGACACCATTTACAGGCTAAAGCTCCTCTCCAGAAATGATGTTATTTCTGATATAGCCAAGAGAAATGAAAAAATAATATGAGGATACATTGTTTCTTATGACAGAATAGTATACTTCTAAAAGGCACCTCTCTGTGAGATGACAGGAGAGGAAAGTGTAAGCTCATATATGTCCCCTCCTAGGAGGGTTACTTTTCAGTAGATAATCCAAAATTCTCTGCTATTCCAAAACCATCTGTGCTCCCAATCTCTATTTCCTAGCATGCAGCATGGTGTCTAGAAGTTCCTAGTATGTTCCACTAGTTCCTATCTAGATAGTTTACTAGTTCCTAGAATGTTGCTACCAGTAGGAAATAAATGTCCCAAAGTTTAAGATGTAGTGAAACCAAGGTAGATTCAGAAAGTACAACATACAATAGAGTTGCAAATTTAGTAACACCAATTTCTAAAAGGAGAAAGAGCAGAAAGATTAATTGTGACACCTTTTTCTTCATAAACCTACTCGAAATTACCCATTAAAATTTATCACAGGCTTCTCTTTTTATTTATGATAGCTTTGTTTTCTTGGTCCTCAGATGAATGACTAAATAGAGTTATTTTTAACTTTAACAATTTTGGTAATAAATAATTTCCCAGCGTCTCCAAATTACATTTGTTGGATCTTATCAAATGATAGGTAAGTGATCAGGAGGTAGTCCAGGAGATATGTTATTTTATTCCTAATACCTACCACTGATTAACCCAGTGCCAGTTGTGCAATACTATTTTTTTAAAAATAATTACATGATTTTGTCTGCTGTAGTTGAAAAGACTTGTATTTTATTTTCCTTTAAAAATGTATTTGCTATTTCTGATATGGAAAATCCCACAAAGAAGCAATGGCTCATTTTACTCACAATTCTCATTATAGAGACATCACAGTTGCAGTAGCTAGAATCACCTGGTCATATCTTGTTTCAGCATGGAGTGGAACAGGATTAAATTTCTTCCCCATCTGAATTTTTCCTTTTAGTTAACTCCAAGCCCAATGCATGCAGTGTTGACACCCAAAGTTGTGCCTTCTTGATTTAGTTAACTTAATGGATTTTCACCCTTAATGAGCATGCCTCTAAGATTCTAGACAGTGTCCATTTGATGCTATTAACTTCAAAAGTATTATTTTTTGCTTTTGCTGAACTAGTGCTATCCAAATTATTATGTAAGCAAATTCTACTTGACTCAAAGAAGATGAGAGAGGAAAAGGAAGAGGAGGAATAGCAGAAGAACTGCAAGTAGTTTTATCTGAAAACATAAAAGAAAATGGAAAATAATAGCCAATAAAATTAGAAATTCAACGGTCTTAGGAACATCTTTTCCCATTAATCTAAAAAAAGTAATTAAATAAACCCAGCTCATAAGTTCCTAAGTTATTTTTCTTTTTTATGTCTTTCTTCTGAAATTTGAGTTGGGTCCACAGAGTCTCTAATACATGGAATTGCTGACATCAGTACCTCTCCCACTGGGAGAAAATATTCCAAATAAAACACATTAAATGAATAGCATTATATTTTGATAAGATTATGTTGCAGTCCTGGAAATTTTAGTGGGACACATTGCCATTTATTTTTACCTTATGACATAATATACAGGTTTATTAAATTTAGTTTTTGATGATAAACTGGGTTAACATGCATTTCTTTTGTGTATCATAATATTTATCATTAATTGTGCCTGGTTTTAGTGCTTTTGCTTTCTCACTTCAAAATCAATCTTTCATTGACTCATTGTATTCTGCTTTATCCTTCCTAAACCAAGAATCTCATTTTCTCAAACCTAGCTTAGCTTCTTGTATCATAATCTGACATAGTCATATACGTATTTCTTTTGGGTTCAATGTTTTCTATTGTGCCAACTCTTTTGAAAATGCGGTTAGTCTGTTCTTGTATTTGAGAATTTTATCAGTGTTAAGACTCTCATTGTAGACATTCCAAACAATGACTTAAAATCCTTCTTTACTTTCAAAATATCCCTAGCAACTCATAATGCTTTGACTCATAGATCTGAAAAATAGGGTAATTTTCTCTTGAGTCATGCCAATTATTTGCTTGGATTAGCATCATCAAGATGAATTATGTCATCAAGAACACTTAACTATGAGCTATTTCTTTTCCAAGGTTGCTGTTTCGGGATAATAAACAATGAGAATTTCTTATCTCACTCATACTTAAAATGGAAATCAAG
The DNA here is from genome assembly GCF_011064425.1 of Rattus rattus. Taxonomy (NCBI): domain Eukaryota; kingdom Metazoa; phylum Chordata; class Mammalia; order Rodentia; family Muridae; genus Rattus; species Rattus rattus. The sequence continues at coordinate 104,021,422 of NC_046157.1, read as the reverse complement.
TCTCTTTGTGTCTGAATACATACTGAAGTCGCAACACAAAGCCTACCAAAATGAATCTGACCTTTATGAAATTCCAAAGATTTTTGAATGTTATAAGGGACTCTTTGAAACTCTCCAAATATGTAAGGTTGTAAACAATGGACTTAGTACTATTTTTACCACCCATACAAGCTTCATACTGCAGTCTCTGTGAGTAATCTTTGAGAGAACTTTCATAGGTTCTTTGAATAGGCTAAAATTCATGTTCTAAACCAAGAGCCCACATCCAAACACTAACCCCAAACTATAAGAAAGACCTAAATCCTCACCTTTGTTAAACACTCTAGGACTGGAACTTGACAACCTACCACAATAACTTGAATTTCCTTTTTACCTTAGTTAATGAATAAGGAATTATTTATCATATGTATAAACAAATATTTAGCCATTGTTATTGAATTTTAATTTCTTCTGAGTTGTGACTTTTTTTCTGTTTGTATTGTTTGCTACCATGTTCCCACAAGGAATGATATGCTTGGAATATTGCTCTGTAGAAAAGGGTCTCAACAAAGGCAGGTTTTCTGTATTACTTTCATTTAACTAATACTATGATTAATCTCATTCCCAACATACATAATCAGAACAATGACTGGGCAGAAACAGAGTTGAAACATGAGTTATTAATGTTTCCTTTCATTCAATGCAGACCTTGGCTTGCCAGATTTCTACACTGATAACTGTAGGTAAGCAGTTATAACTTAATTGAATCATCTCTTCATATTATTACTATAAATTTTACATGTTTTCTCTAACTATACACATCTTAACTTTATTTGATTGTAGATCATAATATATTTCACTCCATAATTTACTATTTTTATATTCCATTGCTAAATTTGATGGTGTTTACAGAAAGCTCTAAAGTTATACTCATGGTGTGTGCGTGTGTGTGTGTGTGTGTGTGTGTGTGTGTGTGTGTGTGTGTGTGTGTGTAAAACATTATTGCGGTATAGAGATGCAAGAGGAAGCTTAAGCCCAGGCTTATGAACCACTCAAGACCCATAAATGGGAAGGTCAAATGCACCAGAAGGAAACATTATACTTCTAGTTTTCTAAGTGTACATGTTGTCTACCGTTGTCATGGTTATTTCCATAGACTCCTTGATGAAATATGTTTCTTTATGCAGTAAACAGTGGTCATTATAGACTCACATACTGAGGCACGGAGAAGATACTGTTGAGTACTTAGTTTTAAATTGAAAACCCATATTAGCCTCGCTAAGGCTCAGAGAAAACTTCAGAAGGAGGATTAAAAAAATATAAAAGCACAACAGTAGAGAGACAGGAAATAAAATGGTGCCTTATGGGCAAAATATGGACAGAAAAAGCCATAGTGTAAATGAATCTGAACAGGTAAATACAGTTATAGAAGGAGGAAACAATCATGAAATCTACTGCTTGTTGCAGAAGAGAATATAATATAGTTACTAAAGAATTACTCATAGTATAAAATGATGCTTCACAACCATTTGCACACAAGAGGCCTTGGTGACATCCATGGCTTAACAAAGTACAAACAAAACAAAAAAGCTTGAAGGTAGGATGTGTTAGGAGATTCCACAACAATATTTTAGGAAAAAATGAGAAGACTGGTGAACATGCTCTTAATGTATTCTCTATATTATAGTCTCAAAAAAGTAACTATATTAAATACAATATTTAACAGTAAAAATTGCAAGGGTAAAAGTTCCAATTTAGGATTAAGTATTGCTTAATAACATGAAGTAAGTTATAATATCAATAGCCAAAATTGAATGTTAACTATTGATATATTTGAATTCAAGCTATGATACCATCATCTTAAAAGTATATGTATGCAGACCTTGGGTGCTTACTTTTCCCTAATCCCACAACAATCAAGTGCTACTTCTAGGTAACACACACAGGATCAGATATGAGGAGGCCACAACATCTGCACCAACATCCAGAGTAACTGGGTCTCCCAGGATCCAGAAACAGAGGAAACCCCCCACCAAGCAATTGGCATGGAATCCTTCTGGTATGAAACTGGACCTGAAGGAGACCAGGGGTGTTGGCTTTGTATCCACTCTCACAACACCAAGAGGGATCCCGACTCCCAGGAGTTCAGAAACATTCAGCATCACAGGTTCACAAAAATCACAGAGGAAGCTCTACTCTCAGCAGATTGGACAAAACCAGGAACACTGGAGATCTAATACACTCACGATCACAGTTGAGGACAAATTATTTCACACAACATTCACATAACTGTGACGCCCCAGGAACCAGGGAAACATAAACACCACCAAAACTGGCTCCTTCCAGCTTGCACCGGAACCCAGAGTAAACTCAGGACTCTGGCTCCCCACCCATTCCTGCAAAACCTGAAAGTTAGACTCCCAGGAGCTCTGACACAGTAGGACCTCAGGAGCTTGGTCACACCTGGATTTCAGGATCCTGGAGGCACCTTGACTCCCAGGAGCTCTGTCACAACCAGAATCTCAGGATCACAGAATGCCCAGAATCACAGGATCCCAGAGAAAGCTGGACTCTGAGAAGTTGTGACACAACCAGAATCACAGCAGGGGCAGTCTCTAGTCAGAGCCAGCAAGGGCAGGTAGCACTAGACTTAACCAAATGGCAAGAGGCAAGCACAAGAACATAATCAACAGAATTCAAGCCTACTTGCCATCATCAGAACCCAGTTCTCCAGCTACAGCAAATCCTGGATACTCCATCACACGGGAAAAGTAAGATTTGCATTTAAAATCACATTTCATGATGATGATAAAGGACTTTAGAAAGGACATAAAAATAATTCCCTTAAAGAAATACAGGAGAACATGGGTAAACAGGTAGAAGCCCTTTAAGAGAAAACAAAAATCCCTTGAAGAATTATATCAAAACACAACCAAATAGGTGAAGGAGTTGAAGAAAGTATCCAGGATCTAAAGATGGAAACAGAAACAATAAAGAAATCACAAAGGGAGACAACATTGGAGATACAAAACTTAGGAAAGAGATCAGAAGTCATAGATGAAAGCATACAAAATACAAGAGATAGAAGAGAGAATCTCAGGGACAGAAGATAATATAGAAAACAGTTACACAATAGTCAAAGAAATTGAAAAATGCAAAAAGCTCTAACCCAAAACATCCAGGAATTCCAAGACACAATGAGAAGACCAAAGCAAAGAATAATAGGTATAAAAGAGAGCAAAGATTCACAACTTAAACAGCCAGTAAATATCTTCAATAAAATTAGAGAAGAAAACTGATGCCCATGAACCTACGAAACTCCAAATAGACTGGACCAGAAAAGAAATTCCATCCATCCTATAATAATCAAAGCATCAACTGCACAAAACAGAGAAAGAATATTAAAAGCAGTAAAGGAAAAAGGTCAAGTACATGTAAAGGCAAAACTATCAGAATTACACCAGACTTTTCTACAGATACAATGAATGCTAGAAGACCCTGGACAGATGTCATTCAGACCCTAAGAGAACACAAATTCCAACCCAGATTACTATACCCAGCAAAACTCTCAATTATGACAGACGAGAGACCAAAATATTCACGAGAAAAACAAATTTACATAATATTTTACCATAAATGCAGCCCTACATAGGATGAGAGATGGAAAAGTCCAACAAAAGGAGGAAAACATCATCCTAGGAAAAGGAAGAAAGTAATCTTGCAGCAAACCCAAAAGAAGATAGCCACAGAAACATAATACTTCTAACAACAAAAATAACAGGAAACAACAATAACTAACCCATAATTTCTCTTAACATCAAGGGACTCAATTCTCCAATTAAAAGAAATAGACTAACAGACTGGATATGTAAACAGACCCACCATCTTGCTGCTTACAGGAAATGCATCTCAGTAACAAAGATAGACACTACCTCAGAATAAAAGGATGGAAAAATTTTTTTCCAAGACATGGTTCCAAGAAACAAGCTGGGGTAACCATTCAAATAACACATAAAATCGACTTTCAGCCAAAAGTTATCAAAGAGGATAAGGAAGGGCACTCCATACTCATCAAAGGAAAATTCCACCAAGATGAACTCTCAATTCTGAATATCTATGCTCCAAATGCAAGGGCACCTACATTCATAAAAGAAACTTAAATAAGTTCAAAGCACACATTGCACCTCACACAATAATAGTGAGAGATTTCAATACCCTACTCTCATCAATGGCCAGATCATGGAAACAGAAATTAAACAGACAGAGAAACTAAACGAAGCTATGAACCAAATGGACTTAACAAATATTTATAGAACACATCATCCTAAAAGAAAAGAATATATCTTCTCAGTACCTCATGTTACCTTCTCCAAGAGTGACCATATAATTGGTCAAAACACAGGCCTCAACATATACAAGAAGATTGAAATAACCCCATGCATCTTATCAGATTACCATGGACTACAGCAGTATTCAATAATATCAAAAGCAGCAGAAAGGCCGCATACACACGAAAGTTGAACAAGGTTCTACTCAATGATAACTTGGTCAAGGAAGAAATACAGAAATTAAAGGCTTTTTAGAGTTTAATGAAAATGAAGGCACAGCATACCCAGACTTATGGGACACAATGACTCATGCTAAGAGTAAAGTTCATAGCTCTGAGTGCCTGCAAAAAAGTAGAGTGAGTTTCATAATCAGCATCTTGACAGCACACCTGAAAGCTCTAGAACAAAAGGAAATAAATACACCCAAGAAAAGTAGACAAAAGGAAATAAACTCATGACTGAAATCAACCAAGTAGAAACAAAAAGAATTATACAAAGAATCAACAAAACCGGAGCGGGTTCTTTGAGAAAATCAACAAGATAGATAAACCCTTAGTCAGACCAACCAGAGAGCACATGGACAATATGCAAGCTAATAAAATAAGAAATGAAAAGGGAGACATAACGACAAAATCTGAGGAAATTCAAAAACATCAGATCTTACTTCAAAGGCTCATACTCAACAAAACTGGAAAATCTGAATGAAATAGACAATTTTCTAGAAAGGTACCAGGTACCAAAGTTAAAACGGAATCAACCTAACATTCCACCAGAGAATTTCTAAACCTGATAAACAACTTCAGCAAAGTGGCTTCATATAAAATTAACTTAAACAAATGAGTAGCCTTCCTCTACTCAAAGGACAAACAGACAGAGCAGGAAATTAGCAAAAAACAATGCCCTTCAGAGTACTCACAAACAATATTAAATACATAGGTGTGACTCTGACCAAACAAGTGAAAGATTAGTATGAAAAGAACTTCAAGTTTCTGAAGAAAGAAATCAAAGAGTATCTCAGAAGATGGAAAGCTCTCCCGTGCTCATGGATTGGCAGGATTAATATAGTAAAAATGAGCATTTTGCCATAAGCAATCTCAACTGAAGAACACCAAATGGCCAAGAAACAACTAAAGAATTGTTCAACATCCTTAGTCATCAGGGTAATGCAGATCAAAACAACGCTGAGATTCCACCTCACACCAGTCAGAATGGCTAAGATCAAAAACTCAGGTGACAACAGATGCTGGTGAGGATGTAGAGAAAGAGGAACACTCCTCCATTGTGGGTGGGATTGCAAGCTGATACAACCACTCAGGAAATCAGTCTGGAGGTTCCTCAGATAATTGCACGTAGTCCTACCTGAGGACCCAGTCATATCATTTTTGTGCATACATATACCCAAAAAATGTTCCAACATAAAATAAGTATGTATGTTCCACTTTGTTCTTAGCAGCTTGATTTATAATAGCCTGAAGCTGGAAAGAACCCAGATGTCCCTGGACAGAGGAATGGATACAAAAAATGTGGTACATTTACACAATGGAGTACTATTCAGCTTTTAAGAACAATGCCTTCATGAAATTGTTAGGCAAATGAATGGAACTAGAAAATATCATCCTAAGAGAGATAACTCAATAACAAAAGAACACACATCATACATACTCATGGATAATTGGTTAGTATCCCAAAAGCTCAGAATACCCAAGATACAATCCAGAGACCACATGAAGGTCAAGAAGAAGGAAGACCAAAATGTGGATGTCTCCTTCGAGGCAAGAACAAAATATTCACAGTATGAAATATAAAGAGAAAGTATGGAACAGAGACTGAAGGAAAGGTTATCCAGAGATGGCCCTACCATGTGATCCATCTTATATACTGTCACCAAACCCAGACAATATCGGGCAGTTCAAGATATGCAAGCTGCCAGGAGCCTGATATAGATATCTCCTGAGAGGCTTTGCCAGAGCTTGAGAAATATAGAGCCAGCTGCTCTCAATCAACCATTGGACTGAAAACAGAGCCCTCATTGGATGAGTTAGAGAAAGGACTGAAGAAACTGAAGGGGTTTTCAACACCATTGGAAAAACAATATTAGCCAACCAGACCCCCCAGAGCTCCCAGGATCTAAATTGCCAACCAAGGAGTACACATGGAGGGACCCATGGCTTCAACCAAATATGCAGCAGAGGATGGCCTTATTGGGCATCAATGAGGGGAGATGCCCTTGGCCCTGTGAAGGCTTCATGCCTCCATGTAGGGGAATGCCAGTGCATGGAGATGGGAGAGAGTGGATAGGTGTGTTGGGAAAAACTCTCATAGAGAGAGAGGGAGGGAGGAAGGGATATTAGAAAGGCAATAACATTTGAAATGTAAGTAAGGAAAATATCCAATGAAATATCTAATCATAAAAAAGAATTTTATATTTAAGAATACCTTACAATATTTATAAAATATTTACATTTTAAAACATAAACACATGTAGAAAACTCACATAAACTCATAGTTATACATACACATACTAATTTTTATTTGATATTTTCTTTATTTACATTTTAAATATTATATCCTTTACCACAGACCCCTATCCCATTCTCTCTCCCCCTAATTCTATGAGGGTGCTCCTCCAACCACCCACCCACTCCTGCCTCCCTGCCCTGGCATTTTCTACACTGGAGCATTGGATTTCACAGAACCAATGGCCTTTACTACAAGGCCATCCTTTGCTACATATGTGGATGGAGCCATGGACAACTCCATGTGTACGCTTCGGTTGGTGGTTTAGTCCCTAGGAGATCTGGAGGGTCTGGTTGGTTGATACTGTTGTTTTTCCTATGGGGTTGCAAACCCCTTCAACTATTTCAATCCATTTTCTATCTCCTCCATTGGGGACCCCATTCTCAGTCCAATGGTTGGGCTGTGAGCATCTACTTCTGTATTTGTCAGGTTCTGGCAGAGCCTCTCAGGAGACAGTTATATCAGGCTGCTGTCAGCACTTCTTGTCATCTACAATAGTGTCTGTGTTTGGTGACTGTATGAGGGGTGAGTCACCAGGTAGGCCAGTCTCTGGATAGTCTTTCCTTCAGTCTCTGTTCCACCCTTTACATATTTCCTCCTGTGAGTATTTTGATCCCCCTTCAAGGAAGGTCTGAAGCATCTACACTTCAGTCTTCTTTCTTTTTGAGCTTCTTGTATTTTGTGAATTGTATCATGGGTATTCCTAGATTTGGGTTAATATCTATTTATCAGTGAGTACATACTATGTGTGATCTTTTGTGACTGGGTTACCTCACTCAAGATATTTTCAAGTTCTTTCCATTTGTCTAAGTATTTCATGAAGTCATTGCTTTTAATATCTGTGTAGTACTCCATTGTGTAAATGTACCTCACTTTCTGAATCTATTCCTCTGTTGAAGGACATCTGGATTCTTTCCAGCTTCTAGCTATTATAAATAAGGATGCTATGAACATAGTGGAGCATGTATTCTTGTTATATGTTGGAGCATCTTTTGGGTATATGCCCAGGATTGTTTTTCTATCTCCAGGGTTGTCTCCTTTTGTGGTTTCTTTATTATTTCTATTTCATTTTTAGATTCAGGATGGTTTTGTTCACTTCCTTTACCTGGTTGTTTGTGTTCTCCTGTATTTCTTTAAGAAAGTTATTCATGTCCTTCTTAAAATCCTTTATCATCAAATGGGACATGACTTTAACTCCAAATCTTGGTTTTCAGGTGTGATGGGGTATCCAGGACTTGCTGTAGTGGGAGTACTGGGTTCTGATAATACCATGTAGCCTTGGTTTCTGTTGGTTATGTTCTTGAGCTTGCTTCTTGTCATCTGATTACCTCTGGTGTCTGCCCCCTAACTGTCTCTGACTGGAGCCTGAACCTGGTTGTGTCAGAACTCCTCAGATTCCTGGCATCTTTGTGATGTTGTGATTCTGGGATCCTGGTGTCCTGAGATTCTGATTGTGTCATGGCTATTGGGAGTCAAGCTACCTCTGAGCTACTTGAAGTCCTGGTGTGACCAAGCTCCTGAGCTCCTGTTGTGTCAGAGCTTCTGGGAAGTCAAGCTTTCTCTGGGTGTTTCAGGAGTGTGTGTGTTTGGGGCGGGGTTGGATTCCTGAGTTTGCTCCATGCACAGACACAAGGTGGAAGGAATGGTGTCTCTGGGTGGGCAGGTGTTTGTGTTTCCCTGGTTCCTATGTGGGTCCCATTTATGCTGGGTGCCGGGGAAGGTGTTGTAGCCTCAACTTTGACTTTCATTGTGTCAGAGCGCCAGTTTTTTTGGGTGAGTCTGCTCTCCTGGGAGTTGAGCTTCCTCTGTCATCCTGTGATCCTGTGTTCTTGCGATCCTGGGCATGTTAGACCATGTGGATTATGGGCTTCCTCTGGGCGTTGTTGGGAATGGGTGTAGAAACCAGTGCCTGAGGTCTGCTCAGGGCATAAGTTCTTAAAATTCTTTGAAATGTTAATAAACTATTGTTTATATATTACCAAATTAACTTGCAAGGGAATGCTCAAATAATTTCAAACTATTAATTAGTCCCAAATTGATTAATAATAAATGTTAGTTAAATCACTAAAATTGAAGACTATACCACATTCTGTAAGTTCATAGTTCAACTTGGTTTTTAAAACAAAATGACCTATCTCCAGGGCCTCTCAAGTGTAACATATTAGCAGTAGCAGTAATATATTAGGTAAGGACGTCATGTTTTTAGTAAAAACTGTAGGTTTATATTCTTCAGAAATCATAAGAAAACATTATGTTTTTGTTCTCTTCATTATTTTTTTGCCTATTGTGTTTCATTACTTTTCGAATCTTTCCATTATGGTGGTTCCCTCTAGAAATATTTACTTTATGTTTGGTCACATTCTCAATAGATATCACCATGTGTTCTGAATAGTTCAAGGACTCATGCCCCAGGAGAAATCCTCAGAGGCACCATCACCTGCTTCTTGCTTCTCCTGAGGTCATTGATTTCCATAACCATGCTATTCTGCTCACACTGTTTACCCTTCCAAAATTTGTATCTTCTGATCTATTACAGTTTCACACTAAATCCTGTATGGTTTAGGGATGGGAACCTACACCTCCTATAGGGGATGGGAAACCTCTTTGTCAATATGGGGTAAAATGAAGATATTGTTTCATGAAATTTCTTAAACAATTGCTGACATCCCTCTCAGCACAGAAGAAATTACAAATGACTGTTTATCACCTTTCAGCTCTCCAGAAAGATTTCTGGCAGCACATCTTTCTTTGGGGCCTGTTGCAACATGATCAGACCTCCTATAAGTCTAGGGTCCCAGAGCCTTTGCTCTTTCTCCAGGATCTTTTCCTTGTTTCCAAACTCAGAAGTTATTCTTAAACTGTTTCCGTATCCCTCTGGGAATTCATCATAAGATAAAGAAATAAAGAAATCTAATTGAAAGAATTCCCTATAGACAAGGGTCCATACCCAGAATCTCAATGTGTGCCCTCAGGACTCACACCCATGACTATAACACACACACACACACACACACACACACACACACACACACACACACACACACACACACACACACACAGGCTTGGGATTATTGAACAGAAGGTACCTTGAGTTATATAGCCTCAACTCTTAAAAATATTTTAGTCAAATGTCAACAAATGTTTCTGAAACTGACTAATAATAAATGTTACTTAAATCACTACAGTTGAAAACTATACCACATTCTATCATTTCAGTTTAAAATTTTAATTATAATAAAGCTCAGAAGAAATGCTTAGATTTTGTCTATTTAAATATGTGGAATATAACCTGCCAAGGCTGGATCCCCAGTGTAGGGGATTGTGGAGGGGCAGTAGGAGGGGCGAAAGGGGAGGGGAACAACCTTATAGAAGGGGAGGAGGAGGGGTTAGGGGGCTTATGGATAGGAAACTAGGAAAAGGAATAACACTTGAAATGTAAATAAGAAAAATCCCCAAAAGAAATGTAAGTAAAAATTAACCAATAAAAGGGAAAAAAGTTTTTTATGTAGATGAGTTCACTAATTTTACTGCAATTATAGACACGTTGAACATTGAGTGTTGTGGCTCAGGAGAATATAAAAGTCTATCTGTAAGTAGGTCTCTTGGAGGGACAGTCTAAAGCACAGTGGATTTTATCCATGTCTTCATGTCTTCTTACTTCATTGTCATCTGAGATGCATTACTTATATTTGATTTATATTTGATTAGAAGTATACTATTGTGATATATATATATATATATATGAGATTATATTTTTGAGAGCACATAAAAAGTTAAGCCTTAACTCTTGTTTAGAAAATTTTAGTACCATTTCCAACTATATTAACTAAAAATGTTAGACATTTCAACATAAAAATTGTTTATCATCTACTGTAATGCCTTATTTCGTTTTTTGTCATTTTATCTTGAAATTCCATTACTATATACATTTTTAGCATCACAATAGAAAAACATTTTGCTTTCAAAGGATATTTATATTATGTTGACATTATATCATGAAATATTACTCATTATATCCAACATTTTATGTCCCAAGATACATTCTATATTGAATTTTTGTATCTAGTTCAACATTACTACTTTAATGCCTCTGAAGCTTCATTATATTACACAAGTACAATGGACACAGATACACTCTAATACAGACAATCTTATTTTTTAATTGAAGATAGATTTTTCTCTCATACAACACATTTCTTCAACAGCTTCCTCTCCCTCTACCACTTCCAGCACCCTACTAAATCCCTTCTCCCTCAGATATGTTTCCTGTTCATCTCTTCAGAAAGTAGTTCACCTCCAAGAGATGACAACCAAATACACCAAAACAAGATATAAGACAAGGCAAAAGCACTTGACCCCTACTAAATGTGCTAAAATACTCACATTATACAGTGTTAAGAATTTTCTTCTAAAAATTTCTTTTAACATACATACAGGTGTAAGGATTAGATATGGACAAACTACCATCTGTAGGACAATATTTCTAAAATATAATTTTTTGACAATGTAAACATCATTTGGAAATTTGTTAGAAGTACAACATTGAAGCCTCACTATGGGATTCTGCCACAACCTCAGTAAGATGATCATCTCTTCTGTTTCACGGGGACTTTTGGACATCCAGGGATTTTGATTATCGTTTTATTTTTTGTGGGTTTTATTTTTAAGTTTTTTTCTGTGTGTTCTGTTTTTCTTTTAATCTCTGCGTAGTTCAAAGAAATGTAGACCATATTCAGAATATTTCTCTCATACCTACATGAACACCGAGCTTTAAGGGCATTAGTGTAACACAACTTCATTATACATAAATGGCTTAAATTGAATTGCCCAAAATTTATTAGTATTCATATTTGGCTTGGATAAAGTATATCTAGAGAGGCATGCACCAGCAGGAGCCTGAGCCCTCTTTATCCCAAGCAACAACCTCCAGAGTATTTCCAAACTATCCTCAAGTGGCTTGACTCAACCTGAGCCATCACACATTTCAAGTTGATGTTTGTCGTAGATTCTCCTTCCTATTAACAAAATAACAGACTGAGATGATACATTCAGATTCATAATGACATGAAGGAGCATGATTCTTTGAAGATAAGTGCATAAGATATCTATGTTGGTATTGGACTGAGCCCAGAGACCCAATGGAGGAGCTAGGGAAAGGGCTGAAAGAGCTGAAGGGGTTTGCAATCCCATAGGAAGATCAACAATATCAACCAACGAGACTACCCAGAGCTCCCCGGGACTAAAGCACCAACCAAAGAGTACACAGGAGGGGACCCATGACTCCAGCTGCATATGTAGCAGAGGATGGATCATCAACTGGAAGGGATGGAGGCTTGATGCCAAAGCTTAGGGGGACTGCTAGAGGGGTAAGGCAGAAGTGGGCGAGTGGGTGGATGAGTCCCCTCATAGAAGCCAAGGGGAGGGAGTTGCAGGGGATGGGATGGAGAGTTTGTGGAGGTATAACCAAAAAGGAGAATTCAAACTAAATGAATGAAATGATTAATAATAATAAAAAAGATGTCTGTGTTGCTTCTAAATAGTGTCATTGTAGATAAGATTCTAATGTATAGATTTAATGGAACAATTCATCAAAAATTTAGGAATACATGTTTTGAGGTCAAAGCTTGCCTGGTATATACAACACCCTGGTTTAGACTACGAGAACCACGAAATAAAATGAAATCCTTATGACTCTGATATAAATAATAAAATATACATTTAAACCTAAGCAATGATTTAAGAATTAAGAATGATTTCAGATTTAAACCTTACTTAACGGTGAGGTTCACGAGCATTTTGACAAACTAGTAAATGAGGACATATTTTATTTGTATAATAACTTTCATGTATTTTGTTCTAAAACGTAATTAGTTCTCCAATGAGTATTTCCTTTTGCTTCCAGTATAAGCAGCATATTGATAGATGGTAAATGCATTTCCATTTGTTTTTTGCATCTTTTGGCAAATCTTCCCTGTGAGTCATAAGAGACAGTTGTGTATTTGCTTATTGAAATGCAAATTGGCACAAATATTTTGAATGACAATTTATAAATATGTATCAAAAGATCTTAAAAATAAACTTTCCATATTTGATTCAATCACTCTTTTCAACAAACTTATGCCATGTAAAATAATAGAATATGTAAAAAGCAGTAAAAAATATCAGTAACCCATTAAGTGGAAAGAAAGTAGACAAAATGAAAGAAAAATGCTGGTGTTCTACAGTAGATGCAGAACATTTAAATAGACAGAGAATATAGAATTTCAAATACCAAACACCAAAATTTAATCAACCAACGAGGTAAGCAAAATGTTGATAGAACAAGAAATATAAAGTAACCCACATGTGAAAAACTGTTCAATATTCTTAGAACATCGAGGACATGCGAATTAAAGTGAAATCGAAATCTGAACTTAACTATAATGGCAATCATAAAATACTACTACGACTACTATTACTACTAATAATAATTGATAATGATAACAATAAATAATAATAATAAATAATGTTTTCTAGGAAAAGAAGGACATATTGGATAATGTGCTAACCAAAATTAAATTTCTAGAATATTCATAAAGGTGGAAGGAAAGAGTGAACTTCATAAAAATTGTGATTTTTGTCTCCATATGCATACTACGGAATGCATTCTACACATACATAATACATTCATACATACATTCACACTTGAGTAAAAGAAAAAGACATAAATGTTAATGGTGATTTAGGAATAAAAAAACCTTTACATTCAATTACTTTTTTGCATTTTTACAGAATATTTATGTAGTTACATTTCAAATGTTGTCTCCTTTCCTGGTTCCCCCTCTCCCATCCCTCCTCCCCCTTCTGAGATTATATTATTACCTCATTTCTCCCACCCCTTTCCTCCCTCCAAAACCTTCTATAAGCCCATTATTTTTGCTTTCAAGATTATGGCTTTCTTTCTTCATTAGTTGTTGTTACACACACACACACACACACACACACGCACACACACATTTCTATTTCCTATATTCATATACAAATATATTAATATAACCTGTTCAATCTATTTGTTTGTATGTTTTCAGGGCTGATCCTGGAGTTCCCCAGGTACTCCTCCCTGGGGAACACGAGTTCTCCCTCTTTGCCCTCAGCATTAATCAGTTGTCTGCAGTTCTTCATGTAAGGTTACAGCCTCTTTGGATTTCCCATGTCCACGCTCACATGGCTATTGCTGTTGTTCTTCAGCTCATGTTTAGGCAATCGTGCTTTATGGAGATAGCTTCTGACAGTTGTAGAAGACACAACCTCACAGTGAGTTCATTTGACTTTTAAAATGTTCTACTTCCTCTTCTCCTTTTATCCATATGTGATAGACTGTTTTAAAAATGTGCCCATTAGGAATGGGCCCCAAAACTCTGATTTTTGATTGACTGTGGTTTTCTTTAATGGTCTCCATATATTGTAAAAAATGGTGGGGATGAAAACTCCTTACTTATGGTTATAGGGAAAAAAAGTCCTAAACGTGAAAGCTAAACTGAAACCACTAGATGACATCAAAGGCAGTGCCATGGGTGACAGAACTGGAGGCAAGCGCTTCCTGAATGGGATCCATTTGCCCAAATTAAGGTCAAATATACAGTAACGGAAGTCAAATGGATCAACAGGAGAGAATAGAAAACTCAGCACCAGATGATTTATAGTTCTAGAAATATTTTCTCTGACAAAGGAATTAATGGCAAAATATGAGGAAGAGATACAGTTTCCAAAAATGTCTAGCAGTCCTGGACATCTACATGACAAGGATTGATAAAAAGGATGTAAAAAAGGAAGGAAGGAAAGGAAAGAGGGAAGAGGGGAGGGGAGACGGAAGGACTCTGTCAAAATATCCTGCCTCCCACAAATGAAATGGATTGTAGACATAACCCTAAAGCATAAATTTGCCAAACCCCTAAAAGTCAATATCTTGGAAAAAACATAGATGAATCTAGACATGACAGCACATCCTGCAATCCCTGCCCTCTAAAAGCAGGTGACCTAAACTAGTGAGTTTAGTGTCTTCATGAGAAGAGTAGAGAGGTCCCATCCCAAGCCAAGTCCAGAACATAAACCTATCAGAACAGGCAATCCTGTTCCATGGGATCTAGAAGACATGGTCTTTAGGAAATATGCTAACAGTCTGAAAATGCACGTGTAACTCTATTGGGAGATACTTTTTCTCATTTATGTGATTAAATCTTCGACAAGTGCAACATAATGAGGAAAGGTTTACTTTTACCACAGGTTTAAGAAGCGATATGCTTCCCGTATGGTATGTTTCATTTGTGAGAAATTACCACTCTCTCTTTTGGCTGTAACATTATTTTCCCTATCAGAACACTGATGATTACTGGATATTATAGACAATACTTTATCACTGGGACATAGCTTGTCTTATTGCATAGGTAATCAGGAACCACAAAGAAATGTATGATACTAATTATATTTCTCCTTCTTTCCCTTTAATTCAGTCCATGGAGCTAGCTTATGTGGTAGAACCACTCATATTCATGGTGTCCTTTCTTTCTCAATTAACCTCTCAGAAAATAACAACCCCACCACGAGTGCATGCGTGCGCGTACGCGTGCGTGTGTACACACACACACACACGCGCACACACACACACACACACACACACACACACACACACAGATAGAGCCAGAAGTGTGACTCTTAGTATGTTCTAAATTCTATAAAATTGATAGTGAAGATTACTACATTTAAACTGTGTATTAGCCAATGTTCTCTAGAGGCACAGAACTTAAAGGTAGTCTCTATATAGTAAGGAAATTTGTTGATGATTTGTAGTCCAACTCCCAAATAATCGTCAGCAGCAGCTGTGTATGTAAGTCCAAGGATCTAGCAGTGTCTCAGTCCCACAAGACAGGCAGGTGAAGAAGAGAGGATCTTCCTTCTTTCAATGCCATTATGTAGGTCTCCATCAGAAAGCATGACACGGTTTAAAGGTGTATACCACCACACCTAGTCCTATGACTTGCTTTGTCCAAGATGACCTTGAACTCAGAGATCTTGCCTTTGTGTCTTGGGATTCACAGTCTTTATGCCTCAAGATCTCCATGCCAATATTCACATAAGACACTTGTATCTCCCAGTCTCAGGATCACAGGTGAGCCTTCTAATTCTGGATTGCAGTTCATTATATATATATATATATATATATATTCAAGTTGTCTATAGTGAATTTATATATTAATATATATAAATTCAATGCAAGTAAGGTGATATGTGGTAAATTCAGATAAATTCAGACAAGGAAATATAGTTCATCTCTAGAAGGAAATAAGAGATTATGTCATAAAAAGACAGAGAAAGTTTAAATTAAGATTATGAATCAAACGAAGACAATTTAAAAAGACTAAAAATGTTAGTAATTCAGGGACCTGACATTAAGAGACAACTATGAAGTTAATACATTATGTCTGTTGAAGCTGGAGGTAAGATTCAGTAGGACAGTGAACAAATTCTTCATGATACTCTAATAATGAATGCATTATGACATGTCTTTGTTTAAATCAATTGAATGTCCAATGACAAGGATGGATGACCATATATATTTAAGTTTGGGATAATTGGGAACAATGCAATATAAAAAATGCATGCACACACATATATTTGTATATCTATATATATATGAATATATATGTATATGTATATATGTATACATATAACTTAAAAGTTTTAAAAAGAAAATGCTGCAAAAATAAATTTAAATGTTCAGAATAACATGTTAATAGAATTTATAAATCTGTATGTACATTAGTGTTTGTATGTGTGTGTGATTTCATTAAATAGAAAAAAATCTTATTTATTGATAGCTTCTGAATTTAACAGTTATATAAAACATATTTTAGAGTAAAAATAAAAAAAAGTATGGTTTCACATTATTAGTACAGCATTACCTTTTTAATGCTTTTGTATTGGATTTTTACAGCGTGCGGACAGTTAGGCAGGGTATGCTCATTAAGCAGCACACCGGTGGAAGTCGAAAAACAACTTCCCGGATACACACATTCCACGCTGCGGCTCCAGGTAACCAAAATCATGAAGTCAGCTTTACCCTCTGTGTCAGCTTACTGGCCCTAAGTTCTTATTTTTTTCACATACAGTGTTTTTAATTGTAAAATATTTATGTGTATAGAGGTTTTAATTAATACAGAATATGACAAGACTGGTTATGAAGAGAACAGAAGGAAGCATTCATTTCATATTCATTTCTAAAGCATGTGCTGGGGTTTATTGCAAAGATAAATGAGTCAAGATCCCTCTTTATTGACAACGTGTTTTAAGATCTCACTTATTTAAAGAACTAGGGCCTTGCACATGACATGGAAGCTCATTAGCACTGAACTTCATTACAAGATCACTTCATTTTTGTTAGTTGTGTTTGTTATTTTGAGGTAGGGTCTCAGAAGATTGCAGGATAGTCTTGACCCTACTCAGTTCAACCAGGATCTTACTCTCAACTCCAGAGTAATTGAGAATTCAGCCTTGTTTTTGGTATAGATTGAGATTGAGTAGAGTTATTTCAAAGTTAGTGGAAAGACTGATACACATTTAACTAGCTTAGGATACATTCAAGCATCAAATCAGCAAGAGGATTCTAATAATTAGGAGGGAGATGAAAAGGGAATGTGTTATCATTGACCCGCCCAGACAATGACACACGTGAGAGTACTAATTACCATATGTGACCCAAAATACTAATGGTAGACTATGAACAATTGCATAAAGCTTTGGGCATGCAGATTCCGCCTTATAAAGAAAGTCCAGAAACAATGACAGGAGGAAGGGTAGATGGATCTCTCAAAGTCTTTTCTGGATACCACACTGTTGCAATGCACTAATTTAGGTTGGGGATTAAAATTAGTGTAGCATACAATAATTGCAAACTCCTTTGGCCAATTAATGGAATTTAATGAAAAAGAAATACTCTGTGACCCTCTTTAACATTTGCTAAAGCAAATGAAAATTGGATTTCCCACATCTAAAGCATCCCTTGTCCTTTTCTTGTGATAATAGTGTACATAACTTGTATTTTAAAAGGTAGATGGTTCAAATGTCTTCGGTTATTAAATTCCTGTCTGATTATTATGAAATACAAAATAAAATAAAGAAGACTAAGAAGAAGCAAACCTATTTCTCATTTTAAGTACCTGGAAATATTGGACATATTTACAATACTGGGGAGTTGGGCTGAGGGTGACTAACTTTCTAATTTGAATTTAAAAGACATTGTCTTAAAGATTCCATTTATATTCAAATGTGATTGATCCACGTAAAACAAGGAGAATTTATTTAAAATTTAAATTAATATCTAGAGAGATGGCTCAGATATTAAGAGTACTTCCTGCAGAAGACTCGGGTTCATTTTTCAGCATGAACAAGTGGTTCACAACCACCTATAATTCCTTTTCAGGGGCATCTGTTGCCCTCTTCTGGCCTCCAAGGCACGGCATACCAATGGTACAAAACCCAAAACCAAACACACAAACATACCACAGAAGAAAATAAATAGATTGAAAATAATAAATTCTTCAGCTAAAATATTTTGATGATAAAAATTCCTGTTTTAGGAACAAGCGTTACTATAATTTAACCCACTGTGTTCCTATTCTATTCCCTTATTTGCTTTATGTAAAGAAGTGTGTTTTCTCTTTAAAAATTCTGATTATCTGAACAAATACAATTTTTCTCTAAAATTATCTCTTTTTATTACATTTTGTTTTCAGCATTTAGCCACATGGTCTGTTCCAAACTGCCTGTAGTAAGTTGCTATTGAAAGGGCATTATTTAGTTTTCAAAATAGAAACTGAGAACATCAAAAACAGCAGATTCAAAGTCAGAGAGTGAAATCTGAGAAGAATCACTCAGTCCCTTCTGCACAGGGTAACAAAGATTAGAAGAACTCCCTCCTAGACACTGAAAACATTTAGAAAATGATTGCCTAGAACAGTTTGAAGCTGCATGAAAAACAGACTTGTCAAAATGAGATTTTTTACAAAATGTCTTTGCATTATTTATAACATATCACCTATTAACATATTGGTAAAAGAGGAAAGGTAATAAACCAGCAATAAATGTTATAATATTGATATGTAATGTCAAATAAATTTTTTTCTTTCATGTCATTATAGAAACCAAACCAAAATTCTCAACACTTGGAAAATCCAACTTTGAATTCTTCCCATAATGCTCAAATTGCAGATATATGACAGAATACCATAGTATATTCCATATATATATATATATATAATTTGTAGAAATTTTCATTAGTATTTTTCTTTTTTAATATTTTTTATTAGATATATTTCTTTACTTACATTTCAGTTAGTATTCCATTTCCCGGTTTCCTGTGCATAAGCCCGCATCCCCACCAACTCTCCCATACGGGTGTTCGCCATCTACCCCCCTCACCCCCCACCATATTCCCCTGCACTGGGGGTCCAACCTTGTCAGGATCAAGGACTTCCCCTTCCACTGGTGCCCAAACAAAGCTATTCTCTGCTACATATGCAGTTGGAGCCCTGGGTCAATTCATGTATAGTCTTTGGTTAGTGGTTTAATCACTGGACACTCTGGTTGGTTGGCATTGCTGTTGTTATGGGGTTGCAAGTTCCTTCAGCTCTTTCAATCCTTGCTCTAATTCCACCCAAGGGCGTCCTATTCTCAGTTCAGTGATTTGCTGCTAGCATTGACCTCTGTATTGAACATGCTCTGGATGTCTCTCAGGAAAGATCTATATCTGGTCCCTTTCAGCAAGCACTTTTTAGCTTCACCAATCTTATCTAGTTTTGGTGACTGTATATATAAGGGCCACATGTGGGGCAGGCTCTGAATGGCTGTTCCTTCACTCGCTGCTCTAAACTTTGCTTCCACATCCCCTCCTATGGATATTTTTTCCCCTTTCAAGAAGGAGGGGGAGCATCCACATTTTGGTCACCCTTCTTCTTGAACTTCCTGTGGTCTGTGGATTACATCTTGGGTAATTTCAGCTTTTGGAGTAATATCCACTTATCAATGAGTGCATACCAAGTGTATTTTTCTGTGATTGGGTTACCTCACTCAGGATGATATTTTCTTTCTTTTTTTTAAATAATTTTTTAATCTTTATTAACTTGAGTATTTCTTATTTACATTTCCGTTGTTATTCCCCTTCCCGGTTTCCGGGCCAACATCCCACTAACCCCTCCCCCTTCCCTTCTATATGGGCTTCCCCTCCCTGTCCTCCCCCCATTAACACCCTCCCCCCAACAAACACGTTCACTAGGTTTTCAATCTTGGCAGGATCAAGGGCTTCCCCTTCCACTGGTGCTCTTACTAGGATATTCATTGCTACCTATGAGGTTGGAGCCCAGGGTCAGTCCATGTGTAGTCTTTGGGTAGTGGCTTAGTCCCTGGAAGCTCTGGTTGCTTGGCATTGTTGTTCATATGGGGTCTCGAGTCCCTTCAAGCTCTTCCAGTCGTTTCTCTGATTCCTTCAACGGGGGTCCCGTTCTCAGTTCAGTGGTTTGCTGCTGGCATTTGCCTATGTATTTGCTGTATTCTGGGTGTGTCTCTCAGGAGAGATCTACATCCAGTTCCTGTCGTCCTGCACTTCTTTGCTTCATCCATCTTACCTAGTTTGGTGGCTGTATATGTATGGGCCACATGTGGGGCAGGCTCTGAATGGGTGTTCCTTCTGCCTCTGTTCTAAACTTTGCCTCCCTATTCCCTGCCAAGGGTATTCTTGTTCCCCTTTTAAAGAAGGAGTGAAGCATTTGCATTTTGATCATCAGTCTTGAGTTTCATGTGTTCTGTGCATCTAGGGTAATTCAAGCATTTGGGCTAATAGCCACTTATCAAGGAGTGCATACCATGTGTGTTTTTCAGTGATTGGGTTACCTCACTCAGAATGATACTTTCTAGTTCATTCCATTTGCCTATGAATTTCATGAAGTCATTGATTTTATAGCTGAGTAGAACTCCATTGTGTAGATGTCCCACATTTTTTGATTCCATTCCTCTGTTGAAGGGCATCTAGGTTCTTTCCAACTTCTGGCTATTATAAATAAGGCTGCTATGAACATAGTGGAGCATGTGTCTTTGTATATGTTGGAGCATCTTTTGGGTATATGACCAGGAGAGGTATAGCTGGGTCCTCAGGTAGTGGATTTTCTGAGGAACCTCCAGACTGATCTCCAGAGTGTTTATACCAGTTTGCAATCCCACCAACAATGGAGGAGTGTTCCTCTTTTACCACATCCTTGCCAGCATCTGCTGTCACCTGAGGGTTTTTTTTTTTTTTTTATCTTAGGTATTCTGACCTGTGTGAGGTGGATCTCAGTGTTGTTTTGATTTGCATTTCCCTGATGACTAAGGATGTTGAACATTTCTTTAGGAGCTTTTTGGCCATCCAATATTCCTCAGCTGGGAACATTTTGTTTAGCACTGTACCCATTTTTCAATGGGGTTATTTGGTTCTTTGGAGTCTAACTTTTTCATATGAGCTGTTGACTTCACCAGGAGAAAATTATGCTCTGAAAATATTAGACTGGGAAATATTTAGTATTATTGCTAGTACAGTGCTGCTTTTACACATGTAAAGGTAAGGATGTTGACTTTACCTACTATATTATTAAATTCAATATGTCGGTGCTCACGATGACACAATTGTTTTCAGCCATATTTTCCTGAGCCTGGGATCTATCACTGGTTTTTGTGAGGTAGTAAGACCTTCTGTTGGGGTATTTCCATTGTAGTCTGATGATACCAAGGTATTTATAATACTAAATGTATTTATTAGTAAGCAAGTAGCAGTGATGCAAGCATATCATTATTGTGGAAGTGACGATCATCACATCATATAAGCAACAATTTTTCTCCCATATTACAAACAAATCTAAAGTACTTGTTCTTTTGGTTGATTTAATGTCTAATTTGTGATTATGGCAATCTATGATTTTTTCATATATTAGTCACAAATAAAGTTTCTTGCTCTTAAATCTGTACAAATATTCCTTGGAAAATATATTGACTGACCAAGTCACTGTGACATTTTGTATCCTTTCATACATATAGTTTTCTTTGTTTTTTTTTTCAAAATAATTACTTTGAACCACCTGAAATTACTTGTACAAAAATTATATCAACTACAATTTAACATACTACTTTCTTTGAAGCAGCTGAGTGTAGCGTGCAAACAGTCCACACTGATAATTATATATGATAATTTATTTGCATTTATTCAAATGTATTATATATTGTAAAAAATCCTCTAAATTATTTATAAAAAGTCAATATTTGGGATAATTAAAAAAGACATTGCCATTTTTTCAGGCACATCCTAATCATTTAAACACAATTTCTCAATATGTATTTTTAATTTAGTGGATTATGATGTACATGAAGAATCAGTAACAATAGCTTAATTCTAGAACTGTATTCATAATAAACTCATATTTGCTTTAAAACCATTTTAACTGTGTGATAAACATTAAATTTTTAAGTACACAGTAATTGATAAACTTATTTAATATATCTTAACTCTTCTATCTGTCTGTCTGTCTACTTATTAATGCAGAAAAATCTTTCAATAGATGAGTACTAGTTCTACAAAAAACACCTTTATTCTTTAATAATCCATTGAAGATCAACTTATATAAAATGTTGTTAGAAATGTACAAATTGCTTATAACTAAGTTATTTATATTACAGAAAGGACAAGAGGCAGTCTAACCTTTTTTTCTAGAACTAACAGTCTTCTATCAAATAGAAATATATAAGTTCTGAGAAAAGGAGAGGTTTTAAGACTAGGAATCATAGTGCACCGGATCAACACCATCAGTCTGTGTTTACCTTCATGCTACTGTTTCACCTGCATTCTAAATTTATAACTTTTATGATTCCTTGGTCTTTCACTGCCTTTTACAAAGTCATATTTATAAAACATAATTTTCTAAGATGTAGGCTATGTAGACTTTGCCCTGTGAAATAACTTCTGAAAATAATACATTATTGCCAAATGTTAAGACTTGATGCAGCCTCAATTCATGTAGATTCAAAATATTGAATGCCATTTTCATAGCTCTGAGGAAGAGGGGATATTGTGTTTTTTTTCCTTTATTTTCTGAAGCTAAGTTGGCATTTGTTTGGAAGGATAATTTGATATAATTCAAAGACAGGGCAGTGAGAGAGGGAAAAAAGGTGAATTAAGATAATTACACATACTCAAGGGGCAATAAAGTCTTCTCAAGGAAGGGCTGCAGAGGCCGTGTGTAAATAGGAATTTTTCAAAAGTATTTTCATCATAAGATGGGCTCCGTAAAAATTCATAAAATGTTCTCTTAAATTGCTAAAGCTTTAATTAAGCTGAGCTTGGTATTCATATTCACAAGATTGAGGTTAAAATAACCCACACTTCAAATCCTGTTACTGATTAACAGTATTTATTACTTCTACCTTCAATTTCTACATATATAAAATGAAAAGAATAATCCCTGCCAATGGGAATGTGTGTATCCAGTACATTGATAGTGTGTTGAATACACAATATATGTGCATTTAAATCCCTACATTTACTTTGTTGAACACTCACTATCTGGATATTTACCTCGTGTTTTGGGAGGATCTCTTCCTTTTTAACAGCAATAGCAGAATAAAGGCCCAAGGTCAAAGTTTTAGTGAGTAAAATCAATTGCAATGTAAATTGATATATGAATATATAGAAGAGTTTTACATTGCCTATCTTATCCACCTGGGGAGGCCTTCTGTTCAACCAATGTCTGTAGGTGCAGTCCCCAAACCAACATTCAGTCCAAGCACATCTCTTAGTTATTCAATCATTTGCCAAATTTTCAGCAGATAAAAATGACATGATTTCAATGAAACCTCTTTGACTGATAGAATTTTTTTTGTATTAAATTCTAAACAGTAGAAATTGACCTAACAGTAATTATTAGTCTTTTAATAAGTTATCTGGTCTACTGTAAATGCTTTAGGGACCATTTCAAGACTAGATTTTAACATTCTCATCTTATATTTTTTCTAAGACGACTTCATATCATTAATGGCCACCGGTTTCATGTTTACTTTAGTTGTGTGATACTTTGCTGTAGTTGGGCTCTGTTGTCATTGTTCAAGGGTTTGCTTTGACTTTCACATCTTAGGTCCATAAATAATTGGACTAACCTACCCAAAGCATTTCCTTTTGCCAACAACAAATCCACAATTTAAAAAGTAACCAAGAAATTTGAAACACCAATTTATAAAACAAGGAAAGTGAAACTCTTTATTTTAAGCCAGTTTATGGAATAAAGATTCATACAAGGAAGAGATGGAGAAGGAAGATTTTGACTTTGTTAAACTGAGAAGCAATGCATAAGTACTTAAATGCACATCTAATGAAGGACATACAACATTAAATATAAAAGCTCCACACAGCAAAATGACTTTGCAATTGAGTAAACTAAAGCGGTGAGGGATTTGACTACCTGTGGAACATTAAGAGCTTGCTATAGACAGCCTTCATTTGAAGAATCTACTTCACAAGCATATTTTAACACTCAACATTCTTGTTATGTTTGAAATGTCAACTATCCAATTTTCATTGAAGGTAGTAGATAAGATGAACTTCATACTTTAAAGAATTCATTTCCAGTATTCCCATATAGCATGTAATTTCCCCTGCTAGAATTTTATATGAAAGCTCTTTCACAGCTGATCACCCACTCCCTTCGAGCCCAATATTTGTAAATTTCCTGTCTGGATTTGGGCCTAGTCATTACAACAGTGGCTGCTTCAGTGGGGTTTGTAATGGCTTGTTCCTTGTGTTGAGGCTTCTCACTCAGGCATCCTTAACTCTGCCTGATCTATTGGTACATTTTTATTTACAGTTCACTGAGTACATCGAAGCACTAAGATCACAATGTGTAATTTCTGACTTCTAATCTAATACACCTTTTCCCAATAACTTTTCTGGATATAAACAGCAACAGTACATTGGCTTCTTGTACAGATCCAGTGCCAATCCTCATTAGCATAGAAAGAAGTACTTGTCTAAATAAATAAATCTAGAATTCATTGGTTAAGTCTCGCTTCGAGAATTGAACGCCTATATTTTACCTATACTTCCCAAGCCAAATCTGTACATTGCTCATTGTTTGGTTTATAAATAATTTGTAGTTGTTTTTCTGTTTTAACTTAAATCCTAAGGTTGTGTTAGATTACATTTTTATGATGTACTTTAATGCAAAACATCTGCTTCACAATATCTTCTCCATCACCAAAAGTGTAAGGGAAATTGTTAAGTTTCTTTTATTCTGACTCATTACCTTGATGAGAGCAGTTATGTAGTGCTGGGGAAAATGCCTTACAAGAGAAACAGTACTGAAAGCAGCTGAAGTAATGAAACAGCTAGTAAACAAGAGACTTGGTAGCACAATAGTACTTATGAGTATCATTCAGCACCTTCCTTCTTAGTTCAATGTCAAAAGGAGTTCAGGATTGGCTGTTTTTTTCTGTTATCTACTCTTTTTTTGTACCCTGCAGAATAATAAAGCATTTATCACCTGTGGTGTGATTATTCCTTAGGTGGCAGGGACAAGAGTGAAATGCTCCTAGGTAATGATAGTGTTCCTTAGCTCAAAATTTAATGCATCTCTATGGGTAATTGGGATTTTTCCCGAGATACTTTGAAGCGGTAATATTTCTTTGGGATATATTAGCTAACTTTACAAGCATGGCTCAAGGAGCTCCCAATGCCTTAGTAACTGTCACATCTCTATCTCTATCTCCCTTTTTTCTTCTTTAATCTGTACATGTTGTAATAAAAAAAAAAACTAGTGGTTCTAAGACTATAACGTATTATTACCTTCAAGCTGTCTTTAAATTTTGACCTTTAACATATGGGTTCATTCATAACAAGTATATTTCACCATTTCTCTGAAATAGAGAACCCATAAAAGGCAAAACATACAAGTATGCATACTTTTTACCCCTGGTTTTTATATTGGAATTGAGAAACAGATTTCCCCTTTTTAATTATCATCTCAGTTCTAGGAATTAAATCAGCTTTCTATGATGATCCCATTGAACAATATACACAGTTTTCTTCTTTTGTTCTTCTGACACAAGTTTTTCCTTTAGATGTTGTCTTTGAATTTTATTTCTGTGGAAAGACACCATGACCGAGCTAGTCTTATAAAGGCAAACATTTAACTGTGGTTGGCTTACAGTTCCAGATTAGCCCATTACCATCATGACAAAAAGCACTGCAGCTTGCAAGATGACATGGTGCTGGAAAAGGAGATGAGAGTTCTAAAAGTTGATCCAAAGACCGGCAGGAAGACTGTCTTCCACAGCCAGTAAGGAGGAGGTTCTGATTCCACACTGGAGAGAGCTTGAACATAGGATACGTCAAAGCCTGCCCACAGAGTGAGTAACTTTATTCAACTAGGCCATGCCTACTCCATTAAGGCCATTCCATAGAATCAAGCATTCAAATGCATGGATCTATGAGGGTCTGTTCAAACCACGACAGATGTACATTTTAAAGATAACTAAAATGTTTGATGACTAAAACTTGGTTTCAAATAAATTTTATTTAAATATTTTTGAAGATAAAAAAGTATGACTTAGTAATTTTATATATTCATCCGTACACTAATTGAACTTAATAGTATATTAGGTGTGGATTAAAACAGTGAGACAATCCTTAAGGACTAGGAAATATTCATTAACATACAATTCTACTGTGTGGGTTGACTTTTCTGAACTTGAAAAAACCTTGACATATCTAGGACGAGGGGATAATAATGAACGGCCTCTGTAAGGATGGCATGTAAGCATGTTTATGGGACATTTTCTTGATTAATGATTAACGCACGTGGGGCACACCCAGGAGATGAGGTATAACCCCTGGGAAGGTAATTTTGACTCATAAAAGAAAGTAGGCTGAATAAACACCAAGTCGCAATCCAGTACACAGTTTAATTCTATGTCCTCTGCATGACTTATTGCCTTAGTTTTCTTTAAGAATAGACTGTGGTTGGTCCATATGAACCAAATAAACCCTTTTCTCCTTGGGTATCTTTTAGTCACTGTGTTTTATTACAGCAAAAGAAATAAGACACTCACCCACTTAGAACCAACATTTTATGTTCAATATCTCAAGCATACAAGCTAACAAAGATAAGGCCTCTATAGTGGAGCATGTGATCCATCGGAACATCTTTTGGGCATAAGCCCAAGAGCGGTATTACCTGAATCTTCAGGTAGATATAGTTGCAATTTTCTGAGGAAGCTCCATTTTGATTTTCAGAGTGGGGAGAAGCCTTGAGGTCCAGCAGAATGAACTGAAATATGCAACCTCAGGAGGTGAGAGGTGGGTGAGTGGGGGCGGGGATGCCTCTAGAAACTATCAGAGACAGGGAGGTGAGAGACTCTCAGAACTCAAAGGGAGAGATTAGACATGAAATGCCCTACAGTGGGCAGAGGGAAGTCATAGAGTCTGCCACCAGTAGAAATACAGGGCATCAAGTAGATGGATAGGGTTGCCATACCATAGTCAAAAACTCTGGCCCAGAGCTGTTCCTCTCTGAAAGAACCGCAGGGACTAAAATGGAGAAGAGACTGAGGAGAACGAGATCTAGTAACAGGTCCAAATGGGACCCAGCTCAAGGGGAGGCTCCAAGGACTGACACGATTACTGATGGTGTCGTGTCATTACAGACAGGAGCCTAGCATGGCAGTCCTGTGAGAGACCAACCAGCAGCTGACTGAGACAGATGCAAATACTTAAACCCCACAATTGAACTAAAGTCAGGGAACTCTTTGGTTGAATCAGGGAATTGTGGGAAGAAGCTGAAGAGGAGGGCAACCCCATAGAAGACCAGCAGTCTCAACTAATCCAGACCTTTGAGCTCTCTTAGACACTGGGCCACCAACCAGGCAGCATACACTAGCTGGTCTGATGGCCTGACACATATGCATCAGAGGACTGCCTGGTCTGAGCTCAGTGGGAGAAGATGGCTGTTAATCCCTGAGAGAAATGAGGCTCCAGGGAGTGAGGAGACCTTGTGAGGGGGCATCCTCTTGGAGACAAGGGTGGAAAGGAAGATTGAGATGAGCAACTGTGGGAGGGCAGATCTGGAGGGGGATAACAACTAGACTGTATTAAGTAATTTTAAAAAAAAATCTCAAATATAAAACTTGAAATTAGAATTGTTTTACCAATTGTCTTGCAAAGATACATACTCTGAAATGATCTTCTTTCTCTCTTTCTTTAGAAACACAAAAATATTTGTCTCTGTTGGATTTTTAAAAATAAATATGCTTCAGTAATATGTTACTTTGTAAATTACATTTTGAGTTCCTTGATTGATGCAAAGTATTCTGTAAATAAAATAATGTGTTTAGAAATCATTTACGGAGATTTATTTCTTTATTTTTTCACATTTCTGTCAGTATCAACTTAGTCGACAACATCTCTTAGCAGGAAACATTATCTTATGTTTTAAATCAATATGTTTACTCTTAACAATATACTTTATCCCTTTTTAGTATATAGACATAGATATATATTTAGATATGTATAAGTGTATCATACACCCACAAATACAAATTAATTGGTCTAATTTGCTTCTGAGTTTATCCCTCCACAATCAAGAATATGGTACTTCACAGAGATCATCAGTTTCAAACAGGTATATCTGTTTTCAGTGTTCCTTGTAACAGAAACCCAGTCCAAGCAACCTCCATGTGCTTTTCCTCTGTTAAAGGAAATGCTCCTGGCAGAAAAATTGTCTCCTCTTGATTGGTGCTTCCTTCAGCCAATGACCAATTAAGACTGAGCTTACTTGGCCAAACTTCAAACTTCATGCAACTATCAAACCAAACCACTCAGTTCAATCTCCAGAGGCAACGTCAGTCTCAAGTTCCTTCCTGCATCCACTTCCATCTCCTTATTTCAACTTCATTTTATCATCCCTGAGGAACACTTTCTAACTGGAAACCTCATGCAAGAAATTGCTTACAGTCACCCAACCTAAGCTATAAATTCTTATTTTCTTTCATTGTGATTCTCACAGTTGTAGTTTCTGTGTAAACTCTCCTCTAAAAGTTCTTTCCCTTCACTGGTGTCACTGTAAAAGTGGTAATGCTTTAAGAGGTGGGTACTCTGAGGGGAGGAAATGTATCCTTGAGAGGGTAGGCTTTGGCAGTTTGTATCCTGTCCCTATTTCCTACCACTTCTGTTTCCTAACAGTAGAAACAATGTAACTAATAGACTCTTCCTCCTATCATCAAAGCTTTCACAACATGATAGACTGTATAGTTTCTTAAATTGTGAGCCTAGATAATTTCTCCTTAAGTTACACTTCCCCATGTATTTGATAACAGCAATGAGCTTTATAAAAGCAATATATGCTTTCTCCTTCATATGACTCTGAATCTTTCAAATGACCCTTGAATTGGCTTTCTTTGGTCAGCTGAATATGCTACTACCACTTACTTCTGCGCTCATTTTAATAAATTTTGGGTATTATCTGTGTTTGCACGTTCTTGGTAAATATGCATTTCTATTTGTTGACAGATTTCTTTCATGAAAGTCAAGCTGCATAGAAACAGACATTTCATCGCTGACTCTTGTTAGTTTATTTGTAAAACATAGATGTGCCCAACAAAAGATAAATGCTCCAGAAATACATATTTTCACTTTAAAACAAAGGTTGCAGCCACAGAGCGACTTGCTACAGTCATTCCCCTTAATCTTTTTTGGAAGTCTCCTGATATTTTGAAGATATTCTTCCATGTCTCCTGTTGTTTACAAAACAATATAGAAAATCAAAAAAAAAAAAAAACATTTCGTGCTACAGTGAAAACGTTAGGTCTTATACTGACTGTCCTTACTGTTTAACCCATTGAGCACCGTTTAGATTTTTTTATAATATCCTGAGCTCCAACCTCATAGGTAGCAATGAATAGCCTAGTAAGAGCACCAGTGGAAGGGAAGCCCTTGGTCCTGCTAAGACTGAACCCTCAGTGAACGTGATTGTTGGGGGGAGAGTCGTAATGGGGGGGAGGATGGGAAGGGGAACACCCATATAGAAGGGGACGGGGAGGGGTTAGGGGGATGTTGGCCAGGAAACCGGGAAGGGGAATAACAATCAAATGTAAATAAGAAATACTCAAGTTAATAACGATGGAAAAAGGAAAAGAATTATGACATATTGGTCAAAATCCATTCATGAAGTACGTGGTGGTTAAGTTCTGCACATTCCTTTATTCTCTTTAAAACCTGGAGGGAAGGTCAACTTCCTGCAATATTTTATTGTAAAAAAAATGAAATTTATACTGAAAATACTGTCTATAGTTTTGCATGCTGTACTTGTTAGGACTTTTGGATACATATCCTGCTTCACATCTAACTAAATAAAAAGACACTGGCATGTGTATTCAATAATGCAGAGATATTTTAACAAGTTTGGTAGAGTATCAACAGACTCAAAAGCAGCAACGGTGTAAACTCTAGTTCCAAATAAGCAGTGTCAGGACCCAAGAAGAATTGTTGTGTCCACTTCGCACATAGTCAGGAAAAGGCCAGAGTCTCAGCTCAGTCAGGCCAGAGAAACCCACATAATCATTGAAGAATCACCTTCCATTTGGAGCGAGAGGAATCAGCTAAAAGAGAAAGGCAGGCAGATCTTAGGGCTGCTCACTCATAACCAATCTCAGAAGACCTTGAGCTTGTTTCTTGTCACAATTCACAGCCCAATCAAGTCACCAGAAAACCAGATAAAATTTTATTCCCTCCATTTATTTTTTTAAGTTCAGTGCCCTTTTAGACCTAGTTTGAAATATGACTATTGAACAAGGAGATTTTATTTTAGAATGTTAGTTCAATCATAGAAACGCATATATGTGATTTAAAAATATGTGGTCTGGACATTTATTTACATATACATACTTCATTCTCTGTATTCTCTTCCCACATGTTACCTTACAAAGCAAAAATGCAAATATCTAGAAGATATGTAACACCAAGCTGAACAACAAAATCTGATGCTGTTTTACCATATGAAAATGTATATATTTTAAGGTCCAAATATATTTTCCTCTTATTATCATATCTTAATTCATCATACTTGTTTAATTTTCAGTCTTTTGCTTTCTTTCCCCTTTAAAATACATTTTGTGTGCTCTTTGGCTCTCATTTTAACCAATGAGTAAATGGTAACCTAAAATTTTAGGAGAACAAAAGAAATAATACTTTAATTGCTAATTGCATCAACGAAATGAATCTTTTAATTTTCTTTCAAAGACATTGAACAACACATGTTTACAGGACATTGTAAGTTCTTTGACATGTTTTAGACATTCTTCATGTTATTTTACTGTGCTGTCTTCCACAGATATGGCATTCCTATTCCAGCTTATTTCCTATCTGAAGAGTGCTATTTGATTTCAGTGGGGGTGAAACGAACTCAACTCCATCAATACGTACCACACTATACAAAACATGTTTACATTCGAATACAATTTCAAATGAGAAAGATGGTATTAATCTGCCCACAGATCAAAAATGTTTTACTACAACAAACTAATTTTATATGTCTAAAATTAGGTGTGCCATGAAGATATATATATATATATATATATATATATATATATGAAAAAAACATGTTTGATCACCTCATAATTATTCTACCTCTTTTTGCTCTCTGATCGAGAGTCTGAGGTAGCATTCCTTCAAGCAGCTAATTTGCTGTCAAACTCCTACCTTACATAAGTTAATACACTTCCCTGCATTTTCTGTGGAAATATTACTATTTCTACCTAATCATCACTGAAACAATAAATCTTCCAAAGTTACAAAGCTGAGAACAGGCTGGAAATAGGCTTGCTGAAATAACGCCACACTCTAATTTGACAAATTCTACTTTCCGTGAAATATGACATTTTTTTAACTCCTCAAAAGCAGACGTATTTTTAAACTACAACTACCTACACTGATGAATGCATTGAGAAATGTGGATGATGATATCAATTTTGTGTTCTATATATTAATGAATTATAATACCAGTATGTTAAGCAGTATGGTGGAGCTGTAATGAATTTTTAGCATTGCTCTGCATAAAGCACGTCTTGATGGTAGATCATCAGTTTTACACCAATTGTCTGACATCTATGAATTATTTCCAGGCCACAGTAACTAAAATGACTCTAATCCACTTTAAAATTAATGAATTCTATTCTATTGAGTAGATTTATGCTCATGCAGAACTAATATGGATGAAAAGATTTTATTAATGCAAACCAAAGTAATAGCAAAATCAAAAGAAAGACAGATAAAGTTATAGAATATTTGGAATGTCTTAATAAATTCTACCATTCTGTAACAAATTGTTTAAACAAAAAGCCCAGAGAGTTATACTCTTGGTTGCCCAGTCAAGCCAACTATTGGCTCATATCTATCTCCATGTTCACATTACACTTTTGTCATAGAAATGAATCATTCCAAAAGTCTGAACAACCATTGTCTGTGAACAAAGGAATGTATATGTGATCACTGAATAACTACAGACTTGTGGACCAGTTGCAAAACTTCTCTGGATTGTATCAGTTAAAGTCACACTTTATTTCTAAATTAATCTAAAAAGAATAATCTAACAAATTAGACTTACGTTTCTGAAGATTCTAAAAATTCGGCTAGAAGTGCAGCATATTCCAAAATTTTTTAAAATATAGTGAGTTTTCACCATTTACACTCTCTCCTTTAGTTAGTTTATTAGTAGCATTTATCCAGCCTTCCTATGAAGGATTTCTTATCCTGAACCATAGTTGCAGATTATATCAAACGCATAAAGTAGAAAGCATTTAGAACATATCCATGTGATTACACCCTAGATTCATAAAAACATTCATTCAGTTCTAAGTCAAAGTGACTTCATTGCTGAATAAACCATGCTTAAGTATTATTCAAGATGCTTTTGTTGTAAACATTATATCAATATTGCCCCATGCAGTCACTATCAAAAGAGAATAGGCGAAAATGAATGACTAATAATGTTTGGATCTTGGGTTATCTATTAACAACACCAATTATGATAAGTTAATTGTCTTAGTTACTATTCTATTACTGTGAAGACACACCATGACTTAACCCTTATAAGAAGAGAAAGGTCAATTGAAACTTACAGTTTCAGATTGGTCCATTGTTATCATGCCAGGGAGCATGGCAGCAGGTGTCCTGCTGTTGGAGCAATAGTGACTGAGAGGTACATTAGTATCTACAAGCGAAAGTAGGGAGTGGCCTTGGCCAAAGCCCACCCCCAATAGCATTCTTCCTCCAACAGGGAAACGCCCACTTCAACAAAAAACCACATCTCCCAAACCTCAAAAATATAACTCTGTAAGCATTCAAATATAAGAAAGCCATCTTATTCAAACCACCATACTAATAAACAGGAATTTTTAAGAATGTCTATGAAGAAATAAACCTGTCAGTAACAGAGAGAGAGAGAGAGAGAGAGAGAGAGAGAGAGAAGAGAGAGAGAGAGAGAGAGAGAGAGAGAGAGAGAGTTTGGTCTGCTTAAACAAAGATCAACTCCATTCTAGATAAACTATGAGATCCAATGTGAACACAGATTAGCTGATTCGTAGATTGCCTCCTAGATCACCACATCACTAACCTCGGCCTGTTATCCGATGCTTGAAACGCCCCCACACAGTGAGAGCCAAACAAAACAAGCTGACTTCCTGTGTAAAAAGAAAAGAAAGTAAGAAAAACACCTGCACTAAAATTCCAGAGCAGGGGTTCTCCACCCGTGGGTTGCAACACCTTTTGGGGGCGGTGGTCAAAGAACCCTTTCACAGGGTCACCTTAGCCCGGAAAGTTAAATTATAATTCATAACAGTAGCAAAATTACAAGAAAAGGCAAGAAAAAAGAATTTGATGGTTGGGGTCACCACAGCATGAGACACTGTACTAAAGGATCAAAGCATTAGGGAGGCTGAGAACCACTGTTCCAGAGGAACTGAGTCAAATAAAAATATACAACCCTTATCCTAATTTCTTTGCAGATCATGCACACATTTTCTCATTAGATATAAGCAATACAAATGAACCACATACTAAGTGTATCAGTGCTTTCTGAATATTGGGTATTTGCA
Source organism: Rattus rattus (assembly GCF_011064425.1). Taxonomy (NCBI): domain Eukaryota; kingdom Metazoa; phylum Chordata; class Mammalia; order Rodentia; family Muridae; genus Rattus; species Rattus rattus. Next base: position 103,987,412 of record NC_046157.1, on the reverse strand, counting down.
AATATATAAACTGCAACATTATTAAGAGGAGAAAAAAGGAAGAACAAGTCTATTGCTTTTGGAAACTGTTAATTATGCTGTTTTTCATTTGCAGCTGGAACAGTTATGAAGTTTGTGTTGTAATTGTATATGTATGGAGTTTTTAGCTGCACATATATTTCTGAAAAGCTAGTGCTCATGGAGGCACAGTGAGGTAACTAGATTCTCAGGAAAGGAAGATACAGATAGCTGTAAGCCACTTATACATGCTCGTAATTGAATGCAAGCCCCCAGAAAGAACAGCAAGGAACCTTAACCTCTTACTTCTGATCCCACAAAAATTATATATTTTTGAAATAGTAAATGACACCACAACACTCAGCTAGAGTGAGATCTCTAATAACATTTGTGTTACCCTAGTAAATCAAGACATCTAAGATTTTTTTAATTCTAGCTATGCTTTAATTATGTTTTTATAATTTTAAAATGACTTTATTGAATTTGTCCTTTGATGATTTCATACATTTGAAGAGCATTCTGATTACTGTACCCTACCTTCATATTCTCCCTCCCAGTTTTATTAAGCTGCTCTCCTTCCTTCAATTTCCTTTCAAAATCCCTCTCTGGCTACTGATGGATTTTGAAGGAGATGCAGCCATTGTCTGAAGTTTTATACTCACGAGATGGCTTAAAGACTTCAATGGTATTTCCAAACCCACAGTCACACAACCCAACCTAACTTTTTATTTTAGCCTGAGACCATTGCTATATCTTGACTTGCTAATAGCACAATACTCAAATGTCTGTTAGAAGAAAAACCAACCCAGGGACATTAGCAATAGATTTCTTTCTTGCGTATCCAAAAGAGATACAGTACAGCATAGAATACTGATGAGCAAACAATAAGTCTAAAATAAACCAGTATCTGTCTTGCTCAAGCAACAAACACTTCTGATTTTTATCCCAGGAACTGTTCTAATCCATTGCAGAAAACGACAGGGTAAATTCCAATCAACCTGAGCCCCAAAGAGGAAACTGAGGAAAGTTATACAGCTGAGAAGAGACAAATCAGGGCTCAACTCCATCACTCTCTTCTGCTGCCTGATCTTGGCATCACGAAATCTCCAATATCAGACCAAAGACCATCCTTGCTAATACAATAGACAGCCTCTTGAGAGCACAGGCTGGGAGGATGTCAACATGCCATCTAGCACCCGCTTTAATTCTTTTGTATGATAACATTCCTATAAATCCATTGAGAATGTCATATAATATATTTTGATATCCTCTCCTCCTGCTCATCACTGAAGCCACTCTCTCAACCACCTTTACCTCACTATTTTCTTCCAACTTTGTGACCTCCATTTTTCTTCATCTCTTAATAAACTGCTGGGTTCAATTCCCATTTGTGCTGCCTATTAATTCATAGGTTTAGGAGGAGTCACTGGATCAGAATTGAATTACAAGGGACCATGGATATAAAGAAAGCTGACTCTTCCTCCCTGAATAGCCACCAGCTATCCACCTTCCCAGTTATGACAAGAGCTCATGAGATTTTTACCCCTTCTATGCTAGAATGTTGACTGGCTGGATCTTGTGTAGGTCTTGTGCAGATAATTACAGCTGTTGTGAGCTCTTGGTTGCAGTGGTCCTCTCATGTTCAGAGGGCATTTTCAATGTGGTCCTTCCAGATTGCTGACTATTGTTGACTTCCCACCTTTTCTTCTCTGATGGTGCTTGAACAGGTTGAGTACTCCAATTTCTTTGTAAATAGAAATGTATGTAAATGTAACTTTATCTTTTATATTCTTGAGTTAGTTGTATGAACATATTTAAATGCAAATATGTATGTGTATCAATTTAAATTAAAGGTACACATATATACTAAAAGCAATGTACTTATATTTTTTTCATATCAATACATACATACACAATCACATTTCTTTCTTTCAGATCTTGATCCCAAAGTGAATACAGAAAACCAGTGTGATTCTTAGGCCTTGACAAATTCTATTAAAAGTAAGAGTGGAAGTGAAAATCTTTATAGAATTTCATGCTTAATTTGAAGTAGTAGGATAATGCTATTTTAATTAGAAACCACTGAATAAACTCCATACATATTTGTTTTGATGATTTGATATGAAATAAAGGGGTCTGATGGCCTCCTATTTTCAACAAAAAATGTAATCTGTGCAGTTCATTCTGAATGCTCTCCCTCTAAGCATCATGTCATGTTTACATTGGACGTTTATACCGGAAAGTCAGCAACCACCAACCTAAGATATCAAAATGATCCAGTAACTTGAATTGGTACATCCTACAGATAACAAAGCAATTTAATTTCTGTATTTCACTTCTGCAGTATCTGTCATAACATAGAATGACTTAAAATGTTTACATATCTCTAAAAGTACCTATCCTCAGTGAAAATGTGGGTTTGATTAAAATTTCCCCATAAGAGCCATGGAAGAGCAGCCATAGCCCCAACGCCCCACTGGGTCCACGGTAGCAAGGATGGAATATAGATTTTAGTAAGTAAAAATTCAGGAGTATCGGGGGGCAGGGGACTTTAGTAATGTGGATGTTTGGGAGTGTCCCAGTCACTGAGCTGATTAAAGAATATTAAATATAAAGCATGTTATTGTCTCTCATTCAGGAATTCATAACGTTGGGATGGGTAGTGAGGAATCATTAATTACCTACAGCAAAAATAATATACTTGTTGATATTGTCTTACAAATACCTATGACTCTAGCCTCCATTTGCCTTTAGCTCATTTAGCTCCAACCAGTTTGATGTCATTCCTTTCTATGTGCCGTGATATCTCCCATTTAATAATAATATGCTTGGTATACAGTATTTCACAGTATGTTATTCACTAGCTAATTGTAAATGTTTGAATATTCAAGTATGTGTAACTAGTATTTAATACACTATTGTTTACACTATCCTAAAAATAGCAAACCAATTCTCTTACATGAATGAATCTTAGAAATGTATACATTCATTAGAATGATGATGCAGATAACCTGGAAATATGTTTATGTGTATAGAAGAGTATATAATATGAATGCATTTATAGATAATCATATAATGTTTCTGTGTATTATATTTTTTGACCTAAACTTATTATTCATGTACATTATTTTCCTTGAAATAATACCTAATTCACAACTGCTACTCTGTTTCCAGATGGCACTGCTCTTGGCAGATTTGATGTGCCATATCACATAGAAAGCTCATGAAACTGAAGTGGCACCAGCCCTGTTTAAAACCTTTATAATCAGTATTATACACAGCACATGACACAGAGTATCTCTCTCAACAAATTCCCACCTAACATTCCTAACATTCCCACTGGCAAATTACACTTCAACAATTTGCCTCTGAAATCCATAATGTTTAGCTTTGACTGACTTCATGAAGTTCACACGAGACAGTTTTTCCAACTATGAAAGGGGATCCTAATTCTATATGCAAAACAAAAGCAAAACTCAACAAAGAAAAAGCAAGCTAGCTAGCAAATAAACAAGGAGACAGTATCAATGTAAAAAATATACGTTTTATATAGATGTGAAACAACATTGTAGGTCAAGTGAATGTGTGCCCTGAAAGAAACTAATTAGGAAAAGATAAGTGTGGGTTTCCAGGCTATGAAATGTAGCTAACTTACTTTGGCTGCTTATTTTAAAAGCTTTAGTTCTGTTTGTAAGATAGCCACATTTTAGTAACCCATATCTTTTGTGAGATTAAATCTGTCTGATGGGAATATTCTTGCACCGATAGAATAAAGAGCGTGGCAAACTTCTGTGAGGAACAGGTTATCTTTATTAAAGTATTTATCATTTTTACAGCTGGAATTGGTATTAATATTTCAACAAACAATCTCAGTAAGCCTTATCTTCTCTTTGTTGACTTTAGTTAAGCACTGTCAGCAGTAGGCTATTTAGAACAGCTTGGCCTGCTCAAGCAGAATAATTCATCTTAGAACTTAAAAAAAAATAAGCTCGCTTTTAATATTCATCAGGGGCATGCCAAAGTAGAAAGACAAACTTGGTCCAGAGGATGTACAACTTCAGAACTATTATTGATGGCCTTCTTTTCCTGTTTTGAAGAGACATTCAACAATGAAGACTGGGTAAAAATTCTTTTCAATGGTTTCACAACACACAGAGACTCTGAGCTCATAGACATTTTTTCTTGGTAATTATAGGTTATTAAACACAAGTATCTCTCAGCGTTGATCTGATAAAATCTTTCTGAAGATTTCAAATAAAAAGCACTAGGAAAAAGAAATAGAAAAACCTATGTTTTGAATTTAGTATGTTATTTTGATTTCGTGATCTTATTTTAAAAAACTCTAACCATCATTTGAAGCTCAGAAGAAATTCAGAGTCCAAATGCCCTTGTTCACAATTGTCCTAGTTCACCAATGGCCTACTTAAGAAATCAGTATGATTATGAGATAAAATTGGTTAAAATGAACCACTTTCTTGAATATAATTGATTCTATATCTGAACCTACAATTATTGGAATGCACTTACGTGACTGATTGAGGTCATAAATCAATCATTTTGCTCAAAATCATACTAAATTAATGATATATTAAAAAAGAATGACTACAAATAACTTTATGGGTCACTTGTTTTATGAAGCTGCATTAGGATGTGTGGTTATTCTTTGGTAGTTAACTTCTTTTTACTGCAAACAGGGTGATTTGAGGCTATCTCTTGAGCATCCTGTGTAACACTAATCCTTGTGATTTCATATGGACAGCCCTAGGAGAGCATCTGTGACAGCAGATTGCACTTCTCCCATATACTGACTTTATGAAGTTAAAGTTACCAGTTACTGAGGGGCATGAAAGTGTTTCATAAGCTATTTAGCTGATGGTTATTATACTAAGTACTTGACAATACAATGTGAGCTTAAATATTACTGTAACAATATCTCTTAAAAACCTAATAAGAATGTATCATTCCATATTATTCACAGTACAATGGAGGTTGAATTACTCTTTTATGAAATGAGTTCCCTTGTAGGAGGACCAGCAGTCTCAACTAAGCTAGATCCCTGAGATCTCTCAGACACTGGACCACCAACCAGGCAGCATGCACCAGTTGATATGAGGCCCCAACACATATAGAGCAAAGGACTCCCAGGTCTAGGTTCACGAAGAAAAACTTCACTTAACTCTCAAGAGACTGAAGGCCCCAGGGAGTGGGAAGGTCTGTTGGGGTGAGGATTTGGGGGGTGGGAGCTTGGGGTTGATGGGTGGGGACATCCTGAGGAGGTATGAGAGGAGGAACGGTCAGAGGGTGGACCTTGAAAGGGGTAAAATTTGGAAAGGCAAATGGATGGAACTGGAAAATATCATCTTGAGTGAGGTAACCCAATCACAGAAAAACACACATGGTATGCACTCACTGATACGTGGATATTAGCCCAAATGCTCGAATTACCCTAAATGCACAGAACACATGAAACTCAAGAAGGATGACCAAAATGCAGATGCTTCACTCCTTCTTTAAAAGGGGAACAAGAATACCCTTGGGAGGGGATAGGGAGGCCAAGTTTAGAACAGAGACTGAAGGAACACCCATTCAAAGCATGCCCCACATGTGGCCCATACATATACAGCCACCAATCTAGCTAAGATGGATGAAGCAAAGAAGCGCAAGCTGACAGGAACCGGATGTAGATCTCTCCTGAGAGACACAACCAGAATATGGCAAATACATTGATGAATGCCAGCAGCAAACCACTGAACTGAGAATAGGACCCCCGTTGAAGGATTCAGAGAACTGACTGAAAGATCTTGAAGGGGCTTGAGACTCCATATGAATAACAATGCCAACCAACCAGAGCTTCCAACCCTGGGCTCCAACTTCATAGATAGCAATAAATAGAGTAGTAAGGGCACCAGTGGAAGGGGAAGCCATTGGTCCTGCCAAGATTGAACCCCCAGTGAACAGGATTGTTGGGGGGAGGGTGGTAATGCGGGGAGGATGGGGATGGGAACACCTATATAGAAGAGGAGTGGGATGGGTTAGAAGGATACTGGCCTGGAAACCGGGAAAGGGAATAACAATTGAAATGTAAATAAGAAATACCCAATTTAATAAAGATGGAGGAAAAAAAAACAAAAATGAAGATTTTAAAAAAAAAGACTAAAAAATTATTTTTAAAAAAAGGAAAAAATGAAATGTGTTCCCCTAATATCTACACCTTTGTATGTTGAATCAATCCTAAGCCATGATACCCTGAAATTAGGGAATTATTATTATCTAACTAAGATTGTGACAAGATCATGAATATTGGCCTACTGGTATCATATCATTGAAATTAGATTCTCATAAAATATCTTGGTGTGACTTTAATCAAGCAAGTGAAAGATCTATATGGCAATAACTTCAAGTCCCTGAGGAAAGAAATTGTAGAAGATCTCAGAAGATGGAAAGACCTCCCATGCTCATGGATTGATAGGATTAATATAGTAAAAATGACCATCTTGCCAAAAGCAATCTACATATTCACTGCAATCCCCATCCAAATTCCAACAGAATTTGGGAAAAGTTCCTTATCAGTCCTACATCCAATAGAGTGCTAATATAAAAAATATACCAAGAACTCGGAAGTTAGACACCAGAGAGTCATATAACCCTATTAAAAATGGGGTACAGAGCTAAACGAAGAATTCACAACTGAGGAATATTGAATCGCCAAGAAGAACCAAAAGAAATGTCAACATCCTTAGTCATCAAAAACTCATGTGACAGCAGAAGCTGGCAAAGATGTGGAGAAAGAGAAACCCTCCTTCATTGGGGACGATATACAGAGGGTCGGGAATTTGAACAGAGGTGTGCAGCAATGGAGGATGGGTAACTAGAGATAGCCATCAGCAAGTTCCAGATGCCAAGAAAGAAAGAGGCTCCCAGGACCCAATGGGAGATGAGATTAGCTGAAATGCCCAACAAAGGAGAAGGAGAACCTACAGAGATCATATCTTGAAGTTAAGCAAGGCCCCAGGTTGGGGAATGGGAACTTTTCTTCAAACTTTTAACTCAGAATTATTCCTGTCTAAAGGAAATATGAAGACAAAGTGTGGAGCAGAGATTGAAGGAAAGACCATCCAGAGCCTGTCCCACCTGAAGATTCATCCCATATACAGACACCAAACCCAGACACTACTGTGGATGCCAAGAAGTGCTTTCTGACAGGAGCCTGATATAGGCATCACCTGAGAGGCCTTGAAAGAGCCTGACAAACACAGAGGCAGATGCTAGCAGCCAAGCATTGGACTGAGCATGGGTTCCCCAATGGAGGAGTTAGAGAAAGGACTGAAGGAGTTGAAGGGGTTTGCAGTCCAATAGGAAGACGAACAATATCAACCAACCAGACCTCCAAGAGCTCCCAGGGACTAAACCAAAAAAAGAAAAGAAAAGAAAACAAAAGAAAAAAGAAAAGAAAATTAGAATCTCTCTCTTTCTCTCCCTGCCTCATTTCCTCTCTCCCTTTTGTCTCTCCTCTATCATTTAGCAAATGGGGAATGTTTACAAAACAAACCTGATAAACTCATCACTTCACAAGACTCTGTATTTGAATCTTCCATCTTTAAAACCTGAGATATAGTTATAGTTTCAGTCACCAGTTGGTGGAATTCTGTCTCAACTCCCCTTACTAATTAACAGTGTCTTCAAACCTAAAAGACACGGTAACCTCATAGTGTATGCATGAGTTATCTTCACAGCTATAATATTTCTCTGCAATATTTGGCTGTCCTCAGTGATGAGATGTGACACATATTATACTTGTTATATGACATTGTAAAAATGTTGATGTTTTCATTTCATTTTCCAATATGTGGTTAATGTGGAAATAAAATAGCTGTGTGTACATTGATCTCCTTTCCAGAATAGTCACTGATTTATCTGATTGCTAAAGAGCTGTGTTAGAAATGATTTAAAAATCGTAACGTAGACAATTGTTTTATCTGGCTCCAATGGTACTTTCTTCTACACCATGCTCTTCTTTCTTTATTTGCATATCATACTTTTAGAAACTCAAAAATCAGGAAAATAACTCTCCTCCCTTTGATATTGCCAGTAGTGCCTTGTATTTTGCACGATTGAGTGTTTAATGGCAGCTGATTGCTTCAAAGTCTATTTCAATGACTTGTCTTCTTTTCCAACTCACTCATTAACTGAGGCTTTTTGTTCTTGTTGATTTATTTGGTTTTCTAGTATAATGTTGGTTTTTCTTATTTGTTAATTTTTTCCATGAACAGGTGTTTCAAGCATAACAAATTAAAAAAAACACTAAAAAAATAAATAAAATTGAGTTTTGTTCTTTTCTGCTTTTTAAAAAAGATTTATTAATTTATCAAATATTTTTTGTAAATATAACTCATTGACCTCAATCATTCACTATTAATTCATTATCATTGTATGAGGTCACACTTGGCTGAAAATGTTAACATTTTTTCCTGTGTTTCTTAATTGGAAAATTTGGTTTGCCCTCACATCATATAAATTCCTTAGCTTTTAATAATATTTTGTATGTACTTTTCCTGATATGCCCTTGTCCTGTTAATATAAGTGATCCCATGATGGTAGCAATTCCAGGTAAAGCATTCCTGAATGGAGCAAAGGCAGAGTAACTAAAGTGTTTTTTTTTTTTTTTTTTTTTTTTTTTTATTTTTTTTTTTTTTTTTTTTTTGTCATTTAGACTTTATGTCCTGGGCTGGAAGTTTAAGAACACATGTAAAAGTAGGCTGGTAGCCTATAATACTATAATACTTAATGACGAGTTCTTCACCAGCAAAATGATGCACACTCAACCAAATCATATCCACACATCCTGACCCTGTACAAGACACACACACACATTTTCTCCTTTTCCCCACAGACATACACATTTTCTACACACACACAGACACACAGACACACACACACACACACATCTTTTCTCTCCCTTTTTCTCCTCCACCTACCCCACTTCCCCCTCCTCCTCTTCTTTGAATAGTCCTTTGTAATGCGTTAGCATTTTCTTTATTATCTGGAAAATTTGTTATTAAATACAGTCCATTTATGTGCTGTCCTCTTGATATTTAGACTTAATTATAGGTGCTGTTCCCTAAACAGACAGCTCTAGAGTCTTCACATTTCTTGCTAAGTAAATAATGAGATCTGTCAATTATTATTACTAATATTATGCATTACAAAGATAATTCAGCATTCTAATCAATTTATTTGTTAAGTTTTTGATCAAATATCTGAGACTACTAATATTGAGTATTATTAGTGAGCAATGTTTGTTCATTCCTAGTATTTTCTATTTATAGTGTGGATTTCCACCCCTTCTGATTTGATGATCTGAGATTATTTATTCCTTGTGTCTTCTTGGGTATGGATAACATCTTCAGTTGGAAGTTTTCCTTTTAGTGCTTTCTATACAGCTGGAAGAGTAGACATAAATTGCTTAAATTTTGTTTTATTGTATATTTTTACTTGTTATGATTGTTATGTTTTGTGGGATAGTAGCCTCAGCTGGCATCTTTGGTACCTCAAAGTGGGGAGGACATCTTCCAGAGGTTTTTGTATTTAAAAATCTCCAATGAGAAGTCATCTAATTGGCCTGCCTTTACATTTCACTAGGAGGTTTGAGTGTTCTTTATAACTTTCATATATTTTAGTGTTTTGATCACTATGTACTATGAAAATTTCCTCTTCTGTGCATGTTTATATCATGTTATGTATAAATTCATAGCCCTGTCTTTCTTAATATTGGCAGGCTAAATATAGTAAAATGACCATCTTAGCAAAAGATACCTATAGATTCAATGTGATCCCCATCAAATTCTAATTCAATTCTTCAAAGAGATAGAAAGAACAATTTGCAAATTCATTTGAAATTACCAAAAACCCAGAATAGTGAAAAATATTCTCAACAATAAAAGAACTTTTAGGGGAATCACCATCCTTAGCCTCAAGCCGTATTACAGAGCAATAGTGATAAAAATTGTATGGCATTAGTACAGAAACAGGCAAGTAGATGAATGGAATAGAATTGAGGACCCAGAAATGAACCAACACAACTGTGGTCACTTAATATTTGACAAAGAGCTAAAACCATCCAGTGGGAAAAAAAGACATCATTTTCAACAAATGATGATGGATCAACTGGAGGTTAGCATGTAGAAGAGTGCAAATTGATCCATTCTTTTTTCCCTGTACAAAGCTCAAGTCCAAGTGGATCAAGGACTTCCACATAAAACCCAATAAACAGAAACTAATAGATGAAAAAGTGGGGAAGAGCCTCGAACACATGGGCACTTGGGAAAATTTCCAGAATAGAACACTAATGGCTTCTGTTCTAAGATCAAGAATTGACAAATGGGAGCTTATAAGGTTTCAAAGCTTCTTCTGTAAGGCAAGGGATATTGTCAATAGGAAAAATTGTAACCGATAGATTGGGAAAAGGTCTTTACTAATCCTACATCCAATAACAGACTAATATACAATATATACAAAGAACTCAAGAAGTTAGACTCCAGAGAATCAAATATCCCTATTAAAAAATAGGGTACAGAGCTAAACAAAGAATTCTCAGATGCTCTTCAACAGAGGAATGGATACAGAAAATGTGGTACATCTGCACAATGGAATATTACTCAGCTATCAAAAACAATGACTTCATGAAATTCATAGGCAAATGGTTGGAACTGGAAAATATCATCCTGAGTGAGGTAACCCAATCACAGAAAAACACACATGGTATGCACTCATTGATAAGTGGCTATTAGCCCAAATGCTTGAATTACCCTAGATGCACAGAACACATGAAACTCAAGACGGATGATCAAAATGTGAATGCTTCACTCCTTTAAAAGGGGAACAAGAATACCCTTGGCAGGGAATAGAGAGGCAAAGATTAAAACAGAGACTGAAGGAACACCCATTCAGAGCATGCCCCACATGTGGCCTATACATATACAGCCACCCAATTAGACAAGATGGATGAAGCAAAGAAGTGCAGGCCGACAGGAGCCGGACATACATCTCTCCTGAGAGACACAGCCAGAATACTGCAAATACAGAGGCGAATGGCAGTAGCAAAGCACTGAACTGAGAATAGGACACCCGTTGAAGGAATTAGAGAAAGAACTGGAAGAGCTTGACGGGGCTTGCGACCCCATATGTACAACAATGCCAAGCAACCAGAGCTTCCAGGGACTAAGCCACTACCTAAAGACTATGCATGGACTGACCCTGGACTCTGACCTCATAGGTAGCAATGAATATCCTAGTAAGAGCACCAGTGGAAGGGGAAGCCCTGGGTCCTGCTAAGACTGAACCCCCAGTGAACATGATTGTTGGGGGGAGGGCGGCAATGGGGGGAGGATGGGGAGGGGAACACCCATAAAGAAGGGGAGGGGGAGGGGTTGGGGGATGTTGGCAAGGAACAACACTCGAAACGTAAATAAGAAATACTCAAGTTAATAAAAAAATAAATAAAAAATCTCACAACAACAACAACAAAATAATTCTCAACTGAGGAATAGAGAATACCTGAGAAGCACCTAAAGAAATGTTCACAAATGCCAGTCCTGGGCATATACCCAAGAGATGCTACAACATTTAACAAGGACATATACTCCAATAGGTTCATAGCAGCCTTATTTATAATAGCCAGAAGCTGGAAATAACCCAGATGTCGTTCAACAGGGGAATGGAGAATGTTGTATATCTATAAAATTAAATACTATTAAATACCAGCTATTAAAAACAATGACTACATAGGCAAATGGATGGAACTAGGAAATATCATCCTGTGTGATGTAACCCAGTCACAAAAGAACACACATGGTATGCACTCACTGTTAAGTGGATTATAGTCCACAAGCTTGGAATACCCAAGATATAATTCATAGACCACATGAAGCTCAAGAAGATGAAAAACGAAAATGTGAATGCTTCAGTACTTCTTAGAAGGGGGAACAAAACATTCACAGGAGGAAATATGGAGACAAAATGTGGAACAGAGACTGAAAGAAAGGCCATCCAGAGACTGTGACACATGAGGATCCATCCCTCATGCAGTCACCAAATTCAGTCACTATTCGGGATGCCAAGAGGTTCTTGCTGACAGGAGACTGATATAGCTGTCTCCTTAGAGGCTGTGCCAGAGCCTAACAAATACAGATGTGGATGCTCACAGCCAACCATTAAACTGAGAAAAGGGCCCCCAGTGGAGGAGTGAGAGGAAGGACTAAGGTAACTGAGGGGGTTTTCAACCCCATAGGAAGAACAACAATATCAACCAACCAGACACCCCAGAGCTCACAGAGACTAAACCACCAACTAAAGAGTACACATGAAATTACTCATGGCTCCAGCTGCATACATAGCACAGGGTGGCCTTGTTGGACATCAATGGGTGAAGAAACGATTGATTCTGTGAAGGCTTGATCCCCTAGTGTAGGGAATTGCTAGGCTAGGGAGGCAGGAGGGAATGGGTAGGTGGTTTTGGGAGCATCCTAATAGAGACACGGGGGGTGGGATAGGGTATTTCTGGAGGAGAAACCAGGAAGGGGAATAATATTTGAAATGTCCATAAAGAAATATCCAATCACAAAATGACAAAAGAAAGATTTTATTTTATTAATTTGTTAAAAATATTTTCTGTATCTTTGATCTGGCTTTCCTTTCTGTTTTCTCTCCCTATAATTTGTAGGTTGCATTGTTTCCTAGTGCCATTTTAGCTGGATTTTTATACCTAGATTTTCTTTCTGGATTTCACAATGTTTTTGATTGACTTATTAATTTCTAACTTCTAACTTTTCACCAAAGTTGGAAATCCTTGCTTCTGTTCTTACAATCAGTTAATGTGACTTATCTCTGAAGATTTTGTTTGACCTTCTAATATTGTAATCTCCAGCTTTGTTTTAATTTGTATTTTCTTTGGTGGTTCTATGTCTATATTTATGTTTTGAATTGTTTTTGCTATTCCATTCAGCTGGATATGTTTTTGTTTTTAATGGTCTTCATATATGCATTTATTAATATCCTCATAATTGCTAATTTGGCATCTTTGTCTTGTGCTTAAGATAAGATGTATTTCTCAGGGATAACTACAGTTTACAGGCTTATTGAAGAAGCATATTTTCTTGGCTATCTTTTATTGAGTTTTTATACTGGGATTCAGGAACATCATATTATGCTATATGAGACAATTCTTGGTTTATATATATTCTCTTGCCTTTGTCGAGGGGGTAGTTTTTGTTTCATTAGTTGCTGGAGCATACATAGATTCTAGACATGTTTGGTGGCTACAAGGTCTCTGATAGAGTTAGTAGATGATACAAAGGAACTGGAAACATGAAGAAGTAAAGATTATTTGTTCCTATATCATCTGCCTATTTGCATGTAGTAACATCCTCCAGACTCTGAAGCAGATAAATACTAAATTCAAGTTCAGACTCAGTAATAGATTCCTGTCTCAAAAAGGGGGCAGGGGACAGGGCACAATAGAAATTTACCAGGCTATAGCCCTCCACAAATTGATAGTAAGGCCTTATTGCTGAAGACAATGTCTATACAACTCACTGGACATGGAGAACTTAAGCTGGTTATTGTCTAAGTCCTCAATCTTATGTAATAGTGTTAATGCTACTGGAAGGTATTTTACATGATACCACAGGAGAAATGTAGCAACGAACCCAACTGCAAACTCATCCATTTACAAGGGTGACTTGTCTGCAAGATGCACTAAGTACAATAGTATCACTAAGCTTGTGGGACTAACCAATTAATATCTGATCATATTTCAAACCCAATCCGGATGGAACTTGTACCATATATTGTTCAGTTGGCTAAAGTGAACATGGATAAACAGAAGATCTATGACAAAGCCAAATAGTTTGATTCTGTTTCGCTCCCCTCTGCTGTTTTTCTGATTTGATACTCTAAAGGAACATAGCAATGAGTGACTCGCAATGACATTCTGCTACACTCATACATCAGTGTTTTATTCTACCATCATCACACAATCTTCTTCCTGGAGCTGTTTTGAATGAATGCAGAGACCCAAGTTGGACAATGTACAGAGAAGGAAAGCTGGAAGACCTGCCAAACCAGGGGTAGGGGGAGCCAGAAATTCTATAAGACATAAAGGGGATAGAGGATATCAAGGAAACAAGGCTCTCTCATCGCAACAGTACCAATATACACATAACTCACAGAGACTGTGGTAGCATACATGGAACGGGTCTGTGTCAAATGGTGCCCTAGAGCTAAAGGGAAAGTATGAAAATACCTCATCCTTAATGCGGAAACTATTTCCTGATAAGCATTTATGAATGAAAAAATATTTGTCACTGAATATATAAACTATTCTTAAGGTTAGTCTCCAGGAACAGCATACATGGCCAAGAGGAAAGGAACTAATTGGCACCTTTAGGGTTTCTTTGTCTCTGACTCATGTTTTTCCATTGCATTTCTTTTGTTTTTTATTTTATAGAAGTAACTTATTTATAGTTTTGGGTGGTATACAAATTGCATGACTACCAAAATGTAGATTTTAAAAATTCTGTGGCACAAATGCCTAAAACTTTGAAATCCAGTGAATATTTAAAAGATATAGTTTCATATCCTTATATTGATTCAAGTATTTAAATGCATATTTTGGTACAAAACACCTCAAGTTTTCATTTAAGATTTGATTTTCTTTGTATAAGTATGTATTATGAGGACATGAGTGCAATGCTTGTGGATGCTAGAAGAGAGCACCTAATTACCTGGTGATGCAGTTACAGGAAGATATGGAGTACCTGATACGGATGTTAGGAACTGAACTCAGATCAGGTGAATTCAGGTCCTCTGCAAGCTCAGTTAGTGTTCTCAATATTGGTCCTCCTGTCCAGACTCACAACATTTTTTCATCACAAAGAAATATTTGTCTACCATTCATTGCATGAAGATGAATATTAAAAGTAACTGTAAAGTTGAGCTCATTGTTAAGGGAAAATCAGAATCGTCACTTGTATCTCTCCAGGCAGAGGAAATAGTGTATATTATTCTCACACTAATAAGACTGAACAAACTGGCAGAGTGTCTGGCTCATCTGTGAACATGCTATTAATGGATTAACATGTGCTCTGCAATGGTTATGCTTTTCACTGGCTGACATTCAGGGAAAAAAGTAGCTGATACTGATTGTTTGGATGGAACAGAAATTTAACTGAGAAAAATATTAGATGATCATTAGTTCCATGAGGAGGAATTCAGTCTGCAGATATTTGTCACCATAGCTACAGAGGAAAAGTTTCTTCTTTGTGTTAGATCATCTTTTATAATTTCCACTCTCACATTCTCATTTTAAATTAAGACAATCATCGGGAAGTATTACAAAATGGTTAGGGAGGCAGCTCCATGTGCACAGTTCTTGCTGCACAAGCATGAGGGCCTAAGTTTGTATTCATGGACCCATGTAAAATGCCAAGTAGGGTGGCATACTCTGAAATCCCAATAGTAGGGTGGGAGTGGGCAGAGACTGGAGGTATGTGAGATTTACTGTTCAACCAGATGAGATTAATCGATAGTTCCAGGTTCAGTAATAGACATTATCTCAATAAATAAGTTGAATCATGATTAAGGGACTCAGCATCTAATTCCAGACTTCACATCCATGTGATTATACATGCAATGCACCCCACACACATAGAATCAAGAAAAATATCAGGTAGGATTGTTAAATTCTATTGAGCATGATGTCTCTACTCCACTTGAGAAACAGCAAGAGGAAGATTGAAAGTTCAAAGTCATCTTTGACTACATAGGGAATTTGCAACGTATAGGCCTCAAGGAACCATAACATCCTCTGCCTCCTTCTCCATTTTTTAAACAAGAATAGGAATAAAAGTAAATAATTTACTAATTTTCACTCCTGCTAATCCTCCCTTTGCTGAGATTTCCATAAATACCAATGTTTATGTTTTGGCATCCTTTATAATTATTGCATTTTCTATTTTTATCTGTTAAAGTGTTGAAAGCCGTAGCATGACGCCAAAGATAATTTCAGAATTCTTATTTGGAGAAACTGAAAAACCGTGAGACAATTTTTTAAATCAAAACGAGAAGAATCTACAGTGCTCATGAGACTTGATGAAGCTATGGGAGGCATGACTGTCAGGAGACCTGAATAAAGGATTAGTAAATTCAGCACAGAATGTACTGGTCTATATCCCAGCACTTGAGTCTCAGTAACTTTGCATCTAATGCTTAGGGATACAGTGTTTTAAGAAGAGCAATTTTGCCCAAATTCTTTAAATTTCCCATTAAGTCCAAATTCTTTCCATCTTTATCTAGGGAAAGGTTAACACATTTTTCTATGACAATAGGAATTTAATCATTATAAATGGAGAAATGGTCCTGATGTTGACTTTATAGAATAACCATGATTTAAAGAAATATGTACAGTTAAAATTAGAATAAGATTCCCAGCAGTTTATTTTGTGTTAATTGTTTCTACTATAGTTCCCAGCTATGTGAGTTAATACTACATGCTTCTGGGAAGGTATTTTGTTAAATATAATCAGCATCTAAAATGAGAGGCTGAATATTGTAAGTAACTTATGCTTCATTCAGTCAATTGAACGTCTTAGTAGAAAACTGTTGACTTGGATAAAGAATAAACTATGCCTTTAAATACACATTTCTCAGGTCATAAAATTTTCTCTCTTATCTCATACATTTGGATTTGTCTTTCTCATATTCAGTGCCTGAGAACTCTTCTCTGACTCTGCCATCAAGGTTCATATGTTTATAATATTCATCCTGGTGTAGATCACTTCCTGATACCAATCAGTGCAGTGATGTTTGACTATCCAATGGCAAAGAAGTATCTTCTGGTTTGCTTTCTGTTGCTGGCATAGAATGCTGAGTAACCTAGCTTTGGGGAGAAAGCAATCGTTTGATTCAATAGTTATGCTTCATCATTAAGGAAAGTGAAGGAACTCAAAGGCAGGAATCTGGATCAGCGACCCTGGAGAAACACTGCCTAATATCCTGTTTTCTCTGGTTTGTTCAATTCTCTTTCATAAATAGCCTGTGCCTGTCATCATGTGGATGGTACTGCCCACAGTGAACAGATCTATTCCAAATTAATTAGCCATAGAGAAAATGTCTCTACACACATGCACACAGACTGGTACAAGGGAGACCAACCCTCAATTGAGGTTTTTCTCTTGCAAGGTGTCTCTGGTTTGTGTCAAGTTAACAAAATGTAGCCAGGAGAAAACTATGTTTATATATATATATATATATGTTATATATATATATATATATGTTATATATATATATGAAACATTTAAACATTTAAAGTAATGTCACCTTAATTTTCTTTCTCTTCCAAAAAATATAGCATAACTATTGAATCAAACATAAGGATAAATAGCATGCAAGAAAAAAAACACATACACATATGAACACACATAAATTATGTAAGTTCTTGATCTTCTGCATTCAGTAGCATAGAACTATTCCTGAGGCAGGAGTTGGTTGGTGGGTGCCTCTTAGAGGCAAAGAGGGATGGGGTAGGGTTTTGCAGAGGGGAGACCAAGAAAGGGACGCTGTTTGAAATGTAAATAAATAAAATAACAAATTAATAAATAAATAAAAGAAACAGATTGTAAAATCTACTGAGCTCTCTGTGTCTCTTCTTCTGTAATAAGCTTTTTATTGTGTTTTGAGGAGGAAGAAATATCAACTACTTTGTCTTCTTTCTTGCTTATAGTCCCTGAGGCGTCTCTGTCAAACTGATGGTATCAAGTGCACTATTGAAACTATGCTGGTAAAAAGTGACTAAGGACAGTGAAGGTTGATCAAATGTATGTGACAAATAGTATGGCATCCTATCCACCTCAGCTTATAAACATAGCATTGGAGGAGGGAAGTTGGCAAAGTTTGCATAGGAGAAGAAAGAGTAGAAGCTAGGAAGATAGAAAACACAGTACTTGGCTTGACCTGGTTCACACAGTCATTACTCTTGCAAGACGTTTTATTTTCAAAGGCCAAACTTCAAGCCTTACTCAAATCAGTTCATATCAAGGAAACCATGTTTTGCTTTAGGACGTATGGGTAGAAAAGAACATACAATGCCTAAGATAACAAACAGAATGTACTCGTGGAGTTTGTTATTTATGGTATATATAAAATGCTAACTACTCCTGTCTGTCATCTCAATGAACTCTTAATATGGACCAATAATATCACTACCTTAACTTTATAATAAAAATGCTCAAAATTACAGAAATAATTTGTTCAATACCATTTAAAAAGGTCTTCATTAATCTAGGTTTAGCATTGTTATATGCATGTGGCCATAGGACGTAAATGGACAGAAATTTCTATTATCATTTTGATCTATATTGTATAGACTTGAAAAAAACTGACAGTAATCAGGAGTATCACACTGTTTAAAAGTTGACTATATTCAACTGTATTGGAGGTAAGAAAATCTATGCACTTAGTAAATTACTTAATAACATGCTTTACAAAGCTGGCCAAAAAAATACAGGCAGAACACAGATTTCTTCGTGGCTGAACTTTCTGACATCTTTAATTTTATAGACAGTGTTATAATTCTGTTATTCTAAATACAAAGTAGGTGTTCTCTATCTTTAATTAGAAATATGATTACATAACAAACTGGAGCTCATTTCTACCTGGTTCACTAACCAAATTTGAAGAACCATGGAGATGATTCAATGGCAGATTGTTTGCCTATCAAGTTCAAGGCCATATGTTCTATCTCAGCACAACAGCCTATAACAAAATATGAACAGATAGGAACCGTATTTTAAAGAAGCAAAACAGTAAGGTGGCATATGCCTGATTTGGATTATGTGAACTTCCCTAAGCTAGGAAGATAGAAAACACAGTACTTGGCTTGACCTGGTTCACACAGTCATTACTCTTGCAAGACGTTTTATTTTCAAAGGCCAAACTTCAAAGCCTTACTCAAATCAGTTCATATCAAGGAAACCATGTTTTGCTTTAGGACGTATGGGTAGAAAAGAACACATAATGCCTAAGATAACAAACAAAACAGGATTGTAGACTACAGCTTTCCCTTTAGGACCTACATATGAGGTTCATGAATGTAATCAATGCTGCCTGTTCTATTTCCGAACTTATTTAAAATCACTGGGATCTTGGGGTCGTTATTTTTCCTTTTGTAGCTTTACCTCTGGCAATGCAAATTTTGAGTTGTAGGTCATGAGAAATTCTGTTGTGCACAGTGGCAGAGTTTCTAAGAGTGTTTGTATAGTTTGACACAAATAAAAAAGCCACCCCAGGGACTATGCCTATTCTAAAGGTACTTTGGACACATTCATATTTATTTGAAAACAAAGCAGTTATCATAGTATTTGGATCAGTGGAATATGGCGCTTACAGGCAAACCTCATTATCTGAGTTTGATCCCTGAATCCAACATAATAAAAGGAAACAAACCAAATTCCACAAATTGTTTCTTCATCTCCACAAGAATGCTTTGATGTGTGTGTGTTTGTGGGAGGGGTGAACACACATGCAATGTGTGCACTTATGACTGTATGTACACACAGCAAACAAAATTCAAAACTAAATAAATTTAATAGAGCCCTTGTTTGGGTAATAGGTCTCTGAGAATTTTAATTTACCTTTATCTTACTGGTTTACTCATTTGTGACAACAGAATACACTGCATTCCTCTATATAGTTCATAAAGGGCAGGGTGATCTTACAAGATCTAGAAGATTGTCAAGAACAGACTTCTATCAGAATAACATTTCACAAATAGTAGAATTGCTTGGCA
Source organism: Rattus rattus (assembly GCF_011064425.1). Classification (NCBI taxonomy): domain Eukaryota; kingdom Metazoa; phylum Chordata; class Mammalia; order Rodentia; family Muridae; genus Rattus; species Rattus rattus. The sequence goes on along the minus strand of NC_046157.1, from coordinate 103,967,575 downwards.
GGATAGCATTGGGTCTCCTTACTCTCTTACAGGTATCTTCCCTCTACTGTCAAACAAAGAAAAAACAAAATACATAATGTTATTTTTTAAAGGTTTCAATGTTTTGTTGGATATTTTGTGTATTTACATTTCAAACGTTATAACCACCCCTCTCCCCGTCTCCCTCTCCCTTCCTCCTACTCTATGAAGATGCTTCCACTATCACCCGCCCACTCCCACCACAACACCCTGGCATTCCCCTACACTGGAGAAATGAGCCTTCACTGGACCAAGGGCTTCTCCCTCTATTGATGCCAGACAATGCCATCCTCTGTTACATAAGTGGCTGGCACTATGGGTCCCTCCATGTTTGGTTGGTAGTTTAGTCCCTGGGAGCTCTGGAGGCTCTGGTTAGATGATATTGTTGTTCTTCCTATGGGGTTGCAAACTCCTTCAGTCCTTTCTCTAACTCCTCCAATGGGGTCCCTCTGCTCAGTCTGAGAGTTAGCTGCAAGCATACTCATTTTATCAGAAAGGCTCTGGCAGAGACTCTCAGGAGACATCCATATCAGGCTCCTATAAGCAAGCAATTCTGAGCATTAGCAATAGTGACTAAGTTTGGTGGCTGAATATAAGAAGAATCCTCAGGTGGGGCACTCTCTGGATGGCCTTCAGTTTCTGCAGAGCACTTTCTCTCCATATTTCTGCCTGTGTGTATTTTGTTCCCCTTCTAAGAAGTATTGAAGCTTCCACATTTTGGTCTTTCTTTTTCTTGAGTTTCATGTTTGTGAACCTATAACTGGGTTTTCAGAGCTTTTATGCTAAAATCCACTTATCAGTGAGTGTTCTTTTGTGACTGGGTTACCTCACTCAGGATGATGTTTTCTAGTTTCATCCATTTGCCTAAGAATTTTACATAGTCATTGTTTTTTTTTTTAATTTTTTTCATCTTTATTAACTTGGGTATTTCTTCTTTATGTTTTGATTGTTATTCCCTTTCCCGGTTTCAGGGCCAACATCCTCCTAACCCCTCCTCCACCCCTTCTCTATGCGTGTTCCCCTCCCCATCCTCCCCGCATTACCACCCTCCCCCCAACAATCACATTCATTGGGGGTTCAGTCTTGGCAGGACCCAGGGCTTCCCCTTCCACTGGTGCTCTTACTAGGCTATTCATTGCTACCTATGAGGCTGGAGCCCAGGGTCAGTCCATATACAGTCTTTGGGTGGCTTAGTCCCTGGAAGCTCTGGTTGGTTGACATTCTTGTTCATATGGGGTCTCAAGCCCTTAAAGCTCTTTCAATCCTTTCTAAGATTCCTTCAATGGGGGTCCAGTTCTCAGTTCAGTGGTTTAATGATGGCATTCGCCTATGTATTTGCTGTATTCTGGCTGTGTCTCTCAGGAGAGATCTACATCCGGTTCCTGTCAAACTGCACTTCTTTGCTTCATCCATCTTATCTAGTTTGGTGGCTGTATATGTATGGGCCACATATGGGACAGGCTCTGAATGGGTGTTCCTTCTGCCTCTGTTCTAAACTTTGCCTCCCTATTCCCTCCCAAGGGTATTCTTGTTCCCCTTTTAAAGAAGGAGTGCATTTTAGTCATTGTTTTTAGTAGTTGAGTAGCGTTCTATTTTATAAATGTACCACCATCTCTGTATCCATTCCTTCAGCTGCTGCCGGTTCTAAATAAGGCTGCTATGAACATAGTGAAGCATGTGTCCTTGTTATATGTTGGAGCATCTTTTGGGTGTATGCCTAGGAGGGGCATAGCTATGTCCTCAGGTAGTACTATGTCCAATAATCTGAGGAACCAAAGACAGATTTCCAGAGTGGTTGTACCAGCTTGCAATCCCACCAACAATAGAGGAGTCTTTCTCTATATCCTTGCCAGCATATGGTGTCACCTTAACTTTTAAACTTAGCCATTCTGACTAGTGTGATACAGTATCTCAGTGTTGTTTGATTTGCATTTTCCTCATGACTAAGGATGTTGAACATATCTTTAGGTGCTTCTCAGCCATTTGATATTCCTCGGTTGGGAATTCTATGTTTAGCTCTGTACCCCATTTTTAATAGGATTATTTGGTTCTCTGGAGTCTAACTTCTTGAGCTCTTTGTATATATTAGATACTAGTTCTCCATCAGATATAGGATTGGTAAAGATCTTTTCCTAATCTATTGGTTGAAGTTTTGTCTTAAGACAGAATTTTACAAAGGCTTTTAATGTGATGAGCACAGTATTTTCTAGGATAGAAAGTTCCTGTCAACCTAAGATCCAAATGGCTGCCATCTCAAGAGAAGTATCTGTTTTCCAACTTGGATATAAATACAGCTCAAGAATAGAACATGTTGACTATCCCAAGTCATTCAGGATCCTCATATTATGTGTGTGTGTTCTTAGTTCACAATGTGATGTAGACAACATTCACCAAAAATAAGTGTTAAAGAATAGAGCACTGCTTTTTTTTTATTAAATTTAATTCTGACAAGAAATCAGTTTTGGTAATAGGAGCAAAGTAGTAGACATATTTATATGGAATATTATAGTAGTGATAGCTTCAACATCATTGGAAATATTTTGACCAGTAAATAAGACTTTCAGTCAAACACCAAAAGGTCTGGAGAGGAGTCATGTGAAAGAAACAGGACAGCTTTTTGCCTGGAAATACATAAACAACATAGAATCTCTATCTGTAATATGGTTTAGGATTTTATTTTATTTTCTTTCTTGCATATATTCTTTCCATCAAAAATTGAAAATACCAATGTATCATAATGAAGTTCCCTTTCCTTGCCTTATGACCTCAATGTTCCTTCTTGATGATAGTAAATTATATGGCAAGCAAGTGCAATACTGATAAATGGCTTCCATCCTCTGACTCCATATTTATCACCATAATTGTGATGAAATGTTTTTAACATCTGCTCAGAGATTTTATATACAATAACCTTTCCCATTTCATGTACTGAATGCTCAATAAAACCAAACACTCCCAAAGCTTTCACATCGGAGAAGAAGGGTTCAAGAATGGAGTGCCTGTTTCCAATAACAAATATGAACAAAGGGGCTGATATGCTAGCTCAGTGGTTAAAGAAGTTTTCCATCAAAGCTGAAGATGTGTGGATTTCTGGAACACACATGGTAGAAAATTTTGTCATGGTGAGTTGTCCTCTGATCTCTAAAATTATAGCATCACAATAACCATCAAACACTCAAACACACAGAAGGCTAAAAAGGACTATTTTGAAGATTATGTTGTGTGAACAGTGTATCTGGGCGTATATGTCATGAAGAGTATATGGCTTTTTGATACATGAAAGAAAGACAACTTAGAAGAAAAGCATAATCATAAACTCTAAAATGGCACACATTATTAAACATTCATTCATGCTTTCATGTATGTATGTGCATCATTTGAGTGCCTGGTGCTTATAGAGACTAGAGGAAGGTATTGACTATCCTAGATCTGGAGTTACAGGTGGTTGTAAGCCACTTGATATAGGTGCTGGGAACTGATCAGGAATCTTCCAGAAAAACAGTAAGCATTCTTAATCTCTGAGCCATGTCTCCAATACAGCTTATACAGGATTTGAAACTAAATTAATATTCACTTGCTCTAGGGTGGGAAAAAACAAATGGTAAAATTCCTACTACCATATAGCTACAGGAAAATTTATATATCTATGTTCATGTTTGTGTGTGTACACAGTTGAGGGCACTAGAGGTCATTCTTGGATATCCTTTCTTTAAGATCCATCCTTTCTGTGAGTGTGTGTGTGTGTGTGTGTGTGTGTGTGTGTGTGTGTGTGTGTATGTGTGCATGTGTGTGTGAGATAGTTTCATATTGGTTGTCCTGAAGTTGACTGATTAGGTTAGTCTGTCTGTCCATTATGTCTCAGGGATCTTCGTGTCTCTACTTCCCTGGTGCTAGAATTAGAGCTATGCAACAGTGTGTTTACATTTTAACAAGGAAGCTTGCGATCAAATATTGATCCTCATCTTCCTGTGATGAGGATCTGATACACTGAGCCATCTCCCCAGATCCAAGAAAAACGTGTTATAAACTACTTATGCTGTAATTAATAATGAAACATTGAAAAACATTCCAGAGAAAGTAATTTTGCCTTTTAACATCCAAAATCTTAATTCTGCAATATAAAATAGCATACTTGAGGGTCTACCTTGTGCTCTGGATTTTATGACTCATAAAAAGGCACAGGAGACCTATTTATAAGGGTCTGGCTCCAAGGGACCTTTGAAACATCTGCCCCTGTTCTTACTCAGGTACATGATAATCAGAACAAAGTAAACTTAAAAAGGTAAACAAGATTTGTTGGGCTACAGGATCCAATAGAGACAAGAATAAAAGCCTCTATATACTATACCCTCAGATAACCATGCAGCATATAAGATTGGGGGCCACATATGGTATGCCCCTCCAACAAAAGATGCAGTAAGAAAGTTAGATTGGCTGGAGTTACCTCTGTCAAACATAGGAGCTTATACTGATGGACAAAGAACAATGTGCAAAAATAATAAAAGGATTACAAATAAAAACCTCCCTTTCTTAGAAAAGGTACCTCACACAGGGCCACTGTGGTGTCCTACAACCAAGGATCAAAGAATACCAAGATTAGACAGATAAATAAAGTTTATGAACATACAAAATGTGAACTTTTAATGTGCCAGAAGTTGATAACAGCTGCAGCCCTATTGGCCTGAAAATTTTTTGTTGGACCTCATGACAAACAGCATCCTGACCATTGAAGTTGGTAAGACACTGGTCTGGACATGTCTATTTTCCTAGGCTAGCTTGAAGATTTACTTTCTGTCTAGTTCCCTTAAAATGGCAAGATTCTTAAAGGGTGGATCATAGGATTGATGGGGAAAAATGATTGTAGAAGATAACTGTTTTGTCATGGTTTATAAATGATGACTGAATTTATGACCAAGAGGATGTTAAAATACATGTCCAGGAACAAAAAAATATGATATATGTTTTCAAACAACATGAATCTATCGCTGTCTACTGAGTTCTGTATAAGAAGCACTTTGACTGCCCATCAGTCAGGCTGCAATATTACCCAGACCGGCACGAATGATTCATTCCTCTCTCACCAACTCCTTACCTCCTGTGTGGGACCTAGTCATCACTGGAGTTGGCCATGAACACTTAAACACTTGGCCTTTGAGTCTCAGATTCTTGGTCGCTTAAGCAGTATAAGGAATGGGTTGCATTTGGTAGAAAAGGCCTTAATAATAATCAGAGTAAGTGTTTATCCCTACAACGTGTGTATCACTACTATATTGGCATAAATACAGGCAGGTCACTGTTGTAGATTGCAGGGATTGTAGTTGGGCTAGAATTTACCTTTCTTCTCTATTACCAAGAAGAGTACCTTGAACACTAGCAAGTAGTGGTGAAGGCTCTATTTAGCACGGCCCAGTTTGTGTTCAATTAGATATATTATCTTCAATAATAGGGCTTTATCATGAGGTGTTAGAGAACAACCAACAATCTTGACAATAGACAACAATATTAAGATATTTCTATGGAAATAGTTTGGCTAATGATTCAATTAGAAGTAATTTATATCTAATTGGGGCATTGTCTACCCTATTATTGGATGATACTGCATTTATACTGCTTCATATATATATATAAAATATGCTATATGATTCAATATATATAAATAGGTATATATAGATATATATGATTCCACACTATTATGCTTCCACATGATCTCACAAAATTTTCCTTAGAGTTAGTGGTTCTCCCCTATATTTCCTCCTTTATCCCTCTATTGCATCCCCTCCCCCCATTTTACTTTCTCACTAAAGTCTTCCCCCTTTTACCTATTAATATATATTCTATTTACCTTTTTTTGGAAGATCCTCTTCTCACTCCTAGTTCATTACTCTATATGTAACATCTGTGGTTATGTGAATTACAGCAACATATCAAAGGTTTAAAACTAATATCCATCTATAAGATGATACATACATTATTTTTCCTTTGTGGTCTGGATTGCCTTACTCAGGATAATGGCTTTTTTTCTAACTTTTTCTATTCATCTGTGAATTTAATTTTCTAAACAGTAAAAATAATATGTGGTGTAAATATTCCACATCATCGATTCATTATCCAGTCATCTGCTGATGGATATCTATGCTGAGCCCAATTTCTGACTATTATGAATAGAGGAGCAAATATCACTGAAGAAGAGTGTAGAGTTATTTGGAAATTTGCCCAAGAGTGGTGCAATGGATCTTGAACTTTCTGCATGCAATTTTTCTTGTTCAAGTAATTTTAGTATAAACTTTTTATACTTTACCAGATTTATGTACCTAGAACTTTCACCTGGGTATATTGTTTTTAGCCTCTCTTAAACAATGAAATCATCTGAAAGTGTTTACCCCTTCACATGTCAAGAATTAGCCCAGCAAAGTAACTATTGCTTACCCAGATAAATGTCATGCTTTCTAGCCTGCCACAAATGGGGACAACCTGTGTTTCCCCTGCCCAGCTGCACTTGATTCCCCTGGGGCTTTGTAGACATGTACATGTTGGTTCCGCATCACATGGACTGATTACAGAGGATCAGTTTCCTGCCTTAGAATTGTACTCTACTCACTCTGTCTTTAGAATTATTCTGACTTGCAGGTAATAGCCTGGTTGAGTCACCTACAGAAACAATCCTCTTTGCATTACTATTATTTTTTTAAAGTCACCTTTTACCACAGAGCCTTTGAAATCATTCAAGCGTATATTAAGCAGACTACCCCCTACATTATAGTTTGCACCTTTTTATTTATGCTCTCTATGTATTCACATACACTTTCAGCTCATTTTACATTTTATTGGAGCTTCACATTGAATGTACCCACATGGAAACTATTAGCAGTGTATACTTTTACATGCATACCTTTATGCTTCAGGGCTGTACCATGCGCAAACTAAAAAATGTGCTTTCCTAAGCTTTCTATAAGATTTCTTAGCCTTAACCATATTTAGCTTTGTTTCATGCTACACTCAATCCCAGTCTTCATAAAAGGTACTTCTCCAAGGTGAGTCAGTCATAGAAATGAGTGTGCTGTCTTCATTTTAAATATAACTCTGCTTTTCTCCGTGACAAATATGGTAGAAATTTTCACTGAGATATGAAACTACAATATAGTTTTAGGGAGAAAATCTAAATTACGGTTTCAACAGTGGGCTAATAAGTCAATCAGTAGCAAAACCACTTTTTTGAAGTGTAACAAAGATTGACACGAGAGAGAGAGAGAGAGAGAGAGAGAGAGAGAGAGAGAGAGAGAGAGAGAGAGAGAGTTAGAAGAAAACTGGCAGATAGTTGATGGACTATTCTTGTAAAGAAAATAGTGAATTTCTTTCTGTCTTTGGCCTTTCTCTTTCTTTCTAAATCTCCTATATCTTATGTACCATTTTTTATTTTTTAGGTATTATTTTTGCTTATCATGTTTTTCATGTTTTTTTTACCTCCATGTTTGTAAATGAATCACTTCTGCCCACTAACTTTGCAGTTAAATTAAAACAAGGCTCTGGTTTGGCATTAGATGATAGGAAAGCTAGATCTCTTAGCATATTCTCTTCCTGTCTGATGTTATAGATCTCATAGGCCATCCTCTGCCTCAGTCTGCCACCTGGAGCAACTGCTTCCGAAGTCTGCAGTGCACTTCTTTACTTCTTTGGGGCACTGTAACTTCAACGTCTACCATCTTTCCTAACGAGGCTATACAACCTCTTTTCCCAAGGCTTCTCTGATATCTGATATATATATATATATATATATATATATATACTTATATCAGCAGTGTTCATTCCCCACTCTAAGTCAATATTATCTTCTGTTTCTTCAAACTGACCTTCAAACTTCTACCAAATCGGATAGCTTTGCTTCTCATTCCTGAGCCAGTATATATGGGTGGCATGCGACACTTTCCAAACCTTGGGATTACAGGCCTGTCCTGCTACCCCTATCTGGATTCCTCTTGTATACTTCTGAACACAGTTCAATTTTTTTAAGCTATCAAAGTTCTGCTCCCTATGGGAACAATTTTGTTATTGCAACAACCATTTCTTCATTTTCAGAAAACAGAAAATGCAGTGAATTCTCCTCTATTCCAGCACTTGGATCTACACCTTTCTGTTTGCTGCATGCTTTAATTTGTCATCAGTGTCCATATCTGTGTATCAGCAGTGTATCTGTGTCTTAGAAGATATAGTAACATCTTTTAGGAGTGTTTGAAGATCTTTATTTGGACTTAAGTCAATATAAGCAATGAACACTAAAATGTTTGTGCATTTGGATCCTGTATAAAATATGTAAGCCTCTTTAATTCTCTTAATTACTTGCTGTAGGCTTTCAAATTCTAATTTTTCATAATGTACCATTCTAATACATTTTAGTGTAGAGATTTAAAGTATAACTAGATATGCATTGTAACCATCGCTGTATCAGTAGGTGTGGTTTATGACTCTGAGGGCAATAATTTCAACTCTTTTAACAATAAAAGATTCTTTTTAGAGTCACCTTATATGCATTAAAATGAGGAGAGCCCTCCTCAAAATCACAGTACAATTATAGCAGTAATCAATTAATAGGACATTTTATTTTACTACTTCAGAAAATATCCTTTATTTACTTATACTCATCTATACGCCTAGCTTTAGGTAACCATTGTCCCAAACTCCATCATTTCAGCTTAATATTATCTTTTAAAGAGGTGAAATGATTCGATATTTAATACCTTACAATAATTTTCATTCAGTGTCATGATTTTGTGTTCATTACACTTTATGTACTAATACGTCCTTCTTTCTTGTTCATCTGTTTGCATATTAGTAAAGTTGTCCTTTGTTGTGAAAAGAAAAATAGCACTCAGCATTTTTACTTCAATCGTGAACCCTCTTAAAACTTGGAATGTTTCTTTTTAGAATCATCCATGTATTTCCCTTTACATACATCCAGGGACTTGTTTTAACATTTCATATTCTAACTAGTGTACTAGTTTCCTTTTAATATGTGAACAATGACTAAAAGTAAGAGGGATTTATTTTAGCTTAAGTTTTTCATTCTGGCAGAAGTGTGTGGCCAATGAGACACACACATTGAATAGCATTACTCTTAGAAATGAGAGAAAATTCACATTCAAGAAGGAATCCTAGAGTGGAATACAGCCCACAAGAACATGTCCTCAGTAACGGGCTCCTGAAGGCAGACACTGCCTACCTTTCACTCTCTCTCTAAAAGAGCATCAGACTATGAGTCTCTGGACTGTCCCATCCATTCAGTCAGAGTTCTCATGGTCTAATTGTTTCCTGACTTATCCTCCCAAACAGATCCAGAGAAAGGAGCATTAGTTCTTCTTTAAATGCTAATCTAATCAGATTGACAATCAAAATTAAAGATGACATATGATAAATTTTGAAGGAATGCAAATGTATGATAAATTTATATAGTGAATTAAACTGGCAATTTGGATCGCTTATTAGATTTGAATTCTTTATGGGCTATTTCCTTTCAGCTCAGCATGATAATTATCAGAGTGCATTTCATCGGCTCATCTTCTGGGATTCTTTGTGCTTCTTCTTGTTTCAACTCAGATATGTTATTGTTTCCAGATGAAAGTTCATATATTCCATATTAAAAGGAGTCATGGAGACTTGAAAGAGAAGGGAGCCTCTTGCTGCGCAGTGCTAGGGACTACCAAAGATGTGCTCAGGCCAGGCATAGACTATGAAAAATTTTAAAACACTGCTTAATGATTTTTGCAGTGTGATAAACGGATGTTTTGCAACTTCTAAAATACCAAGCTGTGAGTTTTACCGGGCGTCAGGAACAGAGTGTCTGATAAGCTTTACTTGCTGTTAAATGTCAATGTCCTTACCTTATCTGAGAGAGTATATTATCTAACAGCAGTACAGGTAACGTTAAGTGGAATCATTACTCCACAGATGTGTCATGACATCGTGACTTTCCACAATATTAAGACTATTCATATTAGTGTAAGTGTTTTGAATGAGAGCTTGCACACACACACAGACACACACACACACACACACACACACTCACACTCACACAACTTAGCAAGTTGTGTTGGCATATCATCTTCCAATAAAATGGCCAAGAGCTCTGTAACCTGGGATGAGGTTAGGCCAAAACTAATGTTTCAGGTTGCTCCCATGAAATATGGCACTTGAGGTAGGAATTTTAAATAGTGAGACATCATCCATTTAGGGCAAAATCCCATGTAGAATAAAATTCCATCTGCAATGTAGCAACCAGAGTATTCCATGTGTTTCTAGGCAGCATATGAATCACTGCCAAGAAGAAGTTTCAGAAACTAGAGCCAGCCATCACCAGCTATATAAAACACAGCCATTTTTCTTTAATAATCATGCCACTTCCCACACGATCATCTGTCAAGTGTTGGTCAGGCCTGCCTGGTCTTGTGTGAGGAAGAAAGAAGTATTAAATTGGATGAGGAGGAAAGCTGTTGAAATTATATATAAAAATGAAATTGTTCCTTAATACCTAAGAGTGAACTAAAAGAGTTCTGGGGTTTTCCTGAAACATTACATAAGCAGAGTACTGGGATAACTGATGGCATTTTAAAAGCCACCAATAGAAAGGAATAAGACCGTTTTCTACACTAAAGCCTGTCAAGGGCAGTCTATTCATTCTGTCTTTGACCATGAATAAAACATACTAGTAGAATCATGTGCAGCTTATATTTAATAATAAGTAGTCGAACTGCACGATCCCTGTCCTATATAGCCAGGTTACCGCAATTCTCTATAGGATTTCACATACTACTTAAACCAAGATACATAAAATAAAGACAAATTATTTTGCTTAACTAATGGAAAAAGAATAGAATAATATGAGCTTGTGAATGATGTGGATGTAGCTTCCAAAACATTTGTGCGTACACCTGAAATAGTAGTAAAAGAATTATTACAGTGTTCTTCTCCACAGATAGAGACACTGTTCTGACCAGCCTGGGGAAAATAGTCAAACACTACTTAAAAAAATATAAAGTCAAGAAAAACACTTTCTAATGATATGCTGTCATACTCATATATCAGTGGCTAGGCCACTGATTAAAGAGTATGATTAAACTGATTTAACATTATTAAAGAGACTAACTCTGGCATAGAACTGAAGAAGATGTAGAGACACACTACCAACTATTAGGAGCTCAGAGAGCCCCTTAGAAAAGACAGAGGAACGATTGGAGGAATCAGAAGGTATGGAGGACACCAGTAGAACAGGTCATGGTCACACATTTCTGGTCATTTCAGTTTTAAAAATATAGTCCAGTTATTGCATGGCCATTCCCAGTCTCAGGCTCCGTTTCATCCTCATCACTGCTTTTCTTATAGACAGGATAAATTTTGGGCTGAAGTTTTGTGGGAGGTTTGATGTCCCTAGTGATCTATTGGGCTTCCTGGCCACAGGAAGTAGCCTCTTCAGGATAAATATCCCCACTGTTGTCAGTGTCGACTAAGGTCACCCCATTGTTTCCTGGGAACCTTACCCAACCCAGGTCTCTGGTATGTCCTGGAGATAACTCCCACCCCTTCCCCTACCATCTACAGATTTCCATTCATTCTCCTGGCCCTCTGGCCCTCTAGTCCTCTCTCCTGTCTTCCCTACATTTGATCCTGAGACGTCCCTATCCCCTCTTCAACCAGATCGCTTCTTCAATTTTATTCCTCCTTTTAAGAGAAATTCATGCATCCTCTCTTAGGCCTTTCTTCTTGTTTAGCTTCCTTGGATCTGTGGAGTCTGGCATAGCTATCCTGTATTTTATGGCTAATATCCACTCATAAGTGAGTTTACACTAAGCATGCCCTTTTGGATCTGGGTTAACTCACTAAGGATGATAGTCTCATGATCCATCTACTTGCCTACAAAATTCATATCCCACATTTTCTTTATACATTCTTCATTTGACAGATATCTGATTGATTCTATTTTCTGGCTATTACAAATAAAGCTTCTATGAACATAGTTGAACCAATGTCTTTGTGGGATGGTGGACCATCTTTTGGATATACGCCTATGGGTGGTATAGCTAGGTCTTGAGGAGGTACTATTCCCAGTTTTCTGAGAACCTGCTAAATTGAGTTTAAGAGTGATTGTACAAATCTGTACACCCACCAACAATGGAGGAGTATGGCTCCATGTCCACACCAACATATGCTATCTCTTGAAAGTTTGCTCTTAGCCATTCTCCCAGTTGTAAGATCCAATCTCAGGGTCATTTTCTTTTTCATTTCCCTGATGACTAAAGGTGTTGAACATTTCTTTAAGTGCTTTTTGGCCATTTGCAATTCGTCTGTTGAAAATTCTTTTTTATTTTTTAGCTCTGTATTCCATTTATAACTGGGTTAATTGGTCTCTAATTCTTGAGTTCCTTATATATTTTGAATATATAAGATAAACAGTTTGGTGAAGATCCTTTTCCAATCTGTTGTCTGCTGTTTTGTCCTAATGATGGTATCTTTTGACCTACAGAAGCTTTTCAGTTTTATGTGGCACAACTTGAGACCCGTCCCATGTGCAAGCACGAATCCCTGACATGATTAACAATACTCTGTTAAGCCTGCAGATAGGAGCATAGCATAGTTCTCTGAGAGGCTCCAACAAGCAGCTGACTGAAACAGATGCAGAGACCCATAGCCAAACTTTGAATAGAACTCCTGGGATCTTATAGAAGAGTTGGTGGGTTGGAGATTGAGGGCCAGAAAAAGCATTAGGAACTCCACACAAAGACCAATAGAGCCAACTAATCTGGATCCTTGGGCAGAGTCTCAGAGACTGAACCGCCAACCAAAACACATTCATGATCTAGGCCTTGCCCCAACCCCCAACCCCTGTACATTAGTTGCAGACACGTAGCATGGTCTTAATGCAGATACCCCAACAATTGTAGCAGGAACTGTCCCTTAAACTGTAGCCGGCCTGTGGAATACATGTTCCCAACTGTACTGCATTGTCTGAACTCAGTGGCAGAGGATGCACCTAGCCCTCTCTGATAAGACTGGGGGGGGGGCATAAGGGTAGGGAGTTTGTGAGGGGGAAGTGAGATAGGAGCAGCAATTGGTATGTAAACGCTATATATTATTATATCATATATAGTATATATAGTATGTATTATATGATATGTTTAAAATGGATCATGATTTCAATAGCTGGGCACTACTGAAATTGATTAGAAGTCTGATTATAAATATAAACTTTGAGACCTATTTTCATTTTCAGCATAATTATTTTTTCCAACTTAAAAGAAATTTAAAAATAGTTCTGCTTTTTGCTTTTATATCTGTACAGACTAACTAGATAAAAAAGAAGAGATTTGATGCAGTCACATTCAAAACGCTGTTCCTTCCTATTTCCCTAAATGCCTCTCCCTGTTCTTCTATTCACAGATGCTTCTTTAATTGTTATTGCCTGCATATATATATATATATACACATTAATATTCCTAAATATAACCTGTTCAGCCCATATACGGTTATTATATGTACGTTTTCATGGCTAACAATTTCTTATTAGATAAGTTGCCATGCTCTTTCATGGAAAAGATCAAATTACCCACTCCAAGGTTTCTTAAGTTGTCTATACTTTGTGTAAGCTTGAGGCTTCATGGGCTTTCCCTTGGCCAGTTTGGAGTACCAACTGATGCTGTATTGGTTCTGATCACATCTGGGTAGTCAATGTTGGTGAGACTTTATGGGTGTAGCTTCTGATGTTCTAGGACAAAAAATCTCACAGCAAAATATCACATTGTCAGGCTCCTAGACTCTATTGCCCACTCTTTCACAATGTTGCCTGAGCCTTATGTGTTCCACTGAATCCATTGTTTCTCTTCACCCCAACTCAACATTTTGATTTCTTGTGGCCTCTGTTGCAAAGAGAAGTTGGCTAGCTGAGCACTGAAGAATGCACTGATTGGTGGGAGTAAGAATAAATGTACATACATTGTTTTAGAGATTATGATGGTTTATTGTTAGTGATGGTAGATTCTCCTTCAATGACCATTGCTTCCTTCTCACTGAGTAGTTTTCAAAGTTTCTCTTACCAGACGTGGACTCTCACTTGTTGATTCTGTCTTCTGTCTGATTAAAGAGCTGTTGGTTGTCACCAAGCTAGGTGTGCCACTAATGCACCCTTAGGGTTATTCTGCTATGCTAGTTATTGATGGGGTTCCTAAATGTCATAGCAAGTTAGGATTGTGAAATGGTTGGCTCTCTAGAAAGAGGTAATATAGACAAGGTAAATATAGTCGAATCTGGGAACAGGATAAAGGGAATAGGAAGGTACAATTAATTTGATAGGGAAAAGAGCAATAGGGATTCTTTAGGGAGGAAGAACTAGTAAATACAGAAGGCCTTGGTACAGCTAAAATAACAAAAAGGGATGTCTGAAAAAAGCCAAAAGATTCACACTATTAGCTATTTACTCAAAAGCAGTATAGAATGCATATAATTAGGTGTATTAATACATATATACATACATATATTAACACATGTATAGTTTTAATTGTTTTTTTCATCCAAGATCACAGTGCGACAAAGTCTACCTAATACAAATAATTCCATTTTATAAGCCCACACTCCTTCTGTGTTTCTAAAAATGTACAAGAGGAACACATCAATGTCCTTAAACACGGGTCAATTGTTTTCACCTTTTAGGAGAGGATGTGCACCAGGTGATCCAAAATAATATGCTCACACATCATGTATGAAGGATTATTTTCAAGTGTGTACAAGGAATGCACATACACATTTAAATACCTACACAATATAGAAATAGGAGTGAAAGTTTACGAAACATGCCAGTATACCTGTAGGAGAGGCATATGCATATCTGAGCGTTTGGACCTCTGTATGTAGAGGTCAGAAGAGGACTTACATTGTCTTCTATCATTTTTCCTTATCACTTTGAGATAGGGTCTGTCGCTGAACTAGAAACTCAACTTTGGAAGGCTGGTTGGCCAAAGGGCTCCAAAATTTGTCAGTTTAAGGTCTACAGGAAAAAGTAGACCTGCCTAGCTTTTAATGCAAAATTCAAACTCAGGTCCTCTTATTTACCTATAAGTACTCTTACTAACTGAGCACTGTGTGTGTGTGTGTGTGTGTGTGTGTGTGTGTGTGTGTGTGTGTGTGTGTGCGCGCGCGCGCACGCGTGCATGCACCTGTCTGTACAAGACTAGGCACCTTCTTGACATGGAATATATGTATGTCAGAAGACCATCTCACTGGCCACACATTTATCTTTGTTTGAAGCAAGATTTCTTCTTCCTTCTCTGTATACTAGCTGTCTTACAAGTTTCAAGGGATTTTCCTGCCTCTTTTTCCCATCTTTCCACAGGAATGCTGGGATACCATCTCCACACTAAGTCCACTTCACGTATATTCTGAAGATGCCAACTCAAGTCTTCCCCATTGTGGCAGTGACTGGTCTACCTACTGAGTCATTTCCCCAGCTCCACTCTAGGCCTCCCAACCCCAGGATTCTGGTTGTGTCATCAGATAACATTTTACAATGATGGGATGAAAACAGAGCGAAGAATTTTGCTTGCTCTTCTTCCATTTCAGACTTCTTCCACATGTCATCTCTTAAGGAACCCTTCCTTGATAATTCGTATTAGTATCTTTGTTTAGTTTTTTTTTTCCTGAAGTCCAGATCTACAAGTATAACCACTTTTCTCCAAGGAACAACCTGTGGTGCCTTAGTAGAAATTGTCTCACACAAACCCATTGCGTAGTAAATGATCCAATAAAAAAAGTCACATTGGTTCATGTGATACTTCCCAGCATGCTTTATATTGAAGTAATCAGTAACAAGTTTCACAGTTAAATGAAAGCTTTAATAACACAAGAAGATCTGCAAATGCTGAAAAAAATCTACAAAAAATGCAAACAAAGCCTGGCTTTATAACTTTTGGCTTCTTCAGGCGTCAGTTGTGGCTGAGAGATGAAAACAGTTTGAGGTGATGCCTAGAAATCTTTGCATTATATAAAAGAATATAACCAAGATTAGAATTTTAATTTTGCAAGAACCTCCTCACAATAACCTCTTGAATCAAGAGGAATACATTTATTTACTTTAGGCTGCAAATTATCTACTGACTAGAATTAAGAAGAAATGCCTGCGGGGATTTTTTTCTGGCATTTTAATGAGAACAGTTACTGTTCTGTTCATGTTTATTCCCTTTTGCGCTGTTGCTATGTTCCAAGTGTTGAATACCCCCTTCATTTTCCTTTTTGCTATAAACTCTACCATTTTCTCTGTGACTACAGAGCAGTAGACATTTTATAAATGTGTTTGCAGCATACTAACCAAAACACCATTATATTCATATTCCAAATTATGACCTGAGCCACTCCTCCTCAATTAGTCTATCCTAGAGAGCTCCTTATTTCAGTGACTTGTAATTAAACTGCTTCCACAATTAAGAATTAATCATTCGATACCTCCTTGATGCTCCAACTCATAGTTGTGTACACTAAAGTGGTTGAGGATTTACTGCCTGTATCTTTTTACTCATGTGTACCAACTTAGTTGTCATGATGTGACTGCATGTGTAATGGAGATTACATCAGTAAATGCCTTGACTAATATCTATTTCAAAGTTTGTAATTTTCTTTATGATGGAAATAGGATTGTTGGGGCTGGTTGTTTTCTGAAATACAGATACACCATCAATAATGTTTGAAAATATGATGAAAAAAAATCGGCCAGATATAAGATACAGTCTTATAGAGGCTGTGTAATTTATTGTTAAAGGGGTCTTTTTTGGCTCAAAAAAGAATAAAACTGTATAAATGATATTGCTAAAAAAATAAAGACAATGCTTCCAAATCAATTAATGGATAAAACCTTAGATTTATATTTTCAATACTAGTGAACTTTCTATTAGAGGAATAAAGTGGAAAATTAAGTAACTATGAAATGTTTACACATAGAAACCATCAAAATATGAATTTAGAAAGATGTTAAAGACAGAACTTAATAGTTTCAGTTTTCCATATGATCAGGCAAAAACGATCAAATGGGAGGATTGTGAGGTAAAACTTCTTTTAATGTGATAAAACATCGTGAGCTACTGTCCAATTTAACTTCCTCTATCATAGAGTCAGCAGTTCTGGCCCATGATGGCAAAGCTTTGAAATTTTTGCAAAGTTAACAGCTTCTAGAAAATGATAAAGAAATAGACTGCTCTTGCCTGTCCCCATCCAAACTATTTTCAAATGAATCTAGGATTGGGTTTAAACAAAATAAATCCTAAAATACTCCTATTATATCAGCAAATATAAAATTAATGACTAAACTATTTCCTAGTACAGCATCTGAAAAATTTAGGCTATGTTTGGGAGTTATATTGGATTATTAAGATGAATCCTCACTGGATAAAACAAACATAAGGTGCAAGATCCCACCCACTCTATGTAATTCATTAAAAAATGAAGATATGTACATAAAGATATGAGCATCTTTGGAAAGTTTCTAATATTAACTGCAATTGTAATTTGTAATTGACACTGGACAAAATATATACAGAGATATAGGCACATAGAAGTTACATTTATAGTATTATCGTGCATAGTTCTCAAAGCTCAGGTGTGACTGTGTCTCAGATACCGTAAACCAGCTTTGTCCAGTTTACTTAGGCTCTAAATAAACAGCTCTACTTGTAAAATTATTGTTATGTGTTTATTGATTGATTGAATGTTTTAATGTGTTGCGATGCTGTGGTGCTGTGTGTAAGGCAGAGGGCAACTGTAGGACTTGGTTATCCTCTGGC
This sequence comes from Rattus rattus, assembly GCF_011064425.1. Taxonomy (NCBI): domain Eukaryota; kingdom Metazoa; phylum Chordata; class Mammalia; order Rodentia; family Muridae; genus Rattus; species Rattus rattus. Next base: position 103,949,753 of record NC_046157.1, on the reverse strand, counting down.
CCATAGATTGGCAGAGTCTAATGCAGATCGTCAGCCTTTTGGCATACACTGTCACTTGATGAACTATCTCTTTTGAACTATCTTTTCTGGCCCATAATTTCTCTTTTGAATGAAAAATTTTAAGGGGAAAGAGATATTTTTCTACCGAGTCCTTAGTTACTCTGCTCAGTGTTGTACTGAATGCATTATGATTTTCCCCTAGAGTTTACTTCAGTCTTTGTCACAAGTAAATGACCTACCACTGTGATTAGCATCTTAAGGATAAGTGGGGAGAAAAGTTTATTCATCAAAGTATTGAAAGCCAGAGAAATCGAGAATAAATGACTATTGACCACCCACTCTGGAAATATATCTGTCATTTTGCTTTGAGTAAAAGGAAGTAAGTAGTGTAGGCTAAGTGTGAATATTTTATGACTTAATCATTAAGAAATGTTCATTTCGTTGAGACCTATACATTTTTTGCTACCAACAAACGAAAAGCCAAGAGGTGGGCATACACACATAGCCTGGTAAATACTCAGATTTGGCTCACAAGTATTTTTTTTTTATTCCACCACATGTTGAGTATAGTTTCTCTTTTTATTCTTTTCTTTTTTTAAAACATCTGTTTTTCTGAAAGCCTGAATTTACTAATGTAATTCTGTCTCCTCGGTTATTTGAACTTTGAAGCACAGCTCTTTTCTTATTATTTTTACAATTTACTTATTTTTTGATAAATTCATTTCATGAGCATGTTGACTAGAATTTTGTAATCCAAGTTAGACCCATAAAATAAAATTAACATTTGCTATCAGAAGCAAGAAACAAAATAACTCTCTAGAAATGAAATTTTATAACCGTAATAGACAATTAACAAATAAGATTTCAGATAATACTTTTAAAATCTCATTTTGACAAACAAAACCAAAAGCAATTTTGACAATAATTCCCATCTTTTTCTCTAAGCATTTTTCGCTACTTTCCCTTTACTATTTCTGGGCACAAATTTCTCCTACGGACAATAGTAATTTAATTGTGTAAGTCATGGGTTCATAGGGGCAAAATGGCGATCCAGAGAGCTCTTACTAGCCATCAAGCATTTCCCTTAGTTTCTTCTAAGAAGCACCAGGCAATTAAGTCAATTCATCTTCCCAATGCTTATATTAAATTATACTGATCTGCTACACTGAGTCCCCCTAAGTGACGACTACATATCAGTTAGTTAGTAGAAAAAATGTTTAGAATTGTAAACGATCACTTTTACCCTCAAATTTGCTTTGCTCACACATTCTATTGTTCAAGCAGTTCTGCACAGAGCTATCATTATTTTATATTTAGGTCATCAAATGAACCTCTGATCACATTCTGTTATTGCTTTTTGCCTTAAACCTTGCATTCAGTTTATTGAAACTCAGGAAAAAAACAACGGACACTTGGTCGGTAATCTTGCTTTTTATGCGTGAGTAAATATATAAAATAAAATTCACAGCCTGAGGCTCCAGACACGTATATAGCAGAGGACTGCTTAGTCTGGCCTCGCTGGGAGAAGATGCGTCTAACCCTGGTGAGATTTAAGTCCCCAGGAAGTAGGGAGGACTGCTGGGATAGGGGTGTGGGGATGGGGATATCCTCTTGGAGATAGGGGATGACCTGCAACAATCAATTGTCAGAGGAGGCGGACCTGGAGGGGATAATGAGTGGACTGTAAAGAAAGAATAAAGATAATTAAAAAAATACATTCACAGTTACCAAATTTTGTTAGGTGTTTCTCACTGATAAGAACTGGGTCAGGAAAAGAAAACTGTGACATCAGTATTTTAAATCGATATGAGAAACACAAAATTTGGATATGAAAGTAGGAATTTTTTAATTATTTGTTTTATTTATTGACATTCAATAAATGCCCTTTACTCTGGGGCATCAAGTCTCTACACTATTAGGTACAGCATCTTCCAGTGAGGTCAGACAAGGCAGCCCAGTGCTACGTATATGCGGAGGTGCGCAGACCCTTGGAGCGTCAAGGTGTTCAGGTTAGTGGAAACTGTAAGTTTTTCTGTGGGATTGCCCTGAGCGAGTGGAGACAGGAGAGAAGGTAATGGGACGTTTGTAATGTTTGATCTACTCTATGATTTTTGAATACTATCCACACACTTATCTCCTCAAATGTTTATCACTCATTTCTGACAAAACTTTACAAAGTGCTCATCCCGTGGGAGAGTAGAATAGAAGCATTACAGAATCCGTTATTGCAGATTTAAAAAGAAAAAGTACCTTCGCCTTATTTGATTATTTCTACGCATAGGTTTTTGAGCCTAGCAAGCCGGTCAAGAACTTTGGTAAAAGAAAAAGAGAGATATTTTGAAGGCAAACAGAGAAGACTGTGAAAATAGGAGAGAAATGATAGAAAGTAGAAAGTATGTAATTAACTAAATTCCTTTTGAGCAGGACAGATGGAAATCTGCCATTGACCTACTTTCCACACTTCTATTTTTTTCTGTAGTGGGATCTATCTTCTTCCGGCATTCAAAGAAGAACACAGTCCCTTAATTAGCTTATTTTAGTTACCATCCTCAAGATCTCAACAGCTTTTCCTGTCCTTCTTTCTACACGTATTTTTAACATCTTCCTCTGCTCTTCCATCAGTAAGATTCTTTTTTTCCTAAACATTAAGTTGAAAGAATGGTAGCTTATACATTATTTTAAATTTGGAATATTATTTAAGTACTTCATCAATAAAACTGTTGATAATTTTAGAAACTGCATTCAATCCTGTTTTCCAGGGATGCATAAAATCAAATCAAACAGAAATGTTTTTAAACTGGTCCTTTTTAATCTTTCTAAGATGGATCCCTTCTATTCAACCCAACTGATTTATCAACTGGAGTCAGCTCACAGTTTTTAATAATAAAAAATTGATTCGTAATTCTTAATATTGTTCTTCAAAATAAATACTTTAGTTTTTGCTCTCTTGCTCTTTCCCATTGTTCCTGATCCCTTACCCTCCTCCCACTCCCTCCACCTCTCCAAATGGTCATGACCGGCCTCTCCCTCTCCCTCTCCCTCTGGCACCTCTCTCTCTGGCCCTACTCCCTCTCCCTCTCCCTCTCCCTCTGGCCCCTCCCCTCCCCCTCCCTCTCCCTCTCCCTTTCCTTCTCCCTCTCTCTTCCTTTTTCTGTCTCTAATACCTTCTCAACTCCCCTCCCCATGCCCTGAATAACATCTATTACATACTAAGAAACAAAACCTTCCACATGTTAACTTGTATTTTTGTTGTTGAAATTCTCTCTGCATACTGTATCTTAAATATATCAAGTAATTGGTATACTTATTTTAACATTATTTTCATAAAGATTTATGCTTCAAATTATTTACACTAGTTTCATTATAGTCACTTTTATTTTTTCATTTATTAATCATCTTTCAAAATGACTTTGTAATAAAGAATAACAGAAAGTGAAACTAAAAGATCTCATAAATAGCAGGAAATAAGATCACTGGTAGAAATTTAACAGTCTTGAAATCTTATTGGCTCAGTTGTTCAGTATTTCCTGTATAGTGTTATTGAATACTAAATTAAAAATGGATAAATGTTAAAATTTGTTTATGTTAACATGATACATATTTTTATTCCTAGGTGATTGACCTTTATGAATGTTTATATATAGCAACTATATTAGACCCCATTCCTATAGCATTCCAGACATAATGTAACAGCGATGAATTTAGCTAATCATTCTGAGTGTTGGGATTTAGTTTGGTCTTTTCTTGGGAAGTTCTGCTTCCCTCACTTAGGATTATGCATGGCTTTGTAGTCAGTGTGTCTGTCCTGCCTTCTGAATGGTCTCCATTCCACCTTGTCTTTCTCAGTAGGTGATTAAAACTTAGTATTTTGACCAAGACACATCTGTTAATAATTCTGATTCATCATAGAAAGGTTTCCATATCACTGCAATCCATGACTATTTGTTTAATTTTTTCAGTCAATACCAACTCCTGCATCCACATTGCTCCCCTTTCTCTAAAATGACAGCCGATCTGTTTTCCTCTGTATGGTTCCTATTGGTTTGTTTATTTGTTAGCGCTTTGAGTGATGGATTTTCTTTTTTTTTTTTTTTAATTAGGTATATTTCTTTACTTACATTTCAAATGTCATTCCCCTTCCTGGTTTCCTGTCCATAAGCACCTATTCCCTCCCCTACACCTCCCCCTCCCCCATATGGGTATTCTCCCTATACATCCCCCTTATCACCCCCCATATTCCGCTGCACTGGGGATCCAACCTTGGCAGGACCAAGGGCTTCCACTTCCACTGGTGCCCCAACAAGGCTATTCTCAGTTGGAGCCCTGGGTCAGTCCATGTATAGTCTTTCAGTAGTGGTTTAGTCCCTGGAAGCTCTGGTTGGTTGGCACTGTTGTTTTTATGGGGTTGCAAGCTCTTTCAACTCTTTCAATCCTTCCTCTAATTCCCCCCAAGGGGATTTTCTTGTCTAAAAATATGTTCTATTAAATAGGGAATTTTAATTTTTCTATGTTCAGAAATTCAGTAGATGAAATCCAATAGCACATGACTCAGAATTAGTTAAAGAATATTCTTTTGAATATTGCATTTTATTTGTCAAGTCTTTGCTTACTTGGCATTGCTTGTGTGTTGGGAATTTAAGATGGTGTGGTAAAGTTTTTGCTTGTTCCAGATACTAACATGTATTCTTATTGTGTTTTGAAAAACAAAAGCATAGATATCTGATACCATTCCATTTAAATTATTAAATTTTGTGGAAAATACGTTTGCAGAAATTATCCTTCTCATAGAAATCATATTATAAAATATGTTTTAATTGTTCTCTATATTAAAATGTTTCACATGTCAAATTATTTAGCAAATGGAATATGTAAAACATGTTGCTTAGCATTCCTATTAAAGCCTTGTATAAGGGGAAGACTGATTTCAACTTGAAACATAGAAAAATAATATAGTCTGAGGATTATGGATGATAAAAATCAATAAAAACACACTTTTTACAATATAACTGTATTTGACAAAATATTTGCCTAAATGATCAATATTAATGATTTTCCACTGTGACATTTTCTTTCTGAACACAGCCTATAATTTTTAATAGTGCAGAAATATAATGTAAATTACTCCATCTTTCATATAATGATATTTTATATGAACTTATTTATTGACATCAAGAAGAATAGAATTAAAGAAAAGGCAAAATATTGTAGTTGTCTTCAACATCCATATTTTCAGTCATGATAATCAGAATAATTAATGTTATTTTTGCATGATTTATATATGTTTGTTAAATTTACCTTGATTTATATATGTTTGTATAGTAAAATTTCTAAGAGAATCTGTATCCTCATGATATTTTCCTTTTATGTATTTTGTTCCTGTTCTTATAAAAATATTTAATAATCTTGCTGAGGTTTAAAGGTCTCAAGCTAAGTAGGCTTACTTTATCGAGATGTTTTTGTATGAAGTAAAGCTTCAGTGAAGATATATCCATATTTAGATTGTATACATATATGGAAAAGAATTGACTAAGTTTTTCAAGCATGGTCCCAATGATTTAAAGGTATTCATTTAAACCACACCTTGTAAAGATTCCACAAAGCCTGTGTTTGATACACAGTTCATTAGGAACATCCAATAATAAGTTGTAGTAATTAGTTAGGAGCTATGTAATTAAAGTCATAATAAATGAAAGCTTAAAATATGGACACAGCACTTACACAATGCTCACCACATCCCTGAATGTCTTGATGTCATTTAGAGTTTGAGCTGAAAACTCAGCTCAAAACCAGAAGCAAAGTGGCAAGAGGACATTCAACAGGAAGATCCAAGTCAACTCTTCCTCCTGCTGTCTGTTGACTAATACTTGGGGCTATCTATTTGATATGCTATATTTAGTTGTCCTTTATAGAACTGTAAATACTTGTGTAGAAAGCTAAGGGAATGTAAAGACAAGCCCAAGTTCACACAAAATGCACACTCCAAGACTCATAGATTAGTGTTACAACCTTGACTCTGGTGTTGAGGCTAAACCACAAATGTTTCTCAGGGCCAACTTACAAAGAAAAGAAAATTTATAATGAGCTCATAAATATGAATGTGTCAGACTGGTCAGCACTGACTACCAATTTGGCTAGTTAATCAGAACGGTTCTAACTCACCTTTATTTTGATTGGACCTAAGTGAAGCTTATGGTTGCAGAATTTAATAAAATTAACCAACTTCAGGTTATAACAGGGTATGTAGTCAGCATGATCCTGCTCTGAAAGAAGCTATATTTTTACATCAATGACTGACAGGCATCAAATAAAATGGCTACAGCTATGCTAGGTGGGCAAGAGTATCTATCTATCTACCTATCTAGATATACAAATATATATGTGTATATATACATTTATATAATCATGTATATATGCACACATTTACAATTTGAGTGACTATTAAAAAAGATATTTATGTGTTAAATTGTATATTATAGCTAGAAATAACAAATTTTTAGTCCAATCTTCTACATTTCCCCATAAATGTAGAATGAACAAAATTCAGTCAAATGTAAACAAATCAGAATAAGGAAGGACAGTCATTGCAAAAGTTAAATTTAAAAAATTAAATAAATCTGTTAGATTTCTTTCAAATTCTTGCTCTTATATTTTATGCCCTCATTTTTAAACTAATTAAAAAAATTAAGTATGCTTGTCAATGAGTAATTTCATGATGACACTTATGTGGAGAATAAGATTGTAATATGCAAAGTCAATATATTACAAAGAAAAATTTATAAGGAGTCATATAAAAGAATAAAAATAGAATAAGAAAAAATCTGAAAATTTAATAATTAGATAAAAGAGAATTGAAATCTGATTTATTCTGCATCCACAAAGACTTGAAAGGAATGGATATCAATTTCTGTTGGTCTCAATATACTTTTAAAATTTGACATTTTCTTACTGTGGGGGAGGAAGGGTTTACATCAGTTAAAGCATTCCTTTATAATCTATCATTGAGATAAATTATGGAAGGAACTCAAACAGTGCAGAAACTTTGAATCAGGAACTTATGCAGAGGCCACAGAGGAATGTTGCTTACTGGGTCTCTCGTCATGGCTTGCTTACTCTCCATTCTTTCTTATATGTATTCATGCCCATAAGCATCCACTTATTCATGTGCCTGTCAAAATAGAACAACATATATATCACTTATTTTTTCATTCTACACGTATTATTTAATGTGCATTTCAAATTTCATTGCTTTTAATCTTTCAATAGTCATTAATCTAAGGAATGCTTAACTTTTATGTTAAGACCGCAAGAAGATAAAAATTATAAAATTTGCCTGAAGTCATGAGACTTATAAATGTCACAGTTTGAATGGAGGTTCTAATGCTGACATATTCAAATTTATCTCCTCTGTCTCTCTGTCTCTGTCTCTGTCTCTTTCTTGTGTGTATGTGTGTGTGTGTGTTATGAAATATATATAAATCTGTATTTTGAAATACTCTGCAACAACAATCACCAACTTCACTAGGACTAACAAAATCAAGCAGGGAAATACACAAGGCTTGGAAACAGAATTCACCTAACCTAATTTTTGCTCATAACTATAATTTCTCAATTCACATAAGTGTTCTTTGAATTAATTAATTGCACCTTGGAATATTCTTGATTAATTGCAAAATGAAATTTAAAATGCCTATCTGTCACAATTAATAGGAAGAACTGTTTCAATCTAGCTTCTTGTCACATAGTATAATTGTAAGGATCAGATAATATTAGTATAATTTGTATAGTTATCTGTGACTAATATGTATGAAGCTAAATACTAATATTTTTAAGACAGGAACACACATACTCACATGTATTTGTATTAATAACTCATCTTTGTTTATGTAAATAAATGATAATAATGAAACTTCAGTAAGGGTGTTTGTATATATATTTGGTATATAAATAGACATATTTATATACCAAAATAGAACAATATATATATAAATATATATATATGTGTGTGTGTGTGTGTGTGTGTGTGTGTGTGCGTTCAACATACTCAGTTTATATATTGAAACATTTGTTTAATCTTGATTGGAAAAGTGTAATAAAAAATTCCTTGAAGGAAGAACTAACATGAACAAATTATCTAAAAATTGGTATTTTTGAAAAATAGAATTTCCATTCTATGGCATTTTATAAATAAGGAAGATCATTCTGAATAGGTACATGAGAGAAACTTGTTTAAGTTTAATGTGCTCACAATACTGACAGCAACATTAAGATTTTGAATACTATATGTATAATTTCAAACTAATAAAATAAACATGAGTCACCCATACATTATGAATGCCTTTTATAAATAAATATATACTATTCATGGCATTAGCATTAACTCCTTGTGACTTGGTGTTATTCTTTGAGGCATTCTTTTAAAATGTGAAATGGAAAATCAAAGGATTTAAAATAATTTCGCCATATCATCTATTACAGTTAGAAGTATATAGATAGTAAAATTCAAAAACCTCATTATAAGAAGATTAAGAACTGTGCTCTGTGCAGCACTGAACTTTTCATTGGAGAATATAAATTGAAATTAAATGATAAGATTAAAGACGATGCAATTTGAAGGCATAAGGAAGAATTTTTGCTGTATTTTTTTAATGAAACTTCAGAATATCGAGTTGTTTCATTTTCTACTGAAGTAAATACACAACTAGAAAGGCATGTCAACATTTTACATATATTTTGTTTCATCAGTTGTGATACTTGTGAATTTCTTCTTTAATGCCAACTCTAGAAACAGTGTACATCTTAATTATTATAGTGACCAGCAGAATAGGTGTATAAAGCCCTAATAAAATTCACTGCTGTGATTTCAATACACCTATAATTTATACTTTTAATCCAATGTTTTCAGACCAAATGAATGGATCAATTTTGAATGAGAACCAGTACAGACCATAAAATAACTGGATGTAAATGTTGCATAATTCAGAAATCTTCAGTTACATATCTGAAGTATTCTCTTTTGGCAGCCTCCGAATTCTTTGAAAGAGAGCAGATGCATAGACTTAATCTCCTGTGGACACTTTCTGGATTCTCCTGAGATGTGGGATCGAATTAGGTTGCAGTTTGCCTCCTGACAGATCCGGTCTGTATGCCATCATTCTGATACCACTCTCTGTCAACTGCCAGTGTGGTAACACGATTTGCCTCACTAATGCTTGTCTATCTGTTAATTTGTGATAAACCCGAGGTGATGGTGTCTGTCAGGTCAAATTTCCTATGACAGTGTCTGGCAGAAATTGAAAACAGGAGTGTAGATGAATCATCAATGAATTTCTGTTCTAACATCAATCATAACTATTATTTTTATTTAAACTTCTACAAACAGATATAAAATTTTGCTATGGAAACAATGCCCTTGTCTTTATTCCAGATGTTTTTTTCCCTAGTATGTTGGTAGATTGTTCTAGCAATAGAAGCATTTGTGCATATGGATGGAAAAACAAAGGAAAGCATTTGTATTTTCTACTTCCAAATGAATCTACTTCAAATTATCCATAGAAAAGGAAGATAAAAATATATTTGAAATTTCTAAAAAGATTTCACATATTAATATTAGTCTGCACCTTACTGTTTGCTACACTTAGCATATTTTAAGAATGTTCTAGACTTCTAAATTTCATTCTCTCCAGAAAGCACTACTGTTCATAAGTGCAACAGAAATCACTTATAAAGCAAAATTACTATTTATTATCATGCCATGAATGAAATGATAAGATACTAAACAGATGGTTTGATTCCTAAGGGAAGAGCTGTTTCTCTATCAGTTCTGAATGTTCAATGCCCTTTTAACAATCTTAGGAATGTTTTCTGATGACAATTTACATATTAACAGTGAATGAATGGAAAAATTCTACAGAAGTCAGGACATAACTTTTAAATTAAAAGAGTTTTAACCAACAGCATGCATAGGAATTGGTAAAGACATATTGATACCATCAAAGTGATGAATATGGTAACACGTGAAATACATAAATGAAGGCATTCATTTAAATTGTCAATATTAATTAAGGAAAATATAAAAACTTTGAACTTGTGTGAGTTTCACTAATGTAGGCAGTATTTAGAAATATATTACATATTATGAAAAAAGTTTCTAAAGTTTTAAGCAATGATAACTTTCCAGTACTTCATCAGTTCCTCTTCAGAACAGGATGTCCCCTAAGCAACATTTTCCCAGTTATTAATGGCCTAATTTATGGTAGAGAGCTCACATAGCAAGACCAAAATTTAAAAAGTTCTAAACTCAACTCTAGGTTTGAGATATAATATTCACTAACGCTTGGTAATTATGTTGATGTTACTTTTAAAATTCAAAATAATACATACTGATAACTACCTTGAATATTTTAATCAATTACTGTGAATATCAGTGAGCTAATTCTTAGGCATCAATATTCTTAAAGTTCTCCCTGAGAGATGGTGATAGTATGAATTAAAAATCACTCATTTTGCAAAATCAAAAGTGTAATTCATTATACCTTTAAAATATATGTTCTGTAGACTTTGTTTGCTTATTTATATTATAGAAATAAGATTGCCATTTATTAAAAGAATACAACTAAAAGCATTGTATTAGACTACATATATTTGTATATATATATATATGTATATATATATACATATATATATATACATATAACTTTTGTTCCATAAAAGAACAAAACCAAATGTACTTTCATGCCATCTATACCACAGAGTTTGCAGAATACTTCAATGTGGTGATGAAAGGTGTTTTTTAAACCTACTTTTTCCCATCATATATCAAGAGGTACTTCGATCTCATCTTTCTCAATTTCTGTACCTGAATTCTCCACAAACCTTGTATAAATATAGTAGATATTGTGGAGAGCAGTAGAGTTGAGGAGAGTAGAGCAGCACAGAGAGGGAGAAGGAGGCAGTTTTCCTAGGAGAAGCTTACACCACAGATTGAAGAGAGAAGGAGCTACAAATGGGCAAAGACAGAGTGAGCAGGAGAACGAGAAGGAGCCAAAAGATTAGAAACAATCGCTACAGTTAATTTGAGGACAAGCAGAGCAATTCAGAGGCCAAGAGAAAAGCAAGATTGAATAAGTCAGTCAGGAAAGGAGTTTGTGTCAGAATGACTGAGTTGAATCAGCCAGCTAGAGTTCAGAAAGATCAGTAAGGGTGAGCTTATTCCGTAGCAAATCTCAGAGACGGAAAACATTCTGGACCTAGATTATATTGTACAGAGGCTAGACGCTTCCAGAACAAGGGCAGTCAGCCTTCCAGAGAACAACTACTACAGGAGAATAAAAGTTAATTTTGCATACTTATTTCCAGTTATGATTACTTAACTATTTTTAGATATGTCACGTTCCGTTTTTAGGTAAGCATAGTTGTGTTTTACACTTCCAGTTGTTCTTAAATTCACATTCTGACTGTCTTAGTTTTCTGATTGCTGGAACAATAGGTGACTAATCCACTCTTGAGTGGATTTTGGTTATTTCAATCTAAAGATCTAGAAATATTAGCTGAAATGCAATAGAAGAGGACTCTGCTCGCTAAGCTCAGCAAACAACTTAATCAAGGCGACATTAGTTCACACTGCCGCTGTAAGCTTTGAGGTTTGAAACCTCTATTCTCTTATTGCGTTATATTTTTAATAAAAATTTACATATGTATTTTCTCGTCCCCAGAATTTAAAGGTTCCACCACCCCTAATAACATCCCAGCAAGGAAGAATAGGCTTACACAGGCTGATACCCACGTCCTACAGAGCTTCCCTCAAGGGTTAATGAAGCCTGCAACACATGCTTTCCCCTCCCCGCCTGGCTGAATGTCTGAAAGCACTGTAGCTTTTGTTTCACAGGACCCAAGATGTGAATGAAAACCACAACTTCCTAGAGTTCTGTTTAATCGCTCATCTTTTCATATCTAGCTATTTTTCTTAAGACATAAAATGCTTCGAATCGAATTTGTTACTTAGGGGTAAAGTTGCTAATTAACTTTGTTTTGCACAAAAATTCATCCTGAGAGTTTGAGATGTCCTTTCAGTTTAAGCATTATAAAACAACCAGACTCTGGTGTTGGAATTCTACCATTTCTGCTTTTCAGGAGCTTACCGTAGATGATTCTTGAAGAGGATTTTTCTTCTGCTCTCAAATCTCCCTAAACCTTCAAACTGCGGAAAACACTTTCCACAACAAAGATTTTAGGATCAGTGATCAAGAAATGAGAAATGCAACTGCTCAGCCATTGGAGGCTAAGGCTCACAACCAAAAAGACAAAATCCACACAAGGATTTTGTGGACCCATGGTTGTTTTTAATTTCCCCATGGGTGGTGCTATCTTGCTATCTTGTGCCTTCTAAAAAGCCTTGAGCTTTCTAACCCTTTCCTTTCCCTAGATGACGTTACTTTTCTTAGTGTAGCATAAGCTATCCACTGTTTGTCAAATAGAAGCAGAATAGACGTTATATCAATATTTCTGAAGAATGTAAAAGAGCATATGATTTTATTAGACAACTAAGATATCAGCAAAATAATTGTTTAATTGAATAGTACACTTAGGTTGCAAATATATACTTGGATCCTAAATTCTCACATTATTGCAGAAGTCACGATTACTCCAGATAGCCTAAAATTGAGCCTATATTGCAAATGCACACCACAGTATTAAAGACAAAGACAAATACTCAAACACACCTGAAAATTAGTTAACAAATAATTGAAGTAAATTTTAATTGTAAACAAGAACTTTTAAATGTAAACTTAAGAGTTTTAGTAGTACATTTTTCTGAAGATTTGATTTTTCACTCCAGCCAATAACTCTTTTCTTTTAAAGTGTTCTCCATATTTAAACACATGCAATATATTCCTTTTAATAAAGTCTATTAGATTTATTGTATTTTGCTCTAAGAAATATTTACTATTTTGAATCTTTTCTCTTTCTTACCTATACTCTCTTTTTGTAATGCATAAAATATATTACAGAATTAACTTTAGATTATTTTCATAAATATCTATAATCTCTATCGAGCAGTTTTGAAATAATTCATAGGAAAATTTTCTTACTAAAGAAACAGTTATTTTTAAATGTTCCATATGTATTTAATTATATATGCATATATTATAATGTACATACACATCTCTACATGCAGGCATAGGTACTTTCAAAATTTCTAAATCAAATTGTTTTCTATTCCACCTGGCTGCTTTTCAAAGTTTACAGGCATTTTTACTCCCACTAGAAGTTTTCTATTCCCTCTACTACCTCCGTTTGAAAGGAAACTCTTTTCTTTTGTATTGATGTAATGAGAGTGTTGCTATGTTACCTAGGTAGAGCTTGATGTTAATTAGTTTCATTGAACTTACATCACACATTAAGAATAAGTAGGCATATTGGTAATTTTCTATATTTTAAAGGAGACACTGACTGATATCTGTTGATACTCCTTCTGAACCTCTAGAGTGAATTCAGCACATTTTCTCTCCGATGCTATTGTCGCTGTTTGTATGCGCTATGTGCTCACGTTATGCCTGGATGAATCTCTTAATGTTTTGCTAAGTCGGCTTTGCAGTTTGAGCCCTCTAACTTCGTACTGCATTAATCTGTGATAGATAAAGCACGTATGCACTTACATAGCACCCATGCAACCACTCTATAAGTCCCTTCCGGCAAAAATCTCTTAGATACTAATTTTTATTATCATAAATAGAAATATTGACAAATGAAGGAGTACGAACTATTGGTTTTTCTTGGTGATGGTAAAGGAAAACTCAGAGACTGAGGGCCTCATAGCTTCGCCACCTCACATGACTGTGTCTGTATGACTGATAGTGTTATTTGCAGAAAGAGGCCTGGGCAAGTATAATCCACAGTCATATCTCTCCAGGTGCTTGATAAGACCCTGAGAGAGCTCCTCGGCTCTCTGGGTTTTACAAGGGCTCTCTCCAGTTCTACAAAGCCCCGTAAGCTTCTTGCCTCTAAGAGCCTTGCATGTTACCCACAATGCAAATGCAATCATCCCTCTCACGACCACAGGAGGCCAAATGGCCAAACTGCTGGCACTCAGCTAAGGGCCCTCCAATGTCTATTCATCAAAACTGCTAGAGCTCAGGAGATCTGTGCCTGTCACTTAGTAACCGAGCAAACCTGAAAGGATGGCAGAGTAAACACTGCTATCTCATTCCTTTCAGTTCTCTTCTTCTGTTTGTTTACTTTGTATCTTTTTTGTGATTCTGACAATAAATCCAGAACCCTGTTCATGCCAGGAATGTGCCCATCATGGAGCTCCATCTTTTGACGTTTGATTTCTGAGGCAAAGTCTCATTAAGCGATGCTGGCTATCTCGGAGCTAACTCTGTGACCCCGGCAGGCACTGAATTCTTTTGACTCATTCTCCAGGGAGGCGGTACAACACCAGGGCCTACTTGATCAAAGATAAGTAACAAAAATAGATTTAATGTGTATATGTCATCCCATTTCCTCAATGGTAATATCTGTAATGATAATGATGCAGTTATCAGAACCCATCGAGTGCTGTTTATTAAAAATCATTAGCAGAACTATAACATTTCCTCACATATGTATTCTATCTCTGGGACATAAGCAGGAATGGACATCAAATTGTTCCTTTTCTCAGATATCCTGCAGTGGTCACAGACATGAATTTCCTCATTATCCCTTTGTTCTTCATGATGGAATCTCCTGAGAAGCATCGACTAATTATTGTGTGTTCACATACTCTGAAATCTAAGCCCTATGTATTATTAAAATGTGGGACTTCTGTAACAGAATTATACAATGAGTGTGTGGCCTTTATGAATGGTAAGTACTCATATAAAGAGGCTAAATAGATACCTTCTGTCTGTCTGCCATCTGTGGAAGGCTCCTGAAAGTGTCATTAATGAGTCAGGGCCACCAACAGAAACTGCATCTGCCTCAGTTTGTGTTGTAGTTTATACACTGCCTAATCTATGGCATCATTCCGATGTAAGGTATCTCCGTATTTTCATTGGAAAATATAACAATTGCAGTGTGTAAATCTACAACGTACATGTCTATTACATCTATACTCATGTATAAATAGGTAAGGATAATTATGGGTACAGATATAAAGAGGTATGTAGTATAGTATTAATATAATATAAATATCTGTGCACATATATACATACATATGAAAATATGCTACGTATATTACTCATAACTGTATGCCCTAGAAATCAATAAAGACACCTTTCTTTTCCTTTTCATAGCTACATAATAGCCTGCAATTTCGATTTACCAGACTCGTTTGACAAATCTTCAGAAAAAGTGCACATAAGCTGTATTCAATATTTGAATATTGCAAACCTGATGAACACATATTTTCCTTCTTCTGGGAATAAAGATTTGGGGCATGTATAACTTTGTTAACTATTGCTGGGTTTCCTCTCATAAAATTGCATATTTTAAGTTGCCATGAACAAAGCACATTACTCCTCAAACTTATGTCAAGTTCATAGTGCCTTATTTTAAAATGTTTTCCATTTATTTGTTAAAATATTAACTAGCTGAGGGATTTTCAGTTGTATGTTTTTATGGAAGTCACTGCTCCCTGTCTGGCTTCCTTTGAAATCTACTTGAAAGATTCTGTAATTGCCACAAGATATATGGGTGCAACATAGCATAATGTGGATAAAGTAAATACCTGCGACCAGTGTAAGCAATACTCAGGTCTTCTTAGCATTCTGCTGGTAACTGAATGAGAAAAATCACTTGCCTGAGCATCCTGCTTCATTTGAGCATCCTTCTGCAATCAGGGGATTCAGGAGTTGTGTTCTCCAAGCAAATGCTTTCAATAGTGCTGAAACCAGTACAAGTGAGTCTGAGGTCAGTTGTGGTATATAGCCAATTCCGGAGTTTACTCAAAGAATCTTTTCTATTACCAAAAAGTTTTTCCATGTTTTTAAACAATTTATGACATTATTGTTATTATTATTATCATTATTATCATTATTATTGCTTGTGTGTTGTATCCGTGTGTTATATGTATGTATGTGTGTGTGTGTGCGCGTGCGTTGTGTGTGTGTGTGTGTGTGTGTGTGTGTGTGTGTGTGTGTGTGTGTACCCATGTAATGACAAGATGTTTATGGATGGTGGTCAGAGGTCAACCTTTTGTTCTCTTCCTCTACCATGGGTTCTAGGAATAAAACCCAAGTCATCTGCATTGTGCTGCCAATATATTACCTGCTGACGTATATTCCCCATTTGAATTGCTTTTTATTCTCTTGATCTCTTAAGTGTTCAGTTTCCTTTTTCTCAACTTTATGGTCCTTATGTCATGCAAATTAAGTATCTTTCAAGCCTTTGTTGTGCTCTACTTTTGAAAACTAGTGTCTTGCTCTACACTTGGCCCAATATAGGCAGCGATAGCTGTTCTGTAGCCAGTATCCTGGTCTTCCCTGAAATATCCTCAGCTAGGTTAGTTAGGTGATTGATATTAGTCAATCACTTTTAAATTCAAACTCATGTGCAGCGTGAAGTCATAGCTGTTGGGTTATCCTTTAAGAGAACATCACTGTGGTGGAAATGTGTTAATAATAGGATGTCCAACTCATGACATGCCATGTAACAAAAGGTTACACGAAGGAAGCCAGAGAAGGAGAAATACAGATGAACTATACAGAGGCACAAGAAGAAAGATAGATGTATACTCCCAGTGACTTGCATCCCTAAGCCAGTCCCACATTCTGATTCCACCAAATGATAACTTCAGGAGTGACAGCCAATTGGTGTGCTCCTACTCGAATACCAGCTGGTCAGTTCTGCAAACATTCAGAAAAGTAACATTAAACATACTGGGCCAGTTAGTTTTAGAAACATATGTATATGTGTATGTATATATTCACATGTGAATGTAACAACAATTAATAAAAAAGAGGCCACTGATTTAAAGGAGAGAGATAAAGGATAATTTGGAGGTTGAAAAAGAAGAGGAGAAATGATGTAACTATACTATAATCTCAAAAATAAATGAAAGAAAAATCCATGATTGAATTAATCCATTCAGGAAATCAGATCATCCACAATCCAGTCATTTCCTGGAAGTCTTTGAGTTAGTAACAATTAGTTTAAAAACGCATTTTTAAATTTTGCATTAACTAATTTA
This sequence comes from Rattus rattus, assembly GCF_011064425.1. Taxonomy (NCBI): domain Eukaryota; kingdom Metazoa; phylum Chordata; class Mammalia; order Rodentia; family Muridae; genus Rattus; species Rattus rattus. The sequence continues at coordinate 103,932,586 of NC_046157.1, read as the reverse complement.
TTTACTGTGTATCTCCAGCAGATCTTCCTCTTCCTCCTCTCCTCTAAGAACCCCTCTCACCCCACCTTCTTCCTATCTTCCCTCCACTTTTCTCCTCAAAAAAGCATATGGGATATCAACATGCCTTGGAGTATGAAGTTACAGTAGGACTAGGTCCAGCTCCTCCGATTGAGACTAGACAAGGCATCCAGTTAGGGGAAATGAATGCAAAGTCAGGCAACAGAGTCAGATATACCTCCTTCTCCTGCTGTTAGGGGTCCCACATGAATACCTGCCAAGCTGCCCACTGTTAGGAATGTGTAGAGAACCTAGATCCATCCTATGCATGCTCTTTGGTTGACAGTTCATTCTCTGTGGGACCCTATAGGCACAGGTTAGTCCTTGACGTCTCTGGCTCCTTCAATCCTTCCTCCACCTATTCCACATGGTTTCACGAGCTCCAACTAATGTTTGGCTGTGGATCTCTGCATCCGTTTCCATCAGTTGCTGGTGTGGCAGTCATGTTAGGCTCCTGTGCAATTATAGCAGAATATCAATAGCAATGCCAGAGGTGGTCTCCCCCTCCTGGCATGGGTCTCAAGTGGGGTCAGGCATTGGTTGCCTGTTCCTTCATGTTATGTTGCACCTTTACCCATGCACAACTTGTAGGCAGGGCAAATTGTGGGTTTATAGTTTTGTGGTAGTGTTGGTGTCTCAGTCCCTTAGTGAAAGATTTTTCTATAGAAGATGGCCATTTAAGGTTTCATATCTCCTACTATAAGGAGTCTTAGCTAGGGTCTTCCTCAGGCTACTGAGAGTTTCTACTGTTCTAGGTTTCTGACTTCTCCCGAGATGCCCTCTCCCACTGATTCCAGTTCTCTTTCCCAGTACTCTTTCTGTTTCCCTCTCTGTCCTCCCTCAACTTGATCCCTCCTATTCCCCTCCATGACTCTTCCCCAACCCAGTAACCTTCCTGCATCCACCCCCAATGCCTAGTCTATTTTATGCTCTCAGTGAGATTCAGGTGTATCATCTTGAGCCCTTCTCGAGTTTCTTTGGGTCTGTGGATGATACCATGGTTATCCTGTACTTTATCCCTAATACCTACTCATATGTAAGTAAATATCAAGTGATTTTTCCTGATATGTGCTACCTCCTTCAGGATTATTTTTTCTAAGTCCACCAATTTGCCTGCAAATTCCATAATGTCATTGATTTTAAAAGCTGAGTAATATTCCATCGTGTAAATATACAGCATTTTCCTCATCTATTCATTGGTTAAGAGGCATCTAGGTTGTTTACAGTTTCCGGTTATTACAAATAAAGCTGCTATGAACATAGGTGAGCACATGTTCTTGTGGTATAATGGTGCATCTTTTGGATGCATATATATATATATATATATATATATATATATATATATATATATGCATGCACAGGAGTGGTAGATCTGAGTCTTCAGGTAGAACTATTCCCAATTTTCTGAGAAACTGCCACATTGAATTCCAAAGTGGTTGTACAAGGTTGCTCCTCCACCAGCATTGAAGTAATGTTCTCCTTGTTCCACATTTTTGACAGCCTGAGCTATTGAATTAATTTTTTTTTAAATCTTAGCCGTTCTGACAGGTGGAACATGGAATCTCACACTCATTTTGATTTGCATTTCCCTGATAACTAAGGATGTCGAACATTTCATTATGGGTTCTCTGCCATTAGGGATTCCACAGTTGAGAATACTCTGTTTATCTCTAGACCCAAATTTTAATTGGGTTATTTGTTTTGTTGATACCTAATTTCTTGAATTCTTTATATATTTTGGATATCATCCCTCTGCTGGATGTAAGGTTGGTGAAAATCTTTTATCATCTTGTAGGCTGCCATTCTGTTGTTTTGATGGTGTCCTTTGCTTACAGAAGCTTTGCAGTTTCAAAAGATCTTATTTATTAATTGTTGAATGTAGTGCCTTAGTTGTTTGTGTTCTCTTTAGGAAGTTGTCTCCTGAGCCAACAGGTTCAAGACTATTCCCTACTTTCCGTTCTATTAGATTTAGTGTATCCAGTTTTATGTTGAGGTCTTCGATCCAGACCGACTTGAGTTTTGTTCAGGCTGATAGATACGTATCTATTTGCATTCTTCTTGATGCAGATACCCAGTTTCCACCATTTGCTGAAGATGCTTTCTTTTTACCTTTGTATTGCATTGTCATCTTTGTCAAAAATCTAGTGTCCATAGGTGTTTGGGCTTATTTCTGGGTCTTCAATTCAATTCAGTTGATGAAACTGCCTGTTTTTATGGCAGTAACATGCATTCTTTTTTGTTTGTTTACTACTATTGCTCTGTAGTCATACAGCTTGAAATCAGGGATGGCGGTACCCCTAGAAGTTCCATCAGTGATAGTTGGGCCTTGCAGTCTCTCACTATTTATATGTGGTACTTGATGTGTGATTTAAGCTTTAGCAATTAATTTTATGAATGTGGGTACCCTTGAATTTTGGTAATAATATTCAGAGTTGAAAGATCTTATTCACGGCTATTTCTTTTGATGAACATGAAGTATCTTTCCAGATTTCTTTGATTAAATCTATTTTATGAGATATTAGAATAGTTATTCCAACTTCCTTCTTGGACTCGGTTTACTTGGAAACTATTATTTCCAGCCCTGTACTCTTTAGGTAATGTCTATCTTTGTGGCTGAGATGTGTTTCTTGCAGTCAATAGAAGGATGTATCCTATTTTCACATCCATTCTGTTAGCCTGTGTCTTTAAATTGGGGAATTGAGTCCATTGATTTTGAGAGATATTAATGAACAAAGATTGTTATTTCCTGTCAGTTTAGTGTTGGTGTGGGAAGTGTGGGAGGTGTGAGAGTGTGTGTTTGTGTGTGTGTCTATGTGTGTTTGGGTATCTATATGTACACACGTGTACATATGCATGTACACACACTCATGCACATGCTTCCTTTCTTTTGGTTTGCTGGTATGGAGTTTATATTTCTTGTATGTTTATAGCCATCTTTTGCTTTAGGTTGTAGAAATTTTCTTCTATGATTTTTTTGAAAATATTTTCTTGGTCTTATAGCTGACATTCTGCTCCTTCTTCTCTTCCTATTATTCCTATGTTTGGACTTTGCATTGTGTCCTAGATTTCATAGATGTTTTGTGTAAGGAACCTTATTATATTTAGCAATTGATTTCATCCATTGTTTCTTCTATGCCTGCAACTCACTCTTCCATCTATTTTATTCTGTTGATGATGCTTACCTCTGTCGTTCCTGTTCTTTTACCTATGTTTTCATCTCCTGGATTCCCTTAGTTTGTGGTTTCTTTGTTTCTGTTTCCATTTTTATGTCTTGATCAGCATTATTCATTTTCTTCACCAGTTTGATTGTATTTCCCTGTATTTCTTTAAGGGATCTATTCACGTCTGTTTAAAGGGCTCTCTAATCTTCATAAGATTGGATTTTAAGGTCATTTTCTTGTGCTTCAACTATGTTAGAATATCTAGGACTTGCTGTAGTAGGATAGCTGGGATACTGCTTTTTTCCCCTGAAGCTACTTTAGGCTCTATTGGCTCTTTCATTAATACACTGGAAATACATGTGGGAATACACTAATTAACACACTTAATTAATGTTAAGTAATACACTAATTAATTCCTCTAATACATTGAGAATACACTAATAGAAACTTTCTAAATGTGATTATTAGTTGGAGCAGTGAAATTTATACTTCAGATACGGAAGTAAGTATAGTTTGATGCAAGTGTGGGAAGCTGAGAGGGTTTTAAAGTTGCTATAAGCAATGTTTGGAGAGCAGTGCATGAACATTGTGCAGTCAGGTAGAGGAAATGGGCTGCAAAGTGCATCCTTTAAAACAGGAAGTAACACAAACTAAGCACCTTACTGGGTACTAAGCTTTATCCCATGCTTGCCTGCTTCACTTCAGAATATACTAGTAGACCACTGACTTAACTCAAATTAAAAGCTAAGAATTCTATAAGGCAGTATGTCATATCTACAACATGTATTTTTTTGCTTTGGATTAACCTATGCCCCAGATTGCTTTTTGTTGTTTAAATAATAATTATGAACAAAACCAAATTCTTTAGGAAAGAATTCATTTGCCTTATATATCTAAGTCACAGCTGCCACTAAGGGAAGCTAAAGCAGGAACTCAAAGAGAGCAGGAACCTGGAGACAGACACTGAAGCAGAGGCATAAAAGAACTGTTTGCTTTGCTTACTTTCATGAATGGATGGTTCAGTCAGTTCTCCTATACATCCCCACCCACCCGCCCAGGAATGACACACCCCACAACCTCAATTATTAATGAAGACAATGGTCCACAGATGTGGTCAAGAGCCAAAAGGATGGGAACATTTTCTCAGTGTGATTTCCTCTTTACAGGTGACCCTATATTATGTCAACTTGACAAAACACCAACAAGTATAATGCATCTGTCTGAGGTTTCCTCCTTTATGTTTTTAAAGGACCTTGATTTATAAACAGTGAAAAAACAGCACTCAACTCAAAGTAATAAAAGAGATGGCTTGTTTTGGAGCCAAATATGAATGACTATCACCAGGAGCAGAGATGGGTTTTCTCAAAGTATCATTTTGCAGTAAAATATCAATTTTATGAAGTTCCAATAGTAACATTACAAAGAAAATGATCAAATACATTGATGGAAACATTAACTAGCTTGGCCACAGCATCATGGAGAAAATTATGCTATAGGCCTTAGATGCTGGCCAGCAACCTTCTCAGCACTATGGTGGTTGGAAACAAGGGGTCAGTTTGTACATTGTAAATGATTCGTTAATGATCATAAAGATGCTAGTTCATGTGCAAAGGAAAGTTGTAATTGGTTAGTAAAGGGTCTAATGATGTCACATGATAATTTGGCTGTTGACTTCATAACATTCCAATCTCTCCATAGCATTGAAGTTCTAAGCTGTCAGTCAGCCTTCGTCGTTACCACTTCTTTCCAGGAATTCTTATTTAACATTGCAAAAATAAACCCTCAAAAACTGTTAGCATGTTAGAACATAGTGCGTGGGACAACTTGAGTCTCTGTTCCCAGGCCATGGATACTCATATTTGACCCAAATATGATGTCATTTATTTCTTTCGAGGCAACAGTTGTCTTCATACCAATAATGTAAAATTTGTTAGAATAAGGACATGTGAATATGCTATACTTACCATGATCAAAAAGTGTTCTTATCTGTACAGTATTACAACGGGAGTTTTATCATACAAAATGACATAGGATTCATTTTAACATCTATAACATTTGCAATCAGCACACTTTATATGAAAATCATACATCTGGGCAGTTCTGTTATTTAAAACTGCCTAAATAAGATCTTTGTGACTGTATTTTCATGAGATAGAGTTGAAATTCAGAAAATAACAATATTTCAGGGTATGGAATTTATTTTAATTAGATAAAAAGTTTAAAACATTTGTTTTTGTTAATCATGTAGATCACTCATCTTACCAATTCATAGATTTTAACTTTTGCTTCAAAAGTAGACTGTGTGTCTGTTCAATTGTTTATGTGCAGTTTGTGACGCTGATTGTGATGGGTTTCTTTATATGTTAAGTGTATTTATGTTTCCTAGGTAACCTTCTTAAAATGCACAGCTTAGACAAACACATTAGTAAGCTGGTGTCATTCAAGTGAAAATTGTTAGCAGTACTACTTTTTCTCCCCAAGCTTATGTCATATGATGTCTTTTCCCTCTGGGCATAACATGATGCTGTATAGGACTGAGCAAAGTAGCCAGCATATCCTAAACTGAGTAATGCAGTGTTAGGCAGGCCCATGGCAATGCTGATGTATATATTGAAAATATCAGAAAATAAATGAGTAAGGAGACCCTCACGTGGAATTCTAACTATTGTACCTACACACCAGTTGTAAGCCATCTTCTATGGTTGTTTATTATATAAGAAGTAGAAGGCTAAGTGAATTGGATGTGTCCATGGCCTAGCTACCATTAAGATAAGATCAGGGATGAAATGGTACTTCATAGTACTGCAAATTATTTCAGTGTTACCCCTTATCCTGTAACCACTCACCTATACACCACACATAGCCTTTTAAATGTACTGATTTACCATACTGGACTCAGGTATCACCACAGTTTGGTTTGACATTGTTTGCATCCCTGATGAATAGATGTCTTTCCATGTGTCCCAATTAAAGTAAATACGATGCCTCATGTCCATGTCATATCATAGCATATTCCATTAAGTACCAATTTAATAATTAAAATTATTAGACATTGATGCCTTAAGAATAACATTAATAGACAAATACATTCTACCTTATCTAGAACGTATTTTCATATAATCCTAGACAGATTTAATAAAGACAAATTTATAACAACATTGCATTTCTGACAAATTATGTAACTTTTTAACCCATAAAAATGCAAATGTATCCTGAAAAGGCATTAGAAGTGTGTCAATGTTCTCACATGATATTATCAATAATTATTATGGTCTTAAAATGCTATATTCAATGAAAATGGATCACTTTGTCAGTTGCTAACCTTTCTATAGAATTTTAATCATGGCCATTATAAATCATTCACATCTGCAATTTTCATCCTTTTCTAAGGAAAAACTAAACTCATGGAAATTGCAAATGCTTGCTTTTAGCCTAGACTTTCTTTAAGTATTTGCTCCTATGTGTTGTATTTTTTGTATTTCCCTTGTAAAATTTTGTTCTATTGATATGATGCAGAAGCAAATTTTCCAACAAAATCATGTCCATAGCATTTCTGAAATAACAGGACACACCCACCACAAAAGAGGAGACTTTATGCTCAGGCTGAGCTTATTCGAATCACACAAGTCTCTATTTCCGTAGCTCTTGGCTGTTGGAATCTGACTTTTTCTACTCTAGTGGGATCACATCAGACATAGGTCAAACTTCTTCCCAGAGATGAGTATCGAACTATACCAACTTAGAATATTATCAATCAATCAATACAACCATCATTCAAATTTATACAGAAATCATGAAAAATTATCAAGCTCAAACTCAAGCTAGAAACAATGCCATGTGCCTGTAATGCCCACACTTCAGAGGCTGAAGTTGGAGGATAATGAATTTGGTCCCAACCAGTGATACACAGAAAGACCTTGAGTTGTGAGTGATTGTCCTTCCAGCACCGGCCATCTTGGGTTTCTTAGCTGTGTCTGCTTGCAAAATCATTTGAGTTGGGGTTGTTGATTGTGTAGATTTCCTCACAGAGGTGAAGGTCATGAGATACTCGTCTCTGTATTTAGCCTGTGTTGCTTAAAACTCATTTATCTAACTATGCCTTATTTGTATGTAATTACAGAGGAACACTCATCCCTGCTGAGCATAGCCTTTGCAGGTGCAGCCTGTTGGGAGAGGAACAACCACAGGTCTCTAAGCAACGCCTCACCTGTGTTCTACAAGGAAGCCCGGTAAACACATTCTTTTTCCAGAGTGAACTTTGCATGCATTTTGCCTCCTTTTATCACCAGGACCTTTGAACAAAACAATAAACTTATGTCTCCTCCTATGAATTAATTTTAGGACCAGTGTGTTTCAAAGTCAACAACAAAAATGGAACTGCTTATGTCAGTCTATCTAAAGTTAACCCTAGCACAAAGCTAATAGAAACATAATCTTATGGGTGGTTTCTTCACACTAAATTTCTCCTACTAGAATTTATCCAGTTTTCCATATATATGTATATGTATATGTATATATATATATGTATATGTATACATATATGTATAAATACATATGCATGCGCACACACACACACACACACACACACACACACACACACACACAGTCTTGTGAGATTACCTCACACCAGGGACTTAGAGGAATCAAGTTTACCCAAAATTCTCCTCCATGCAAAGTAACTTTAATGGTGTGAGAATGTACAATGCCAATAAGCAAGTGAGAAAAAAAAATCATCAATATTCCAATCTAACTGCGATGCTGATGAACTACAACAATGATCAGAATGGTAAGAAAGGTGAGATACCTACAAAAGGGCAATATTGAACTTACAGTTCGGTGGTAAAAAGCAACGCTGTAATTGTACTTAGGGCCCATTTTATAGTAAATTATGCCTAGTACACTAATCATAGGCAACCACTTGCTTGGTAAGAGTCACATTGAGTTTTTTTTTGTTGTTGTTGTTGGTTTTTTTTTTTTTTATGATTTGTGACTGTTGTGAGGTTGTCTTTTCCCTAATTACTTTCTCAGTCTCTATTCTGTAGAGGAAGGGTACTGATTTGATTGATTTAATATTATACCAAGCCACTTTGCTGAAGTTGTTTGTCAGGTTTAGGATTTACTGGTGGCCTTTTTGGGATCACTTAAATATACTATCATATCATCTGCAAATAGTGATATTTTGACTTGTTCCCTTCCAATTTACATCCCTTTGATGCCCTTTTGTTGTCTGATTGCTCTGGCTAGAACTTCGAGTACTATATAGACTAGATAATGAGAGAGTGGGCAGCCTTGTCTAGTCCCTGATTTTAATGAAATTGCTTCAAGTTTCTCTCCATTTAGTTTGATGTTGGCTACTGGCTTGCTGTATATTGCTTTTACTGTGGTTAAGTATTAGTCTTGAATTCCTGATCTTTCCAATACTTTTACCATGGAGGATGTTGAATTTTGTCAAGTGCATTTTCAGTATCTAATGAGATGATCATGTGGTATTTTCTTTGAGGTTATGTTGATGGTTTTCCATATATGGAACAATCCCTGCATCCCTGGGATGAAGCCTATTGATCATGATGAATGATCATTTTGATGTGTTTGTGGATTTGCTTTACGAGAATTTTATTGAGTATTTTGGCATTGATATTCATAAGGGAAACTGGTTTGAAGTTCTCTTTTTTGTTAGGTCTTTGTGTGGTTTAGGTATAAACATAATTGTGACTTCAATGAATGAACTGGGTAGTGTTGCTTCTGTTTCTATTTTGTGGAATAGTTTGGAGAGTATTGGTATTAGGTCTTTTATGAAGGTTTGTCAAACATCCAGAAGCCCCCAGAACTTCAGGAGACTAAACCCCCAATGAAAGAGTACACATGGTTGGACCCATGGCTCCAACTGCATATATAGCACAGAATGGCCTTGTCTGAAATCAGTGGGAGTAGAGACCCTTGATCCTGCCGAGGCTAGGTGCCCCAGTGCAGGGGAATGTCAAGGTGGGGAGGCAGGAGGGAGTGGGTTGGTGAGTGGAGGAGAACTCAGTTAGTGGGTTTCTGGAGGGGAAACTGGAAAAGAGGATAATATTGGAAATGTAAATTTAAAATATCTAATAAATGAAAAAAGAAATAAAGAGAAGAACTAAAAGCATAAAAATAATTCCTTATGAAAGCAAAAAAAAAAAGAAAAGAAAAGAAAAAGAAAAAGAAAAAAGAAAAAAGACAAAAGACAAAAGAAAATGACATTTTGGCAACACTGTGACGTCAAGAGACCCAGGGCTGAGGAAGACATCTAGCTGCATTCTTGATCCTTAGCTTTATAGACACAGATAAGTGTCTTCCCAAAAAGGCTGCTGTTTTTCGGTAGATGTCCACCATTAATTACAAAACCACCATTGGTCTGCCACAGATGAACAAAATTCAGAGAACCAGTGATTCTGGGGAGGCTGGCCCTAGTTCACACATCTACAATATAGTCTATGCACCTACATCTCAGAATCATTACGGAAGAGGAGGCAGAAATATGGCAATTCTCATAGGACCAGGTCATCTACTGTAAGACTTTGCCATCTATATTTGGCATGAAAACTATACCCATGAATTTGAAATAATATTATTGCCTAGAATTCATTCTTACTAATAGATAATCACGGAGCTATTTTACAGAAAATATTAGTCATTGCAACACATATTTATGTGGGTGTTTGGATTAGGGTTTTCTATTATATTTTATAACAATGTTTCTACTTTCCAGCTTAAGCACTTGGCTGCTACCTTAAATAATTTACACCCTGAAGGATGTTCCCTATTCACATACTAGTTTATTGCAAGACCAGGTAACCTATGAAATAATACTACTAAGACCATATTTCCCTCCATACTGAGGAAAGTTTAAGTGCAAGAAGAAAGTTAAAACAGGGGCTTAGATGCTGCTTTTGCTAAGATACATGAGAATGCACTCCCTTTGCACATCAGACTATCAAGTTTCTTTCCTTTAAATTCTAACTTTATAATAATTAACATGAGTGCAGCAGGCTGCAAAGTGAATTTAACTCCAAAGAAAAGATAAAAATGCTTTCAGTCTCTAACTATCATAGGCATAGTTACAGACAACACATTTAATGAAGTTCAAATAGTAGAAATAATAAAAATCATAAACCCAATTCTTTTTTTGTTTTTTTTTTTTACAAAAACTCTATCAAATCCTGTTCTGTCTACATTATAAAATAAAATCTATGTGGAGACAACCTGAGTTTTATATCTATCCTACAGGAAAGAATAAGTTAACTTCAATATACTTTGTAAGATGGCATGGTGAGGAGGAGGTAGATTATTTTCTCTTAATTTTAGCTACACATGCATACACGCACGCATGTGCACATACCTGCATGCGTACTCACACACACGCGCGCACACACACACACACACACACACACACACACACACAGTCTGGGATGTCACAATATTAATTTTTATGGCTCTTTGTATGCTAAACCTATGAATGTTTCTCATTCATATATGTCTTCGAAATAGAATGCAAATAACAGGAGAATTTATAAAGTTAGTGTTACTTGTGGCATTTTTCTGCACTTATGCTCATACATTGATAATTTGCCATGACTGTCATCTTTAAGCAAAGAACACTGTACTACAGGCAATGTCTCTCTAACAGTTGAAACTATTAGACGTTGGCATTTAAGGAATATGTCTTCAAACAAATGCAATGTGCTTTATGAAAAAAAACACATTTTCATTAGATGCTAAAAGACAAATTTAATGGATATATATATGTGTGTGTGTGTGTGTGTGTGTGTGTGTGTGTGTCCTGTTACTATGTCACTCATTAAAATGAACAAATGTAGACTTATTTCTAAAGAAAATAATTAAAAGTGATGTATGTTCCTGAAATGCCTTCAACTTTAATTATTATAATAAAAATATATGCAGTGGAAATAACTCGAATGGTTTGTAAGTTGCTAAGCATCCTCTGATTTGGTTCGTAATACCTTTATAATGCTGAGAGTTGTTGTAAGTTGATTTTCTGCACAGGAAGAACAAAAGAGCTCATTTCTTCGAGATAGAAACATAATGGATTTTGCATGAGCAAAAGAGGTTGAGCTTAAAACTGACTTCCAAAGAGGAATAGATAAAGAATATTTTATATGCAACCTTTCTGGAAAACGATGTAAAATAAATATACTTGGAGAAAGATACAAATAAAGTTTTAAAAAAGGAGGAAACACTTCTACATGAAACTCAATAGTCTTCCATTTCAAGAATAGAGTCTGGTCTAGGAGCTATATGACATCACGGAAAAACTATGTGGCATCAGAGGAAAGCTATTTGCCATTACAGAAAAGGTATGTTTGAAGCTTAAGTACCTAAATCCTCTGTAACACGCTATGTTTTTACTTGGCTATTTATTAATCTGTTTCATTGCCTAAAACTTGTCAGATCTTGAAAATAATTTTACTGTGGTGCTTTATATAAGAAGTTATTGTAGAATTTTCCACGTAGTACATATTTCTAATTATTTTCTTGTGTGTAAGTTTTGGGTTTTCCACTTTCCTTAGCACCTTTCATAACTAAAATTTAAAATATTTCCAAACATTTGCTTTATCTTTAGTTAGTTTAGGTTTTTGGTTTTGGAGTATTACTTTTTATGGTCCCTCCAGAACACAGCACGTTGGTAGAAAATTACCTGATTGTTATGCTTCCCACCACATGCATGCAGTTTCACTTTTATAATTAGATGCATAATTAATCACATTATTCTTGGGTATTGAGCTGTGTATGGATTTTCCATAATGTAAACAAGTGAAATTAATTTCATGTGACTATACATATATTGCTGTCAGTTTATTTGCAAAAAGTATATAATATATTGAAAAGTGGCTCCAAAGGCAGAACAAAATGCTGCATATTGTAAAACTTCCTTGACTTCTTGGCTATCCCAGTGGACAGTATGTTTATTGCTGCTAAAAACTTAAAGGCAGAATCCTGTCAGATAAGTGGAAGAGGCAAGTTTTTCCAAAGATATTTTGTCCTTAGGTTTAGATTAACATTTCAAAATACTATGAGCGAACATATAATCATTTCTTTAAAAAAATTTGGTTATTTCAACAGTTGGTTCTCTGTTTCTAAGCTAAAAAACTCATTCACCTTCTGAGTGAATATGAGTCCTGAAGAAGTAGCAATTCCCAAGTGTTCCTGAGTATTATTTTTCTCTTAAGATTTTCACTGATCATAAAGATAATATTTCCACAGATTTTGCCACAGTACTTTTATAAGCATCTTGGCAATAATGAAGATATCCTAAAGAGACAACTGTGCCCCTTTTCTTTGCTATAAGAAACAATGAACCCTAGAAATGGTAATTTCTCCAGGAAATTCATGTCAGGTGAAAGAACATTTTGGGGAGCCCTAGTGCAAACTGAAGCATAAATGCTTCTCATGGAAAGGGATGCTGCACAGTTATGGTTTGTTTTTTTACTCAAAAAGTTATTTTTCTCATAAAATATATTTTGTTCATGTTTTCTCTACCTCCCAGTTTCTCCCATATCTTTCTTTCCTTTCCATCCAGCCAACTTATTTTCCTTTTCTCTTGCACTTTTTCAAAAAGAGAAAAGAAATCAATAAACAAAAACAATAACAGAAAAACAAGAAACCACAACAAAAGGCAAAATCTCAAAACACATGAGAGATCCTCAAGAGAAAAATATAAGAACAAAACAAAGTAAACTAAAACCAAAAAGAGTCCATAAAACACAAATGAATTCATTCTGTGTTGGTCCCCTACTCCTAAGCATAAGTCCTGCCCTGAAGTATGGTTGATATTTCCAGTGACGCTCCACTGGAATAATCTGATTTGCCCTTTGCCAGCAAGTATCAATTGTTGATAGCTTCTTGATTGGGGTTAGGATCCTGTGTCCACTTGACTTTTTCAGGGCTGAAACTCCATCTGCCTTGAACCCGTGCGGGTCCTTTGTTTGGTGCCTCAGTCTATGTGAGTGAAGATGAATTATTGTATGTGTCTGGAACACAGTTTCCTAGCAAACACCCCTCACCTTTGATTCATAATATTTCTTCCTTCTCTTCCACATAGATCAACTGAGATAGATAGATAGATAGATAGATAGATAGATAGATAGATAGATAGATAATAGATAGGTAGGTAGATAGATAGATGATAGGTAGGTAGGTAGATAGGTAGGTAGGTAGGTAGATAGATAGATAGATAGATAGATAGATAGATAGATAGATGATAGGTAGGTAGATAGATAGATAGATAGATAGATAGATAGATAGATAGATAGATAGATAGATGACAGATAGATAGATTCAATTCAATTGCAGGTCTTTGTGTTCATTCTCATCTACTACAAGAAGAGGCTTCTCTGGTTATGGCTGAAAAAGACATCGCTCTGCTCTATGGATACTGCAGAATGATGTTAGGAATCATTATATTCCTATATAATAGTACTTGGATTTCTCCTAAGTTTGTGATGTATTAGTCTTAAGTTCTTGGAGCAGGTATGGGATCCATCTCATGGAGTCTACATCACTTTCAAGTTTTCTAACCCTTGGCTACTCCTATAATACTTGTGTCACTACTACACCAGCATATCTTGCAGGTAGGTCTCTGGTGTGTTTTGCAGAGTGGGAAGTTGGATGTTGTTGGTGACTACAAGTCACCATGCCTATTCTTGATGCCTCAATTCCATTCTCTTCTCCAGGGAGGCCTTACAGACCATTATAAATTAGCTATATACACAATCCATCCTCTATTTTAGCCTAAACTTCACGTCAGGACAATGGAGTGTTATTTCTTTCTCCCTTATTCTATGGTATGCTTTGCTTTCTTTCTTATCCAGCTGAGGAGATACCAAAGAACCACACCAACCTCACTGGGATGGAACGTCTCACAGAAGGCGTCAACTCCCATCCAAGACAATTCTCATATATAGGGTCATAAGCCAATCTTAATCAGGTACTTCCTTAACTGAGTTTTCTTTCCTAAGTTAATTCTGGGCTATGTCCGTAGGACACCTCACAACCAATCATACAGCTGTTTCTTTTACCTAAAATAGGCACGCCAGTATTGCCTCAGTAATGATTTCATGCCTGTCAAGTGAGCGTTCTGGCATGTATGGTCTACTTCTTAATGACATTATTGCATTTTCTTCCCAAATGCTCTGTATACTGTCTTCTCTTACTATGGATTCTAGCAAATAGGAAGTATCAGAGAAAGGACTGGAAGAGCTTGAAGGGGCTTGAGACCCCATATGAACAACAATGCCAACCAACCAGAGCTTCCAGGGACTAAGCCACTACCCAAAGACTATACATGGACTGACCCTGGACTCCGACCTCATAGGCAGCAATGAATAGCCTAGTAAGAGCACCAGGGGAAGGGGAAGCCCTGCTAAGACTGAACCCCAAGTGAACGTGATTGTTGGGGGCGGGCAGTAATGGGGGGAGGATGGGGAAGGGAACACCCATATAGAAGGGGAGGGGGAGAGGTTAGGGGGATGTTGGCCCAGAAACCGGGAAAGGGAATAACAATCAAAATGTAAGTAAGAAATACTCAAGTTAATAAAAAGAAAAACAAAAGGAAGTATCCAATGTGTTCCAACTTTAATTTTCTGTGTCTGGCAACATAATTTGTGTGACTGTGCCCAGTATCTAGCTCTTATATGCAAATATTGTGGTGAATTTTACTTATGAATGTGACACAATTTCCAACAATCTAGGGAGATAATCTTAGTAAGGAATTGTATTGATTTGGCTGACTTATAGACACGCCTGTGGAGGACTGTCTAGACATGAAAAGATGTGCCCTCAATGTAGATTGCACTTTCTGGGAGCATCCAATGGACAAAGAAGTCTGCTCTTGACCACTTGCCCTTGCACTCTGACTGGCAAGGTCATCTGTCCCATTGCTGCTTTGGATTATTCCACCCCTTTTATTAGAACCAGATTCTTTGACATTCCAACATGGTCTGAGAAAAATCTGCAGGCATGGTTCAGGCTTTCAGGGCTAGACTAGGACTGTTGAAATATGCAACCTCACAAAAGGACAAACTACCCGGCTCTTAGCATCTATGATGTGACAGCCATTGTTGAACCACTTGGACTCAATTGCATAAACAAATTGAGTAACTTATCTTTAAATATATATTAACTATATCAATGTTGTTGTTTTAGAAAACCTGTGCATCCACAGCAATCAGAGCAATGAAAAGAACTTGCATTCTTTTGGGGATAACAGCTCTCAAGGACACATAGTGTGCCTGCTGCTTGAGGTTTTACTTAAAAGCCCACTACTGTGGGAACAGTATTTTTTGCCCAAATTTCTACCATTTACTGCTTAAAACTTTCACATCTAATGATTCACTGCCCTCCTACTTCCTGTGTTTACTATGTTCAGAACCTTTTAGTTACCTTTTTCCTCGCCTTTCTGCATGCCGAGCCTCTGCAGATATGACAAATTAAGTACAGCCGTGTAAAACCCAAGGCGGAATCTGGATATGAGAAGGAGCACACTGTGTCTGCCTTTCTAGGCCTGAAGTATTCCCTCACTCTGTTTCATGTTTCTAATGCAGTTTAATAAAATTTCCATTTTAAAAGCTTAATAGAATTCCATTGTGTATGTTTACCCTATTTTCCATTTCGCTTACTTTTATATTTACTTCTACTCTACTTTTATCATTTAATTTTCCTCATGTAAAAATGGAAATCATAATAATTGTAGTTTTCTAGTCATGTTGTCCAAGGACTTGCAATACATATTGACCAATGCCTAATGCTGGCTAAAACAATACCAAAGACTGCTGTATAATCCAATATTCTTTGTTTTCCTGTTGTACACTACTCTGTTCATTATCACATCAAATATTTCTCTAAATTACCCTGCTGCTATAGAATTTTTAGTGTTTATTTTTATCTTCTAGACATTTAATTTAGGCTACAAACAGAGCATCGATTTTGCTGTCTTCACTTAAACAGCAACCATTAAAAATAAAAGCCTATTCATTATCAAAAGCTAAACAGGCACAAACTATTTCAAATATAAATCCACATCCAATTTCCCAAGGATTCAGTGACAGATTCAAAAGGCAAAGAGAACAGACAACAACTTCTGAAGTTTTTTATATATTAGTTACCAATTATTTTTAATTTAAGTGGCATAATTTATCTATTATCATAGAATAATTCAGACTTGAACTTAAATTACTTTACTATCCTTAGAAAAGTATTGATTATTGATATCATCTGTTTCATATCATACTCTATTTTCTATAATCTTCTAAAGCTTACTCACCATTCCCTGATAGAAAGTGTTTGACTCAATGGATATGTAGATAGTATGGTAAATATAGACCTTCAGAGATCACACAGGTTTTATTCGCAAAACACAATTTTAATGCTGATGTCCTCTGAAGAGTGTTTGTATTATAATATTTTCCTAGTTTTATGATAGACATGTTGAATGCATAATATTTAAACCTAGTAATAGTATTTGAATAATATTCTTATTTTTAACTTAATTAAAATATAATTGCATCACAAGTGCCCTTACCCTTCCTTCTTCCAATCCCTTCCATGTCTCCTCCCTCCAACATTCCTGTATCCCTAACCCATTCTCACTCAAACTGCCTATGAGTCTGTTTAACAATGTATATTATTTCAGAGCTAACTATTTTGTCTTAGTTAAAAGATTCATCCCCAGAGGAGAATAATCCTTCCTCTCCTACCAGTGATTAGTTACATTTACGTTTTTTTGCCCTTGGGGAGACACTGAGAAATGTATCCCTTCTATATTAATAAATCTATTGGTATTTCCATATTTCAGGTCTTGGATAGGCAGCCATATTGTGGAGATACCATATATGTAGCTTTCTTGTTCTTTCTACTTCTTGGTACTCTGGATCTTAGAATCTTCTCATGCCCTCTTTAGCAATGTTTCCTCTCTGTTTTTCTCTCTCAACTTCTTTTTTCATTTCTTACTTGTCCTATCTGCAAATGTAATTTTGAGGAATCAAATATACAATTATGCTATGCCAGAGATATAACTACACTCATTTATTTCATGACTGTATATACAGAATGCCCAGGGCTGACTCCCCACCCACTCAAAAAGAATAAATAAATCATTCTAGGTATGAACCAACATTTATGGATTTTTCTAGTCAAAGTCAGGCGTCTACTAGAAAAATCACAAACTTTATCTAAGTGTCCAAGGAAAAAGATCATGATTAAGGAAATAATTGAGAATAAAACCATAACTTTTATTCACTAGAAATATTAGTAACATTCAATAGATTTAAAATTTCTTGTTCTGGTAAATCCATCAAATTTCTAAAAAGCCAATAATAATAATATAACTTTTAATCTTTTTCTGTTTCAGTGGTAAGTGAAGGTTTACGTAAGTTTAGGTTTTTATTTCTGTAATTTTCATCTACTTCTTCATTTTACTACTTTTCTCATGGGTGATCTAAGGAGATCTGAGAATTGCATTTGTATTTTGGTTAGTGATTTTGATTTCCTTATGCTAATAATATGGTGGTTTCCTATTTTAATAGAAGACATTACTAGTGTCAACATTTGACCATTTGTGAAAAGCATAAAAATCACAAGTCACCCTTGACTAACTTTGTTGGTTACAACTTGAAATAAAATTATGCTTGTCAGCTTTTCTACATATATAGGGAAAGCACAACATGCAGCATAATATTTTAATTTGGTCACCAATATAATTTATAAACCTCAAGAGAAGAACCTATTATTGTAGCTGCACATATACAAAACGATAAAAGTAGGTACTATTAATTTACCTGCCTCCCTTTTTAGGATGATTTCATTAAGTTAAGCATTAATTCACTCTAGATCTACTGGTTTCAGACTCAATTTTTATTCATCTGACTTCTTGTTTTTCTCAACAGCTAATTTCCCCCTTCATTTGAAACATACATATGTTCTTTTGACATATGATTATTGGTCAATTCTTTCAGCAGTTGTAATGCCCATTGCAGTCTTGTGTACACAGCTAATCAAGAGAAATCTTGCTACTCATTACATTCCCTTCAAAACAAAGCACCATATTTTCACTCTGATGATTTATCTTCAATAGTCATAAGACTAACTCTGGGGATTTGGTTGCAAAATAAATGAGGTGGCAAATGTTGAAAATTTGATGTCTCGAATGTGTCCATTTAAGTCTTTTGTGACATTTAGGGAATTATGAACTACTGATTCTTGGAATGTATTTTCCAATCCAGAGTAATGATAACTGTCTCCTGACCTGCCATTACCTCCACTTCCTGACTCCCATCTTTTTCAACCATACAAATTTGTCCATCTTTCTAAGACATCTTTTATACAGCATGTAAATTGTTAGCAGCTGGCTCTAGTTGAAGAACTATAGAAGACTTGATCTGTAACAGAAGTAGAAATAACCTATGTATTTTAGTTTATGTTTTGACATGACTTGATACTTTTGCTTCTCTTAGCACTTTAAATCCACTATATCCTTCAGCTTAAAATTAAGTAACAAAACCATTCATTTTGTGAATAAAAGTGAAGAGAAATAGCTAAGAACACGGGTGAACAAGAGAAGTGTAATATGCTATATGTCATAGCAGTTAAAAGAGACAAAAACAATATTCAACAGTGTATGCAATCAGTTAAAAGGGGACAGCACTTATTTTAATTTCCTCTGGAACAAAGCAATTCATGGTCTACAACTTACAGGGACGTTAAGTGTCAAAAAATTCTATGTGTTCAGTGAAAAAAAAGTATCTTAAAATTTCCCTTATCATTAGCACCCAGACAAGACGTCTAGTATAGAAGAATCAAGGCAGATGCTCAGCAAAGCATAATGATGCTCCATAGCAGTTCTCAACAAAAATCACAGAGCAGATTACTACAGGGACAGACACTTCTTGTTTACAAATCCTGGCAGGTGAAATGCTTCTAATAGCCTGGACTAAGTCTGAAAATTCCCAGCAAACATTTTAATCAGTATCCAGGTATGTTGGAGAATTCTAATGTCAGCAATTAAAAACTGATTTTGACATTTTTAACTTTAAAAACAGATAAAATAATGACAGCCAAAGCTCTTAAGGTAAGTTTTAAAAGTTACAACAGCCCACAGCTCCCTGTTCCCAAACCCCGTGAGAGAGACCTCACTGCCCAGACAGAAGGGCACTCCTGAGATGGCAGGGCAGGAGAGACCTTCACTACTGCCCACCCTTGCCCACATTCCTGGCCCAAGAGGAAACTGTATAGGGCCTCTGGAAACAAAAAAGATAGGGGCACTCAAGTGGTATGTCCCCTGCGGTCCAGACACCTCCCTGATCTGAAGACACCCAGTCAACAGCTCCCTGCACCCAAATCCTTGGGAGGGAGAGCTAAACCTTCAGAGAGGCAGACATGGCTGGGAAGCCAAAAGAGATTACACTCTGCGCACATTTCTGACTCTAGAGGGAAACACCTAACTTCATCTGGGACCCTGTGCACAGGGACCCGAGAAAAGGCTGGGCAGGCCCTTCTGGATGCTGCCCTCACAAAAAGCTGAAACTCAACCCAACAGGAGCAACTTCAGGCCCGGGACCAGAGGTAACACCAAAGTTTCTGCTCCAAGTGACCTGCCTGGTGACTCAGGACACATGCCCACAGGAACAGCTGAAGACAAGTAGACAGGGAAAACTACACCCCTGAAAGCAGAACACTCTGTTCCCACTGAAAGAAAACAGGAAAACGGGTTTACAGCACTCCGGACACAGGTCTATAGGACGGTCTAGCCACGGTCAGAAATAGCAGAACAAGGTAACACCAGAGACAACCTGAAGGCGAGAGCCAAGCGCAGGAACCCAAGCAACAGAAAAGAAGACTACATGGCATCATCGGAGCCCAATTCTTCCACCAAAGCAAACATTGAATATCCAAACACACCAGAAAAGCAAGATCTAGACTTTAAACCACATTTGATCATTATGATGGAGGACTTCAATAAAGACCTGAAGAACTCCCTTAGAGAAATGCAGGAAAACATAAATAAACAAATAGAAGCATATAGAGAAGGATCACAAAAATCCCTAAAAGAATTACAGGAAAACACAATAAAACAGGTGAAGGAATTGAAAATGGAAATAGAAGCAATACAGAAAGCACAAAGAGAGACAACCCTGGATATAGAAAACCAAAGGAAAAGACAAGGAACCGTAGATACAAGCATCACCAACAGAATACAAGAGATAGAAAAGAGAATCTCAGGAGCAGAAGATTCCATAGAAAATATCGACACAACTGTTAAAGATAATGTAAAATGGAAAAAGCTACTGGTCCAAAGCATACAGGAAATCCAGAACTCAATGAGAAGATCAAACCTAAGTATAATAGATATAGAAGAGAGTGAAGACTCCCAGCCCAAAGGACCAGTAAATATCTTCCCTCACCTAAAGAAAGAGATGCCCATAAGCATACAAGAAGCCTACACAACTCCAAATAGATTGGACCAGAAAAGAAACTCCTCCCGTCACATAATAGTCAAAATGCCAAATGCACAAAACAAAGAAAGAATATTAAAAGCCTTAAGGGAAAAAGGTCAAGGAAAATATAAACGCAGACCTATCAGAATTACATCAGACTTCTCACCAGAGACTGTGAGAGCCAGAAGATAATGGACAGATGTCATACAGACCCTAAGAGAATACAAATGCCAGCCCAGGTTACTGTATCCAGCAAAACTCTCAATTAACATAGATGAAGAAATCAAGATATTCCATGACAAAATCAAATTTACACAATATCATTCTACAAATCCAGCCCTACAAAGGATAATGAATGGTAAAGCCCAACACAAGAAGGCAAACTACACCCTAGAAAAAGCAAGAAACTAATCGTCTTGAAACAAAACAAAAAGAAGACAAGCACACAAACATAACCTCACATCCAAATACGAATATAACAGGAAGAAACAATCACTATTCCTTAATATCTCTCAACATCAATGGACTCAATTCCCCAATAAAAAGACACAGATTAACAAACTGGATATTCAATGAGGACCCAGCATTCTGCTGTGTACAGAAAACACACCTCAGAGAGAAAGCCAGACAGTACCTCAGAGAGAAAGGCTGGAAAACAACTTTCCAAGCAAATGGTCTGATGAAGCAAGCTGGAGTAGCCATTCTAATATCGAATAAAATCGATTTTCAACCAAAAGTCATCAAAAAAGATAAGGAAGGACACTACATACTCATGAAAGGAAAAATCCACCCAGATGAACTCTCAATCCTAAATATCTATGCTTCAAATACAACGGCACCTACATACGTAAAAGAAACTTTACTAAAGCTCACAGCACACATTGCACCTCACACAATAATAGTAGGGGATTTCAGCACCCTACTCTCATCAATGGACAGATCATGGAAACAGAAATTAAACAGAGACATGGACAGACTAAGAGAAGTCATGAACCAAATGGCCTTTACATATATTTATAGAACATTCTATCCTAAAGCAATAGGATATACCTTATTCTCACCACCTCATGGTACTTTTTCCAAAATTGACCATATAATCAGTCATAAAACAGGCCTCTACAGATACAGAAAGATAGAAATAATCCAGTGTGTCTTATCAGACCACCACGGGTTAAAGCTGGTCTTCAAAAACAATAAGGCAAGAAAGCATACATATACATGGAAGTTGAACAATGCTCTACTCAATGATAAGCTGGTCAAGGAAGAAATAAAGAAAGAAGTTAAAGATTTCTTAGAATTTAATGAAAATGAAGATACAACATACCCAAACTTATGGGACATGATGAAAGCTACGCTAAGAGGAAAAATCATATCTCAGAGTGCCTGGAGAAAGAAACAGGAGAGAGCATATATCAGCAGCTTGACAGCACACCTAAAAGCTCTAGAACAAAAAGAAGTAAATACACCCATGAGGAGTAGAAGGCAGGAAATAATCAAACTCAGAGTTGAAATCATCCAAGTAGAAACAAAAAGGACTATACAAAGAATCAACAGAAACAAAAGCTGGTTCTTTTAGAAAATCAATGCAATCCCCATCAAAATACCAGTCCATTTCTTCAAAGAGTTAGACAGAACAATTTGCAAATTCATCTGGATTAACAAAAAACCCAGGATAGCAAAAACTATACTTAACAATAAAAGAACTTTTGGGGGGAATCACCATCCCTGAACTCAAGCAGAATTACAAAGCAAGTGGATCAAGGACCTCCACATCAAACCAGGTACACTCAAACTAATAGAAGAAAAAGTGGGGAAGCATCTCGAACACATGGGAACTGGAGAAAATTTCCTGAACAAAACACCAATGGCTTATGCTCTAAGATCAAGAATCGACGAATGGGATCTCATAAAACTGCAAAGCTTCTGTAAGGCAAAAGACACTGTTGTTAGGACAAAATGGCAACTAACAGATGGGGAAAAGATCTTTACCAATCCTCCAACAAATGGTTGAACAGAGGGCTCATATACAAAATACACAAAGAACTCACTCGAAGACGGTTATGGCGCTCAGAGACACAGCCAGAATACAGCAATGCCAGGAAACCACTGAACTGAGAACAGGGACTGGGAAGAGCCGTTACCCCATATATACAGCAATAACCCTATTAAAAAAATGGGATTCAGAGAATATCCTAGACACCAAAGAATTCAAAGACTGAACAGTGAACTGTGGAATGCCATAAGGAAGGGAGGGGGGGGATGTCGGTTCGAAACCGTGAAAGGAATAACATTTGAAATGTATAAGAAATATAAGTTAATAAAAAAAAAAAAAAAGAAAAAAAAAAAAAATGGCTAGACAAAGAAAACACCAAAAAAAATGTTCAACATCTTTAGTCATAAGGGAAAAGCAAATCAAAACAACCTAGAGATTCCACTTCAAGCCAGTCAGAATGGCTAAAATCAAAAATTCTGGCGATAGCAGATGCTGGCGAGGATGTGGAGAAAGAGGAACACTCCTCCATTGTTGGTGGGATTGCAGACTGGTACAACCATTCTAGAAATCAGTCTGGATGTTCCTCAGAAAATTGGGCATTGCACTACCTGAGGACCCAGCTATACCTCTCTTGGGCAACCCAAAAGATGCTCCAACATATAACAAAGATACATGCTCCACTATGTTCATCGCAGCCTTATTTATAATAGCCTGAAGCTGGAAAGAACCCAGATGCCCTTCAACAGAGGAATGGATACAGAAAATGTGGTACATCTACACAATGGAATATTACTCAGCTATGAAATACAATGACTTTATGAAATTCATAGGCAAATGGATGGAACTGGAAAATATCATCCTGAGTGAGGTAACCCAATCACAGAAAAACACACATGGTATGCACTCATTGATAAGTGGCTATTAGCCCAAATGCTCGAATTACCCTAGATGCACAGAACACATGAAACTCAAGAAGGATGACCAAAATGTGAATGCTTCACTCTTTCTTTAAAAGTGGGACAAGAATATCCTTGGGAGGGAGTAGGGAGGCAAAGTTTAGAACAGAGGCTGAAGGAAAGCCAATTCAGAGCCTGCCCCACATGTGGCCCATACATATACAGCCACCAAACTAGACAAGATGGATGAAGCAAAGAAGCACAGGCTGACAGAAACCGATGTAGATCTCTCCTTAGAGACACAGTAAGAATATGGCAAATTCATAGGCAAATGCCAGCAGCAAACCATTGAACTGAGAACAGGACCCACGTTGAAGGAATCTTAGAAAGGACTGAAATAGCTTGAAGGGGCTTGAGACCCCATATGAACAACAATGCCAACCAACCAGATCTTCCAGGGACTAAGTCACTACCCAAACACTATACATGGACTGACCCTGGGCTCCAACTGCATAGGTAGCAATGAATAGCCTAGTAAGGGCACCAGTGGAAGGGGAAGCCCTTGGTCCTGACAAGACTGAACCCCCAGTGAATGGGATTGTTGGGGGGAGGGCGGTAACATGAGGAGGATGGGTTGGGAACACCCATAAGAAGGGGAGTGGGAGAGGTTAGGTGGATGTTTGCTTGGAAACTGGAAAAGGTAATAACAATTGAAATGTAAATAAGAAATAACCAATTTAATGAAGATGGAGAAAAGAAAAAAAAAGTTCCAACAGCTTCATGTGATCATCAAAGTTAACATTTGTATACTGGTAATAATAGGTATAACTGAAGTAATTGTTGTAACATTTGTATTATGTGGTGTATATTTTATGTGGGTTGTGTGTTCATTTATAAATTGTATTTCTATATTAGTAAATTATAAAACAATATTTTTGATGTTTCTAAGATTGAACAACAGACATTTGAACATTTTAGATTATTAAATATCAATCCAATTGACTTGTACGAGTTAGCTACCTGTCGAAAATAATTATCAGAAAATTGAAAGCTGAAAAAAAGCATGTAGTGCCTTCCTCAGACTCTGTTAGGCTCAAATGGGGCCTCTGCCTAGAATCTCACAAGTCTGTCATTAAGAAGCTGCTGGGTTCTATTCCTCCTCAGAAGGCCTGGGTGTTTGTTTTTTGTCTTGTGTTTTGTTTTACAAAATTGTGTGCTCCTGGCAGAATCCTTTGTCTTAAAAAATTGGAGTTTCCTCTTCTCCCTTTCTGTAACCTGGGCATTATCTTCAACACCTAACCATATGTCCTTTACACAGACTGTTTCATAAGGTGCTGATCATTTCTTCAAAGCCAGGGGCCACTGTCCAGTCCCAATCTTTATAGCTTTCACTCAGTTAGGTCAGGACATCTATGAATATAATACATATCAATTAATTCAAAATAAATGACTTTACATTTTGATTACATCTGCTTTGTATGAGATCCAATTTTATGTGTGACAATTGACTGATGAGAAAACTCTTCTTCTAATATATGACCACAGGATAATTGACAAACGGAATGAAAGACTCGTATTGATTAGCCTGATCGTCCAAAAACAAGAGTGGGAAATAAATTTGTGGAGGAAGTGAAATATAGGAAAAGACACTAAAGAAGATTAGGAAATATGACCCAGAACAATGACATTTTAGTTGAATACTAGACTGAATCTTGAAATTAGTTGCTCTCTCTTTATTGTTCATGGATTTTGGATTTCTCTTTGCTTCATTTGTTTTTCAGTCATTTTAACCAGAATAGGATGAGTAAAGTTTTATGTGATCCTGCTACTTACCATAGTCTTGCTCACAAGAAATCTGTTCTCAAAAGAATTGGTTAATTAAAGCAGTATTATCTTGGTACCCTCCCCCCCAAAAAAAAAAAACAAAAGAAAGAGAAAAAGTGAAAATAAAGAAAACTTTAGACAAATTTCTTTGATGAATATAGATGCAGTTTTTATCAAATATTTCCAAACTCAATTTATGAGCATATTTGAAGACAGTACATTATGACCAAGTTGTCCTCATCAAGAAAGGCAAAGTTAGTTCAAGGTACATAAATAAAAAAATTATAATATATAACAAACTGAGGGACATAAACCACATAACTATTTCATTGATGCTGAAAAAATATTTGACAAACTCCAACATGTCTTCATCATATAAATTTTGGAGATTTTACTAATAGATAGAACTAACCTCAAAAATATAAATGCCATTTAGAACAAAATATAGCACACATGATCCTCATTGGGTGGAAACTAACAATATTTACTTTAAAACCAAGAATGAGTAAAATCTGTTCACTCTCCTTTTTTATCTGATACAGTTCTCAAAGACTTATTCACAGAAATTACACAAAGGAAAGATATGAAATACACAACAATAGGGAAAGAAATAGTCAAAATCTCTGTATTTAGAGATATCATGTTTATTTCCTTAAAATACCCTACTGAGTCTAGTAGCAACCTCTTGGATCTAAGAAAAACTTACAGTATTGCTGTAAGATACAAAGCCAAAAAAATCTTTTTGCCTTGCATTTAACATGCAATCAATTTTTGAGGAGAAATATACTTCATTTCAAATACCTCCCCCAAAAATTAAGTTTGAATATATATATATATATATATATATATATCAAAAAATCAAAAGACTTCTACAATGAAAATTTCAAGATACAAAAAAATAATCAAAGAAGATAATAAATGTTGTAATATATTGCATATTCCAGGATAGATGAAATTAATATCATAAAAGAAAATAATGTATCCTACCAAAATTGATATACAGAATTAGTACAGAGACATTAAAATTTTTCCATATTATAGTTTATGAGTTTAGAAAAAAAGGAAACACAACAGTTCATATAGATCTACAAAAGACTATAAATACTGAGAGAAATCCTAAGGAGTAAAGACAAAATCATACTGAAGCTATACTGTTGAGCAGTTGTACTAAATATGTAAAAATATGTGTCATACTGGTATTAAATAAGACATGTAAAATAATGACATTCAGGAAAAGACCCAAAAATAAATTGACAAAACCATTCCTACATAATGTTTTAGAAAGATGGAAAATATATTTTATTTTATTTTATTTATTTTTAAGTCTTTGAGCAAAAACCTCTGAGACAACTTAATTTCTACATCTAGAAGTATGAAATTACATATACATATTATATGTAATATATATACATATATATGTATATGTATATGTATATATATCCTTCCTATTGTATCAAAATGAAGTCAAGATGGATGAAAGACCATAATTTAAAACCTGCAACACTGAAACTTTTAACAGAAAATAGGGGTTCTTTTTGGAATATTCTGGCAGGCAAGTTCATTCTCTTTTTAAAACATTTCATTGATTCTCTGTGAATTGAACATCACACACCCAACTCAATGGTATAGCAGAAGTCAGAGGCCTCAAGCAAGGCCAATGACTCATTACTCACTGCGAGGAACATTCACAAGGGAAGCATTGGGGAAAAGGAATGCTGTGACGTCCTGTGATATACTGCAGCTTCCATATCCTCATAATTTTTAAAAGCACTCCACAATATGGAGACCAGTTAGCAATGCATGTGTGTACCTGAAAAAGATAAAGGTTTGGTATAGCAAAGGAAACAATCATCAAAACAGCCTACAGAATGGAAGAAAACTTCTACCAGCGATACTTCAGACAAGGGGCTATTCCTAAAACTTACAGCGAATTGTAGAAATTAAATACCAAGGGAAAAAGTATGATGATTAAAACACAATCAAAGGAACTAAATAGGTGGTTTGAAAAAATATGATCAAAAACTATTTTAAAAGGGTAGAAGAGTTATAGCCATCAAGAAAATGTAACTCAAAATCATTTTGAGATACTACCAGACCCTAGTCAGAATAGCTATCATCAGTATATGTGCCAAAAGCTTTTAGAGAGGATTTTAAAAGCACTATTTATTGCTGTGGGGGTGCTAACTAATATTTTCATCCTAGAAATCAATTTATTGATTATTTAATACATTACTAAAACCACAGCTACCATATAACCCAGTTATTTCACGTCTGAGCATATACTGAGAGACGTCTCTCCATAGTCTACTACAGATATATCTGCATCATTATAGCAAAGAATTGGTATTAATTTAGCTGTTCACCAACAGATGAATGGACAATTAAAATTTGGTTTGTATAAAAACTGAAATACTACTCACCTCTAAAGAAAATTGAAGTTAAAATTAAATGCAAATAATGGACAAGGGTTGTAAAAAAGAATATACAACCACTTGTTTTTCTAGTTCTTATTCTGACTTGGATTGTATTTTTCTGGTAGATTAATGCATCAAATATATTCAATATCTAAAGTGTAAATTTGGGGTTTTGGGGGGGATATTTTATTTATTTACATTTCAAATGTTACCCTCTCCACAAACCCATATCCCCCCCCTTCCCCTGCTTCTGTGAGGGTGCTCCCCCACCCACCCACTCTCACCTCACCACCCTGGCCTTCCCCTACACTGGGGTATCCAGCCTTCATAGGACCAAGGGCCTCTCCTCCCATTTATGCCTCACAAGGCCATCCTCTGCTACATATCCAGTTGGAGCCATGGGTCCTTCCATGTGTACTCTAGGGATGGTGGTTTAGTCCCTGGGAGTTCTAGGGGTCTGATTGGTTGCTATTGTAGTTATTCCTATGGGGTTGCAAACACCTTCAGCTCCTTCTATCCTTTTGCTACCTCATTCTTTGGAGTCTGTGTGCTTAGTTCAATGGTTGGCTGTTAGCCTCTGCCTCTGTATTTGTCAGGCTTTGTCAGGGCCTCTCAGGAGACAGCTATATCAGGCTCCAGTCATCAAGCACTTCTTGGCATCAGCAATAGTGTCTGGGTTTGGTGTCTGTATGTGGGATGGATCCCAGGTGGGGCAGTCTCTGGATGGCCTTTCCTTCAGTCTCTGTTCCACACTTTGTCTCTGTATTTCCTTTAGACAGGAACAAAGTTAAAAGTTTGGAGATGAGTGGGTGGCCCCATCCCCCAACGGGGAGCCTTGCCTAACCTCTGTATATGATCTACAGGTTCTCCCTCCCCTTTATTGGAGATTTCAGGGAGCCTCTTGCTTCCTTGCATCTGGGACTTTCTGCTGCCTACACCCAGCTTCCCTCCCATACCTGATCCTACCTTCCCTTTACCCCTCTCCCTCTTTTCTTCCTCCCAAGTCCCTCCCACCCTCTACCTCCTGTGAGTATTTTGCCCCCCTTTCTAAGAAGGACTGAAGCATCTACACTTTGGTTATTGTTTTGGCAAGAGTTTTTTCTTTCTCTGTAGCCCTGGCTCTTCTATATACAACTGGTCGGCCTGGAACTTACAGAGATCTCCCTGCTGCTCTCTTCCATATGCTGTGACTGAAGGGGTGTGCCTCCACATTGAGGCAGAATGTATAAAATTTTACGGGAAACTCTGGTTTTTTGAAAGGATTTCTCGAAAAGAAGGGGAGGAAGAGGAGGAGAAGGAGGAGGAAGAGGAGGAGGAGGAAGAGGAAGCAATTTCTATATAGAAATTGGTTGATTTGCAGACTTTGGTGTCTTGTTACTTATGGTGTGTGATTTTTTAATTTTTTATTTTCAAGTTATTTTAAGAAAAACTTATAAAATTAAGAGATTAAAAAATGTATTACCTTCCATCTTGCTAAATATATTTCCTGTGGGTCAGCGGTTGAAGAAGGGTACCCTGAGTCCTGGTCGAGATAGATCAAATCCCTGTAGGACCCCAAAATGGATGGCAGGTGCATTCCCATTCTCCCAGGGTGTACTCCCCCACGGACCCCTGTGGAGACATACCAGTCATTTAGGGCAATGCCTCAAGCCCACTCCACAGATGGGGACATGACCACAGGTTACATAGGCGGAAGACAGATCAGTCATAGAGGACAACACCCCAAAGTCCTCCTCTACAGGTGAGGACATAGAAACA
Organism: Rattus rattus; assembly: GCF_011064425.1. Lineage (NCBI taxonomy): Eukaryota > Metazoa > Chordata > Mammalia > Rodentia > Muridae > Rattus > Rattus rattus. The sequence continues at coordinate 103,903,009 of NC_046157.1, read as the reverse complement.
GGACCACACCCCAGAATATATAGATGGGGTCTTCCCAAGCTCTCAGGCCAAACCAGTAGAAAGTACCTGCTGTCAGACACTGACCCACCCCACAAAAAAATTGTATTTAAGTGTCATGTTCAGAATTAAAGGTGTACAGGAATTCCATTCGTCTGAGAGTTTCTGTCATAAGAGTTGTAACACTGCCGCTTGGGAAAGAGATCTGCTCCTACACCCCTACCTGGCTAGTCAGTCTCCTGCTGGCTCAACCTGGCCTAAGCAAACCAAGCAGCAGCAGCTCGAAGGAGAAGGACCAGCAGCTGGGGGCTGTGAAAGCTGTTCCCCTCTCTGCCTGAGTTCTCTCTCCCCTCTCTGAAACCACGCACCTAGCAGGGCCAGAAATTGCTGTGAAGATTCCCTGGGTGCCAGAGCCCTACAATCTTGGGCTAAATGATTCAAATGAAGAAAATAAGATTAATTTTAGGGGGTTGGGGATTTAGCTCAGTGGTAGAGCGCTTGCCTAGCAAGCGCAAGGCCCTTGGTTCGGTCCCCAGCTCTGGAAAAAAAAAAGAAGAAGAAAAAAAAAGATTAATTTTAGATGACCGACACAAGACTTTTCCTTGCATAAGCATGCACAAGGATAAAACCCCGAAAAAGTGGGAAAAAAAGAAGTAATCATGCATAAAATAATGTTATGAAAATAGACACATGGGATTCAGTAAGTCATTTTGTATGCAACTGTCTTGTTTTATAAGATTCCTAATTGATTTCTCATTCTGTCTTAATTTTGTTTTGACTTCCCCCCTACAACTTTCCCACATATTTCTATCTCCACTTTTGAAGAAACCACATACCCCAAATTATATATGTTGTTAATCATCCTGGGGCTAGATTTTCTTATTCAGTATATTATTGTTTAAATTGCATCCAAATTTGTATATGTTTCATGACTTTGTCTTTAGTGCAGAATAATATCTAATTATGGTTATCTACCAAGTTTTCATTATTCCTTCATCAACAGATAGATAACTAGGTTGTTTCAATTTCCTGGATTTTGTAAACACAGAAGCATTGAACACGGACATGCAGGTAAAATGTACCAATGGCTCGTTATCTGCCCTGGAGTTATGTGAGTGGGTTATATAGTAATCTATTTTAGATTTTTTCTTTTAGAAACCTCCATGATGATTCCCATGTTCATTGTATTAATTCACTCCAGTGAACAAAGGCTCTACTTTCCCCTGGATCTGGCAGCCTTTGCTCCATTTGTTTTCTGGATAATAGCCTTTCTGACTGGTGTGAGATCCAATCTCAAAGTAGCTTTAATTTCCATTTCCCTCATGGCTAATGATGTTGAACATTTATTAAAGTATTTATTAGTCACTTGGATTTTGTGAGAACTCTCGGTTCACTTCTTTAGGCCATTTGTTTTCATTTGAGTTGCTTGTTTTCTTGATGCGTAATATTCTAGTTTCTTTAGATAGTCTAGATAGTAAGCTTCTCTCAGATATATAGTTAACAATTTTTTTCTCCTATTCTGTCATGCCTAAAATCTTTGAGGATTTCCTGAATAAATAAAGCTATTTCCAGTAGGATAAAAATGACTTTTTTCTAACCATTTAAGTGACCTCTTTCTGACTCATATTTTAAGAATTTGTATATTTAACTGTCATATAAGAAACATTTATCTTTGTAAATTCCCAGTAAAACTAACTTCAAGAAATGCTAGAGCTGTCTAGGCATCTCCCTCCCTCCCTCCCTCTCTCCCTCCCTCTCTCCCTCCTTCTCTCCCTCCCTCTCCCTCTCTTTAAAACAGGTTAAACTCCTTTATTGGGCTTTTTAACAAAAGCAGTTCAGTCAAAAAGACCAAAGCCCATGTCATCATCTGATTCCTCAGATTCTTCCCATTTTGCTTCCAATTTCTTCTCCTCATCTGGGGCAGCAGTGAAGTATGGAGCAGGGCTGCCAGCAGGCAGGGCTCCAGCTGCTGGAGAGGGCCCACCAATTACTGAAATGCAGATGAGTCTCCCAGTGTTGACATTGACCAAGGCCTTTGCAAACAAGCCCTGGTTCAAAGCTGACACTAGCTAACCTCCTTGACTCTCACCTCCTTGTTGTGTAGAGTGAGGGTCTAGGGGATGTACATGAGCTCAGAGTTGGAGGCCATGTTGTGAATTGCAAACCTGGCACTAGTTGCCTGATGTAATGAAGTCCTCACACCAACTTGGCCTAAGCTTCCTCAGCAGGACTAGGTCCCATAAACTAAGGCCATTTTTTGGCAACAGTCAGAAGTGTGGGGATAGGGGTGGGGTGGAGGGGTGGGTTTAAAGTTAAGAAAGCTTACACAGAGGAAAACCTGAATTGGTCTTCAAAACTCCATATGGGCCAAAAAATGGTCTATTTGTTAAATGTGACTGGCTCATCTTACGAGTATTGAGACATCTTAAATTAATAACTGTTGTTTTGTTTTGTCTTTTGAAACAGCTTGACCCACTTTGTGAAACAAAGGCAGCATCTTGCTGTACTGGGATGGGTGTTGCTATTCTCTGTTCAGTTGTGTGGCTGGAGACACAGGCTGAAGATACTGGGTGAGGAGTTATAACGTAAAAGAAATGAGTGTCTCTCTACCTCTTCTAAGTCCTGTATCTGGCTTGGGTAGTAGAGGTCCAGAATACCAAGCTAGAAATGCTTCGTACCTCAAGACTAGAGGTGGATCTAATATATTAGGATTTCTCAATGAGGGGTCATGAGGAACACCTTGAGGTTGATGGGAAGGAAGGATAAAGACTCCCCATATGTAAACCATGATATTTTTTTCTTACTGTACTCTTACTGTAACATTATTGAAGGAACAGCATTTGAACAATAGGTTCTTTTCCTTCGAAAAATTGACTAGAGATATATTAAACACAATTTTTAGACATTGTCCAAACTGCTAAGAAGATAGTCCTTCTTTGCATGGTAAGGTTCTCAAAGACAGGCTGATTTCTCTGAAGGGAAATGAAGTTGATAAATGACTAATACTATAACCATCAGGGCTTAGGCATTGTTTATATGAATCCTGCCAGAACCAGGAAATCATTGCGTTACAGATTGGCCTATCCCAGGCAGGAGACAGGCCACATAGATCCACGACCTGGCAAATCTTTTTCTTTATGACCAGGATGAAAATAAACTTTTGAAAATGTGCTCTCAATAGGGCTTTACTCCATTCACTTCCTTTTCACTCTGGTTAAGGGGCCAAATGTTTATGATATAGCAACCTGTCAATCTAAAAGAGTCAAAATGTGGTCAGGACATCATAAACCATATGTAGAAAGGAGGGCAAATAAGAATGGAAGAGAAAATATGAGCTAGGTAATGAATCTAAAGAAGAAACTGATATGATTTCCTTTGTGTCAGTTCCCCAGAAGAAAGATCAATGAGCTCTCTATAACCTTGTGGACTAATCCAAAGACTGATTGGTTCCCATGCTTTCTCTTTCACTTAGAAAACGGGTTGAAGGCATTCACATTCTCTGACATTCTGGCCTAACAATTCCTGTCTATACCTGTTATTAGGGGAGGGGTAAAGGTCACTGCCTAGCTTGGGGTTAGAAGGAGGCAATTAGTGGCCTCCTATGGGACTGCTTACCACTTTCCTAAGATCAAGGAAGATGTATCTTTTAGGCGCATGTGATAAATGTGCCCTACTATACAGCAGCCAGTAACATTTGCAGGATTACAATAACCATATGAGCAAAACGGGTTGAACCTGGGAACCATGAGGTTACCATTCCACATTTCTTATTAATATGTTAGGGCAGAATATTCTATTACACAGTATATTGGAGACCTCTACGGAATAGACATAACTCAAAATTTAGGTATCAACTGGAGTACAGAGGAGAGACACAGAATAGAACCTGACTACTTTCCTTGTCCTTTTGAATGTAGTAAACCCAGGCCAGTACAAGCTGCCATCTGGATATACTGAAATTGTATAAATCTTAAGAGTTATGACAGGTTAGAATGTTACAATCTGTCTCCAACAGCTTTCTCGTGCATTTAAAAATCTCTATGCACGTTGAATAAACTGTAAGCTATAAAACCATGAAAAAAGGTAGTACTTAAATTTCTCAGAAAATATTGCATTCTTTCTTAACATGGCTCATCTTATTCTGTGCTTACAGAGTTCCCACTTTAACATCTCATTACCAACAGTCATAAGAAGCAGTTTATCTTCCCTCAAGATGAAGAAATAGATTCCATGAACTGCCTAAGGGGTGCCTACATAATCATACTGTCTATCACAGTTTAGTGGGTTACCTGTGCACTCTCATTCTGTTCTCCCCTTCTACTGATACCTGGTTGAATTATATGGAGGATCTTGGGCTAACATGAGCAGACTACACTTTCTAATATTAGAACGTGCAGTTGTGTACACATAAAAGAAAAGGGGACTTTACCCCCCATGGTGGACTGAAAAGGATGTCCCCATAGGCTCAGATGCTTTAATAGTTGGTTCCCAGTGGGTGGCACTGTTAGAATAGGTTTATGGGATATGCCCTTAGGATGGGTTTGTGGGATATGCCCTTGTTGGAAGAATTATGGCACAGGAGGATTTATAAACCACAGGCCATTACAAGTTTACGCTCTATTTGGTGCCTGCTATTAAAGATGGGGACCCTAATCTGCTGTTCTATCCAATGTCTGCTACCTTCTACTTTCTTTCCTATTTGTGAGCTCTTTTATCTCTTTAGAACCATAAGACAAATACACCCTCACATCTGTAAGTTTCCTTCTTCATGATGTTTTATTATTACAATGCAAAATAGGAGTATACCCCAATGTTGAGAGTTATGATTCTTATGATTAAACTGATAGTTAATAGCTATTTGGTTTTAGATATTACTTGAAAAGTTGCAGACATGCTCCAAAAAGAGAGAAGATTTTAATTTAGACAGCTCCTAGATTAATTGCTTATATTCTTATATTCTCTCTCTCTCTCTCTCTCTCTCTCTCCAGTCTCTCTTCTCTCTCTCTCTCTCTCTCCAGTCTGATTAATATCTGTTAAAGTTCCCCTACGACTTTCGGCTTTCAGTGCATCCTAGGTTCTCCAGAGATCTTGATAATTGATATGCAATGCTCTATGGACTTAAACGGTCAGTTATTTGTTCCAGTTTTCCTAATCTGGCATCACGCCAAGCCTTCCAGACTCTCCGAGCAGGCTACTCTTTTTCTGTGAGCATGTGGTTAATTCAGGTATTTCAGTACTAGATGGTGCTCTCAATCCAGAGATGTAATTATTTCATTTTTGTGTGTTACCTCAGTCTCAACACTAGAGGGAAATCCAATCCCAGAGTTGTCCCAAATCAGTGTTTGCTGTGTTGTACAGTATGATTTGGAGGAAAAGATAAAAAGAGCAATTCCTTCCACAGCCTGGGGCAGGCCCAAGTGTCTAATCTGGAGTCCATGGCTTACTGTCAAGTATTGTAGCATGGTGCCCAATTTGAGGCAAAATATTTATGACTAGGACAGCCCTAGGGTCCTGCAAGCACCTTACTATAGACATTACAATTCCATATTATATCTTTCAGATCAGACCATTGTAGGATCCTATTGCTATATAGGCTAGCTATCTTTGACATGGACTTGGGACTCATGACCAATGCAATGAATCACAAGTATACAGGCTAAAGTAGAAATCTGATAATCTGGGCCCATGTACTTCTCTAGGCCACATATGTAATCATGTCTAGCTCAGAGTTTGTTTGGATTTACCATGCGTTAGACTAAAGGATCACATGGAGTTCAAAGCAAGGACCTATGCTTTCTATCCTCTCCTGTGCTTAGGAAACAGAATCTTATTCCAAGTGATGCTGCCTTTGGTTGGGGTTGTGTTGGTGAATTTAATCCCTTGTTCATCAAGATGGAATTTAAGTGATGTCATATATTATTATCAGTCTCAAGGACTTGCCCAGTTTTAAATGTATTCCCATGATCATGCTATCTCAAAAACAATTATGGGAAAATATCTACATGATTATTAGTTTTATTTTCAATGCTCTACACATTTTTGGTTGTCCTATGTGTATAGAATATTTTGGAGGCTGAGGAGACAGTTCAGCAATTAAGAATGTCTTCTGTATTTCCACGGGATCTAAGTTTGACAGTACCTATGTTAGATAGCTAACTGTTTCCTATTATGCCAGAACCAAAAGATCTGACACTCTTTGGGTCTTTTCCAACACTTGCATTCGATTCACAAGCTCTCCCTTCCCCACACATATGCACATATTAAAAATAATAAATTTTAAAAATGTGTTTGATCTGTAGTTAATTTACTCTTTTCACTTGTTTTTGTAACTGGATTGCATTGCAGTTTCAGGATATACTTAACAGGCTGGAGAGATGGCTCACCTGTTAAAGGCTAGATTCAGAATCAAAATCATAAAGACTATGCTTTACATATTTTTGAATATTCCAAATTTAATGTTACCTGAAGAATGCCCATATAGGATTGTATGTTCATTTAAAAATGATGAGGATATCTATTCTATTAGAGGTGAATAGGATGTACAATAAGTACCTGCTAGACAAATGTGATTCAAAGTGATGTATATGAATATACAGAAACCATGATAGAGATGATAAACATATACAAATATATAGATATATACACATATTTATTTGCTTGTTTATATAAATATGAAAATAAGCATCTCCAAAGTTTCAAATATTATAATTTAAAGTTAATGTAAATTGGTTCAGAGCTGTAGGGTTTTTTTCACTTAACATGATATTACTGTCATGTACTCCAAAAATATTTAAATATATGCTACTATAGGAAGACCAACTTGTCTTTGTTGTAGATAACAAAATTTAAACCAATCATAGTCTCTTGTAATAGTGTGGGTGTTATCTCATTGTAAAGTGTTTTACTTGCCAAATTTACTGATGTTGATAATATAGACATAATTTAGGTATATTCATAAGGAAAATAATACATTCTTACTATCATAATTTCAGATCTTTTCGCTGGGTGTAAGTGTAATTTCAATTATTTTTATTGTTGTCATAGAATTTATTTGAATCTTATTTGAGAACAGATTTTCTGACAATAATTTCCCCTGTACTTGTACTGATTAATTTAGATGAATGGCTGAGTACTTATAGGTTTGTAGTTTTTTTTATTTTGAGTTTTTAAACAAGATTTGTGTGTGTAGCCTAGGGTGGACATGAATTCATGGCTCCTCTGTTTCGTCTCCCCTAATGTTGCAATTACAAATATATATATATTCTTCCATTGTGTAAATGTACGACATTTTCTGTATTCATTCTTCTGCTGAAGGACATCTGGGTTCTTTCCACCTTCTGGATAGTATAACTAAGCCTGCTATGAACATAGTTGAGCATGTGTTCTTATTAAACATTGGAGCATCTTTGGGTATATGTCCAGGAATGGTATAGCTAGGTTCTCAGGGAGTAATACGTCCAATTTTCTGAGGAACCTTGAGACTGATTTCTAAAGTGGTTGTAGCAGCTTGCAATCCCACCACAATGGAGGAGTGTTCCTCTTTCTCCACATCCTCGCCAGCATCTGTTGTCACCTGAGTTTTTGATCTTAGCCATTCTGACTGGTGTGAGGTGGAATCTCAGGGTTCTTTTGATTTGCATTTTGCTGATGACTAAGGATGCTGAACATTTCTTTAGGTGTTTCTCAGCCATTCAATATTCCTCAGCTGATAATTCTTTGTTTAGCCCTGTAGCCCATTTTTAATAGGGTTATTTGATTATCTGGAGTTTACCTTCTTGAGTTCTTGAATATATTGCATAGTAGCCCTTTATTGGATGTAGGATTGGTTAAAAAAAAAAAAACTTTTTCCCAATCCATTGGTTCCTGTTTTATTAGAGGAAGTATTGAAAGAACTGAAGGGTTGCAACCCCATAGGAACAAGAATGCCAACCAACCAGAGCTTCTGGGCACTAAACCACTACCCAAAGTCTATACATGGACTGTCCCAGGGCTGGAGCATATGTAGCAGAGAATAGCCTTGTTGGGGCACCAGTGGAAGGGGAAGCCCTTGGTCCTGTCAAGGTTGAACCCCCAGTGCAGGGGAATGTTAGAGGCAGGGTTATAAGGAGAGGTGGATAGGGAGGAAGAACACCATTATGGGGGAGGGGAGTGGATACTGGGCTTATGGACAGGAAACAAGGAAAGGGAATAGCATTTGAAATGTAAATAAGGAAATATATCCAATAAAAATAAATAAATAAAATGCAAAAAAATAAAAGCGTCTTTTGCCTTACAGAAGCTTTGAAGTTTTATGAGGTCCCTTACACAATGTAGTGCTACTCAGCAATTAAAAACAATGACTTCATGAAATGCTGAGACAAATGGATGGAACTAGAAAATATCATCCTGAGTGAGGTAACTAAATCAGAAAAGAATACACATGGTATGCACTCACTGATTAGTGAATGTTAGCCCAAAAGCTTGGAAAACACATTATACAATTTATAGAACACATGGAGCTCAAGAAGAAGGAAGACCAAAGTGTGGATGTGTCAGTCCTTCTTAGAAAGGGGAACAAAATACTCACAGGAGGAAATTTGGAGACAATATGTGGAGCATGGAATGAAGGAAAGGCACACAGAGAGTGCCCCACCTGGGGATTCATCCCACATATGGCCACCAAGCTCAGACAATATTGAGGATGCCAAGAAGTACATGCTGACAGGAGCCTGATATAGCTATCTCCTGAGAGGCTCTGCCAGAGACTACAAATATAGAGGCTGTGGCTTGTAGTGAACCATTGTACTGAGAACTCGGTCCCAAATGGAGGAGTTAGAAAAAGGACTGGAAGAGCTGAAAGGTTTTGCAATCCTACAAGAACAAAAATATCAACCAACCAGAGCCTTCAGAGATACGAGGAACTAAACCACCATCCCAAGAGTATATGGGGATGGACCCACGGCTCCATCTACACATGTAGCAGAGGATGATCTTATCTGGCATCAATGGGAGGAGAGGCCCTTGGTCCTCTCAAGGATCAATGCCCCAGTGTAGAGGAATGCCAGAGGAGTGGTGTAGTGGCTGGGTGTTAAAGCACTCTTATAGAAGCAGGGGGTAGGGGAGATATCATAGTGGCTTTCTGGAGGTGAAGCCAGAAAGGGGGATAACATTTAATATGTAAATAAAAAATATCCAATAATATATATATATATATATATATATATATATATATATAGTCACCAAAAGCTCAAATCTCATGGATTTGTACTTCTACACATTGGTGGATTAGTCTATTATCACTGTGCTTATGTGTTTTCTCCTCAGAATCTGGTTTAGTATTTTTCTTTGACAAGACAGGAAATTTGTTTTCTTTGTGTTATCTCTTCATGTTATTGACTTCATATTCTCCATGTGCATGGCTTTTACAGCTGAGTACGTGTATGGATGTTGATGTTTTTAATACAATATGCTCCTTGAGTTCTCAGTCTTCTGACATTTTATGTCTACAGGGAATGCTGTATGTTCTCAACACTCACTATGCCAAATGCGTTTCCTGATTTTGCCTCTGGTGCTCTTGTGTCAGATTATGTTGTTATTTTATTTTATGATTTTCTAATGATTCTAAATATTTAAATATTCCATTCTCTTTCCTTTCCTTTTATTTTCTTCATTGTTTTCATTTCCGCTCAGTATTGAAGTTGTCTCAGTTTTTATTAGTCCAGTCCAGTCCAGTCCAGTCCAGTCCAGTCCAGTCCAGTTATTTTTCCATGTCGCTTACTTTCATCCTCTACAACACTTAATTTGAAATATGTATAGCCATGCATGCACGCATGAATACATACATACATAATCTTATATTTCCTATCTCATATTTTCAATATTCCTATTTATGTAAATCATAGAAGTACTCTACTGTGATTATCTTCTTTCTCCTCCTGTGTATGATAGGTAATTCTCATCTATAGATAATCATTGAAAGCTGAAAGAGTGTTTGTAACTACAAATTCTGTAATTGATCTGGGTAAGGATCTCACTTTTACAAAAGATTGTTTACTTCTAGCAATTAATCAAATTATTATTTCTCCCACTTAATACTCCAGCAGTGGTGCTCCCAGTAAGTCTGTTTCTGTGTAATTCTGTCTAAATTCAACTATCATGAGACATAATGCATTTTCAGTTGCCCATAAACAAGAATTTTATAACCGGTTGAAAAAGTCAGGTTTTTGTATGCTTAGCTTATTTTGTGTAAGATAAAAAAATGCTGGGCATCAAACTCTTTATGTGTCAGAACTGGGATTAGATCATTTTCAATACACATGGCAGGGAAAAATCACATCACTATGGTGAACTCCAAAGAACAGTATTTTATGTAATGACCGCACTAACGAAGTTGATTCCTATTCACTAATTTACAAGTGATTTTGTGGTAGGTAATATGTTCACAGCCTTTAATTCTATGGCTAGTGAAAAATCTAACTAATATGAAATCTCTCTCCTGTATTTTATTAAAATTTTATTTCATAATTTAGATAATTTGTCGATAAATTATTACAGAGACAGGGTGGAGAAATGGATCAGTGGATAAGAACACTGACTGTTTATCCAGAGGTCCTGAATTCTATATACACCTATAATGGAATCTTTCATCCTCTTCTGTCTAATACAGTCATCTGTCATGCAGGCATATATGCAAATAGAGTATATATATTCACACTCACTCACACACATACACACACACACACACACACACACACACACACACATATATATATATATATATATATATATATAAAGACTTGTTTAAAATATGGTGAACTTTTAAGAAATATTACAGAGGCACAAGTTCATGTTTTGTGATACAACTTGCAGTAATGAAGTATTCCTCCAATGATACTATCAACGATTTTTATGAAAATATGTAGGCATTATTTTAATAACATGTTTATATTTCTCATTAGTTTTATTGAAATCTGGGTAGTTTAAGTTATTACACAAGAGAACTAGCAAACAAACAGAACAAGCAAATAGATAAAGCAACCAAAGTGAAATAGAAGTTATTTTTATATGGGTTAAAAAGCAAGCACATTATTGGATGATTATACATTCATTATTTTCTGTTGTGTATTATGTCTGCAAATCAATATATATGATAAACTTTGTCTTATTTATACACATTATCAAGTCCAGACTTAGTAAGATTTCACTCAGGTTTTTAAAAGTCTTAATTGGTACTTGTACCGCATGAATAACTTCCTATTGCTTCTTGCACTTTTACCAAATAGTATAATAATCCTGCCCTCTTAAATGAAAGAAGCTTCTTTCAGGATTTATGTGCTCATGACCTGCTATTGTTCTTTTCGAGCTACCGTGACCTTCTTGGCTCATCATTCATTTAATAAAATAAATTCTCTTTTATGGTGGTACTAAGGCTTTGTATTTAGAAAACCAGTGACCTTTTCTCTCTCTCTCTCTCTCAAAAAAAAAAAATAACGGTTTTTACAAGTTTAGCCTTCTTCAAGTTGAAATTGCTTGAGATGTTTTGCATCTTTTCTTAACTGTAGGAGAAGGAATAGTATCAATAGCCGTAACCATGGCCTGAAACACTGACAAATTGCATGAAGGCTGAAGATATACTTGTAGTGTCGGTTTTATTAAATGAAATGTCACTCACTGTCTGTCAAAGGTCAGTGCTCATAAATGAATAGCTTATATCCCAGGAATACTAGCAGTCTCTAAGACTGTCAATGTTGTATATTATGCAGGCTTTTTACACAATGGTGCTGGTAGCATCACTTCTGCATGTATCGTCATTAGAGCTGAAGGCAACTTTCTTAATATTTTTATAATGTTCTCTTTTGCACAGAATTTTCAGTAAAATTTCATTGCTTCAAATGATAAGATTGCTAATAGTTTAAACTGTTCCTCGCAGCCACATTTGCAGTAACAGATATTTCTTCCAAGTACTTGTTACATAAAAGGAGGAAACTGTCTTGAAACAGGCACTTGCCAATTGTAAAGGCTATGATCCATAGTCCTGTTGTGCATTTTGATTAATGAGCATTGTAAGACTTCCCTGATCATTGAAAACCAAATTGATAAAAAGCCTTTCAAAATACCTGTGAGTATAAATGAAACAGTTTTATGAACCCAAAGTCAAGTTCAGTCTGCAATGTTAAATGATAAATCCCAGAAAACCCCATAAATTTAAATATTGTATCATTCTAAGAAATGTGATAAACCTCATATCACCATTTTCCTTCCTGCATGGAATGCCAATCTTGCTTTGTCCAGTACATTCAGTTTGAACACTCTACATATATGCTTGTTTTTAGAAGTTATTTTTATTATCAATTCTGTTTTTCTAGAATTTTAATGTCTGTGTTTTTTAAGTCAACTATACGTAATCGACTAATACTATTCCAAAGTCCTTCCAAAATTTACCAGATTCAGTACAGCGGTATTATATCACCACACAGAGTAAATACTGCATTATAATTTGTTTGGAGAAAAACACCCATTTGTCTAGCATTTTATTACAGTATCTTATTTTAGTTGTTCTATCTCATTTTGCATTGTATTACTACTTTAAATATAGCAGTGGAGGTTGAATAAGAATGGCGTCCATAGGCTCGGACTTTGAATACTTAATCATCAAGAAGTGACACCACTTAAGAGAAATTAGGAGGTAGGATTTTATTGTGGTAGGTGTGGCCCCGTTTGAGGAAGTGTGCCACTGGGGTGTGCTTTGGGGTTTCAGAAGCTCAAGTCATACTCAGTGGCTGTCTTTTTTCTAGCTGCCTGTGGATCCAGATGAGTAAGTCTCAGCTCCTTCTCCAGTACCATGTCTTTGTGAAAGCTGCCATGTTTCAAAACATGCTAATGATGGACTAAACCTTTGAAACTGTAAGCGCCAATGGAATGCTTTCCTTTTTAAGAGTTGCTGTACTCATACCATCCCTTCACAATAATAGAACATTAACTAAGATGACAGTTACATTTCAAATTTATGATTTTTTTCATTACTTGTTTTTTTATATATATATATATATATATATATATATATATATATATATTTGCCCCCCAATTTTCTCATTATTGTTATTATGCTGTTTATATTTATTTAGAGAGGAGTGTTCATAAGACTTTATAAGTCTAGCTTCTGACATCTCTAGGAGACACAGTCTCAGAGCAAACCCTCTGATCTTTTCTATTTGATAAGAGAGTTAAAAGTTATAATAATATGTACATAAATAATAACTCATGTTCCATTTTATTCTTTTTTGGTAGTTACTACTTTAGCATTTAAGTGTTATATAAATAATCAAAGACATGGAAAAACATTGAAAGAGTCTAGATGTTCACGAAAATTAATATATTTAGTTGTATATTTCTCGAATCTAAACTGTCCTTTTTGTCATCTTATATGGTTCTAGAGATGTTAGTAATTACAATAACGGGTGGGACCTTGGATTTAAGGTGAGGGAATGATACAAGCGAGGAATGAGCCTGTCATCTGACTCATGCTATTCTGGAAAGTTATTGATTATAGTTTCCAGCGTAAGAACATTTCATACATCATTTATTATTACCAGCGACCATTTTTATTACCTATATGTCAAAGAAATGAAAAGTTTCATCGAGCTTGAGAAGTGGATGGCAGGAGTGTATGTTACAATTGTGCTAGATTGTATCACAAATTACAGGAAAGAGAGCTCCTGGGTGTGAGGTTGAGGGCACATTTCAAAGCAGAAAAGTGTGCTGACAATAGTATTCAAAGGTGGAATTTATTTCCCATATCTACTTCATGTAGCTATTGATTATTTGAAAGATATTCTTTCTAACACAGTCCTGGGATTCCACTTGTCTTCCCACTGCTTTCAAACCAGCTCTGTCTCAACAGGCAACAACATACCTTCTAGAAAAATCAATGAATGTAAAAACTGAATGCTGAATCTTATACTGCCTTAACAGTTTCCCAGTTGCTTGTGGACTGATATAATTCTTGAGATTAGAGGCTAAAAAGTAAATCAGATAGATAGATAGATAGATAGATAGATAGATAGATAGATAGATAGATAGACAGACAGACAGACAGATAGATAATTATGCCACTTGAGTAGTCAATGCTCTTCAAAAGAGTCATAGATATGTAGAAAAATTTTAGTACCAGCCATGAGAATGTTAACCCTTTGTTAACATTAGTGTAGCCCAAGATATTCACAAATCAGAATTCTTGCCATGCTTGATTGCCTTCCTTAGCTTAATGTAAGCTCTTGTTGCTGAAGATGCTATGTATTTCATACTCAGGACTCAGAACATTTGAACTGGATACAACTACCTGGAAGTGTTCTTTCTAAGGTCTACTTTTTCATAGTACCAGAAGGTGCTATTCAGGTTGCTATATTAGGGAATCAATCAATTATCCTGTCTAGCTATGCTGCCTATGGACCACAACAATAACTATCATGGTAAGATATTACTAAAGATGAAACATTGACAATCATATTGTGGTTGCAACCAATAGCTGTCTAATTGGAGTTAGGCTTGGCTGAACAGGAGATAAATCTTCCCTAGTATTAAAACCTAGCCAAATACCTGAAGTTTAGTGAAGTTGTGGATCTTCAAGGAGAATCTACTACTGCAATTTTACTACAGCAGCATAATTTCTAACTGGACTCTAAATACATATCTTTATTGCCCAAGCTAAATGTAGCTCTCATCCTTCATTTAAGAAACTTATCTTTGCATCAGATTCCACCATCAGAGTAAACCACAAATAGTCAAAATGTGAGAACAACTAATTGTTGGATACCCATTCCTGATAAATACATCTGTAATGAGCTCCTCTACCTGAGACCCCCCCCGAAACATCAACGAAGAAGAGGCAGAAGTATTTTAAGAGTAAGAGGACCAGTAAGTCTATTGTGAGATTGTGCCTTCTTGAAATGACAGAAAGGCTACATTTATAGTACTTCCTAAACAAGACCTGACAGATAACAACACAAATATATATGCTAGGAAGAACATCTCTGTAGACAGAGAACAAGAGGTGGCAACGTAAGATATCTGAGAGGACAAATATTAGACACTAATATTAAGACCTCAACCATGAAACCATATAAACACAAGCCAAACTTGTTAAAAAAGTAATTTACATACTTATGCACATATGTATATGTAAAACAGCTAGAATTAAAGGAAAAGAGACCATTGGTAGAGAGGGAGTAGATGGACATGAAAGGACTTGGAGGGAGAAAAAGTAGGGTAAGAATGATATAGTTATATTTTAATTAGAAGAGGAAAAATATTGAAAAAATTATGCAAGTTGTAGAGGCTCACATGCATCATATCCTAAGCCAGCAAGGGATTAGCAGCTTTTAAGGTCAAATGTGGTATATCTCAGAATTGTAGATTGCAAACCTTTAATTCTAAAGAAGATTTACCAGACTTTGTACTTTATAAATGTATAAAATCATTTGTGCAACATAATCCTGTGCTCAAATTCATTCTTATAATTTTCAAAAACTGGGATTGGGACCCCACAGTGTACCTTTTTAATTAACACCATAGATAAGGCTTGTGTTAATGCGGCGTTAAAAATTTGGAATATTTTTTCAAATGGTTTCGAGGAAGAAATAAAACCCTCAGGAAAAGCAAAAGAGCTCTCCGTTAGTGCCTAACGAGGACAAACACCTGTGTTTCGTGCCTAGCACCTTAAGAATCTGGTATTGTAGGTAGAGCATATCTTTGATTCTAGTACTTGAGAAATAAAAGACAAAGTCACGTTCAGCTATATGAGAAGTAATATATTTATGGACTAGCCTGGTACAGATTAGACTTTACCAAAACAAAAAAATTAGAAAGGAAGAAAGAAAAGAGAAAGAAAGAAAAGTGAAAAAGAGGGAGAGAGAGAGAGAGAGAGAGAGAGAGAGAGAGAGAGAGAGAGAGAGAGGAAAATAAAGAAAAGAAGGGGGAAGGAAGGAACGAAGGAAGGAAAAGGAAGGAAAGTAAATCTCACTTTTAAAAATATATTATTTTTATTTTTAATCGCGTGTATATGTATATGTCTGTGAGCCTCTATATTTGTATGAGGGCAGTGCCTATGGCAACTGTAAGAGAATGAAGAATCCCCTAGAGTTGGAGTGGTTGTGAGCTGCCTAGGTGGGCATTGGCAACCAAATTCTGCACAAGAAGAGCATGTGCTACAGGCTTTGAGCAGCTGAGTGAATTCTCTGCTACACAATTTACACAGTATATTGATTATTCATGCATTTAATTTTTTATTTGGGCACTAGAAACTGAACCCAAGGCCCTGTGCATGCTAGGTAAGCATCCTTCTCAGCTGAATCTTATTTTTTTTAATTTAACAGTTAAAATTATTTTTCAGTAATACAATTAGTAAAAACAATGACATTTCTTGAAGACCATAGTTGCTTATCCCTCTAGCAGCATCATTAAAACCATGCCCATTTTATACCTTTGCCAAAACACATCCCCTTTATCTCTTTAAGTAGGCTCAGCTGAACGCCTCTTAGGAAAGTACATATGCTACATGTCTTAGATATGAGTCCTTCCACTATATCCATAGGACAAGTCCTTCAGTCAAAGGAATCTGTGATTCTTGAATACCTGTCAATCTGTGAATCTGAATACCTGTCAAAATAATTCACTAGTATTCTTTGGATTTTCTACATACCATTTCTTCCTAACCTTTATTACATGTGAATATATATACATATATATATATATTAGATAAAAAAGATAGATAGATAGATAGATAGATAGATAGATAGATAGATAGATAGATAGATAGATAGATAGATAGATAGATAGATAGATAGAAAAGTGGATGGATGGATGGATGGATAGATAGATAGATAGATAGATAGATAGATAGATAGATAGATAGATAGAGATTCACTTTTATACTTGTTGCTAGTCTGTTTAATACATATATTCACCATAACACTTTAATATCCAAGAAGTCATTAATGAATTTATTCTGCTTTCTCCTGGAGTTCATAGGGCAGGCAAACCCACGAAACCATTAGACACTCATCATACAAATCTGGACTAGATGATGGGCACTTCAGATAGTCCTTTTAAGTGTATGTTCCATGCTTCTCTACTTGATGTTCCTTAGTGCAAATTGAGTTTTCAAAATAATTTTTAAAACTTTGTTCTTGTGGAGAAAAAGTAGCACAGTACCAAAGCTATCGTTTTAATAAAAAGCAAGAAAACTTGCAGAATTTCCAGATCCTCGGCGCTTTTATGCTTTCCTCTGGGCAATACTCTTTTCAGATGTTGACAGCGTAAAATTGGTTCAGCACTCAAGTCTTCTTTCTGCAGATTATTTCTATGGATAAATCAGCAGGCTGAATAATTTCTTTCTCCTTTAGCTAGTACTGTGGGACAAGTATTCCAATTACTCCAGGGGTTTTTGTGACATTAAGTGAGGCAATTCAAGAAATCACTCACAATACCCATTTTTAAGATCTCCAAGCATCTTGTATTTAAACCCCGAATGCTTTCTTCTTACTACCCCCTTCTCTCTTTATTTTTTTAATATCCTTTCATTTCTTAGCATTTAAGCATGAATGCTTTCAGGATAGAGTGAGGTTAAATCACGCTTTTCTTGGTGGGTGCAATTTTGTTCATGAAAGAAAAAGGAAGACCATGACCTCTGATTACGTTGGCTTACTCAATCTTCCAATATGAGTAAAGCAGAAAATGTTACAGGCATTTTGACATGTTTGCATTCAACCCTATATTTTGTATTTTATATAAGACAAAACTAATACTTAAGGCTTGGAGATAACAATGATGATTATTATATTGTCAACTTGACACAACCTAGACAATTCTGGGAAAGGGCTTTCAATGAGGAACTCTATTCTCAAATATGTTGAAATTTTTATTAATTGTATTAATTGATGTGGAAGATCCAGACCACTTTAGGTGGCAGCATTCCCTAGGCAGGGAATGCTAGTTTGTAACAGTATTGAAAACTAACTGACTACTAAGGGGCATGCATACATTCACTCTTTAAATGCCCTTAACTGTGGATATGACAAGCTACTTTATGTCCCTGTCTTAACCTTCTTCAATTATGTGCTGTTACCGGAAATCACGAGGTGAAACTAAACTTTTTATCCCATAACTTTTTCTTTTTTTTTTTTTTTTTTTTTTTTTTTTTTTTGGAGCTGGGGGACCGAACCAGGGCCTTGAGCTTGCTAGGCAAGTGCTCTACCACTGAGCTAAATCCCCAACCCCCCATAACTTTTTCTTAATTGGAGTACTATATCCCAGCAACAAAAAATGAAACTGGGACAGTCAACATATTTTATTTTATATACTCTATTTCACCCATTTATTTTTCCATTAACTCCCATGAAGTGCTGAACTATAAAAATAAATAAAATGTAGGATGTTCAAAGACTTGGTTATGTGCATCTGTCGTCTAAGTTCTTTGAAAATTGAGGAAAAAGGAAGCATGGGCAACATAGCAATATATATCCAGAGAAATTAAATAGACACAAATAATATCAGGTTATGTTTCTATTTTAAAGGAGAATGAGTATAATGTTGTACAAAGCATTTGGCAAGAAACATTAAGAAATGCTGAGACCTGTAAATCATATAGATAGTTCAGTAGCTGAAAGTAGCAAGAGAGGTATTTTATATTGTGTTCAGAACAAGCATCATCACTAATTCTTTTGCATTGAGACAGATATTTGTACTATAAACATACATATATACATACATACACACATGTGTACATACATACATATATACATACACACACGTACATATATACATATAGACAGACACACATGTACATACATACACTCATACATACACACATGTATGTACATACATATATACATACACATACATACACACATGTACATAATATATGCATACACATACATACATACACACATGTACATAATATATGCATACACACATACATATGTACACACATACATACACACACGTACATACATTCAAACATGCATACACACATACATATATTCAAACATACATACACACATGTACATACATTCATACATACACACATATGTATGTACATACATAATACATATACACATGTACATACACACATACATACGTACATACATACACATACATACATACACACATGCATAAACACATACATATGTACATACATAGATACATACATACATACACACATACACATACATACATACACACACAGGTACATACATATGCACATACATACATACACACAGGCACATACATACATGCATTTACACACAGGTATGTACATACATACATACATACATACATGCATGCATGCATGTATATACATACACATATGTATGTATGCGCACACATACATACACACATTTACATGCATACACATATGTACATGCATACATACCCATACATACACACGCGCACACAATACATGCATACATACATACATACATACATGCATACATACTTACACTTGCCCATGCACAAATACATACAACTTGAGTTCTGGCTCATACTTACAATACCACCATCTGAGAGGGACTGGCAAAACAATGTGAAGACAGACTTGGATACATGTAGCACTGTCAGAGAGGGAAAGAGGAAGGAGAGAGAGAGAGAGAGAGAGAGAGAGAGAGAGAGAGAGAGAGAGAGAGAGAGGAGGGGAAGGGAAGGGAAGGGAAGGAAAAGGGGGGGGAGGGGACGGGGAGGAGAGAGGAGAGGGATGGAGGAAGGGAAAGAGGGAGGAAGGAAAGGAGGGAGGAAGGGAAGGAGGGAGGGAGGGAGGGAGGTAGACAGAGCCAGAGACAGCAGAGAGAAAGAAAAAATGAATTATTGAGAGATAAGAGTAATTATGGAAATATCTGATTACAAGAATATTTGTAATTTTTTCCACCTGCATAACAAAAAGAAATAATACATTTATACACAAAAAATAAAAACGTTGTTCTTGCTCAGTTTTGTAATTTTCTGTGTATCATGCAGCAACATTTTTCTGAGTTTGTGGCCAGGAAAGCTGTCCTGAGTTGAAAGCTTGAAAAAAAGTGCAAGTGCTCCATGCATGGATAGGGAGCAAAGAGAGATGCAGGAGAGTGTTTCATGATCACTTGATTAGTATATTCTCTTAGGTGACCTAAGGACAACCCACTGGAGAGCACCTCCAAATGTTCCCCTATTTCTAATTAGCATTACATAGAGAACACAGCCTTTACACTTCGAAATTTGGGGATATCCAACATCTGCACTTGAGCAATGGTTTCTAGGAAAGAAGTTATTAAGGCATGAATGACTTTGGCGGTTTAAGAGAGCAGATGTGTTAAGTGTACAGGCAGCCATTTTTAGCAAGGCACATGATGGTGATGCAGAAATCCAATTGGAAAAATTGGACCCTCACAGACAACACAAAATTAGTAAATATTACCAGAGGGTCAATTTTGAACTACAGAATTATAATTGTGGCAATTGTGTGAGTTACAGAGTCCCTGTTACAAGTTTTACCTGGCCTCAGACTCACATTCCTCTTGTCTCAGTTCCCAAAGTTCTGGAGTGAATTGCAGATTGCTCTAATCTGTCTTCTTTTTTTCACCCTAACAAACATCTTCCTAAGATATAGTTGATATCAAATATATAATATAGATGCATATATTAAAAGATAGATATAGGTGGTGGATATAGATATTTTAATGTGCAACATTGTTCAACCATGACTACTAAGCATAATATTCACATCATATCACAAAAAAACACAGGAAGTAGTTCCCACCATCTTTCTACTCCATCTCCCAATAGCCAATGAGTTTCAGTATAATTTATATTATTGGTATAATTGATGACTCATGGTTCATACTTCCCTGAACACATAAAAGAGTGGAAGAATCACTAGAACAAAGAAAAAATTTAGCCATCTAGTAACCATAAATATCTGTGAGCAACAGAAGTGGATTATTCAAAGAATACATTTCATAAATTTTGCAGATAAATTATATTTTAAATACAGTCCCAACAGTTATATTTATGTCCCATTTATTGATAAAGTATTTTACAATCTATTATACTTTCTTTGTAGCTACATTTCTGAGAGTGTTGTACATCCCAAGAATGTAAATTCCCAGGTAGAGTTTCTCTTTCATTTGATGAAGCACTTTTCTTTGGTTGTACTATTCATTTTTAAAAATAAAATATCACAGTACTTTTATTATCACATAAATCTAACTCAGTAATGAAAGTAAGTTTTCATAATTAAACACATCACTTTCTAGATATGTTTGCTCTATCTCATCTTTTCTGTTAAGTTTGAATTTGTTTTTGGTGTCATTTTTAAAAGTAAAAAAAATACCATTGTATCTATTGCTTATTTTCACTTATTTTTATGTTTTGGATTATTTTACATAGGATGGCTTGGTAAAGGAAAGTATTTGTCTGAAAGAAGAATGGGCTGTTTGTAGTCTCATCTAATAATCTGTGTTGATACAGTATCGTACAGTAGACATGATGGTAGAATGGTTCTCTATGGTGTCATTTTGTTTCATGTACCAGAACTTAAATTTTTCCTGCTGATAAGAAAACTATGAGCATCACCATGACTTATTTTTATTGCAGATCTGAAAGATGAACCTTGTATAGATCTGTCTGAATTGTTTGAATTAAAGTGACAACAGGGCAGCCAAATGTGGGACCTACTGTCACACAAGCCATAAAAGGATGCACATTGAATATTAGCAGGTAAGTTTTTTCAAGGACGCACTAGAAATCGAGACTTCTAAAGTATAGCATGCTCCATTTTAAAGACTTTCAAGTTATTTTTAAATCATAATGCTGTATGTACTCTAAATTCTACATCATATAACTATGAATGGGGTCTAGTCATTTATACTGCATATGGAGAAGAACTTTTTTTAAATTTGGCACTATACTAAATGGATTAGAGCATATGAGGATACACAGGTCTAAGGTAGATTAGTAGTTCTTTGAGAGAAACCTCATTGGCTTATGAATATAAAGCAAAGGGATAATTAAAAGGAAAAAACACTATAGTGCATAAATAATTCCTTCCCTTAAAAAAAGAGGCAATTCTATCTTCATCAACAGCAATGTTTCCTAAGCCCCACGGAAAACATCCCTGAGCTTGTGTAGGTATTGAACCTTATTACTGCACGCAAAGCATTAGCCTTTGGCAAAAAAGGAAGGGATGAGAATTAAATCTTTGAAATAGCTTCAATTATAGCAGCAGGATTAGTATGTGCTGTTTCTCTCTGAGTCCTCACATGGATTTAAGATCTATTGCTTTTTTTCCCCCCATAAAGTTTTAAAGTGTCTCTTTCCTGAAGAGAAGAGCATTATCCTTAATTAAAACTCCTGAGAGAGCTTTGGAGGTCTGCAGTTCAGATTGTATTGTTTGAGACTTTCATTTAAGAATTTAAGCTCTTCCTGCCACCTTGCTGATTTTGCTTCAAGATTGCTTATTTGAGGGGCATAGGAATCAATTTAGTTCCAAGTAGTTGGGTAGCTTTTGATACAGTTTATAATAATACCTCAGTAGGCAGACACGTGAAAAAATGAGATTTTACTGTCAGAGAAACCCAACAAGTCCACTGATTATTCACACAGGACAGTTTATTTTAAATATGTGTGCATTACATAAACACTCCCGTAAAATGACATTACTTGATCTGTAGGTGCTGATTTCCTTGAAATTTACTCAAATAAGCACAATAATGTTTACTGGACCAAAGGAACATGTTTTGATAAAAGCAAATATGAGCTGCCTACGTAGTCAGATGGACATACATAAGTCAAAGAGCTTGTTCTCATTCTGCAGCGAACATTTTCCTTACGCAACCACCAATTAATTCTCTAAACTTGACCCTTTCATTTGGAAAATATATTCAAATTTAACCTCTCTCCAGGTCATGTAATTCTGCCACAATGAGTCCTATTCTCTCTAAAAGAAATCTCTAGCTATCAAAAGTTCCACTGAGCAATTAGCTGAGTGAGGAGGAAGCTTACAGAACCATTTTTAGTTGTATATGTGATACAGAAGTAACAAACAGAATGTATTAAGAGCTAAAAATGAAGTGAGAAAGAATGAATGAAAGCACTATGAGAGAGAGAGAGAGAGAGAGAGAGAGAGAGAGAGAGAGAGAGAGATCTAAACAGAAAGTTGCAGAGAGTTGTTCTCCACAGAAAGGAATAAAAATGGCCAAGAAATAATTCAAAGCATGTTGCTTGTCTTTGGTAGCAATTAAGGGAATGACAATCAAAAGAACTTCGAGATTTCTTTTTAATCCACTGAGAGTGGCTAAGATCAACAAAATAAATGAAGAGAAATGCTGGAGAGGATGTGGTGATGGAACAACTATTATTCTTTGTTGACAGGAATGAAAACTGGCGAAGACACTCTGGAATTCAGTGTAGAGAACTCTCAAAAGAAAAAAAAAACTAATAAATCTTTCATTGGACACAGGTATACTACTCCATGGCACGTGCTCAAAGTACTCAAATATCATATTTGATATTTGACCCCCGTGACCATGTCCACTGCCACTCTAATAGGTAGGAAAGGAGGCAACATAAAAGCCATACTACGATAATTGGGTGATAAATCTGTGGCAAAAAGATATAGTAGAATTCCTCTCAACTGGAAATGAGCATTTAAATGGATGGAACTGAAAAATATACTAATGAAGGTACACCAAACCCAAACAGAAATATGCCACATGTTCCCTCTTATTTGTGAAGCCTGGCACCAAACCTTCAGGTGTGTATTTCCAACCTCTCATCGAAGAAATTTCTCCTTGCAATGGATGGGAATCATTACAGAAAACCACACCTCATCAAAATAAAGAGAACAACTAGTCGTGGAGCATCAAGGCCAAAGGACTACATACACAACACAAACTCCTTTGCCCAAGGCTTAGGGAACAGCATGGCCACTGTATGGAAAGATTATAAGAGCCAGAGGACCAGGAAGTATACTTAAGATGTGGATCCTGGAAAGCTATTCCCCTGATAGCACAATATGGCTGCCTCAACTAGTACAACATCAACAAATATACAAATACAAAAGGGGGGATCTCACAGGGATGCACCCCTAGGAAAAGAACTACAGGAAACCAAGAAATGCTGAAGGCAGGAAAACTAGGCTTAGCAAGAGGTGAGCTATAATTGGTATTAAATACCAAATGGTAAGCCTTAAATAACATACAAACTAGTAATATTAAAAGGACTAACCAAGTTGTATCTATATATTTATGAATATATATCCCAAACCCTTAACCTTGCCAATACCACTTACATTAGTAAAAAATAAAAATAAAAATGGCATAGACGACTAAGAAATGGGAGAAAATATCTAAAAATTGTACACCTGATGAACAGTGAATTATATAATTCACATAAAATTAGGACTCAAAGCACTCAATAGTGAAAAAACAAATGGTCAAATTTAGTATAGACAAAAGATCTAAATAGATAATGCATAGACAAAGATATGTAATAGTTGATAGGTATATTTAACAACAGGGAAAGAGACTCAATATGGCAGTGCTATTTATCTGATTTAGACTAGGCTGGTCATTATGAAGAAGACAAGAAGATAATGCAAGAAAGGTAAAGTTAACTGAACTTTTGTTTACCACTGATAAGAATGAAAACTACATCAGTCATTATAAGATACAGAAGGGAAGCTTGTCAAAAACTTAAAGCTAGCATTTCCATTTGCTCCTGAAATTCACTGCTGGGATTTATTTTGAGGAAATGAAATCAACAGATAATACAAACTCACATGATGCCAAGTTTAAAGATGCAGTCCTCACAATAACAAGACCTCGGGTATCTACCTAAATGTTTGTCAATGGATGAGCACTGACATTTTATCATCATATATACACTGCAACACTGCAACATCCCTGTCAAACACTTTTCTATATTTTTGTTGCAAGCATTCTACTTCTTGCTAGACCAATGTTCATAGTTGTCCAATTCAGCAGGTAATTTAGCAAATGTTGGTGGATAAGAAAGTAGTCGAGCTTTAAAAGAGGTGGCAGTCACTGACACCTTCTACCTCCTTAGACTTGCCTCTAAATTCTATCAATGCTAGCCTTCTTAAGTGAAGATCTGAAAAAGAATTAACCAGCCAACCATTTTTGAAGTCATTCTCTATATATCCATATAGTTAAGTTGTATTTTATAGAAACATTCTATTTTTATCTCTTTAACAAACAATTCCAATATTGATATTCTCCATAAAGGGGGGAATGTAACTCCAAATTAGACATGGTGTTTTTCAAACTCTTTGAAACAGGACATAGTTATTTGATTCAGGATGACTTTAATTATCAATCTCCCTTCTTCCTGGGATTAGAGTGGTGGGATTAGAGGTATCCAGTGCCACCACAGTCTGCAGGCTTGAGGTTTTTAATGTCCCTGGTTTTTTAGAAGCCAGTCCTAGAGTGCATCAGCTTTTCCAGACCTTGTAACAGAGCTACAAAATGCAGGAACCGATGAAGAAAATGAACCCACATTCTACTCAATATTACTTCTTAGATTCAAATTCATCCACAGCAAATGTTTAGTGCTAGTAAAATCATAACTTTTGTTATTTATTTTATTCCAAACTTGAATGTGTAAAGTACATACTTACAAACACATTTTCTTAAATGATATCTTTTTTTGAAAACTATAACGTTAACTTTTCACAGTCTATTCCTTTCCTCAACAAAACCCTCTGTGCTAAACTAGTGTCCTCGTATCTTAATTTCAAGTATTTTATCCAGAGAAATACTTTTTTTCTCCCAGAGCTACCATTTACAAGGACATAAATGGCTTGAAAAATTTACTTTTGACCAACTAGCCAAACTGAGTGCTGCAGATCGATGGAGGACTGTGGAAACAGTCACTGTAAAACAGAACCAAAAAAAATATCAGAAACTAAGAATGTTATTTTTCTTCATAATTTACAAATTTATTCTAGAGATCAATATGGTGCTGAACTCTCCTAACGTCTTCATTTCTGTTTCGTTCAGAGTCCAGGGAAGGCAGAGCATAGAGCATGTATCCACTCATGTCTCTTCCTCTAATACAATTTTTAATTACTAGATAACACAAGAACCTCATGTCAGGAAGCAGATACTACAGTACAGCAAAATACAAGCAGCCAGATCCTTGGTTAGAAAATGACAGGAAAACAGGACCCCAAAAGGACTAAGATAAATTTTCTCTTCTTTATCACTTATTCAACCTCATTTATGTGTAGAAACTAGGCCAAAAGAATCCCAATACATACGGCCTATTGCTATTGCTTGTTGCATCCCATAGGTAAGATAAATCTCAACTGCTGATGCCACCATGCAATTCATGATGGTAGACACCTATATAGCAGTTGAGCCCTGGGACAGTGACTTGGTTACTTCTCAGTGGGCAAGGAAGCATAGAGTGAGGAAAGCCAGCATTCCATTGACTTTCTATTTTTATTTACTCTTTACTCATTCCAGTACGTCTATCCATGGATTAGTGTTGCTCACATTCAAGCAACAACTTGTTCCTCAGTTAATCCTCTCAGGAAATGCTCTCACAGATACTCCCAAGCATGTCATGAATGGCATAGCATTTAGGAAGCGAGGGTGGGGTAAACAGTTTAGCTTAGGGTTTGATCCCTAGTTATAATTATGTAATCACTGAGAATCCACACTGATAGGAATTGAAGCCACACATCACAGCCTATCAATAGTCAAGAGCAGAGATAAATAAGTGTTTGCATGCTGCATACTTGGTTGTGCACAGCTCGATTTCCATACACATACAGTTCAGGATCTTCAGGCTAGGGAATAGCACAGCTCATACTGGGCTGGGTCATCACATGCCCATATTAATTAAGTCAATTAGGAGAGCCCCCCACAGACATGCACATAGGCCTTCGCAATGTAAACATTCCCTTACTGAGACTGTCTTCTCAGGTCAAAAAGAAAATATTTGTGGAAAAGAAAATGGAAAATGAGCTCTTTTGACCAGATTTATTTAATTGTCTAAGCCTTGGCTATAATGCCAAGGTATTTGTTTGGTCTGCTTAAAATTGCAAAATACTATCTGAATACAGTCATTTTCTCAGATTTCTTTAAATGTTAACAATTTGTGGTCCATAGAGTCTCCGAAGCAAATACTTCATTGTAAATTAAGTTCATAAAATACATAACAAATTATCATAGCTCCATTGTGGCACAGTCTAAAGATGGAAGTTAGGTGAAGAATCTAAGCATATTTTTTTTTGCAATGCAACATTTTCCATAAGCCTTCACTTCCATTTATTGTCTACCATTCTTAGTCTCTTTCTTTAGTCTTTTGGTGAGTTTTCAATGTCTTTAACCCACTAAATGTGTATTTCACCCTTTCAGTTTCTTTCCACTTTAAATATTTTTAAATATTTAAAAGGTAACAAACTAGGTAAGTATAGGCTAAATGTATTATATAGAAATCAAGTATTATATAGAACTCAATTTCTTTAAGTTCCTTATACACAGGGATTAATCTGCCAAACGTTTTGAAATGCTGACTAGTTCCGATATCTGATGAATTGGTATTTATAACTAATATGAATATTTAACTGTTTAAAATTGTATATCTATGGGTAGACTAAGAATGCTATTTTAATTTTCCTCAAAGGTAGACTCCTCCTTACTTCATACTTAATTTATTTTGCTCACATGGTTGATTAAGCCTTAATGAAGGAAGTAATTTGCACTTAATTGAAATAACTCAAAGTACATCTGTTCTCAAGAAAATCTTACAAGAGAGGGCTCAGAACAGTGAATTGAAAATAAAAACCATTACATTGGAAGTGAAGAATCTTGATGGTTGTTTACACAATCCAGAGAGATTAAAATATAGAATCCAGAAAACACTGTAAATGGTACATTATAGTGAAAAGGAATTGTTACAGACTCTTGGGGAATAAACATGCTGAGTATAGACTGAATCATATAAGCAAAATCCTAAAAGTCATTATTAAATCAAATAATATTTTTATCAAGCAAGGCTACATCATATAGAACCAAGATTATTACCTAGATATTTCCTTGATTTCTCAATATTTCTAACAAATATTGGGGCTACAATCAAGAGTATTAGAATTTCAATCTTTCTAACAATCTGATCAGAAAAACAACAATTTGATATTTAGAAAATCTTACATAGTAAAAAAATACTTTGTAAAAGTAATCAAAATAATAACCCAAGAAACAGATATTAGATATTAACACATTAAAAGACTTACATTTTAAGTAAGTAAAAAGATGTTCTTGAGTAGAAGAATTAACACTGCTTTATGGGAAATAAGTTGTTATCTTTCTTTTGTGTTTGGAGTGTGTGTGTGTGTGTGTGTGTGTGTGTGTGTGTGTGTGAATGTGTGTGTGCACACACCACAGAGAATGGGGGGGGAGAGGGAGAGAGCGAGAGAGACAGAGAGATTTTCTGTCTTTTAAGGTTTACCCACATGATCTGACCATTTCCCAACATAAACTCTGAGACTCGTGGCAAGGAGTCCAGAATTCATTTCATTGACATACTGTTTAGAATGTAATAGAATTTTATGTGATGCAGTAAAATATGATTTTGATGTTTAAAGCCCTCAAATATTAACTACAACATCTAAACAATTATTTTGACTTGAAATATAATCTGCATGCTTTCTTACTCAGAATCATCTATAAATATTCTCTGATGATAAATGCCATTTAATATTTACCAATTTAGTTTACTGAACTAGCATATGTAAGATATCTGATTTTGAAAGCAAATATGTCACATGATATTATAAATTTATAATCTTTGGGAAGACACTGACTATAGTAACAACATTTTCTCTTCCTGTGGGTTGAACTCTGCTTTAAACCCAGTTGGCCATGAGTCTTTCAGCATTAAAGATAGTGTTCTATTTGTAGTTTCACCAAACTTTCTTTTATCATCATAATTCTAGGGCTTTATCTTAAGTGTATTCGTAGACAGAGCTTCTAAAAATTACACTCAGTGAGATAACATTCAAGTTCTGAATCAGTGTTTGACTCTTAGGGCCTGGACATCAAATATTTATAAAAAGCTTCCAAAAGAAGACTGAATATAAAAAAGTAAGAAGAGCTATAAGGTTATATTAATCATTTTCAGCACAAAGATAGAGAGAGAGAGAGACAGAGAGACAGAGAGACAGAGACAGACAGAGACAGACAGAGAGACAGAGAGAGTCAGAGGCAGAGAGAAATAAAGATGTTACAAGAATCCTAAGAAGCATGAAAATAAAGAAGGAAGATGTGATTTCAAAATGAATAGACAGGAAACATGCTGTTTATGATTCACTCCTTCAGATGAGCAAAGTGTGGCTAGGAAAGGGAGCCTTCAGCAATGCAGTTTACTTAGAGAAATTGAAAAGCAGCAGTATCGTACAACACAATTATAGATTAGATCCCCACAACTTCTAGTCTTCACTAACATTAACTGAAGATGATAGGAACTGTTTTTGAACTATTCTGCTGTGACCTCACACCCAATTAGATCCAAAGACATTGATAATAGAGACACCATTGTTTCCTGGCTTGTGGCTCTAGAGACTAGATATGTAGCTAGTCAACTTATGCCTATACCTTGGACATGACATTCTCAATGTCCACAGTAAGAAGACAGAGGCAGGAAGACACACACACACACACACACACACACACACACACGGGGGGGAGGGAGTGGGGAGGGGGGGAGGGAGAGAGGGGAGAGAGAGAGAGAGAGAGAGAGAGAGAGAGAGAGAGAGAGAGAGAGAGAGAGAGAGAGAGAAATCCTTAAACTGTAACATAGTGTTCCATGATAAAAGAGTAGGGAGAATGCCATAATTAAACCACTGAACTGAAAACGGGACCCCCGTTGAAAAAATCTTAGAAAGGACTGAAAGAGGTGGAGAAGCTTGCGACCCCATAACAACAACAATGCCAACCAACCAGAGCTTCCAGGGACTAAGGTGCTACCCAAAGACTATACATGGACTGACCCTAGGCTCCAACTGCATAGGGAGCAATGAATAGTCTATTTAGAGCACCAGTGGAAGGGGAAGCCCTTGGTCCTGCCAAGACTGAACCCCCAGTGAACATGATTGTTGGGGGAAGGGTGTTAATGGGGGAAGGATGGGGAGGGAAACATCCATAGAGAAGGGGAGGGGGAGAGGTTAGGGGGATATTGGCCCAGAAACCGGGAAAGGGAATAACAATTGAAATGTAAATAAGAAATATCCATGTTAATAAAGATGAAAAAAAAGAAAGTCAGGAAAGACATTAGGGAGACAAATCACTTCAAGCCATGGCACTGTCCATCCCTTATCTCTCTCCTCTATGTGTTGTTGTTTGATTTAGTTTTTTAATCTCTAAGTTTTTTCTTGATCTTCTATTTGAGCCTATTTGTGATTTTGTTTTAGTCATGAAACCAAGAACTACAAGAGGGTATCTGGATTTCCTCAGTATCACCTGGAAACCATGAATGGATACCCTCAAAATTCAACAACAGTGACATGAACTTTCTTAGAGAAGGGGAGACAGAGGGGCTAGGGGGATGTTGGCCCAGAAACCAGAAAAGGGAATAACAATCGAAATGTAAATAAGAAATACCCAAGTTAATAAAGATGAAAAAAAAAAGATTGGGGAGACTGTGGCTGTTAATCTAGTCTAGTGTCCCTTGCCATTGCCATTGCCACGGGCACTATTTTGTTCATTAATAATGCCCACTGGCTTTATCAAGAAAGACTTCAGGTGCCGGTGCTACATACCTACATAGCCCCTCCTCAAAGTCAGTCTCTGCCACTCTCTGCTGTTAGATCTAAACCCATACCAAAGTCAAGAGATCAAACGTAACAGCAGTCTTGAAACTACTGTCTCAAGAGAGGAATTTTTCCTGCCAATGCCAGTTGGTTATAAAATGTATAGAAAATATCTAACATACCAAATATTTATATATCTAGATAAACCTATATATAACATAAAATACACATGAAACCACCATAGGAGCACAGTTTTCCAATAATTGACCAAAGTAAAACGGAGACCTATGAACAGTCTAAAAGCCAATTTAATTCATATTTAATGACAATTAAGGTCAGTTAGCTATAAAGAATATTGACAGAAAACTGAGAAAATCAAGAAAGTAAAACATGAATAAAATGAAAAGTTCAAAATGGGGTTAGAAATCATTAGAAACAGTAAATATATTTTTATCTTTCATACAAAAATTCGTGCTTTTTATTGAAAATGGATTTTTTAATACAATACATTCTGATTGCAAGTTTCTTCTCCCCCACCTGAGATCTTCTCCACATTTCCTCCCACTCATATCCAACTGCTTTCTAAAAGACTGTTTTCTATAAACAAAAGGGCATATAAGGACTGTTGACTAAATAAAATTAAGAATGGTAAAGTAAAATAAAAACTGGAAGAGACAAATAAAACAAGGGAACAATGCCAAAGGAAAAACAAATACATGAGAAATGCATATAGATGTGGAGATAAGGGTTTACATAGACTAGAATCCTATAAGCACACAAAAGTGAATGACATAATATATATGTGAAGGGCCTTCAATATTAAAAAAGAAAAAGGGAAAAAAAAAGAAGCCCTGAAAAACTCTTATGAGGCAAGGAATATTCCAAGATGCCCTTGTGTTGTCCATCTACTCCTCATATGGAGCTTGTTTGGAGGTTCTAGCAGGGGAGCGCAGCTACTCCTATACCCTTGACCAAGACCGGTCCTCCTCTATTCGGGAAGGTCGCCCTCTTTGACCAGCAAGCAGCGGGGAGGGACGACATGGAGCGGTGAGGAAGGAAGGGACACCCGCCCAGCCAGCCAGGTCAGCCGAATCAACCCTGGCGATCAATGGGGTGGCAGATGTCGCAGCCAGATCGCCCTCACACCCGACTCCTCATATGGAATTGGTCTAAAACAGTGGTTGCTTTCTCCACCCAGTGAGCCACCACTGGAGAGAAATTATCAATTCCAAACAGGTTCTAGGTTAGGGATGGAGGCTCATGTTCATATCTCCTATCAGAACTGAGATACCATATGGAACAGACATGCAGTCCGTGTGCATACCATGACAATCTCTGTGAGTTCAAATATGCATCAGTCCTGCTATATTTAGAAGTCCTGCTATCTTATTTTCTTGATGTTACTCCTCCTCTATGCCCCTTATAGACATTCTGCATCTCATGTTTCTGGGTTCTTTGAGGCCCCAAAGGACAGATTAGATGGAAACATACTATTTAGTCCTCTCCAACATCTTTTACTCTCTGTGTATTTTACAGTTGTGAGTCTCTGTATTTGTCTCCATTTCCTACAGAAGAGAGCTTTTCTGTTACTAACTGAGCAAGCCACTGGTTTATGAGTAGAGCGGAATGTCATTAGGAGTCATTTCATGGACACATTTCTTTAGCAGAGCAGTAGGAATAGTTTTTTTTTTTTTTCCTAAGTCCCTAGCCTATCTGATCTTAGTCTCTTGGCCACCTGAGCAATGTCAGAGATGACGTCCCCCTTATAAACTGAAACTTCAATGCAATCAGATATTGGTTCATTACTCCCATTATCACCTTGGTGCTTCTTCCAGGCAGGTCACAACTGTAGATCAAAGAGTTTCTGTTGAGTTGGTATTCTTTCGTCTTTGATAAGGTGCAGAGTACCTTCCAAGAACATGAATTGTAGTCAGTATGGTAAAGGCTTTATGCAGGCACCAGCTTGGCTTCTCCATTTTCAATGAGCTATACAGGTGTTGCCTTCTGGAATAGCTCCTTCCCAGCAGTTTGTAGAGAATAACCATTGGCCTTGGCAATGGTTTGAGCTATTTCTGGGTTCCTATGTGCCCTTTTGACTAACTAGTCAATTATATGTAAACATTCATGTCACTGGAAGCATCTTTTGGAGATTTCCATTTGGAGTTATGGCTTCCCTTATTCAACAATTTCATTTAGATCACTTTCATAAACGTGTCAATTTTCGGAAGCATCTAATGAATTGGGTTCCTGTAAAGCCCCTGAAATGGGGCATTGTTAGAGCTGCCCCTCCTTGCATTTCCTCTCATGCCCTCTTTCCTCCTCCAACCACATGTGGTCTTCCCACTCCTGTCCTCACTTCAGTTGTCCATCCACATCTATCTAGACCGTCTTTTCTTCCTAGAGAGATTCATCCATAACTCCATCACCTGTTTTCTTACTCTATTCATAACCTCTATGATTTTATTAATTGTAGCTTATTTATTGAAGAATTAATAGCTAACATATAACATTCACATGTAAGTGAATAAATGCCCTATTTTTCTTTCTCCATTTATGTGTAAATTTCATGATTAGATTTTTTTAATTGTTGAGTCCATTGTAGAAATGTATCACATTTTATTATAAAATAGTAGGTTGAGAGTAATGTAGGTTGTTTCCAGTTTCAAGCTATTATGAATAGAACAGCAATGAACATAATTAAGCAAATGTCTCTGTGGTGGGATGAAGCATCCTATGGGTATGTGCCCATGAGTGCTATAGCTGGATATTGAGGTAAAGTGATTCTCCTATTCCCAGGGAATCACCAGGCTGATTTCCATAGTGGCTATACAAACTGGCACTCCCAGCAGCAATGGATGAATGTTCCCCTGAATCCACATCGTTGCCAGCATGGACTATCATTTGTTTTATTGATCTTGGCAATTTTATACTAGTGTAAGATAAAATCCCCAAGTAGATTTTATTTCCATTCACTTGTTGACTAATTATGTTGAATAGTTTTTATGTTTCTCAGAGATCTGCGTTACCTCTTTTAGAAATTCTATGTTTAGATTTGTAGCCCTTTTAAATTGAGTTATTTAGTTTATTTGGTATTTAGTTTTTTGAGTTTCAAAATATATTTTAAGTATTACCTGTCTACTATATGATTAGTTGATTAAAACCATTTTCATTTTCCATAGTCAGCCATAATAATGTCCTTAGCCACACATATGTTTTTAAGTTACATGTGTTTCAATTTATTAAGTACTGTTCTTATTGCTCTTCCTATTGTGTTGATAAAGTCTTTTCCTGTGCCAGATTTCAGGAATTTTTTTCTCCTCTATCAGATACAATGCACCTGGAATTACATTGAGGTTTTTGATTCATTCAAAGTTGAGTTCTGTGTAGAGCGATAAGCATGGCTCTACTTGCATTCTTCCAGAACAGACTTTCACTTTAACAATTATTTTGAACTAGAGAAGAGAGTTTCAATATTAGATTCATGACAGAAAGATCTAGAAAATTAGACAGCACATTTGAATTTATCTAGTTAGTGAAACGAATGAGAGAATTTGAAAGTTGTGATACGCAAGATCCAGTGAAGCAACTCCAAGAGTATGAGCTAATAAAAGAAGGAATCGTCAGGTATAGGAGGCAATGTATGCTTACAACTTTCCAAATATCATCTTATAAGGTCTGAATAAAAATAATATGTAATGATTTACCTAATAATAATCAAATATAATAATTATGTATCAGTCTGTAATATATGATTTACATTTTATGCATTATGTATCAATATAAAAATTAATGATGATTATCTAAAGTCATAAACAAGAGAATA
This sequence comes from Rattus rattus, assembly GCF_011064425.1. Classification (NCBI taxonomy): domain Eukaryota; kingdom Metazoa; phylum Chordata; class Mammalia; order Rodentia; family Muridae; genus Rattus; species Rattus rattus. The sequence goes on along the minus strand of NC_046157.1, from coordinate 103,868,411 downwards.
GGTTTTAAAGATATATAGGCTGGAGGTAAGAGGACGGACATGATATTTTGTGTAAATGATAAAATAAATCATAAGAGGATATGATCATTTCATACAAATCAGATAAAAACTCTGAAAATTTATAGGGAACACAGGTCTTAAGCAATAAAGATTGAGTCAAATGAATGTTGTAAGTTACACATATATATTCATACATCAAAAGTCTTAAATATATTGAAGAAATATTAAGACATACAAAGACAATAGTAATAAAAATGCTTCAACATACACAAAATATTCCATTATGAAAATGTAATATGGAAAACTGGTTTTGTTGATTCTTTGTATAGTTCTCTTTGTTTCGACTTGGTTGATTTCAGCCCTGAGTTTGATTATTTCCTTCCTTCTACTCCTCTTGGGTGCATTTGCTTCTTTTTGTTTGACAGCTTTTAGGTGTGCTGACAAGGTGCTAGTGTATGCTCACTCCAGTTTCTTTTGGGAGGCACTCAGAGCTGTGAGTTTTCTTCCTAGCAATACTTTCATTGTGTCCCATAAATTTGGGTATGTTGTGCCTTGATTTTCATGAAATTCTAAAAAATCTTTAATTACTTTCCTTATTTCCTCATTGACCAAGTTATCAGTGAGTAGAGCATTGTTCAGCTACCATGTATATGTTAGCTTTCTGTCATTTTTGATGTTATTAAAAACAGCCTTAGTCAGTGGTGATTTAATAGGATTATATATATTATATATTTATAATATATTTAATATAATATATTTAATATATTATATATTTAATAGGGTTATTTCAATATTCTTTGTTTATTGCATATTTTTAATTACATTTCAAAAGTTATCCCCTTTCCAGTTTCCCATCCATAGACCCTCTATACTATCCCCCCACCCCCTTTTTCTATAAGGGTGTTCCCCAACAAATACACCCACCACTCCCCACCTTCCCTACCTGATATGCCCGTAACATTAGACTAATGATGTTGAACATTTCCTTAGGTGCTTTTCAGGCACTTGATATTCCTCAGACAGGAATTCTTTGTTTAGCTCTGTACTCCATTATTTAGTAGGGTCGACTCTCTAGAGTCTGACATCTTGAGTTCCTTGTTTTTATTGGATATTAACCCTCTATCGAATATAGGTTGGTAAAGATATTTTACCAATTTGTTGGTGGCCAGTTGGTCCTAATACGATGTCCTTTGTCCTGAAGAAGTTTTGCAAATTTATGAGGTCTCATTTGTCGATTCTTGGCCGTGGAGCATAAGCCATTGGAAAATTCCCAAGTGCCTGTGTGTTCAAGGCTCTTCCCCACATTTTCTTCTATTAATTTGAGTGTATCTGGTGTTATATGGAAGTCCTTGATCCACTTGGACTTGAGCTTTGTACAGGGCAATAAGAATGGACTGATTTGCATTCTTCTACATGCTGACCTCCAGTTGAACCAGCACCATTTGTTGAAAATGCTAACTTTTTTTCCATTGGATGGTTTTAGCTCCTTTGTCAAAGATCAAGTGATCATAGTTGTGTGCGTTCATTCATGGGTCTTCAATTCTATACCATTGGTCAACATGCCTGTCTCTGTACCAATACCATGCAGTTTTTATCACTATTGGTCTGTAATTCATCTTGAGGTCAGGGATGGTGATTCCCCCAAAAGTTCTTTTATTATTAGGATAGTTTTCACTATCTTGGATATTTTTTGTTATTCTAAATGAATTTGAAAATTGCTCTTTCTAACTCTTTGAAGAATTGAGTTAGAATTATGCTGGGAATTGCATTGGAACCTTAGGTTGCTTTAGTCAAGATGGCCATTTTTACAATATTAATCCTTCCAATCCATGACCATGGGAGGTCTTCCCATCTTCTGAGAACTTCAATTTCTTTCTTCAGACACTTGCTTTTGTCATACGGGTCTTTCACTTGCTTGGTTAGAGTCACACTGAGGTATTTTATGTTATTTGTGACTATTGTAAAAGGTGTTTCCCTAATTTTTTTCTTATGCTGTTTATCCTTAAGTAGTGGAAAGGTATTGATTTGTTTGATTAAATTTAATATCCAGTCACTTTGCTAAAGTGGTTTATCAGGCTTAGTAGTTCTCTGGTGGAACTTTTGTGGTCACTTGTCCTATCATATCATCTGCAAATAGTGATATTTTGACTTCTTCCATTCCAATTTTTATCCCTTTGACCTCCTTTCATTGTCTGATTGCTCTGGCTAGGACTTTGAGTACTATATTGAATGAGTAAGGAGAGTGTGGGGAGCCTTGTCTTGTCTTGGATTTTAGTGGGATTGCATCAAGTTTCTCTCCATTTGTACTTTGATGTTGGCTACTTGTTTTTTGCATATTGATTTTACTATGTTTAGGTTTGGGCCTTAAGTTCCTGATCTTTCCAAGACTTAACACGAAGGGGGGTTGAATTTTGTCAAATGATTTCTCTTCATCTAATGACATGATAATGTGACTTATTTTTCTTTCAGTTCGTTTATATACTGGATTGTGCTGATGGATTTCCATATATTGAACCATCACTGCATCTCTGGGATGAATAAATAATCAAGATAGTCTCACTGACCTGCCCACAATCTGATCTAATCTTATATGGACCATTTTTTTTTTTGTTTATGTTTTCGTTTCAGAAGAAATTATTCTCTGTCAACTTGATAAATCTACTGAAGGCAACATTTAAATTCCTCTAAAAAAGATTGTACAGAGGGGTATGCCTATCAATTAGGAAATTTACTGAAAGAATGAAGAACTCTACTACATAAGTGAATTGTAAATTCAGATAAAGAAGATAGTAATAGTCAATTCTAGATTATTTGACAGTGGAATAATTACTAAAGCTGGTGGTACAGACGTGATGCAGCTTGGGCACTAGTAAAATGAAGTGTTCAAGCTTACATGTAGAGACTGATATTTTGAAGACAAGAAAAAACTCAGTTAGCTTATGCTGGCCTTGGACTTGATACATAGCAGAGATGGACATTGTACTGCCTTCCTTCCCCCAAAGCTGGAGAAACATGTATGACCCATCACGCCAGGCTGCCTTTCATGTTATGGAAATACAAAGAGAGGGGAGATTTTAGTATAATAAAAGATGAACTTAAGCCCTTTGGTTGCTTTACTAAGTCAGTATACCCCTGTTTAAAATTGGTTATCGTTATTCTCTCTAATTTAGTAAATATTTTTAAGCAGACAGAAGGAATGTATTTAACAGCATTGTTTAACTGACCACACATATGTTCCCAGTATTGTTGAATATTATAGTACTCACTTTATTAGGACAAATGTAAAATTCCTGCCATTACAACTTCCAAAGGAATTGTATGAAGTCACTATACCCCTGAAACTCAAGCCAGTTAAAGACACTATAAGAAGATAAATCTATAGCTTAACGATTTGATGAACAGTGATTCAAGAATACTTAACAAAATAAGACCATTCATTATTAATACATGTAAATTGATGCTCAACATGATTACATGGCATTTATACCCAGGAAGCAAGCCCTGTCTTGTTTATACTACTCAATCAATATGATAAAGTATAGTAATTAAATTAATGGGAATATCATGATTATGTATATGGATGCTGATCAAGCCCTTGACAAAATTTACCATCTTTTCATAGTTTGAAACTTCAACAAAATTAGTGATAAGGAATATAGTAAAAATGTATGAAGTCCATATTTCAGAGTAACACAGTAATCATAATATCTGGCCTAAAATTGAAACATTCCTCTTGTAAAATCTTGGATAGGGTAAAAGAAGCTTACTTTTACTACTCATAGTGCCAGATATTCAGAGAAAGTATAAAAGGACTATTAGTAATGTGACAAAAGACTTGAGCATCCAGCTTGAAGGAAGAATGATTTATAATGGCTCATGGCTTAAGGGGATGTCTAATGATCAGTTTGCTCTACTGGTTTGGATCCTGTTTTGAGACAGAACATCCAGCTAGGTAGATCTACCACCTTAAATTTCACCAGCTTTCTAAGTTGTGGTTACCAGATAGGGTATAAGACTCTAGGATATGAGCCTAAAGGTGTATTTCATGTTCAAAATATAGCAAGTTCCAATTGGTAAGGAAGAACCCATTTGTCTCCATCTATAAATTATATATCTTATTGGGAATACCCTAAAATCCCAGTAAGTAGACTCAATAAAACACGGCAGTCCTATAAATATGTACCATTTTGTGCTTTCTGTGCAGCTAAGATAAATTTAATGTGAAAAATTTGGGACTTAGGATAAATGGAATGTGAAAATTTGGGGTTTCAGAGAATTAATGTTCTATACAGGATGTGTGGATAGACACACGGTATGTAACATATGGAGTAGAGTCTGAAGAAGATGAGTACTTTAAACTCGTGACTATATCATTCTTAGTCTGGAGCTTTTCAACCACCTAAAAACAAATGTTTAATAATAAATGAGAAAAAAATCTGTTTGACTCCAATCAATTTTGTGCTGCAAATTTTTAGCACTGTATTAATGAGCTTTTGTCGCTACTGTGTCTAAATACAGTCTAGGAGAGAGAAAGAAATGTCTGTTTTGTTTGGGGGCTGCGGATCACAGGTAAAGTAGCAGGGAAGACAACCAGTACTGGGAAATAGGTCTTAACTATGGTGGTGGAAACCAGGAGTATGTAGTTGCTTCAAACTTTCAGATAGAATGCAGAGAGAATAGAGATTAGATAAAGGCTTTATTCCAATGGGTGACACCAGAAACACACATTCTCCAAATAATAAACATCTCCAATTCATAATGAGCCTATGGCTATACAAAACAGGACCACTGTTTGCATAGTACAGAATTCAAACCCACAAACCTATGAGGTACATTTTGTAATCAAACATAATTCACACACACACACACACACACACACACACACACACACACACACACACACCACATGAATTAAAATGGAGGTATAGCTAGTGTGGCCATGGATTTGAGTCCCAGCATTGTATTAAGGGAATTTTGTAAAATAGTCAGATAATGCCAAGATCATCCTATGCTGTGAGTTTAAAGTCAGCCTGGGATATGGAAAACCTTGTTTCCAAAACAAAAAGAAAAAAACAGAACAAAAGTAAGGTTATTTACTAATTAATAAGAACACAGAAGTGCTGCATAGAAAGCATGGTTATTGGAGACAAATGTGAGAGCTCAAAGCTTTAGTAGGATGATTGCCTATGCCAGAGGATATAGTCTGGGCCCAGGGAAGTTATGTATTTAACTGAACATGAAATAACTCATGGAGATACCATGAGACCTAGAATACCATCTAGAAACAACAGCCAAAACTTGTTCTTCATAGACATATTATGTGTAGATGCCTCCTTACTAAGATCAAAAAATTCAATCTTCCACTACACATGTAACCAGATGAGGTCCAGCATGTTGACAGTTCCATGATGCTATTGAAATACGTTCATTTCTCTCTGTTTCTTGTTGTGTTGCTTTTGTGTGCACATACAAGCATGATTTCACTAATCAGCTATTCTGTGTACTGTGCTGAAAAGGCTGTTCATTCTTACAAAACACAAGAATGATATGAGTATTTTTCGAAAAGTGCTGCTAGCCTATTCAGATACTCAGTGCATCAGACATGTGTATTTACTAAGACACTTGTATTGAAATGCATTTTTAAAAGTTACATATCCATTTTATAAAGATATTTTATGTGCCCATTTCAGTTTGACTACATGTCACTTGGTTGTAGGTACATGTAGAGTTCAAAGACAAGGACACTACTCCTTAGGGTTCAACTTCCTGTCTGTAGTGAGATGGTCATCAAAGGTACTTGAATTCAAACTTAGCTTCAAACTTGTTTTTATTTTATCTTTTATTATTCTTATTTGTGTCATTATATTAAATATCATCATCATCAATTACTAGCTATCTGGTTTCTAATGAGAATAGAAAATGTGGACTAGAGGATAGGGAAGTAGGGAGGATCTGAGAGAATTTAGAGAAGAAACTATAATTAGAATATATGACAGAAAAAAATCTATCCTCAATTAAAACAAAACAAAATGATCCACGTTTGTATTCTCCAGAAGAGCAATATCTGTGCCTATCCACTGAGTCATCTTTCCATCCCTATGTTTCTTTTGTGATGAAAACATTGTGACGAGCAATCCACGACATGTATTCAGTAGTTCCTCGAGGAACAAAGCCCAGCTTTCTTTGCTTCTGTGTTTGAATGCGGTCTTAGAATACAATATCCTTTAATAATGAGAAATAACTGTGTGCGTGTATACAGAAGCTAGCTAACAATAATTCACACTTCTCCAAGGAAGTTCTCATGGTTTCCAAACCTTCTCCCAAACAGATCACTTGACATCCTAAAAGCCATCACAGACACTAGAATATTCATAAAAAACACTGTCACACTTACTGTTTTTTTATTTATTATTTTCATTGGGTATGTTACATATTTACATTTCAAATGTTATCCCCCTTCCCTGTCTCCCATGCCCTCTTCCTCCTTTCCTTCCTTCTATGTAGATGTTCCCATTCCCACCCACCACTCCCACCTCAACATCCTGGCATTCCCATACACTGGGAAACAAGCCTTCACAGGACCACGGGTTTTTCTTCCTATTGATGCCAGACAATACAATCCTCTGCTACATATGTCACTGGAGCCATGACTCCCTCCATGTGTATGAACATAGTGGAACATGTGTTCTTGTTATATGTTGGAGCATCTTTTGGGTGTATACCCAGGAGTGGTATAGTTGGGTCCTCAAAGAGTACTATGTCCAATTTTCTGAGGAATCACTAGACTAATTTCCACAGTGTTTGTACCAGCTTGCAATCTCACCAACAATGGAGGACTGTTCTATTTCTCCACATCCTCATCAGCTCTTCCCATTCTGTGTGATAACAGATCATAGAACCCGTGCTTTTGCCTTGCATCACAAATTGAGAAAGTAACACCTGACAGAGAAAACAATATGACAGACTCAAGCTCCCAGGATTAAAAAATGATGTTCCAAAAATATTTGGGTTCTCAAACCTTAAAATAGCACAGTTGTCATAGGGTTTTCATTCAATAGTTCTTTTAGTGAAAAGGTATTTATAATATTAACTACTACTATTTATTGAATGTTTCTTATGACGTGCCCTATATTCACTTAAACTTCATAGTTCTTCTCATGCAATATTCATAATATAAATTCTACATGGTTTATGCTAGCAGTATATATCTTGTAGGGAGACAGAAAACAAAATAAATTCAGTATCTTTCCCAAGATCACATAGTTAATAAATTGTAAGCTGGCACTGGAACCCCAAGAGTTCCAAATATTCTAAAACTTTTAGAAGAAAATAAAATGCATCTAAGGAAGTTTTCTATCAAAAACTAATATGTAAGACGATGCTTCAAGAAAAGAGATGTTATGAGGACTAAATAGCAATTCTCTCTGCTTAAAGAATCATTGAATCACGTCAAAAATCTGATGCAGAAGAAATGAATATGTAAAGTAAGATTAATCTATGTCCTATGCAATTTTAATAACTTCAGAATAAGGATGCAATTTATTCACATTTTATTTTAACCATAAATTTTTGACATGTATAATTTTGGTTATATTTTTCCACCTATACCAATTTATAGTCTGATAAATTATTATTATTTACATATTTATATTTTTTTAATACCAGTACTTACCAGTTGATAGATTAGCTATGATTTGGAAGTTTCATTTAATCTGTAGTTCCTTTCCTTATATTTTAAGAACTCAGGGTCATTGTTCTGTGAACTACTATAAAGTCTGAATTGGGCACTTTCAGGAACTTGCTTTCATTCCTCCCACACCTGACATGTCTGTGAATTGTACTGCATACAGGGTCTTGATTGGGTATACAGTAGGTGCATTTCTCAGCATCATAAACCCATTAGGATAAGCTTAGTGATGTCAACTTTAACCTACAAATTGATTATCCAACCAATCAAATAAGATTATCAACTCAAACAAGAGATACCTATATAGGTATGTCTCTAATGGTTGTTTGCTGGAAGGATCTCCTTCACAGTGAGTAACATTTTCCAGCAGTGGTCCAGATAGAAGGAAGTCTGAGGAAAAAGTAAAGCTTTTTGTCTGCTCACCTTTGACCCTTGTTGAGGCTTTGGATGCTGCCAACATCCTTCATTAACACTAGAACCCACCTTCTAAAGGCTTACTAGGAGTCCTCCAGACCTTCAGTGTCAGAGTCTCACTGCTGAGGCATTCAGTCTCATGGACCAAGCAGCCGTTACATTATCAATTTATCTAGTGTGCAATCAGCCATTACTAAACTATTTAGTCTGCATCATGTGCTCAGTTATATACATAACTTTCATAACTCTTGTTGAGAACTGTGGGTAATAGGAGCATAATGGTAGATAGTTCACTTTCAGTAGTGTAAATGGCTAATAGTGTTTCCTCAAATATTTTTTTCACTGAGATTTGTGGAGCTAATAATTTAGGTAGCTTATATGTCTCCATGATAGGCAGAATATTTTGTAAAGAGTAAATTCATTCAATGTTTCATCAACTTCAGTTTGTTTTTGTTTTTGTTTTGTTTTTGCAGGAGAGATTTTTTGTTTTTCTGTATTAAGCAACTTTGAAATATTTATCTGATTCCTCAATAGCCTTTTAAGTATTATTAATTAGTCAAGAAGTTTTCTAGTATCATTGAATGATATATACAAACAGAGTTAATGCTTTATGCCAATGAAAGCTATTTTAGCGAATAGTGAAAATAACCTTAAAGTTAGCTCTGAATTTCTTTTGATAAGAACTTCATAATCTGGTTGTTTTAATTTATTTCGGCATGAAATATATCCCAAGTATATTTTGTATACTTTCAATACCAACTTTAGAATGAATCACTTGTTTTGGTGATTTTTTTTATTTTTGTAGTATAATTGATACTTGAAAACCACAATCTAGTCATTATCTAGATGTTCTGATTATCTCTGTTTTAGGTTTTTGGAATATAACTAATTACAAGCTTATAGACTGTGAAGTTCTTATATAAACTAGAAAATTCCAGCAACTATTTCTATACTAGGCATTATGAGGAAGCAGACCTCTTCAAAATTGTCATTTTCTCTCAGTGATTTTATTTTCAGACTTCTGACCTCCAGATCTCCAGAAGAGAGAGAGAGAGAGAGTGTGTGTGTGTGTGTGTGTGTGTGTGTGTGTGTGAGAGAGAGAGAGAGAGAGAGAGAGAGAGAGAGAGAGAGAGAGAGAGAGAGAGAGAGAATGCATTTTAGAGCACAGTGTTAGTAGAGGGTTGATGTTATAGCCAAATAAAGCTAATATGATATTTGGGGTACCTTATTGGTTTACTCCTCGAAATAACTAAAGAGCTGACATACTCTGAAATTGGATAGGAGAGACAAGTTGAAAGACATTTGAAGAAGATAATAGGAAAATTCTAGTATCCCTGGACAGAGAGCTACTGATAGACAGACATTGAAAGCTCTGCCAGTGTGGGTTTAAAATGAAGTAAGAGATGATATGGGGAAAGATTAAATCATCTTACGTATCTTAAAGAATATCTTGATTATGAACACTTTTTGGAAAATTATGGAAATTAAATAGATTAAAATTATTCAAGCAGGTGAAGTGGAAATAATTTCTACAGGTTAAGAAAAATACAGCATTTTGAAACAATAAGTCTCTATGTAGATGATGACATTTCCAAAACCATGTTAAAGTTTAACTGTTTTATTCCTGCTGTTTATGGAATATGTGAAAGGAGGAGGAAAAATGGAGGATGGACGTATTACGTAAAATTGATCTAGATTTTATAATTACACATATAGGTAAATGAAGAAATGCACTGACAGTAATGCTTAGCGTGGATATTATGGTTATGCTGGACATGTTTTCCAATGTTGAAGAGATTAACAGAACAGTTTAGGAATCCATACAGCCTTCTCAGCAAGAGCCAAAATTAGACATGCAAGTTTTTCTTTTTTTATTAGATATTTTTTATTTACATTTCAAATGTTATCCTCTTTCCCAGTTTCCCCTCCAGAAACTTGCTATCCCATCCAACCTCCTCCCCTGCTTCTATGAGGGTACTCCCCCACCCAACCATCCTACCCAACCATCCATTCTCTCCTGCCTCTCCACCCTGACATTCCCCTACACTGGTGTTTTAAAGAAAGTTCTGCAGAGAAACCACTGTCTAAAAAGGTGGATCACAGCTGAGACATATATACTCACAGATTGGTGTCATCAGTGGTCACTTAAGTCGTAAGTGAGGTGTGATTCCCAGCAGCAGATGGGAACAAATGCTGAGACCCACAGCAGACTTTCTGGGGAGAAAGTCTAAATTGCAGATCTCTATTAGGTACCTCCCCTTGCAGTTTGGGGGACCACATGGAAGAGGGGTAAGAAAGACTGTAGGAATCAGGTGATGGGGGACATCAGGAGAACATACGCAGCCAAATCAATTAAGCAGGGCTCACATGAGCTCACAGAGAATAAAACGAAGATTATATCATTTTTAGAAATACTGTGAATGAGGCTGGACAAACCAAATAAAGAGGACCATCATCTCTACAGAAAGGAGACAGCCTAACTACGGTGCTAGTCAATGAACACGTTATGCCCTTAAAGAGAAAGTAAAATGACTCTAAGGGTGTCTACTTGGATGCAGATGATAGGAATATGGGCTAAAAGAACAATGCTTAAGCCATTCAATGCTTAAGTCCCAAGAAGCCAAGGTTAATACGGTCCCCAAAGACATGTCAAAATTGCCCGAGGGCTATGGGTAAAGTTCCTTTACCTATGAACTTGTTTAGGCAGTTATATGAAGATATTTGGTAGAGTGTATAAATCGGTAGACATCCATAAGGCAAAACAAGACAGCCCTTGTTTTTAGGCAAATTTATTTATTAGTGATGCATGTAAACACATATAGTTCAATCACAATGTTATCAGTATGTGTATTTGTGGGCACACATTATATATACATCATATGATATATATATATATATATATAATGTATACACACACACAAACACAGGCACACATGCAAATATATAACTTAAAACATAATTTCATTGAACCATCTTAATTTAGAGGTATATGTGTATCTCTCTCTCTCTCTCTCTCTCTCTCTGTGTGTGTGTGTGTGTGTGTGTGTGTGTGTGTGTGTGTGTGTGTTTAATATTTATGGTCTTAACTGAAGGTTAATACTTTTAAACCTCCTTTAGGTTTAGACTGATATGGCTCTGGTGGGGACAGAATGACATGCTTCCTCTCCCTGGGACCGGGTTTTGTGTGAGCCTCCATGAGTGTTGATGGCTGCTGTGGGCAAAAGGCTTGTTCATGTCATAAAGAGTAAAAAGCCTCACTGAGGAACTAAACATGTGTCTCATTATTGCCTGTGGAAAAGAACTACGAGGATCCCTTTCCCAAATATTCAAGGAAGCCTGCTGGTCTACCCTACATATTTCTAATTATCTATTCTTCAAAAACATAAGCCATTTACAATTTCTATGTGACTATCTCCCTTTGTCTTTCTTTGTCCACAGCTGGGGTATTTATATCTTTGCCTACAGAGTAACTTTTACATGAAAAGTAATACAAACAATCATGTTTATTCCCTCAGATATTTCTGAAGAAACTTAGTTTAGCTGACTCTTTAATTTTCTTTTTGCAGTGTGTGTGGGTGTGTGAGTGTGCATTTGTGTGCATGCATGTATGTGTGTGTGTGAGTGTGCATTTGTTTTTTTTGTTGTTGTTGTTGTTGTTGTTTTTTTAACTTGAGTATTTCTTATTTACATTTCGAGTGTTATTCCCTTTCCCGGTTTCCAGGCCAACATCCCCCTAATCCCTCCCCCTCCCCTTCTTTATGGGTGTTCCCCTCCCCATCCTCCCCCCCTTGCCGCCCTCCCCTCAACAATCACGTTCACTGGGGGTTCAGTCTTAGCAGGACCAAGGGCTTCCCCTTCCACTGGTGATCTTACTAGGATATTCATTGTTACCTATGAGGTCAGAGTCCAGGGTCAGTCCATGTATAGTCTTTAGGTAGTGGCTTAGTCCCTGGAAGCTCTGGTTGCTTGGCATTGTTGTTCATATGGGGTCTCGAGCCCCTTCAAGCTCTTCCAGTTCTTTCTCTGATTCCTTCAACGGGGGTCCTTTTCTCAGATCAGTGGTTTGCTGCTGGCATTCGCCTCTGTATTTGTTGTATTTTTGCTGTGTCTCTCAGGAGAGATCTACATGCGGTTCCTGTCTGCCTGCACTTCTTTGCTTCATCCATCTTGTCTAATTGGGTGGCTGTATATGTATGGGCCACATGTGGGGCAGGCTCTGAATGGGTGTTCCTTCTGTCTCTGTTTTAATCTTTGCCTCTCTATTCCCTGCCAAGGGTATTCTTGTTCCCCTTTTAAAGAAGGAGGAAGCATTCATTTGATCATCCATCTTGAGTTTCATGTGTTCTAGGCATCTAGGGTAATTCAAGCATTTGGGCTAATAGCCACTTATCAATGAGTGCATACCATGTGTGTTTCTCTATGATTGGGTTACCTCACTCAGGATGATATTTTCCAGTTCCAACCCTTTGCCTACGAATTTCATAAAGTCATTGTTTTTGATAGCTGAGTAATATTCCATTGTGTATATGTACTATATTTTCTGTATCCATTCCTCTGTTGAAGGGCATCTGGGTTCTTTCCAGCTTCTGGCTATTATAAATAAGGCTGCTATGAACATAGTAGAGCACGTGTCTTTTTTATATGTTGGGGCATCTTTTGGGTATATGCCCAAGAGAGGTATAGCTGGATCCTCAGGCAGTTCAATGTTCAATTTTCTGAGGAACCTCCAGACTGATTTCCAGAATGGTTGTACCAGTCTGCAATCCCACCAACAATGGAGGAGTGTTCCTTTTTCTCCACATCCTCGCCAGCATCTGCTGATACCTGAGTTTTTGATCTTAGCCATTCTCACTGGTGTGAGGTGAAATCTCAGGGTTGTTTTGATTTGCATTTCCCTTATGACTAAAGATGTTGAACATTTCTTTAGGTGTTTCTCAGCCATTCAGCATTCCTCAGCTGCGAATTCTTTGTTTAGCTCTGAACCCCATTTTTTAATATTTGTCTCCCTGTGGTCTAACTTCTGGAGTTCTTTGTATATTTTGGATATAAGGCCTCTATTTGTTGTAGGATTGGTAAAGATCTTTTCCCAATCTGTTGGTTGCTGTTTTGTCCTAACCACAGTGTCCTTTGCCTTACAGAAGCTTTGCAGTTTTATGAGATCCCATTTGTCGATTCTTGATCTTAGAGCATAAGCCATTGGTATTTTGTTCAGGAAATTTTTTCCAGTGCCCATGTGTTCGAGATGCTGCCCTAGTTTTTCTTCTATTAGCTTGAGTGTATCTGGTTTGATGTGGAGGTCCTTGATCCACTTGGACTTAAGCTTTGTGTGTGCATGTATGTGTGCATGTATGTGTGCATGTGTGAGTGTGCATTTGTGTGTATGCATGTGTGTGCATGTGTGAGTGTGCATTTGTGTGCGTGTGTGTGTGTGTGTGTGTGTGTGTGTGTGTGTAAGTAAGAAGCAAATACAGATACCTTATTTTCTCTCTCTCACTACCTGTTGTAGTGAGAATTGACCCTGTGAATTGAGGCAGGGTCTTTTGTTGAACATGGAACTTCTTGATTCATTCAGTCTAGGTAACCAATTTACCTTAATGTTATCCTCTCTCAACTTTGTGGGAGCTGAAATTACCAGAAGCCTGTCACACCACACTAGATTTGATGCGAAAGTGGTAGGGAACGTGTAGCCTAGTTCTCAAGTTTTCCTGGTGAGGGCTTTCCCACTGCGCCATTTCCCTAGCTCAATTTCCTCCTTTTGAAAAGGATAATGTCTATAATTACTATTCTATGCTTGGCTGCTACTGTGTTCAAGGAAGAAATATGCTCCATGCTAGCTTTGTTATCTCAAGACATACAAATTTTGACCACAGTTGGGAAATATTGAAATTCTCAATATCAGATTCAATTAATTCACATAAAACTGGGGACTTTGGGGAGATGCAATTTAGATGAAATTTTCCACACTGTCAAAATAACAAATTTAGACTTTAATCATATCGGAAGGGTAATAAAGTCTACATGTGGTTTGTCTGTTCTATCTTTTAGTTAGAAAGCTAACTACAGTAAGTTAATAGCAGCTCTTGAAGATCCTATGACATAGTCTATAGAAACTGAGGTTACATGAGAATTTTTGTGCTGTTTTATCTTTTGTTATTGTTGCATTTTACTTTCTTGTTGTAATGAAAATTGAATGCAGAGCCACAAAAAAATGTTCAGCTTTTGAATGGCAGACCCAGAAAATGCAGAGGTACAGCAACGGGATCTTGATATGGGCATAGAATTGCCAGACTTTTTCAACCAAGGATTATAATAGAATATCAGCTAATTTTAGGTCACTTAATTATAATTAGTTGTTCCAGTAGTGATAGAAAACTGTTATACACTGATTTCTCCTTTCTTCCATGTCAAATCTGGCTTTCAAGCCAAAGCAAACATTCTTTTGAGTCACCCCACAGTATTGATAGAACAGGCTTATAATAACAAATCCAGGACTGCTGGAATAAGAGATTGCTGAAAACATGTAAGGGGATCATGTTGCTTGCTTAGCCTTTACATTTTTGTAGCAAAATTTGTTACTTTTTATGTGTTGTTAAGAATTTGTATTTTAAAGTAACTTTTTCTATTGTTTTAAATGCAATATGCACAGATATTTATATTAAACCAACACATAAACATATACAGATAAATTTCAGTAGAGTCTAAACTATAAACCATAAAATAAAATTATTGTTAAATTTATAAAAAAGGAGGAAAAGGAAGGCAAGTGAAAATACACTTCTCTAAATAGATCTTGTTTTGAAGATTTTCCTTTAAACCTGTGTAAATCATTTACATAATTGTAATTTTTAGGTGTGTTAGGGGATCCGGTGTACCCAGTTCTCTCACCATAGCAAGTCCTGGTTAGGGTATCTAACACACCTGGAAAGCAAGATTCTGACCTAAAAATCCCGTCTCATGAAGATTTTAGAGGACTTTAAGGAGGACATAAATAACTTCCTTAAAGAAATAAAGGAGAAAAAAGTAAACAGTTAGAACCTTTAAAGAGGAAATACATAAATCCTTTAGAGAAATACAGGAAAACACAATCAATCCAGATGAAGCAATTAAACGAAACACACACACAGGATGCAAATAGTGCATAGAATTGTAATTAAACAAGCATGCAAATATCCAGGCACCTTTCCCATGTGTGTGTATTTGTGTGTGTGTGTGTGTGTGTGTGTGTGTGTGTGTCAGTCTGTCTGTCTGACTCTGTGTCTGTGTTTTTATATGAGTTTGACCTCAGTTATTGCTATATTGGAAGATCCTACTCTAAATATTATAAAATGAACAATCATCATCCAGATATTTGGACACACATTGAATTGGTGAGACTATGAGAAGTAAAGATGTTTTACCTACTGGTATAAGGAATTTAATTGGTTTAAGAGGAAGTGGAAGACTAGAAAATATATGAAAAATAACATACACATATTTTTTCTTTTGATTTAGCAATTTCACTGCTAATAATATATCACTAAGATACATGAGAAAATATGAAATAGTAAGTGTAAAATTTATAGCCATGAAATAATGAAAACCCTGAGATAGTTAAATAAACATCACACAACACAGCCATACATTGTCACGATACATGGAACCATAAAATGAGGACTATCTCTGAATATCTTTACACATGAATTGGGTTTTATTATAGTTAATATTAATTAAAAATAAGTTAAAATATAATTCCCTAACCTGAAGAAAAGATGGCCATAAACATATAAAAACTTACAGAACATCAAATAAATTGGACCAGAAAAGAAAATTCCCCCATCACATAATCAAAACACTAAATACACAGGACAAAGAAAGAGTACTAAAAGCTGTAAGGGAAAAAAACCAAGTAATATATAAAAGTAGACCTATCAGAATTATGCCAGACCTCTCAACAGAGACTATAAAAGTCGGAAGATACTTAACAGGTGTCATGCAGACCCTATGAGAACAAAACGAAATTTAAACAAAATCTTTCTACTAACACAAATCTACAGAGAATAACAGATGGAAATCTCAACAGAAGAAGGGAAATTATGCCCAAGAAACACCAATAAATTGATCATCTCACAACACCACCAAAACAAGAGAACCATGCAAACATAATACTATCTCTAACAACAGAAATAACAGGAGTCAAAGAGCATTGGTCTTTAATATTTCTCAGTATCAGTGGACTCAATTCCCCCATAAAAAAAAACATAGGCTAACAAACCAGATATGTATACAGAATGCAACATTTGACTACATATAGGACACACACATCAGAGACAAAGACAAATACTACCTCAGAGTAAAAGACTGGAAAAATATATTCCAGACAAATAGTCTCAAGAAACAGTCTTGGGTAGCCATTCTAATAACTGATGAAATAGACTTTCAACCAAAAGTTATCAAAAGAGATTGGAAAGGATACTTCATATACTTCAAACGAAAAATCCACCAAGATGAACTCTCTATTCTGAACACCTATGTGGCAAATTCAATGGTAACCACATTTGTATTAGAAACATTACTAAAGCTGAAAACATACATTGAATCTCACAAAATAATAGTGGGAAAATTCAACAACCCACTCTCACAAATGGGCAGGTCATGGAAACTGAAACTAAACAGAGACACAATGAAAGTAACACAAGTTATGGGCAAAATGGGTTTAACAGATATCTACAGAACTTTTCACCTCAAAACAAAAGAATATACCTTCTTCTCAGCATCTCAGAGAACCTTCTCCAAAACTGACCATGTATAATTGAACACAAAACAAGCACCAACAAATATAAGAAGATTGAAATAAGACCATGCACTCTATCAGATTACAACAGATTAAGGCTGCTCTTCAATAACAACTGAAACAGAAAGTCCACATACTTATGGAAACTGAACAACTCTCTACTCAGTGATAACTTGGTCAAGGAAGATATAAAGAAAGAAATTAAAGACATTCTAGAATTTAATGAACATGAAGGCACAGCATACCCAAACTTATGGACACAACGAAAACAATGTCAAGAGGAAAATTCATAGCACTACGTGCCTTTGTAAAAAGAAATTGGAGAGATCCCACACTAGCAAATTAACAGTACATCTGAAAGAAACAAACACACCCAGGGGAAGTAGATTATAAGAAATAATCAAACTCAGGGCTAAAATTAACAAATTATGAGAGAGAGAGAGAGAGAGAGAGAGAGAGAGAGAGAGAGAGAGAGAGAACTATACAAAGAATCAACAAAACTAAGAACTGCTTCTTTGAGAAAAATCTACAAGATAGATAAACTCTTAGCAAAACTAAGTAAAGGGCCCAGAGACAATATCCAAATAAAACTGGAAATAAAAAGGGGAAAATAACAACAGAAACTGAGGAAATTCAAGAACTTATCAGATCCTAATACAAAAACCTTTACTAACAATTGTGAAAAATCTAGATAAAATGGATGATTTTCTAGACAGATACTACATACCAAAGTTGAATCAGATCAGGAAAGCTACCAAAACAGTCACATAATCCCTAAGGAAATAGAACTGGTCACTAAAAGTCTCCCAGCCAAAAAACAATCTGAGGGCCAGATGGTTTTAGTACAGAATTGTATCGGACTGTTAAAGAAGTCTTAATACCAATAATCCTCAAACTATTTCATAAAATACAAACAGAACGGACAGTACCTAATTCATTCTGGGAACCCACAGTTATGCTGATTCCTAAACCACACAAAGACCTAACAAAGAAAAAGAATTTCAGACCATGTTTGCTTATTATTATCAATGTAAAAGTACTCAATAAAATTCTCCCAAACTGTATCTGAGAAAAATAGCATGTTCATCTCCTTAGATGCTGAAAAAGCCTTTGACAAAATACCACCACCCTTCATATTAAGTCTTGGAAAGGTCAGGGATTCAAGGCACATAGCTAAACATAATTAAAGTAATATACAACAAACCAACAGTAAATATCAAATTAAATGTAGAGAAACTTGAAGCAATCCCTCTAAAATCAGAACAATACAAGACTGGGCACTCTCTTCCTATTTATTCAATATAGTACTGAAGTTCTAGCTAGAGAAATTAGATAACAAAAGAGAAACAAGCTGAGAAAGAAATTCTGGAAATAACACCCTTCATATTAGTCCCAAATAATATAAAATACCTCAATGTGACTTTAACCAAGCAAGTGAATGATCTGTGTGACAAGAACTTAAAGTCTCAGGCTGGAGAGATGGCTCAGTGGTTAAGAGCACTGACTGCTCTTCCAGAGGTCCTGAGTTCAAATCCCAGCAACCACATGGTGGCTCACAACCATCTGTAAAGAGATCTGATGCCCTCTTCTGGTGTATCTGAAGACAGCTACAGTGTACTCATATATAATAAATGAATAAATCTTTAAAAAAAAAAAAAGAACTTAAAGTCTCTGAAGAAAGAAATTGAACATCTCAGAACATGGAAAGATTTCCCATGCTCATGGATTGGCAGGATTAATATAGTAAAAATGGCCATTTTACCAAAAGCTATCTACAAAAAGAGGTCAAAATTATGTATAGTGGAAAGGAAGAAGTCAAGGTATCACTGTTTTCAGATGATATGATAGGACACATCCCCAAAATTCCACTAAAACACTCGTATCCCTGATAAACAACTTCAACAAAGTGACTGGGTATAAAATTAACACAAACAAGTCAGTAGCCTTCCTGGATACAAAGAATAAATAGGTTGATTAAGAAATTAGAGAAAAAAACAATCTTCAAAATAGTCACAAATAATATAAAGTATCTTGGTGTAACTCTAACCAAGCAAGTGGAATATTTGTATGACAAGAACTTCAAGTCCCCGAAAAAAATGAGGAAGACATCAAAAGATCGAAAGATCTCCTATGTTCTTGGATCCTTTTGATTGACATAGTGAAAATGGCCACTTGGCCAAAAGCAATCTACAGATTCAATGTAATCATCATCAAAATTTTAAACTCAGTTCTTCACAGAAAGAAAAAGAGAATGTTCAATTTCATCTGGAATAATGAAATACCCAGGATGTCAAAAACAATTCTCAACAATAAAAGAACTTCTGGGAGAATTGCCACCCCTGACCTCAAGCAATACTACAGAGCAATAGTGATAATAATCACAAGGTATTGGTACAGAGACAGACATGTCTGTCAATGGAATAGTATGGAAGACCCAGAAATAAACCCACACACCTTTGGTTACTTGATCTTTGAAAAGAGGTCAAAACCATACAGTGGGAAAAAGGAAGTATCTTCAACAAATGGTGCTGGTCTAACTGGCAGTGTGCATGTAGAAGAATGCAAACTTATGCATTTTTAATTCCTTGTACAAAGCTCAAGTCCAGGTGGATCAAGGACCTCCCCATAAAACCAGATACACTGAATCATAGAAAAGAGAGAGTGAAAATATCCTTGAAAACAATGGAATAGGAGAAATTTTCCTGAACAGAACACCAATGGCTCAGACTCTAAGTTCAACAAATGACAAATGTGACCTCATGAAACCAAAAAGCTTCTGTGAGGCAAAGGCCACTGTCTATAGGACAAAACAATATTCTATGGATTGTGGAAAGTTCTTTTACAAATCCCATATCTGTTAGAAGGCTAATATCTAAAATATGCAAAGAACTCAAGAAGTTAGACCCAGGAAATCAAATAACCCAATTCAAAATGAGGTACATAGCTAAACAGAGAATTCTTAAGTGAGGAAATTTGAATGGCATAGAAGCACATAAAGACATGTTCAACATCTGTAGTTATCAGGGAAATGCAAATAAAAATGACGCTGAGATTCCACCATCCAACAATCAGAACAGCTAAGATCAAAAACTCAGGCAACAGCTGATGCTGACATGGAGAAAATACATTCCTCCACTGCTGGTGGGGAACCAATGTGCTGGGTCCATGGAAAATTGGAAATAGTTCTACCTGAAGACCCAGCTATACCGCTCCTGGGCATATACCCAAAAGATGCTCTACCATGTCACAGGGACACATGCTCTACTATGATCATAGCAGTCTTATTTATAATAATAGGAAGTTGGAAACAAGCCAGATGTCCATCAATAGAAGAATGGATACAGGAAATGTGATGCATTTACACAATGGAATACTACTAAACTATTAAAAACAAGGACATCATGAATTTTGCAGGCAAATGGATGGAACTAGACAATATCATGCTGAGTGAGCTAACACATTCACAAGATGACATAAATGGTATGTCCTCAGTGATAAGTTGATATTAGCCAAAAAGCTCAGAACACCCAGGATAAAATTCACAGGCCATAGGAAACTTAACAAGGAAGAAGACCCAAGTGTGTGTGCTTGACTCCTACTTAGAAGGGGGAACACAGTAATTATAGAAAGCAGTGGGAAGGGGAACCTGAGTGTGAGAGGGAAGGGGGGGAAAGAAAAAGGAGGGATCATGTATGAGGAAAAGAGGAGAGAAGCTTAGAGAGCCAGGAGAATGGGTAAAAATATTCTGCATCATGGAGGACAGAATATGGGAATCACTAGATAGTCGCAGATACAAGGCATGTGAGAGGTTCCCAGGACCTAATGGGGTTGACATTAGCAGAAATGCCTAAGAGCAGGGCAGAAGAACATGAAGAGACAATATCCAGTAAATAGACATGACCCCCATTTGAGGGCTGGGGCTGGTAGCCATCTCAAAATTTTTAACCCAGAATTTTTCCCGTCTAAAGGAAATACAGGTACAAAAGTGGACCAGAGACTGAAGGAAAGGCCATCTAGAGACCACCTCATCTTGGGATCCACTCCAGCTGCAGGTACCAAACCTTTACGCTATTGCTAATGCCAAGAAGTGCTTGCAGACAGAAGCCTCGTATGGCTGTCCTCTTAGAGACTCTGCAAGAACCTAAGGCAGGTGCAGATACCAAAGCCAAACATTGGGCTGAGTATGTGGTCCCCAGTGGAAGATTTGAGCACTGAAAGAGCTGAAGGGTTTGCAATCCCATAAAAAGAAAAATAATATCAACTAACTGGACCCCTCAGAGCTCACAGGGACTAAGCCACCACCAAAGAGCACACATGTGCTAGTCTGTTGCCTCTGCTACATATCTGGCCTCACTGGGAAGATATGTGCTTGGTCCCTATGGAGACTTGATACCCTAAAGAAAGGAGATGCTATAGTGATGGATGTGAGTTGTGATTGTGAGCACCCTCTTAGAGGCAAAGTGAAGGGAGTATGTGGTGGGGTGGGGTTTCATGGAAATGGGATCGAGAAGGGGGACAATATATGAAATATAAATAAAAAAAAACAATTAATAAAAATAATTTACTGGAAAAAATAAGCTATGATCTCAGAATGAAGAGACTTGGATGTGTAGTCAGAAAATATCATGAAAGTAATAATCCCTAAGAAACAATTCAACTTCCATAGAGAAGCCCATTTTGTCAAAAAGTAAGAACATGATGGATTCAAGCAGCGGAACTCTGGGACTCAGGCAGAGAAACAATATTAAGAAGGATCTGTCTTCGGCTTCTTCAACAGCAGGTTTTGGAAGGAGGGAGTAGGGAAAGCCAGGAGGTGGGTGGGGCTCCTGGGCTAGAGGATGGGGAGGGGCTGTGGCACTCTCCCTCCTGCCAATGGCCCTTTGTGATGAAGAGGCCTCAGCTGTGTGATGTAGCCTGAGCCCTCTGGACAAGCCAGAAGCTGTACTCCAGGACTCAGTAGCCTGAGAGATGCACTGCTATTCAGAAGATGGAGACTTTCCTCCTTCTGATGAATAGCATTAGTGACTTCTGGATGAGCTCCAGCTCCATGTCCACAGCAATGGACATAATCTTCGCCATTCTGTGTGGAGTGGGGCTCTTTTTCCTACTAATCCCATTCCTGAAGGAGTATCCAGGGTCACCACCACCCGGGAGCGAAAAGAACATCTCAGAGGTGAGGAAAGCCTTGGTTGACACACAATGAAAAGGCAGACTTTTGTTCATGATTGTTACTCTCACGTTTCTTAGAAAGGTTTAGTAAAAAAAAATTTGACATTTAAAAAAAAACAGAAATATAAGAATATGTATTTTTCTGGTTTTGTTTGTTTTTTTTAATCTCAGGGGTGGGATATGTGGTTGTTCTACATTGTCCAGAGTAACTGACATTGATTTGCCTCACACTCTAGCAGGGGCATGATTCTGCCTTCAGTTGATAATTTCTGCATTTCTGTGATGATTGGAATTCTGGGGACCTTTCAGAGCTTCTATAAATGCTAGAGCCTTGAGAGTCGTGGGGAGGGTTGTTGGTTGTTGATTGTATGCTCTTGGTTGTTGGTGTTTGTGGTTTGTTAAGTAGAGGTGTGAAAAGAAGAAAGAAGAATTTGATATCCCGGAGGTCAAGACTAAACGTGCCCCAGAGAAACTAAACCTCTGGAACCAATTGGAAGTACTCTAACAGTAACATCCCCCCTTTTCCCCTCCATCCATTTTTTCTCTCTTATCTAGTGTTAGGGGATTGAAAGGGTAGAAGAAAAGGGGTGGGAAAGGGTGAAAGAAAGAAGAAACTACAACATAGCTAAAGTCTATGTACAGAGAGGTGAGTGGAAATCTCCAGGCCTAGCAGCACATCAGTCTTTAGGCAGGAGAGAGGTGAGAGTGTCCTGAGCTGTCTGTCTGAGGCTCTTAGACCATATGTATAGGGTGGCAAAGAGGTCACTAAGGACGACTGTGCCTCCATGGACAGACTGCATTTCTGAGTTGGTGGGGACACAGGACAAGATCAGAGAAAGATCAGCTCTACTCTGTTTAGGTGATTGCTTTTGTCTGTGCTGAGCTGATGTGAAGCAGGTGATGAGACCAGATCAGGGATTGCGTGCCCTGTGGTCTGAGGAAGCAGATATCACCTGACAGCACAGGGTCAGCTACAGAGCTCAGTCTTGGGTGGGATCCTGTCTGGGGATCCTGTCTGAGGAACACTGACTTAGCACACCCGTGGTAAGTGTGGTGGTATAGACAGCCCCTTCTGCTCTTTTCTCAACAAGGACAAAAAGGATATGCGTTTATGCGCAGTAAGAATTAGTCATGGATGGATGAGAGAGAGAGAGAGAGAGAGAGAGAGAGAGAGAGAGAGAGAGAGAGAGAGAGAGAGAGAGAGAGCGCTCTGGAAAATACAGATTTCATGTTATCCATGAGCACGGAGACCAGGCAGCTTGTCTACCAGAGAGAAAAGGGGACCCCAATTCATTTGTGTTGTTTCTAACTGGCAGGTGGTGAAGAGGAGGCAGAGCAAGACCAGGAAGAAAACTGTTACTGTAGAAGGTTGCAGAGATCGTCAAAAGAATTCTCTGGATATCCAGACTGCATCGCAATCTATGGAAAGCCCCATCCAGCATCCTTTTCTGGTCTCCTCTCCCCACCCCTTTTGGAACTCTAAGGAGAAACTAAATCAGCTTTCCCTCCCTCAGCTGTTTTCGTACCTCAAGGTCTTAGAGGCTCTCATACAGCAGAATTTTAACCAATTTTTATGGGGCATAACCTCTGTGCTCTCTGAGTCGGTTGTGGCTACTGCCTGGGTCTCCAGAAATTCTTCCTCGGGAGAACGTAAAACTGTGAGGTTTAGAGATGCATGTGACCTCATTCATGCTTTACCCCTGGATAAAGAACATGCACAGGTTTTTCTGGACAAGCCATTGCCCCACCCATTTGTCACACCAAGCTTGGTAGGTATGACAGGGTTCCAGGAACTCAAAAACCTCCCCAGCTCTATACCAAACCAAACACTTTCTTCGTTCCAGAGTAGGTCCTCTAGACTATCATGTGCTACCACTGAGGTAGGGATACAGACATCGCTTCCAACTGTAAATGAGCTCTGGCAACATAAACTAAATTGGAAAGACGCTGCAGACTGCAATATCCAAAACTGTCAAGTCGCCATTAGCCAGCCCACTGAGAGCTCACCCAGGTGCACCCTGCCCACCAAAAATACCAGGTCAGCCTCCATCCTTCCTGAGCATTATCAAATGGTCCACCATCACAAGGAGTCACAGCATGAAGAGAAAGAAATTAATGTGGGAGCACAACAAGGAGCTCATTTCAGATTCCTCCCATCTATGGAACTGACACAGCTTCAGGGAGATTCCCAACCAAACAGTGATGGTTATTGCAAGAACTGGCCTGAACTCAACCAGCCTGCACAGCTCTCCATCCTCAACTCCAAAAGTTGCAACTATAGCCAGACGGTGGGGTCCGTGCTCACAGGGGTTCCCAAAAAGGAAGCCTTAGAAAACAGCAATATACTTAGCACCATCAATGAGAGCCTCGGGGTAGAATTTCTGCCTTGCCCTTCAAGCAGCACCCCTGGGGAGGGTCTGGAAACTAAGAACCCTGCACTGAGGACAGATGAGCTGCTTTCTATAAACACTACCGAGGACCTTTCCTTCCTTGATCCAAAGACGAAAATGAAGCTTGAATTAAACACCATGCAGCTTCCTATGAAACGCAGAAGGTTATCTTGTGTTTCCAGGGCTGAATACTTTTCCAAGGCTGCCACAATCCTGGAAAAAATGCATCACCGAGATCCAGGGGGGATAAGGGTAAAAACTGTATCATCTGCCAGGCTGCAAAGTTCTCTGCTTGAACACTCACCTCCCCAGGTTCAGCAGACCAAAAGAGCCCTCCCACCTACTGCCAGCCATGGGTACTCAAGGTCCGATCCAGATCAATGGCAGAGATATCAGAGTGTTCAGCCCCATGCTCTCTGCTTCCAGCCACAACTCCAGCAGAGCAGGACTATCCAAGGGACTGGGAGATATATCCTGCCACCAAATACCAGCCCAGAAATGTCTAATGTACCCTGGAAGAAGTCAGAGGCTGTGGCCTCAGGACAACTGACCTGGAGTGCAACAACTGTGGACATTGAAGACAGCGTTTCACCATCATGGGCCAAACAAACCAACACATTGATGGTAAAAGAGCCACCTCATACATGGAGGGTAAATCTGGGATCTGGTGAGATTACCAATGGACAAGCCTTAAATACCAGTCTTGAGGACTTTGAGCCCATGGAGACCAAAAGAAGCCAAGGCCATCTCCAAACACCTACCCCACCAAATTCAGAGGATGTGGATTTAAAAACAAAGGAGTATAGTAACAATGACTTGAAAGCAAACAAGCAGCCACAAGCCTGGTCTGTGAGCCCTCATCCAAATGAACCTAATACAGTACACCCTGCCATGGTAAGCTTGCCCTCACAGAACTCACTGCCCAGTCTCCAGAATGGATGGCAAGACCCCGAGAATTCTCAGGGCTTAGGTGATCTCCTCATGAGTAGTAATCAGAGTGTGGAGACTCAGGAGTTCAGAGTCCACAAGGATAAAACTGAAGCAAAGAATGACAATGTATTTCATCCCTCTGAAGAGAGGTCCAGTATTTTGAACCCTGGAGACATAAGCCAGGAAGAAAGGCTTGGGAGAATAAGTCCTTCTATCCCAAGTTTCACCCAGCTCAACAATACAGTCAAGACTGAGAGTCAGTCTTCCTCTAATATAGAAAGAAAAATCAAGGTTTCTTCTCAAAGCTCCTCCAAGATCATCTCAAGGTATTCTTCACAACATGAAAACCTCAGCACAGAATTTGAGGGGCAGGGGCATTCTTTGAATAATGAAATCCCCACACCAAGTACTAAGCAGACACAAGTAGTGGGTAGAGAAAATCTCATCTACAGTACAGCAGTTAAGCTACAATCCCTCATAAATGTTCTGGTCCAGAACTTGATGAATAATTTAGATGACCAATCAAAACTGACCAGAGAACCTGTGACCCAGGTACAAGAGTATAAAATGGAATCATTGACATTCCAGCTGCGTGGCTCTCCCTGCTCTTCCAAAGGTTCCTATGACCCAAAACATAGCAAACCAGCAGGAAGAATGAGCGGTAGCCATGTCTGCCCTAAGGAGCACAGCCACTCTTTCACATTCAGAAGAACTGAATACAAACCACAGTCAGGGGTTGATGCCCAGAAAGTCTGTCACCAACGTCTGAACAAATTAAAAAGAGAAACGGGCTTTGACCAGCACCGTACTCCCTTGAGAAATGACAATCTATATTGTTGCAGAGGACCTGGGAACAAGCTTTCTGACCAGAAAGCCGGTGACCCAGGTCAAATGGCAACAAAAATTGGAATTGGAGGCTCTCCACACAGAAGCATGGTGGGGCACAACCATTCAGCTAGATACACAGAAATTAGAGAAAAACAGGAACCAGGTATTAGCCATAAAGCCCTTGACCCATGTGAAAATACAAAGAAAAGTATGAGCCATGGTCAACTTATGAGGTCCAAAGAGAACCACCCAGTCAAGGACAGGAAGACTGGAGGCCAGGAGCAGTCAATTGTTGCTGCCCAGCGAAACCCTGGCCCAGATGAAATTAGAACAGAGAGTGGAAGAGAATGCTCTCCACATAGAAAGCCTAAAATATATAACCATTCACCTAGACATAGAGAAATTATGGACAAACCACAACCCGGTGTAAATGCCCAGAGAGCCTATGACCAACAGAGAAGAATGGCATTTGACAACCTCCTCAATCCAAATCAGAATGACCAACCATGTCAGCACAGAGTACAGTCAAGTCTTTCTGACCTGAAAGCCTGTGACTCAGATCAAAGTACAAGGAGTGGAATGGACTCCTGTCCACATAAAAGCACCAACTGGCACAACCTTTCATTCCAATACGGAGGAGCTGGAGAAAAAGTGCTGCTGCATGTAAATACCCAGAGAACCCAAGACAGACATCCGGATAGTGTGAAGAGAAGAGACTCTGACAACCTTCCCACACCCGAGAGGAACGACAGTCCAGACGGTTGCAGAGTAATTGGAGAAAGGCAGCAGTTAGGTCTTGCTGACTCTATAACCTGTGAGCCAGGTCAAATGAAAATGAAGAGTAGAAAGGGGAGCTGTCCACATAGATGTCCTGAGGGGTGCAAACTTTTACTCAGATATGAAATAACTGGTAACAAACACCAGCCAGGCTTAGTCCTTAAGGTGTGTGATCCATATCAAAGTTCAAAAGAAGAAATAGACCATGGTCAACCTGTGAGCTCCAAAGTGAACCATTCAGCCGAGCACAGGAGAAATGGAGGCCAGGACCAGTCAGATATTGCTGCCCAGGAAGCCTCTGACCTGAGGTAGACCTTACCAGCAAAGGTCAAAGAGCAGGTACCTCAGGCCATCTTTGCCTCCCCATACCAGGAAGCCTTCCAGAAGATGTTCCATCTGTTCAGTCATTGTTTTCCCCTATGGTTTCTTGGTAATAAATGTTGGTTTTTTTTCCTGAAAAAGAAATAAAAAAAATTATAATAAATACTGACAAGAATACAGACAAAAGATAACCCTTATTCACGCCCCTGAAAAGGTACCTGGTACAGAATTTTTGGAAAATAGCATGAGGATGCTTAGAAGATTACACGCAAAACTACTGTACAATCCAGCTGTATCACACATGGGTATAAAATCAAAGGATTCTAAGTCATCACACCACAGAGAAACTAGCACATCCATGCTTATATCTGCTCCATTCTTAATGCCAAATATAATCATTCTAGATGAGCATCCACAGATGAAGAGATAAAGAAAATGTCATATATTGTATATATGCCATATATGTCGTATATGACATTTTGTTCTTATATATGCCATATATATATCATAAACACATGCATACACACACATACACAAAAAAACCCACGCATATATGTAAAGAGGGGTAATTAGGTTAAGAGAAATAACTAGACATAGAAAGACAAATTTTACATTTTCTACATATTTAAAAATAGATTATATATTATATAATATATAGTATACAATATAGGCCAAAAAGGCAGGAAAAAACTCTATACAAGGTAGGAAAAGGTCTAAAAAATGAGAAGGTAGAGGAACAAGAGAGGGGAATGGGGAAAGTAAGTGGGGTGGAAAGGGCATGACATGAATGGCATGCGAGTAGGTATACACAATGAAACCCATTTCTTTGTATGTTCCAGATGATTAATTAAAAAAATGAATACTTTGGACACCAATACTTTTCTGGTGTGTTATTATACTTGGAAAGGTTCCATTAAAATATACTCAGGAAATCATATTCTGAAATATCCCAAGAAGAATTTATGGTAGTTGTGGTTTTGGTTTTGAACCAATGAATTTATAAGTGTATAACAAGCAAAGGAGAAATTATCAGTAGTAGTAGATAGATGTTCCAGATAAACCCAGTACTCTGGGTGCTCACGGCATTGGTCAGAGCAGATTAATGTAGCTCAAATAGAGTAAACAGAGGTAACAACAAATCAGAGGGGTACAACCATCTAATATAAATCAGCTGGAGTTGCCAATTATACATTCTCTTCTATAATTTTGCCCTGGCTGAACTTTGGGCTTCCTGTCCCCACTACTGAGTTTGTTTCTTTGCATGTTTGTTCATTTAGATCACAGAATCAATAGTAACTTTAGGGGCCAGTAGTTTACCTTCAGATTGTTCTCAGGGACAGGATACTTTTACTCTTGCCATTGTTTTGCTGATCTCCCCTATCCTGTGACAAGCCTAGGGGTTCTATTACATCATGAGGCAAGGGATTTTGAAGAACACTATGAAACAATATTAGGGTCCCAAGCCAGCTGTCCAGTGATCTCAAATATCACATAGTGATTTACTTATGTAATGTATGTTACAATTGACCTACTGTTTGATTTTATTGCAATTTGACTGAAGAAATTATCTCTTTTAGATTATTTTAATGTCATTTATTTACGTGATAATAGTTTCTGAGTCCATATTTACTGATATTAAAACTACATTAACAAATAAGCAAAATATTTCAAAGTTAGGTTAAAGAGACAGGAGCAACATGGCATATGAAACTCAGACAAAGCAACTGCTATTTATTACCAATAACACAAAATGTCAAGGGAGCTAGATAATTGAAATAAGTCCAAATATTTCAAACAGCTGTCACTTGTGAAAGGTATAATATCGGTATATCAAAGAGGTAGGTAGTTTGGTTTCCATGGGAAAAATCCACTTAATTCAGTCTTATAGAGAAGAAATACTGTAAATTATTTTACAACACTGACCTTAATGAAATTCAATAACAGTGTGTAAATTTGACCACAGATAAGAAATTAGTGAATGACCAAACATGGGTAGCTAATATGCAACTGTGTAGAAGGGGAAGGTGAGCAATGAGCACCCATCATCCATCTGACCACAGAGCCCCTGCAGATGTGCTGACACTGGGCAAATCTTTAGAGCAATCTAATGGTAACTAGAACATGCCACCATATTTCAAAATAGGCATAACAATGAAAAGTTGTCCATTCCCATATTTAGAAGTTTTTTTTTCTGCTGCTGCTGCTAGTGATAAGGTAATTTTTAAGGTCACTCTATGGGTTATCTACACTCAGTCATGAAGAAGGAAAGAACTTAGTCTATGGAAGCTGAATCCTGAGTCTTCAGTCTTCCTCCTACATGACTTTTGTGTTTGAAATCATCTTATTGTCCCAAAGTCCTCCCTGAGGACTCAAATGTTATTTTGAGAGTCAAAGAGGTAAAAATAAAGAATAAGACAAGGGACCTTACAGCTAGCATGTGCCAGCTCGTATAAGACCTCTTCCAAAAGCTTTTTTATAAATATTAACATTGAATTTTATTTGCATCTCATTCGCTCATGGTTATAAGAAAAATCCCAATATATGTGTGTTTTCTTCTATTTTATTTTTATATAATAACATTGATTTCTGCCATCATCAGGATGTTGATACTGAGGAATGGAAAGAAAATGGAATAGTGTAGGCAGTAGACGATATTGATCATCTTACCAACAGTTTTGTTTCCTCTGCTTTAGAGTAAGAAGAACCACTTTGTTGTTGCTGTTGTTGTTGTTGTTGTTGTTGTTGTTGTTATGGATGGAAATAGAACACAGAGTCTCTTTTATTCAAGGCTTGCACTCTACCAACTGTCCCAGAGATCCAGCATCTCAGCTTAAATTATTTAAAGTTAAATTTGAAGATAGCATTATAATAGTGTTGATTGCATTTTTCACATAACCTTAGGATTCATTACTTAACTGTCTTTAAAAATATATAGCAAGAATAAACAAAGTATTTATTGTGAGAATGATAGGCACATCTGGATAAATATAGATATATGCTACACAATCTCTAGGCAAACAAATTCTTGGTTTGCAACCTTTTGAATATTCTTGGATTTTGCTTAGCTTTGGAAATCAGCATAACAACCATATTAGAGTTTAGCATGGTGCAAATCAAGATGAATGTCGAGCACTGTTTGCTCTATGGAAAGAAGCTCTATTGCCAGTATGAAATGATGTATATGTTTCCATAGCATCTTATAACCATGCTCTATTAGGAAAGATGCCATCTACAGGGCTGCAGGCACAGAACAGCCTCCCATTCCGTTAAGTCACAAGAGGAAGAAACAGGTCAGATTCCAGGACAATAGAACCCACCCTGCTCCTCTGCCTGACTTATGCCAGAAGTAATCCCAATTAAAGCTCTAACTGCTGCCATGCTAGCCAGGACAGCTCTAACTCTAGTAACTTGTTACTGCATTGAGCTAAAAATAACAACTGTCCATCAGTGTTATTAAATGAAAAGTTGAATCTCTAATGAGATACAGCACACAAAAGAATTGTGTGTATACTTGACTACTGTCACAGAATAATGTCAGTCTTGTGATGGGATTTGCTTTTTCTGTGGGAACAATCAGATGGTCTTCTGAATAATATAATGGTTTTTTGTTGTTGTTTGATTGTTTTTAAGATCAGTGGATAACTCATACAAGGTAATTTGTAAATTGTGTAAACCTCTGAATTTATATAAAATACTATTTAGTAAAACACATTAGTTTAGTAAAACACATTCACCATTCACAACTACATTCTTCTCATTTTGTGTGTACCTAATGATTAACATACCCTTGAGTACATTTCTTTTCATGAAGTAGCTATTAAATCAATATGTAGTTCTTAAATCTAGGCTAAAAGTATATCAAATCATTTATTCCCTTGAAATTAATGTTCATCACCAGTAAACCCTGCTTTGGATTTCATATGAAGTGTTCTTCTGAAAAGTTTATTCATTTAGTGAATCTTGTGCATCGGTCCTTCTCAATTTCAAGCAATGTTTACAAGGATTGGTGATTAGAGGATATGGAAAGATTATTCTGTGGCAAATACTATATACTGAACATACATAAGATTTGAATTTGTTTCACAGTACCAATATTGGCTACTTCCCACCTACCTGAAATTCCAGTTCCCAGGCATCTGCTGTCTTCTCATGGCTTCTGTGAGCACCTGGAATCACAATTATGTGCACAAACACAGACACACACGTACACATAGCTAAACAAAACAAATCTTAAAAATTAAGCAATAATTTGAGGAAGTGACCAAACAATTGGGTTCTGGCTATTAACATAAAAATCCTAAAGGTAACTGAATCAAATTACCAGTGTATTTTTTTAAGGAAGTAGTTTAAAATATTGAAATAGAACTTTCTTGCTATTATTGTTTTGGTTCATTTCAGCAGTTTGCTTTTTTTTTTAAATAAGACCTTTAGTTCCACAACCCTACTCAGTTTATATAATATAGAAATATTTTATTTATCTATTCTTTAAAAGCTTAAAACCATTTCTAAGCTCACAAATATGCTTGACATAATCTGATTGAATTAGTGTACAAATTCTACATAGGTTAATTATACTAAAGAACTATTTGTGGACTCTAGCTAGGGAAGGAAAACTAAATTTAGTGTCATATAAATTAGTGAAATCAGCAATGTATCATTTTGTAGCTTGAGTTCAGTGCTCTAATGTAGAATACTAATAAAGTCTCTTTTTCCATCAATTAATAGAAAAGTAAGATAATGTAAAAAATAAAAAAACTCTCCCAATTAATTATCTAACATCAAATCCGCAGCGTGAAATTATATCACACCAGTAGTTTTATATGTATTGAGCAGATTGTATTTATGGAATAGGACACATACCAACACCAACAACAATGCCAACAATTAATAAAAAAGAGACCAAAAGCAATAAATTTGAAATAAAGCAAGGACTCAGAGTATGAGAAAGGAATTGGAGAAAGGAAATTGGAAAGAGGGATTATATTATATTTATAATATACATTTTTTTAACTTAAAAAAATAAATGGTTGTACATTTCTGGCGTTACTGTGATTACAATGACACAGAGGCAAGCTGTGAGAACTACTTAGTGAAATCTACAAAGGCGTTTTCACAGAGACAGAAAGAAGTTCGAGAGTTCTCATAGAGGTACAGAAAGGTCTCTTACATCTA
This sequence comes from Rattus rattus, assembly GCF_011064425.1. NCBI lineage: Eukaryota > Metazoa > Chordata > Mammalia > Rodentia > Muridae > Rattus > Rattus rattus. The sequence goes on along the minus strand of NC_046157.1, from coordinate 103,835,953 downwards.
AAAGAAGTAGTGTGTGATTGCTTTAATATTCAAGAATGAACACTGGGTATAGGGAGCACAGAGAAGCAAATGAAGGTGGTATTTGTTAGTGAAGGAAATGGTGATTGGAAGTGAAGCCTTGAAGGCTATCAGATCAGCTGGGATAAAGGCCTATAGGTAGCGCTTTGAATTTTAGATTTTTATAGTTAAGATCAAGTTCTATTTACAGATTGTCTTAGTTTGGGATGCTAGTGCCACTGTCAGATCTGGAAGATTTACACTACACAGAGAGATTGAGCATGCTGCTAAAGGTTAACAATCAAAGACCAGCCTGGCAGCATGCCCAGGCTTTTGACAAGGACTCATTTTCTGGTTACCAGAACAGCTGCCTTCTCATTGTGAGATGCCAGCATCCTCACTCGGGCCTTCATTCTTGGTCAGCTTCTTTGGGTCAGTGGAGTATAGCATAGGAATCCTGTACTATATGGCTAACATCCACTTATAAGTGAGTACATATCACGGGTGTCCTTTTGTGTGTCGGTTATCTCACTCAGAATGATAGTCTCAAGTTCCATCCATTTGCCTGCCAAACTCATCATGCCTTTGTTTTTAATAGCTGAGTAGTATTCCACTATGTAGACGACATTTTCTTTATTCATTCTTCAGTCGTGGGACATCTAGGTTGTTACCAGTTTCTGGCTGTTACGAACAATGCTTCTATGAACATACTTCAACCAGTGCCCTTATGGTATGGTAAAACTCAGGGAGTCTTGTGGAGGAATCAAGGGAAAGATTAAGGGAGCTAAAGGGGTCACACTACCTACAGTGCCAACTATCCTGGGCCCATGGGAACTCACAGAGACTGAACCATCAACCAAAGAGCAGGCATGGATTGGACCTTAGTATCCTACACATATGTAGCAGAATTACATCATGGTCTTCATATAGGTTCCTAACAATTGGAGTGAGAGTGGTCTCTGACTCATAATGTTTTCTGCATTTTGATCTCTTTCCTATAATTGGGCTGCTTTCTTTGACTTCAGTGGGAAAGGCTGTGTTTATCCCTAATGAGACATGACATGCCAGGGTAGGTGAGTACCCAAGGGTCAGGGTTAGATAAGGGAGAGGGAAATGGAAGACGGGAGATAAGAGGGTAGGACTGGGAGGAGAGGAAGGGGGTGTCTGCAATCAAAATGTAAAGAGAATAAACAAACAAACAAATAAATAAAAATAATTAATGTGTTTGCTGCTTTTCTGATTGATCTGACACTTAGCTGAGAGAATCTGGAACCAGGATTATGAGATGCAAAACATCTTTAAGGGTAGGATATTTCTATTTAACCAGGTCTGTATCTAATGTTTCCATGAATACATACATAAATAAATAATTATGCAAACAAGCAAATGCAGCTTACTGAAAGAAAACTTTGGAAAATAATGCTTAATGGGCAACCATTTTACTGAGATGTATTCATTTGATTTTTTAAATTTCTCTGCCTATTTTTTAAATGGAGTAGTTGCCATTACTTTAAATTTAGCCCAGTTTCCTAGTGTTTCTTTGTAATAATGAGCATTTCTGAAAGTTTTTATGTCCTTGTTAAATGATTAAATCTCCCTCCAGCTTTTCCTAGCTATTCCTCCTCAAACCCCTTCTAGTACCCCTCTGCAAGTTGATAGCCTCATATTTTTGACTATTTTTGTTACATACATGCATATGTATGTATGAATGTATAATTGAAATATACATACAATATATATACATACAATAAATACTATATATATGTATACACACACACACACACACACACACAATAAATACAACAAACTGAGTCTACCTTGCATCTGAGGTTCAGAGAACATTGTAGTAGCATCATGGGAAGTTTGTAAGAACAAGAAGAACAGGACCTAGGCTGTAAATCAGTCTTTCCTAGAAATAGTTATATAAACAAAACTGTAAGAATGGAAATATCAATGGACATTGTTAGTGCAGAAGGGAAAGTTTTTGAGGAATTCCACATTAAACAAAGTATTGCAGGAAGCTACAACTTCTGGGAGAAGAAGAATTACTCTTTCAAAGGGATGAGCCTCTCATTGGCTGTCCACTGCTAAGAAGCTAACCTTGAAAATATTTTAAATGCAATAAAATTTTGAAAAAGAATGATAAAATATTTGTTTCTAAACTGAATATTTGTATAGATTTAAAGCCATGGTTTATTCTTTAAAACTGTTAATATTTTTAAAATACAGTAATTAGATTTTTCTATAAAATATTCTTAAAATTAATTATACTTATGTATAACATAGATACTACAACAAGTTATTTATTATTAGTAGTAAAATAATAATAATTATTTATTATTTTTAGTAAAAGCCATATTCATACTTGTGGTCTGCAAGTCTACCTATGAAAAATATTGAAAATATATTTGTAGGAAATAAGTGTTCAATCCCCAAATTTCCATAAGTTCGATATAGACTGATACTTGGTGACTACATTTAATCATATTTGATATACTAGTTTATTATGATAATTATATTCAAATGTTTATATTGAACATTAACTTTTACAGTAATTAAATCAATGGTGAAGATGCCCAGTTTGCTCACTCTTATTTTAGAATTCCTCTATTGTGAGATAGTTACAAAGTCATATAAAGAAGCAAAAATAAGCATTGAAAGAGAAATGCAAGAAATGGCTACTGGCTGGAGGAGTGAGCCTCTATTTGTAAGATACTATATTCACTCTCCTAGATGTATTCTGTATTTAGGAAATGGTATTAATAATCAGAGTCAGTATGATGTCTACCGTACACATTTTCAAATTCTTCAGCTCTAGTGAGATTATGTCTCTCTGGCTTTTCCCTGTTTGGAGCATTTCCCCCTGACCCATCCTGGCTTGATCTTGTCATTCTCAGAATTACTCACAGTGCGGCAAGTGACATATACCTGTAGCGACTTAAGCATCTTTTCCCCATGAGATACTTTATAAGCCAGATGCTGTGGTCTCTAGCTAGTCAATCATTACAGTAATTTTTGAATAGCTTTTTCTTAAGTTGTGACCCAAACTGCATTGATAACAATATGCGAATACAGTACAGATACCCTTTGTACAGAAATTGCTTTCACCTCAATAGCATAGGGAAGTGAGCTGAGAATGTCAACTCACTCTTCCTACTGCCCTTTTCTCTGCTAAGGCTGATGAAGAAATATTGTCAGCATAAATTTGCATATTAAAACAATGGCCTTTCAATCCACCAGAAAATGTACCATATGGGAGAATGTTTTAATAATTTTTAATCAAAATCAAATTATGGCGGTAAAGAATGATTCAAAACAAAATTAAGTAAAGCAAAGATCAGAAAGTAGACTTGTTTTTTATGCTCTCTCTCTCTACCCACTGCCTGCCTGCCTGTCTGTCTGTCTCTCTGACTGTCGTGTGTGTGTGTGTGTGTGTGTGTGTGTGTGTGTGTGTGTGTGTGTGTGTGTGTGTGTGTGTGTGTGTGTGTGTGTGTGTGTGTGTGTATGGTACATGATTGTTTGGGAATACATATACACATGTATACACATACATGTAAAGCCTAAGACATTATCATTTTATTACTGAAATAATGTTGAATTCAATTTAGCATTTATCTTGCTTTAAACTCAAAACAGAATTGACTAATCATATTAGTATACAGTAATTAGAATTACTTTTCTAATCATAGTAGTATATACTAATTAATATTCTACAAAGCTATTTCTATGCTTCTTCCGTAAACTAGAAGGATCTATGGTTTTATTGTCAAATGATTAAATGATCAGACAAAACCACCAAAAGGGATCTATCAACAAGAATTTGGCTTGAGACCTAAGGGTATAATTTAGAAGTCGAATGCATGGCTAGCAAGTTCTGGAGTTCACACTCAGCAGTGTTTCCCTTCCACCTGCCAGATATATGAAGATTATAAGTCTGAGTCTCTAAAAGGTGACTTCATGTCAAATAATCCAATAATATACCATAAGTTTTGCTTCATGTTAAAGTACTTTAATTTATTGCGTTTTAAGGCTACTCTTCATCTGCAATTTTTATTTTGTTCCTTTTCCTTCATTTAATTATTTATATTGCATTTGTCCATTTATGCAACCTTTGTAAAATATCTGATATTAAGAAAGAGGCTTACTTCATTGACAGTTGCAGAGACCCACAGCAAGACATTGCGACAAGAGAGTCTAATTTTGAAGTTTCCATTGGATCTCTCACCTCAAAGCTGGAGGAATCCCTTTGAAGAGAGAAAGGAAAGATTGTAGGAGTCAGAAATAATGGAGGACCCCAGGAGAATATGGACCACTGAATTAACTAAGCCAGGCACATATAGTCTCAGACCAACTGAAGTAGCAAGCTCAAAGATGGCGTATGTCTATCCCAGGTCCTCTATGTATAAGTATATGCTAGCTTGGTGTTTTGTGGGAAGCTAAACATTAGGTGCTGATGTTTCTCTGACTCTTTTGCCTGCTCCTGGGACTCTTTTCCTCTTGTTCAGTTGCCTTGTCCAGCTTTGCTGTGAGGGCTTTTACCTTATCTTCTTGTATTTGTTGTATTCAGTAGTTGTCTCTTGGAGACTTGTTCTTTACGTAAGGGAGAGGGAAGGGAGAATGGGAGTAGATCTTGGGGGAGAAGGATGATGAAGGCTGAAAGAAGTAGAGATAAAAATGTAGTTGGAATATACCATATAAAGGACTCTATTGTAGAGAAGGGGGAGGAAGATGGAGAGAGAGAGGGAGAGAGGAGAGGGAGGGAGGGAGGGAGGGAGGGAAGGAGGGAAGAAGGGAGAAGGTAACCAAAAAAAAAAAAATCCAAAATATTTTTTCATTATATTTTGACTCTGGAAAATAGTATCAATAATGTTAGAAAAGAAAATTATAGATTATGTAATATTTTCATGTAAAGTAAAAAATAAAAGGCATAAAAAACATATCAGGACAAAAATGTGATTGTACTGAATGATATTTTGTGTTTGGGATGCCAACCTGAAATTAGTAGAAACCTAATAACTAATTCTGTGCTGCAATGCTTTATACAATATGGGTGGATACATTCTTATCCTTATCCTGATGTCTACCCGAATTTACTTTCTCTGCTGTTTCTCTTGTCTTTCGCAACTTCATGAGCCCTTTTATATCTACTGATCACACACCAGTGGGAAATGTTTTTTGTAAAATGGTTACTATTCAGAAAGACAGGTTAAAAGTAACTGTTGGAGATTTTTGAGCTGAAAGGTGAGAGCACTTCTATGAATTAATCTTAACACACTGCTCAGTTCCTAGAGCGAAGTAGGTAAGTTCTAACTGGGGACTAGCAATCTACCTATTGACCATGGACAATTATTTAATATTTCCTAGATAAATTCAGTAACTCACAACAGAAGTAAGATTAATTTTAAATTAATCTACCTTGTCTTTAACATTAGGAAATACATCATCTCCTCTGTGATTAGAATTTTGCTTCCCTATTGATAATTATTATCCTTAACTTTTCCTGAGTTGTATGTATATTCAATGATTGATTAGCATAGCTTTTTTTGTTAGCGTGAAAGTCACAACTATATTGTTTGGACGGGCTAGACAGATGGCTCCACAATCGAGTGTACATGCTGTGCATGCCGAGGTCACAAGTTTGGTCCCAGCAGCCATGTCAGACAGCTCACAAGTGCCTATAACAATTATCTCCAGGTATCTAATGCCTTCTGTTTGTCCTCTGCTGCCCTAATACTTACAAGTGAAATCTCACACTGAGGCATATAAATATCATTTAAAGGAAAGTTTAAATATTTCCATATTTATATAAATAGTGAAAACAAACGTTTGATGCTTTGTTCATTTGCATAAAAGAGTCAGCACAGCCTAGTGGTATAAGTGGTACTCTAGTCCTTGGAAGGTTGAGGTTGGAGGATTACGACTTCAACGTCAACCTTCTTTATACAGCAAATCCAGGTTGGTCAATGTTAGATAGTGAGACGTGGACTTATAACCTATTTTATTATCACTTTCCTTATCCTGTTCTGTTTATATTCAAATGTAAAAATTTATTATTATTATTGTTATTAGCTATTGTTTTAAGATTTTATTCCGAGAACACACCAAAGATTTGTACTTATTGACCCACAGTTTTATATCTAGTTTCCTAAGGCTAGTTTGATGTCTCTCGGGGTCTATGTAATAAATTAGATGAATCAACTACTACCTCAATCTGTCCGCATATTAGCAAATAAAATAAACAACAATTCTACTTATAAGCCTATTGATATTTAGCTTTAGGTAGGATGTTCAAAATTAATTGATGACTTTTATCCATTGCTCTCTATTATGATACAAATTAATGTAATAACTACAATTTTTAATTAATTTCTGTGGGAGCCTATTCTGAACAGCAGAAGTTATAGGACTCCTTAATATTTAACTATTACTTTTCACTCCATTGCTTTTTGATATTGCTTAGAAAGTTTTACGCATTTATTCTAAAAACTTAAGTATTGCCTGCTGAGTATTAGCCCAGGCACTGGAGATACAAAGGAGGGAAAAGAATTTGACCCCTTATTCCTTAACCTAGTTTACTTTCAGTTGCTATGACACATACCGTGAGCAAAGTAACTTGGGAAGAACGTGATTTAGTTCAGTTTACACTTCCAGTAAGCAGTCCATCACTGAGGAAAGTCAGGACAGGAACTCAAGGCAGGAACCTGATGACAAAACCATGGGGGGGCATGATTGTTGGTTTCCTCAACCTATATTTTTTATACTACCCAAGAGACTGTACCACACATAGTGGGATGTGCCTTGGCACATTCAATCAATACTCAAGACCATTCAACACAGACATGACATAGGTCTGTCTGATCTGGGCAATTGTTCATATATGGCTCTTGTGTCTCAGGTTACTCTCGGTCATGTCCAGTTGACCATAAAAAAATTAAAGTGAACATTCTAATACGCTCTTGATATCTTTAGGGGGAATAAAGGGTTAACAAAACACCACAATAAAGACACAAAATCACTAATGAATCTAAAATATCTCCATGGGAACCATTTCTACTGATGTTATTAACCATCGTATTTTTCCTTGGAACAGCACTGGAAAAAATAACATTTTGTAAGTAATGTTGGGTACATGGAAATAAATCAGACTTTCAAATGTGATCAGAATAAATGAGTAAGTGACAAATTCTGCTGGAAGAAAATGATATAAATCAATTTTAGTTGAGTAAAAATTTTTCTTCCAAATAAAGAAGTTACTTCAGGAAAAAAAAACAAGTTAGAAAATCCATTAAGGATTAAGGTATGACCATGTGGCTAAAGATTAGGAGAAATCAGTGAAAGCCAAAGAATCTTTGTGAAAGACCAGAGAATATCACCCTGGATAAGAGAAACATTGTAAAATAAGATGAAGAGTTATATAACTTATAGGTAAATAAACTGTATTTGACTTTATCTTTAAATGCATACTATTTTAGTTTGAATGGAGCATGCTAAGCCTCAGAACAAAAATAACATGACAGGATTAACATCCTTTACAATTAAATACATTTAGTAAATTCTATTCAAATATAAGCACTTTAATGTAAGGCATAACATTAAATAAGGCTATAACATCTTCGCGTACTGAAGAACAATGGCCTCTGTGCTAAAGCAGAAAAGAGGAAAAGAGAAGGATTGCCATAATAAATTCGCCTTAGCACTCTATTGTCCTGTAAAACATAGTCCTTTTAAAATTATTATGCAATTATATTTCATAGTCTTTGCTGGTCTCAAGTTATTTCTGCATCATTTACAAACTAAAACACTGTACTGGGGTAGGTAAGAATATACATACATGCTTTTCTCCTATATGACATGAGAATAAGTATATAAATATGCATATATCTGATGAAAACAAATCAAAGACCCTTTGGGAATGGAAGAGGATCGTGGGAGGGTTCAAGGTGAAAAGGAGGACAAGTAAGGTCAAATATGAGCAAAGCAGTGACATGCATGAAGAAGGCACATGAAGCAATCTCTTTCTGAGTATCTAAGTGTAAGAAAGGGCAAGTACAAAAGGTCTTCCCAAATAGTATATTTTCTTAGAGTTTAATCTAAAATTAACATATTATTTTCCTAATTTCTAAAACAATGGTATATTAATGGTCTGTAGTTATTGAAAGATAAAAAATCATTTGATCTTATCCACCTATTATAAGGTAATGGGTGAGGAGTTATTCTCTTTTATCCCCTTTTGTTGAAAATAATTTTTCAAAGAATAGATTCTGATTACAGTCTCTATTCTGCCTAGCTCCTGCTAACTTCACCACATATCGTGTTCTTCCTTTGGTCTGTCTCTCATTAAAAACTAATAGGCTTCTCGGGATGATAATGAAATGAAATAAAATATAACAAAGTAAAACAATAACTAGTACATCAGATTTGAACAAAAAAAAAGGAAAATGAATAAAAAGAAGCCCAAGGGAAGTCACACAAAACAGAGATATACTTGTTCACACATTCTGGCATTCTATAACAGTTAACTAGAAACCATAATACATATCAAAGGGCCTGTAGGAGATATATATATATATATATATATATATATATATATATATATATATATATATATATACATATATATATATCTGTTATATTATATAAGTAATATAATACATATTAGATAATATATTAGATATTAGATATGCTGCTTCATTTCCATGAATTCACATGTGCACTGACCCTCCTGGTTTCTTGTTTTCTTGATATCCTCCATTTCCTCAACTTTATACTATTACTGTCTCTACTTCCAAGGTGGTTCTACATCCCTGAGGGGAAATTGTTTGGTGGAGGTGATCCATCTTCTCTAGTTCTCTGCATAACAAAGAAACTCATGGTGCTTTCTGGCTGTAAATCCCGGTGTTTGTTTCTCTCTACTGGAGTATGAAATGTCTCTGGATGACAGCCGAGCAAGGCCATCCATTTAGGAATGTAACAGAATGTCATTGACAGTCATTTGATTGCTTTGTTCTTTTAGTAGAATAGAAGTACATGATTTTCCCTTAAGTACATGGCTATCTACATTCAAGTTCTTGGTCCCTCAAGCAGTGTCCAGTATAGCTTCCATTTCATGGACTGGGACTTCATACAAATTAAATACTATTTGCTAACTCTCACAAACTGTGTGCCATCATTGCAGTAGCATACCTTAACAGGCAAAACATCATTGTAAATTTAAGGTTTTTACAGCTCGGTTGATATTTATGTTTTCCTATACCAAAAAGGTTAACATATATAATTGTAGGCTCTGTGTATGAAGCAGGTCAATTTCTCCATGCTCAATGAGTTGTAAAGTTGTTCTGATCAGCAACAATATCTTATGGTCAGCTTTTCAAGAGCAACCTATAGATTTGTCAACTTAATGCTTTGTTGGTGATTCCCATTGAACCCTTTAGCCAGTAAGTCCATTAGATGTATCCCAATGCCAGTACTGGAAGGATTATTTGGTGAAAAGAGATGCCCAATTGACACTCAGCCTCCCCTGTTGTTTGCCGATTTTATTTAGACCACCTTCCTATTTGTATATGTGTTAGTGGTCTTCTCCTATATTATGATACCTTTCCTATGGCCCTTAATTTTAGTTGTCTCTTCCTTTATTTACTCCTTCATCCCCTTCCTAGTACATCTCCACTTTACACTCTCATTGTAGTTGTATCTCTCCATAATCCATAACTATTCTATTTATTTTATTTATCTCTCAGGGGAATATGTATCTGTTCCAACATAGTTCCTTACTCTGTACTTAACCTCAATATTCTACACTTTGTATCTTGATGTCTTAGAGATAGTATTGCCATAATGAAACACCATGACAAAACCAAATTTAGAAGGAAGCATCCACTTCCATATCACTGGTCATCATCTAAGGAAATTAGGGCAGAAACTCAAACAAGGCAGAAAACCTGAGGGAGAAGCTCATACACAGGCCTAGAGGCATGATATTTATAGGCTTGATCTTCGTGGCATGCTCAATCTGATTTCTTTTCATTGTGTCCCATAGATTTGAGTATGTTGTGCCTTCATTTTCATTAAATTCTTAAAAGTCTTTAATTTCTTTCTTTATTACTTCCTTGACCCAGTTATCACTGAGAAGAGAATTATTCAACTTCCATGTACATGTGGGCTTTCTGTCATTTTTGTTGTTATTGAAGACCAGCCTTAGTCTGTAATGATCTGATAGGATGCATGGGATGATTTCAATCTTCTTGTATCTGTTGAGGGTGTTTTGTGATTGATTATATGGTAAATTTTGGAGAAGGTAACCTGAGTTGCTGAGAAGAAGGTATATTCTTTTGTTTTAGGATGAAATGTTCTATCAATATCTGTTAAATCCATTTCGTTCATAACTTCTATTAGTTTTTCTATGTCTGTGTTTAGTTTCTGTTTCCATGATCTTTCCATTGATGAGAGTGGGGTGTTGAAATCTCCTACTATTACTGTGTGAGGTGCAATGTGTGCTTTGAGGTTTAGTAAGATTTCTTTTATGAATGTAGGTACCCTTGCTATTGGGCATAGACATTCAGGATTGTGAGTTCATCTTGGTGGATTTTTCCTTTGATGAATATGAAGTGTCCTTCCTTATCTTTTTTTATAACTTTCTGTTGAAAGTCAATTTTATCTGATATTAGAATGGCTACTCCAGGGTGGTTCTTGGGACCATTTGCTTGGAAAATTGTATTCCAGCCTTTTACTCTGAGGTAGCATCTGTCTTCGTCACTGAAGTGTGTTTCCTGTATGCAGCAAAATGCTGGGTCCTCTTTGTGTATCTAGTCTGTTAGTCTATGTCTTTTTGTTGGGGAAATGATTCCATTGATGTTAAGAGAAATTAAGGAATAGTGATTGTTGATTCCTTTTAATATTATTGTTAGAGGTGAAATTGTGTTTGTGGCTTTCTTCTTTTGGTTTTGTTGCAAAAAGATTATTTTCTTGCTTTTTTCTAGGATATAGTTTCCCTCCTGGTCTTGGAGTTTTCCATCTATTATGCTTCGTAGGGCTGGATTGGTAGAAAGATAATGTATAAATTTGGTTTTCTCATGGAATATCTTGGTTTCTCCATCTGTGTTAATTGAGAGTTTTACTGGACAAGTAGCCTGTCCTGGCATTTGTGTTCTCTGAGGATCTATATGACATTTGCCCAGTATCTTCTGGCTTTCATAATCTCTGGTTAGAAGACTGGTGTAATATTGAGAGATCTGCCTTTATATGGTACTTGACCTTTTCCCTTACTGCTTTTTAACATTCTTTCTTTCTTTTTCTTTCTTTTCTTTCCTTTTCTTTTTTTTCTTTTTCTTTTCTTTTTTTTTTGTGCATTTTGTGTTATGACTACTATGTGATGGAAGGAATTTCTTTTCTAATCTAATCTATTTGGAGTTCTGTAGGCTTTACTCTGTTCTAAACCTATTATCCTTAGGTTTAATCTTCTCATTGTGTCCTGAATTTCCTGGATGTTTTGAGTTAAGACCTTTTTGCGTTTTGCATGGTCTTTGATGGTTGTGTCGATGTTTTCTGTGGTATCTTCTCTCCCTGAGATTCTCTCTTCTATCTCTTCTATTCTGTTGGTGATGCTTGCATTTATGACTCCTGATCTCTTCCCGAGGTTTTCTATCTCCAGGATTGTCTTCCTTTCTGATTTCTTTTTTGTTGTTGTTGTTGTTGTTGTTGTTGTTGTTGTTGTTGTTGTTGATGTTGTTGCCAAATTTAAATCCTGGATGGTTTTGTTCAATTCCTTCACTTGTTTGGTTATGTTTTCCTGTAATTCTTTAAGGGATTTTTGTGTTTCCTCTTTAAGGGCTTCTACTTGTTTACCTGTGTTGTCCTGTATTTATTTAAGGGAGCTATTTATGTCGTTCTTAACATCCTCTATCGTCATCATGAGATGTGATTTTAAATCTAAATCTTGCTTTTCCAGTGTGTTGGGATATCCAGTATTTGCTTTGGTGGGAGAACCGGGCTCTGATGACGCCAAGGCCAAGTAGTCTTGGTTTCTGCTGCTTAGGTGCCTGCCCTTGCCTCTTGCTGTCAGGTTGTCTCTGTTGTTAGCTTGTCTTGCTGTCTCTGACCGTGGTTTGACCTTCCTAATAAGCCCGTGTGTCAGCACTTGTGTAGACCTGTGCTCTTTCAGCTGAATTTAGGTACGGTGAGTTGGGGGTTGGTGTCAGCTTTGGGGGCAGGTGAAAAGCAGACTGCTCCTAGGTTCCTGGATCTAGGGGGCACTGGGCAGATTCCTCTTGGGCCTCGAATGCTAGCAGAAGTGGCTGTCTCCCCTGAGCTCTCAGGATTGTCTGCACTTCTGAGAGTCTAGTTCTCTCCCCCATGGGATTTGGGTACAGAGAACTGTGGGATTGGCTAAGCTCCAGGTGCAGGCCAAAACTAGAAGTCTGCTACTCTCAGTTATCCAATATCACACAGAGTTGGTGTACTCTTTGGATCCATAAAGTACAATGAAGATGTATTCATGTATAAATTACTACATGTCTTGAAACTAGAATTCTGAAATTCCTAAATTCTGACCATTTTCTTCTTTGTGTTTTGTGTCTGAAAAGAGATACACAGAAAAGATATACAAGACAAAAACCCTGTTTCCTTTTTCATTGTGAATCATGGCATCCTTAACAAACATCAAGTAATCACCAGGCTATTCAACCTTTTCAAAGAAATTTGTTGAGCTATCTTGTGAGATATTGAGTAAGAAGCCTCTTGAGGGATGCATCAAAGTAAGAAAAGAAACCTTCAAATAAATGCACTCAAAAGGAAAGCAATGAAATGGGTGGAGACACCCAATAAATCCATATCAATATCTTTCCCAAGTCAGAATGATCTTCAGAACAGAAAAGGGAAAAAGAATCTGCTTTCTGTTTTGCTCAAGCTATTATCACAGTAGTACTCAAAAGTAAACCAAAGCACATTTCCAGAAAAAAAGAAGCTTCTCAATTATTTCAAAGGATAGATGCTAAAATAAAACTTGCCTTTTTCCAGATGACATATTTCACCTGATATCTGTTTACTCAATATTAAGACTATTTTCAAAGCAAAAGTGTAGCTTAGGCCACATAGAAGCAGATCAAGTGTCAATTTTCCAGAACCCTGAAGATTATTATTTTCCTCCCATTTGCTAGTGACCTTTATCATGTATTTTTACCTAGAACAGCACTGTAAACATTTTAATCATTGAGGTCTCTGAAATGGAAATTCAGAGGACAATATGTTTTATTAAGAAAACAAACTTACAGAATAAATTATTATCTCCACTCCTCATTTTGATTTATGTATAACCCTTTGTGTACTCAAGCTCACTGTGTAAAAGTTACACGGTAGGTCATACATAGAACCAGTGAGTTGGCAAGTCCATGAAAATATCTCAAACCTTCCAGTTAACCTACTGATTCTTCAATCAGATTAATGTCATACAATCTGTTCTTATCACATATGTAAGATTACCCACCCCAGGTTTTATTCTTGATGCTGGCCAGTATAGCTTTACTAGAGTGCATATTTTGAGTATGCCTCTGTCAGATACTTAATTCTCTATTCATATCTAGAGTTTGTTCACTTACAGTTTTCTCATCAGTGGCTTTCTCTGATGTAATTTATTTATTTTAAATATTTTTCTAGAAAGACAAGACATTCAGATATAGTAACAATTTGCCTCTACTATAAATATTCATATAATAAATATATTTTTAAATTCTTGTGCTCTAATAATAAGCCATGAAAGAAATACCAATTTAATTATGAAAAGAAAATTTTTCCAAAAAAGAAAGGTTTATAGAGCCTCACAATGACAATTTATGGCCTAACCAACAAAAATTAGGTATCATAATGTCTTATTAATATTTTATCATTAAATAATGAGAAACCAGACTATGCAAGGGGAAATCTTACATACCCAGAGTCACTTACTGGGCCATTCTATTAATGTTGGACTTGAAATCTGTCTCAAAATAAAATGAATGAACTTTCCATTTATTACCACACCCTTTATTTACTAGACAGAGTAAAGAGAGTTTAATTTTTTGGGGAAAAAGTGGGAGTCTACAACATTAGAAAAGATTTTTACCAAGTATGCATCCTACTCTACACATAGAAGGTCTAAGTAAGGATATTTCAATCCCACTTAGAAGGCCTCAAGCAGTATTACAGAGCAATAGCCATAAAAGCTGTATGATTGGTAAAGAGATGGGCAGGTAGAGTGGTGGAATAAAATTGAAGACCCAGAAATGAACCCACACACCTATAGTCACTTGATTTTTGACAAGGGAGCCAAAACCATCCAATGGAAAAAAGATAGCATTTTCAGCAAATGATGCTGGTTCAACTGGAGGTCAGCATGTAGAAGAAAGCAGATCGATCCATGCTTATCACCCTGTACAAAGCTTAAGTCCAAGTGGATCAAGGACCTCCACATCAAACCACGTACACTCAAACTAATAGAAGAAAAAGTGGGGAAGCATCTCGAACACATGGGCACTGGAGAAAATTTCCTGAACAAAACACCAATGGCTTATGCTCTAAGATCAAGAATTGACAAAAGGGACCTCACAAAACTACAACACTTCAGTAAGGCAAAGGACACAGTCATTAGGACAAAATGGCAACCAACAGATTGGGAAAAGATCTTTACCAATCGTACATCTGATAGAGGGCTAATATCAAATATATACAAAGAACTCAAGATGCCAAATAACACTATTAAAAATTAGGGTATAGAGGTAAACAATGAGTTCTCAGCTGAAAAAAGTTGAATGGCTGAGAAGTACCTAAAGAAAGAAATGTTCAACATCATCAGGGAAATGCAAATCAAAACAACCCTGCGATTCTACCTCACACTAGTCAGAATGGCTAAAATAAAAAAACTCAGGTGACAAGAGATGCTGGCTAGGATGTAGAGAAAGAGGAACACTCCTCCATTGTTGGTGGGATTGCAGACTGGTACAACCATTCTTGAAATCAGTCTGGAGTTTCCTCAGAAAATCGGATATTGCACTACCTGAGGACCCACCTATACCACTTTTGGGCATATACCCAAATGATTCTCCAACATACAACACAGACACGTGTTCCAACAAGTTCATAGCAGCCTTATTTATAATGGCCAGAAGCTGGAAAGAACTCAGATGCCCTTCAACAGAGCAATGAATACAGAAAATGTGGTACATCTACACAATGGAGTACTACTTTATTATAAAAAACAATGACTTCATGAAATTCATGGGCAAATAGATGGAACAAGAAATGTAATCCTGAGTGAGATATCCCAATCACAAAACAACACACATGGTATGCACTCACTGATGAGTAGATATTAGCCCAAAAGCTCAAATTACCCAAGATATAATCCACAGACTACATGAAGCTCAAGAAGTGGAACCAAAGTATAGTCATTCATAAAAGGGTGAACAAAAATATTCATAGGAGGAGATATAGAGAGACAAAGTTTTGAACAGAGTCTGAAGCAATGGCCATTCAGAGTCTGCCCCACCTTGTGATTCAGCCCATCTATATACAACCACGAAAAGTAGACAATATTGATGAAGCCTAGAAGTACATGCTCACAGGAACCTGATATAGCTGTCTCCTGAGAAGCTCAGCCAGAGTGTGACAAATACAGAGGAAAATGCTAGCAGCTACCCATTGAACTGAAAATGGGGTTCTCATTGGAAGAGTGAAAGGACTGAAGGAACTGAAGTGGCTTTCAACCCCGTAAGAACAACAATACCAACCAACCAGAGTCCCAGGGACTAAACCACCATGTAAAGTGTGCATGTGGTCAGACCCATGGCTCCAGCGCATATGTAGCATAGAATGGCCATGTTGGGCACCAATGGGAGAAGCCCTTGGTTCTGCCAAGGCTGGACCTCCCAGTGTAGGGGAATGTCAGTGCAGGGAGGCAGGAATGAGGGGTGGTTGTGGAGAGGCAACACCCTTAAAGAAGCAGGGCAAGGGGAATGGAATAGAAGTCTTAGGGACAGGAAACCGGGAAATGAAATAACATTTGAAATGTAAATATAAATATCCAATAAAAATAATCATGGAGGCTAAAAGAGAAAAAAGGGGGCAAACTAATCATGGGAGGCAGAGGAAGGGAGGGACCTGAATAGAGGAGTAGAGGAGGAGGCAATTAGGGGGGCAGGATCAGGTAATGAAGGCAGACAGTTGAGAAGCTCAAAGGGCCAGGAGAATGAACTGAAATAGGCAGCTCTGAGGGTTGGGGAGCAGAAGAACTTCTAGAAAGGGCCAGAGACCTGGAATGTCAGAGGATCCTAGTATTCAATGGAGATGACCTTAGCTGCAATGCCCAACAGTGTGGAAGTGGAATCTGAAGAAACCACCTCTAGTAAATAGACCGAGTCCCCAGTGGAGGGATGGGGTCATCATCTACCTTTAATTTTTTTGAGTCAGAATTGTTCCTGTCTATAGAAAATCCAGGAACAAAAAAACAGAGTGAAGATTGAAGGAGTTGAAGGGGAGAGCAGTGACCGACCCAATTTGTGATCCATCCCATGTTCAGGCACCAGAACCTGACATGGCAACCTGATGCCATGTTGTGCTTGCAGACAGGAGAATTGGGGGGGGGGATTGAAAAAGCTGAAGGGGATGGTAACCCCAGAGGACAAACAACAGTATCAACTAATCCGGACCCCTCAGAGCACCGAGAGACTAAGCCACCAACCAAAAAGCATTCATGGGCTTGTCCATAGCCCTAGACACATATGTAGCAGTGGACTGCCTTGTCTAGCGTCCGTGAGAGAGAATGTCCCTAGTCCTGTAGACTTGATGCCCTAGGAAAGGGGGACTTAGTGGGGGAGTTTGAAGTGGGGGTCTGAGTAGGTGAGGGAGCACCCTCTCAAAGGCAAAGGGTGGTGGGATGAGGTGAAGAACTCTAGAATAAGGGACCTGGAAAGTGAGCAGCATATGGAATGTAAATAAATAAAATAATTTAATTTAAAAGAAGAAAGAAAAAGTCTTTTTTACATTAAAATGAAGGGAAAAAAACTCTTTATTTCCTGTGCCCTTAACAAAGTTCTGCTTCCTTTTGGCTTTACTTTATCCTTTCCCTTTCTATGTTTTAGTAGGACAATATGTATGATGCAGACAGATGATAGCTTATTATGCTAAGAATTCTGA
Source organism: Rattus rattus (assembly GCF_011064425.1). Classification (NCBI taxonomy): domain Eukaryota; kingdom Metazoa; phylum Chordata; class Mammalia; order Rodentia; family Muridae; genus Rattus; species Rattus rattus. Next base: position 103,818,796 of record NC_046157.1, on the reverse strand, counting down.
ATTATCGTATTCTAATCTATGATCCCGGAAGGAAAGAGACTAAGAGTGAGCATATGAATAGAGAACTTTTGATTCCTGGTCAGTCTCATCTGGGGTTAAGTCCTGTTCTATCCATTAAATGAATTTTTAAGTTTGAAACAAAAGACAAAATTCAGTTTTATTCATACCACAGAAAGAGGGTTTTTTTCAATCTGTTGATTTCAGTACTAAATGACATATGTAGTTTTTGATTTTTTTTATCGGCATGTAAAAACAATAAAGCTAATCTAATATCAAGCCACACTTACATGTATGCAAGTGAATGGCTATCATTCATCTGTATATGCTTCAAAGGCTGCCCTAGGAATGTGCAGCGACATCTACAGTAATAAGCATAAACTCGGGTAAACCAAATTTCAAGCCATAATCCTAATGAGCGGATAAAGATGTATCAGCATGATCCAAGAACCTCTGGGCATCCAGTAAATTGGCCATATGCTAATTTCCCTCTTAGGACTCTTTCAAAAACTAAAATATAGCTGGATTGAGAAATTCTTATGTCACACTAGGGCAAGGCTAGTATGTCCATGTTTTCTAGACATGGGAAACAGCAAGATTTTCTAACCTTTCCAGTTATTTTAAGACCAGTCATACTCTATAAAGACTATCAAGACAGGGACGCTGACAATTGAGACTCATTTTCTAATATCATTCTATTTATTGTACAGGATGTCAATAAAGCTATGAGTAGCATAAGATAGTAACAATAATTATTTCTAATACAGAGCCTTCAACTGTTTGTATTTCAATAGGCAGTCCTCTCGACTCCCCCATGATAATTTTCTCCAAGGCATCATTTCTCAGAAACTCTCTATTCAGAAGGCACCAGACATAGTGAGGTTAAGGATTGAAGCCAGAATGCTTTCATTCAAATTATATATCCTAAATACTTGATAGGTATGAAAAGTGAGATTGAATGTAAAAAAAAAAAAAAAAAAACAGCAAATACAGAGGCGAATGCCAGCAGCAAACCACTGAACTGAAAACGGGACCCCCGTTGAAGGAATCAGAGAAAGGACTGGAAGAGCTTGAAGGGGCTCGAGACCCCATATGAACAACAATGCCAAGCAACCAGAGCTTCCAGGGACTAAGCCACTACCCAAAGACTATACATGGACTGACCCTGGGCCCAACCTCATAGGTAGCAATGAATATCCTAGTAAGAGCACCAGTGGAAGGGAAGCCCTGGATCCTGCAAGACTGAACCCCAGTGAATGTGATTGTTGGGGGAGGATGGGGAGGAAACACCCATACAGAAGGGGAGGGGGAGGGGTTAGGGGATGTTGGCCAGGAACAGGGAAAGGGAATAACAATTGAAATGTAAATAAGAAATACTCAAGTTAATAAAGAAAAAAATGGGGTACAGAGCTAAACAAAGAATTCTCAACTGATGAATATAGAATGGCTGAGAAGCACCAAAAGAAATGTTCAACATTCTTAGTCATCAGGAAAATGCAACTCAAAACAACCCTGAGATTCCACTTCACACCAGTCAGAATGGCTAAGATCAAAAACTAGAATCTGACAACAGAGGCTGGAAAGGATATGGAGAAAGAGGAACACTTCTCCATTGTTGGTCGGACTGCAAGCTAGTACAACCACTCTGGAAATCAGTCTGGCAGTTCTTCAGAAAATTGGACATAGTACTACCTGAGGACCCAGCTATACCACTCCTGGGAGTAAACCAAAAGATGCTCCAACATATAACAAGGACACTTGCCACTATGTTCATAGCAGCCTTATAATTGCTAGAAGCTGGAAAGAACCCAGATGTCCTTCAACAGAGGAGTGGATACAAAAAAATGTGGTACATTTGCACAATGGAGTACTACTCAGCTATTAAAAAAATGACTTCATGAAATTCATAAGTAAATGGATTGAACTAGAAAATATCATCCTGAGTGAGGTAACCCAATCACAAAAAAACACACATGCACTCACTGATAAGTGGATATTAGCCCAAAAGCTTAGATTACCCAAGATACAATCCACAGACCACGTGAAGCTCAAGAAGAAAGACCAAAGTGCAGATACTTCAGTCCTTCTTAGAAGGGGGTAACAAAAATATTCATAGTAGGAGATAGGAGACAAAGTTCAGAGCAGAGACTGAAGGAAAGCCCATCCAGAGACTGTCCCACCTGGGGATCCAGCCCATATGCATTCACCAAACCCAGTCACTATTGCTGATGCTTGCTGACAGAAGCCTAATATGGATGTCTCCTGAGAGACTCTGCCAGAGCCTTATTGATACAGATGAGAATGCTTGCACTACCCATCAGACTGAGCATGGGGATCCCAAGGGAAGAGTTAGAGAAAGGACTGAAGGAGCTGAAGGGGTTTGTAACCCCATAAGAACAAAAACCAGAGCTCCCAGGGACTAAACTATCATCTAAAGAGTACACATGGACAGACCCATGGCTCAGCTGCATATGTAGCGGAGGATGGCCTTGTCCGGCATCAATGGGAGGAGAAGCCCTTGGTCCTGCAAAGGCTTGATGCCCCAGTGTAGGGGAATGCCATGGCGGGGAGGTGGGAAGGGGTGGGTGGGTGAGAGGGGAACATCCTTATAGAAGCCAGGGGAGGGGGAGGGCATAGGGGGTTTATGGACAGGAAATCTGGAAAGGGAATAACATTTGAAATGTAAATAAAAAATATTCAATAAAAAGCAAATAAAAACAAGGAAAAAAAGCCTTTCATTGTCCTTAAGCACCCTGTCATAAATAACCAAATACTTAGTATAAATAATGAGTGAAAGTCCTAAAAGAATAACTTCTCTCAGCCTGATTATCCTTTGAGTAGAGGAAGGCTACTGATTTGTTTGAGTTAATTTTATACCCAGCCACTTTGCTGTAGTTGTTTATCAAGCTTAGTCGTTCTCTGGTGGAACTTTTGGAGTCACTTAAGTATACTATCATATTATCTGCCAATAGCGATATTTTGACTTCTTCCTTTCCAATTTGTATCCCTTTGACCTCTTTTGTTGTCTGAATGCTCTGGCTAAGACTTCGAGTACTATGTTGAATAAGTAGTGAGGGAGTGGGCAGCTTGTCTAGTCCCTGATTTAAGTGACATTACTTCAAGTTTCTCTCCATTTAGTTTAAGGTTGGCTACTGGTTTGCTGTATATGACTTTTACTATGTTTAGGTATGTGCCTTAAATTCCTGATTTTCCAGGACTTTTATCATGAAGGGGTTATGAATTTTGTCAAATGTTTGCTCAGCATCTAATGAAATGATCATGTGTTTTTTTTCTTTGAGTTTGTTTATACAGTGGATTATGTTGATAGATTTCTGTAACCTTCCCTGCAGCCCTGGGATGAAGCCTACTTGATCATGATGGATGATCATTTCAATATGTTCTTGGATTCGGTTTGCAAGAATTTTATTGAATATTTTTGCGTCAATATTCATAAGGGAAATTGTTCTGAAGTTCTCTTTCTTTGTTGGGTCTTTGTGTGGTTTAGGTATAAGAGTAATTGTGACTTCATAGAAACAATTTGGTAGTGCTCCGTCTGTTTCTATTTTGTGGAATAGTTTGGACAGTATTGGTATGAGGTCTTCTATGAAGGTCTGATAGAATTCTGCTCTGAACCCATCTGATTCTGGGCTCCTTTTGGTTGGGAGACTTTTAGTAACTGCTTCTATTTCTTTAGAAGTAATGGGGTTGTTTAGATGGTGTATCTGATCCTGATCCACAATCTACACACCACCTGAAGCTCAAGAAGAAGGATAACCAAAGTGTAGATGCTTCAGTCCTTCTTAAAAAGGGGGAACAAAAATATTCATAGGAGCAGATATGGAGACAAAGTTTTGAGCAATGGCCATTCAGAATCTGCCCCACCTGGGATCCAGCATATATTGTCGGCGCCAGCACGGACACAGTACCGAGAATCGGGCGAAAGCCTACGGGATGAAAGAAACACACATACACACACACAGGTTATCGTGTCAAGCCAGGAGAGGAAGAAAGGAGAGAGAGAGAGAGAGAGAGAGAGAGAGAGAGAGAGACAGACAGACAGACAGACAGACAGACAGACAGACAGACAGACAGAGGAAGAGTGGAAGAGCGGAAGGAAGAGTGAGAGTCTCCTGTAGCTTTATTCACCACGTATATGCCCAAGTTCTCCAGGTAGAAAATATCTGGGAAGCACAGTGGGAAACCCTGACTCGTGACTACCTGGCTCCTGACTTCGGTAACAAAAGACCGACTAGGAGACCTGAATTAATTAGGGAGAAATCCGAGAAGACCAGCCTAAATCTCAAGGATAAAGGCTGAGGAAGTAAAAGGCGGAAGTAAATTGACCACCGCCCAGGTGTGGTCCAGGTGTGTCAGTTCCACCTGCATCAGCCGGGCTCAGCAGAGGTCATGCAGTGGAGACACCGGGTGTTTATTACTTGGTCTTTTCTTCCTGTGCCGTAAATACATGGGAGAGGCCTCTGTCCAACAATCCCATGACTTCTTAACTGTGGCCATGCAGTTACAAAGCGGCCAGGCCCAAATCCAATATGGCTCACTACTATATATATATATATATATATATATATATATATATATATATATATATATATGTGTGTGTGTGTGTGTGTGTGTGTGTGTGTGTGTGTGTGTTTGTGTGTGTGTATGTGTATGTGTATGTATATGTATATGTATGTATATATATACCAAACCAAGATTTAGATCTGCTTGGACTTAAGCTTTGTACAGGGCAATAAGTATGGGTCGATTTGCATTCTTGTACCAGCTGACCACCAGTTCAACCAGCACCATTTGTTGAAAATGCTACCCCCCACACACACTGGTTTAGCTCCTTTGTTAAAGATCAAGGAAGGAGAAGTCCTTGGTACTGCCAAGGTTGGACCCCCAGTGTAAGGGAATGTCAGGGTACGGGGTCGACGGGGAGTGACTGGGGAGGGGAACACCCTTATAGAAGGGTGAGGAGGAGGAGAGGAGAGGAGACTTATGGACAAGAATCTGGGAAAGAAAATAACATTTGAAATGTAAATAAAAAATATATCCAATAAAAAAAATGAAAGAAGTCAAAAAATTTTTCTCAAACCATTCAGAGACCCAGAGAGAGATGCAGGAACCTATGAAAGGGCTTTCTGCAAATGGGTTTAGCCTTAGACCCAGGGGATGTGCACTAACTTAAGAAGACACTGAGAACAACAGCATTCCTGGCAGAGTGGCATTTTCTTCATAAGCTTTAGCCTGTGGCTGATTTGAAGTCTACAGATGTTTTGATCTTGATCTTCTGGACTGTGGGAAGTAACTTTATTCTGTTTATAAAGGATCCAGTTTGGGACATTCTATTATAGTGATGCAAACCGATTCAGAAAAACAGGCACTGAGGGTAGGGGGATAAAAGTCGTAGCCTACCTAGGAAGGATATATTGATGGCATGGAAGGTCGGCTTTAGCCACTGTAACTTTTTGTTGTTAGAAGTTCTGTGTGGGAAGTTTCCTCAGGACTGGAGTCACAGTGAGTTGAAAGTGGATTAAGCACAGACCCCTAGAGTTCAATTAGGGCTCCCTAGGGTGTATTTGGAAGATTCTTGGAAGTCTCAACAGTGAATCAATCTGGATGCACCCCGCTGGGCCCAAAGGATTGCACTCCAGAGCCATCTGTCAATCAATTTCCTTTCCCGAGGAGCTAGAGGCAGAAGGAAGTAATTGGATGCCCATAGGGGGTTACCGTCTGAAACATCAGTGTTGATAAACATCAATTTCTTTGATAGTAATAAGGATCAAAAATAATCAGACTACAAGCAAACCAGATGGGAGGAAGTCCTTGAGGACTTCACAGCATTGCACCTCGCAAGCGTGTACCGCATGAGAATAAGCGGTACTTACTTTCGCAATTGCGGTTCCTGTCTTATGTGATTATTTCTAATTCCCCCACACCTGCTTAGCCACAATATAGATATAGTTCCCACAATCGTTACATTCATTTAAATCTCCTTTAGACGACTGAGAGTTAGAAAGTTCATTCTCCAAAATCAACAGTTCAATCAGTTGCATTTACGGACAAAGGAAAGGCTTGAAGCAGAACCGCGGGCGGCAGAGAACCGCATAGCCCTTTTGCGGAATTCATCTCAATGAATAAAATCATTTCTTAGCTCTGTTTTGCATGGGATATATAATAGTTTCCAGTGAAATGGTGAAGGTTGACACAGGTCAGTTACATTTTATCTTTACAGGTATTATGAAAGACAGGAATGGAAGGGAAATATGGCTAATTTACGGTGCAGGTTCACGTTTTGGCCAGTGAAATTTTATTTTTGGTCAGTAAACTGGACAATTCTTTTTCAAAAAGGAAGATGATGTGTTTGTTGGAGGGAGATACAGTTGGGGTGGGGGGTGGGCATGCATGCGTGCTTACATGCGTGCCTGCGAGCATCCTTGTGTGCATGCATTTGTGTAGCGAGGGTCTATACTTGCCGCAGTGTATCTGTGAAAGCGAGAGAACAACTGTTGAGATACTTGTTCTCTACTTCCACCTTTTTGATCGGTCACCTCTCCTGTTTTAGCCAAGCTGAGTACTAGAGCATAGTCCACTCATGAGTTTAATGGCTATTCCCCTGCCTCCAAATCCCATTTCATGCTAGTGTTACTAATACATACTGCTTCCATTCATTTACGTTATATCAGGATTTCAATGATCAACCTCACATGTCTACACTTGAGCAGTCCTTTCTCCACTGAATAATCACACATGCCCACCATAGTTCATCGTAAAATGTATGAATAACTTCGACTTTTAGTATTGATCTTCGCTTGTGAGTGATATAGTTACTTAAGAATACTTCTCTAAAAATAAATAAAATCTAATATAATCTGAAACTATATTCAAACTATAACCTATATTCTATTCCTACCACCTCATACAAAACAAATCTGTTTTAAAATTTGATTTTGAAATTATATGAACTGAGTATATAATTCTTATAGTGATGTACTTGAGCCAGACTTTCATCCTAAAGCCATTTTTACTGTTTTAATTGAGAAATAAAATATACCTTTTTTCTGGGGAGAAAAAAATTTTACTTCAACAATGAAAGGACATATTTCACCTTATACTTCAATTTCCTTGTAAGGGGATATGAAATTAAGACATTTTAATCAAAATTATTTAAGATCAAAGAATTTTTCTAGGGGTCTAATTTTATAAATTATATTGCGTCAAGTAGAAGCTGCGTCCAGTTGCTGATAAGATTACCCTTAGATTTCTCAAATGAGATAAAACTTTGTTTTAATCTTATAAACAAACGATAATTATAATTAGGCAGTCAGGCTCTTAAACAATCACCCACATCCCCAACCTGTCATAAAAGTTCCCAAATACAGGCGAATATTCTGTCTTTTTTCTCACAATAGGTTAAAATGGGACCCAAACATCACAAAAGATACATCCCGGCCAAAGTGGCCCATCTAAAGAACCATCACAAAATCCTACCCAGCTACATAGTTTATATCTCATGGTTTAAAATAGGCTCACACATTGATTACTCGCCATAAGAATGACTCTGGAATATGTTATTTTAATATATTCATGTTGCCATGCTAAAAGAAGTTTCTAGTTTAAGTTACCCCATCTAAAGTTGAATATGTAGAGTTGAATGAAGAACCAGCATTTTGTTCCACTTAACTCCATGCTCGTCCTTAAACTGTTAACTCATAACTCACTTATAAGTGAAGAGGACAAGAAAGATGACTCAGGAGGTGAAGTCACTGTCCACATAGCTTGGCATGAGTTTGATCTTGGGACCCACATAAGGAGAGAGGAGAACTAGCTCCTGGCAGTTGTCTCTGCTTCTATATACATTCCATAACATACAGATTCCTACCAGATAAATAAATTAATACACCAATTGTAAGTTTTTATTGCATATGACTGATGTTTAATATGATTAGAATGTTGTCTTGGATTGTCACTCAAAAATTTATGAGAACTTTCATCAAAAATTAACAGAAAATGCTTGAAGATATACGTATGTTTAAGCTGACATAAAAATTGCCGAGTACATACATATATTGAATGTTAACTAAAACTTAACATAAAAAAACCTATATTTTTCATTTTTTATTGATTATTTTATTTATTTATATTTCAATGTTATCCTCCTTCCCAGTTTCCCTTCCACAAGCCCCCAATCTCCTCACCCTCCCCCTGCCTCTATGAGGGTGTTCCCCACTCACCCACCCACACACCCACTCCTGCCTTAGTACCCTAGCATTCCCCTATCGTGGGTCATCAAGCAACCACAGAAACAGAGATCTATCCTCCCAGTAATGCCAGATGAGGCAATCCTCTGCTACATATGCATCTGGAGGGATGGGTCTCCCATTGTGAACTCTTCGGTTGGTGGCTTGAGGGAGTCTTTGGGAGTCTGGTTGGTTGATATTGTTATTCTTCTTATGGGGTTGCAAGCCCTTCAGCTCCTATAGTCCTTGCCCTAACTTCTCCATTGAGGTTCCTATGCTCAGTCCAATGTTTGGCTGTGTACATCTGCATCTGTATTGGTCAGGCTCTGGCAGAGCCTCTCAGAGAACAACTATAACAGGCTCCTGTCAGTAAGCACTTCTTGGTATCAGCAGTAGTGTTTGGGTTTGGTGTCTACAGATGGAATGGATCCCTAGGTTGGGCAGTCTCTGGATGGCTTTTCCTTCAGTTTCTGCTCAACTATATCCCTGCATTTCCTTGTGACAGGAGGAATTCTGAATTAATATTTTTTTGAAGTGGGTGGGTGGCCCCATTCCTCAACCGGGGGCCGTGCCTATCCACTGGATATGGTCTTTACAGGTTCTCTCTCGCCTTTATTTGGTATTTCAGCTAATGTCCTCCCTATTGGGTCCTGGGAACTTCTTGGGTCCCTGGCAACTGAGATGTTCTAGTGGCTACCCCTGGTTGCCACTCCCCTGATGCTACACACCTACTTTCAAATTCCTGATACTCTGTACTTCTCCCCAATCTCCTCCCCTATCTGAAGTGACCCCACTTAACCTGTCCCCTCCTTTCTCCTCCTTTCTGCCCCCCATCCCCGATCCCTCTCTCCCTCTACTTCCCGGAGATTATTTTCTTCCCCCTTTCTGAGTAGGATTATATATATATATATATATATCAGTTGAATTAAAATAAAAAAGAAATTTAAAAATCGGCAAAAACAAGAACTTGCAGTAAGAATAAAATCAGGCACTCATATATTATGAGCTGTACCAAATTAATGAAATAGTTAAAGCTTGTATATGAAGTTAGCCAGACCTGGATTTTAAATCTTGCAGCTTTGACAAGATATTTAACTTGTGCTCTCGGCTCCTTGTTCTGTGGTGTATGGTAATTACTTGGCTCGCACACGAGGTTGCTAGCAGCATTATGTAACCTCAACTGTGCAAAATACCACCTCATTGCCTGGCATAGAAGAAGGCTTAACTACAGCTTAGTTATTACATTGCGGGGTGATGAAATTTGAAACTTCTATCTCAGCTATGTAAAAATATGGAAAATGCTTTCTCCTTGTAAAAATCAATCTCAGCCTCAGTAATATCACAGCATATGTCATATAGTCCTCTAGATTTCCACGTGTTTGTGATACAGCCACACTTTGACCCTGGAAGAGAATTCATACTAAATGGAGCTGACACATGACCTCTTTGTGCACAGAGAGTGGTGCAGTATCAGAAGGGCAAACAGAGAGGAGTTCATAAGTGCATTCCTACCAGCTCCTCTCCTGCCCCAGAAATATTGTCTTCACTTATGCATATCCAAATATGCAATCCCCATGTGAAGAGTGTACAGCATATTAGCTTCTGACTCAAAAGGTTGCTGTGGTGATAAACAAGGAAAAAATACATTTGCAACATGGATGTCACCTAGTATCAGTGTGACTTTAAAGGTCATTAGAAAGACCTGAATCACTCAACAATATTACATCAGCATACTTTCATAAGGCAGCTATGATATTGGATGGGAGCTGGAAGAGTTATCAGTTCCCCTAAAGCTGCTTCTGTGTGTGTGTGTGTGTGTGTGTGTGTGTGTCTGTGTGTGTGTGTGTGTCTGTGTGTCTGTGTGTCTATGTGTGTGAGTGTGTGTGTAGAAGGTATAATCCAAAATTGTACCAAAATTGCATAATCTCTCCATATTACTTATTACAGAATTAAGAAAATAAGTTTTTATCCTGATGATATATATTTAAAATTCTGATTTCCTTATCATATTAACACATGCATTTATTTCTTCCAATTTGGGCATTTTTCTTCTGCAGAAAACACATTCCAAAAGTTGGGGATGCCGAGGTAGGAGAATTGCTGTGAGTTTGAGGCTAGCCTGGATACTATTGAACTAGTCTTATTTTAGTTGTTCTGATAAAACCCTCTCAAACCCTAATGGAGGGAAGTAATCAATCCCTCAATTCAGACTTCCTTTGCATTTGATTCTAGATTATGTCAATCAAATTCATGGCAGAGGCTAAGTAGAAGAGCTAGTCAGTGAGTTTCAGGTCAGCCTGGGCTACACAGCTCAAACCGTGCAATAATAATGATAATAATAATAATAATAATAATAATAATAATAATAATAATAATAATAATAATGCAACCAAGAATTGTTATTGGAGACTACACACATCCCTAGTAAAAAAAACAATAAAAACAAATAATTTGTTTGAGAAAGTAGACTTGTCAAGAGTTTCTTTTGAATATGATTTAGATGCCCACGCTTTGCTGTAGATGTTCTGAAGTTACTACTGCTTGTGACATGCATTTTTATGCACATCATTACTCTTTCTTCTGTAAACATCCTTTGTCACTTCTATTCTGCCAAATTAATTTCATTACCAATTCTGAGAGACTCCTGTGAGCCTGCCATGTCTGAGTGCTCCTGTGACCAATACTGAGTACTTTCCTGCTTCTTACTCGTTTCTTCATGGGCTTGTGGCCCCTTGTTGTGCTATTGGTTTGTTCTTGGTCTTAAAGAATGACAGGGGTGCACTGTTAAGTCTTTCATTTTTGGTCTGTCCTACATTTAACCACAACTCTCACATCAAAATTTCTACACTCTCTTCGTTCCAACAATTCAAATTTTAACAATTCTAAATGGAGGAGCTGACTTCCCTGGGTGATAAGATTCTAACCTGCCTGATCTACTTAGCAGGTTCTGCTCTAAGAGACCACTCTCCAGAACTTGGGGAAGTACAACAGTTATGCTGACTGCTTTTCCCAGGGAAGCACAAATCCAGATGTTTTTTGAAGTAACAAGATTTTTTTTTTTTTTTTTTTTTTTGGTGAGGGAGAGAATGACTATGTTCATTGTATTTTTTATGATTTTTTCTATAAAATATATTCTGATTATGGTTCACATACACACAAACAAATTCCTCCTAGGTCCTCCCCACATTCCCTGCTCACTGAAATCTACACCCTTTCTTTCTCATTACAAAGCATGCAAACTACAAGCAAACAAAAAACACAACTACAAACAAAAACATAAACAAAAATAGGACAAAGTAAATAAAAATAGAAAAAATACCCAAGAAAATGCACAAAAAACCCTTGTAGACACACACACACACACACACACACACACACACACACACTTGCACAAATAAAGATATTATGAGGTTAAAAGCAAAACAAAATAAAACCAATCCTCTAAAAATACTATTGAGTTTGTTTTTCATTATTTATTTATACCGTTGGGTGTGATATTTTCCCTTAAGTGTGGTTTGCATGTTGGGTAAGACATTATTGGAAAAAAAACTGTATTTTCTTTGACAAGTAGTTGTTAATTGGAGGTGCCTTCTGGCTTATGGATCAGGCCTATGTCTGCTTCTCCTGTTAAGGCTTGATCATCATCTGACTGAGGCCTATTCAGGTCCTGCAATGCTGTGTACCTAACTACTTAGCCTCTTATTTCATACAACTGTTGCTTAGGAAGTATTTGGGTTGTTCTGGCGCTGCTATACATTCAAATATTAAATTCTGTACCCCTAGATATGGTTTCCCCAAGAGGAGTGAATTCTCATGCACACCAAGTTTTGTTTTGTAAGCCTTACTTCACAGTTAATTAGTCAATAAAAGTTAAAGCCTGTTATTAGGCAGTAGAGACAGATAGGAGGACATTCTGGAAGGAGTAAGGAACTGTGGGAAGGACAAAAAGGAAGTCCTTTCATCAGAAGACATGAGGGGTGATGACTACTGACCTTGAAGTCATAGCTAGTCACTTGACTGAATGGAGCTGGGTGTTCAGGTTAGCTTAGATGAGCTCTTTTAGAGTATGCCCAGCTACGGACTAAGCTTTGAAATATCAAAAGGTCTCTGTGCGGTTATTTGGGGAATTTGCTGGTTAAAAAATAACTGATTATTTTTCCAGCATTATTTACATATATAGAATGTTAATTTTTTTACGAGGAAGCACTTGTAAAAAGATTGTTTTTTCAATTTTTAAATGTGTGGATTAATTTTCACCTGTACATCTTTCTTAAATAATATAAGTGATGTTCTACTAAGTAAAATTAATCTCTTGAGTGGCTGGAATAATCTTAACCATTTCAACATAAGCAAAAACAAAGTTTACTTCAGTATATTAGATCAAAAATCCAGAAAAGATAATCAATTCATCATCACAATTAGATAGAGCAGAATAAATGTAAGTTGCTACAACACCTAGCTTACTTCTCACGGGAAAAGTGTATTTCCACTTAGGATGCATCATTGTCTGCATTTTATAAATCTGTTAGGCCTTTATCACAGTACAAAAAAACCTAACTCATTAAATATTTAATTTCTCAATTACTTTGTTTTTTAAAATTAGACTATTTGCAATCGTTTCAAACTACTCATTGCTTTACCCAGAGGCCTTCACTAATAAGCAGTATACCTAAATGCGATGATGCTATGATTATGTATATGCATTCCACAGAGAAAATTCAGAGATAAGGATGTTAAAGGATTAGGAAATAAAAAGCCACTGACGGCTCATGTTCATTAAACATATAGCATAGCACACTTCCAAGTCCTGTTTGTGGTGTGGCAACATAACGTTTCTTTGAGAACACCTTCCAGAAATTATAAAGAATATTGAAAGCTTTTGGGAAATTTATACAAGGCTTGCCTTAAAGTAAAAGCTAAGAGTAAGAAAGGGCTAAAAATTATCACCTTATAACTAAAGAAGGGAACTACACTAAAATGTAGTGATATCTTCCAGATGGTAGTGTGGATGACAGAGTGTTCAATGACCCTTGGGTTTCAGTCATTTATATGAAATCTTAAAACTACTGAAAAGAAAAATATGTATACCATCCAGAAAACCAGGCTTCTGCTACACTGGCTGGTTTCAGCAAAGTTTCTTATCTGTAGCAGGAATTAAATGGTTCTTTTGGAGAAAACCATAATTTAAGGAGTGAACACTAGAAATAAGATAGAGGAAGGTTTTATAAGCCCACAACTGTGTTTGAAGTTGACCTTGGTGACCAATTTTTTGTAGAACTCCTTCTTACAATTAATCTCCTGAACCCTGATCACACATATGTTTTTGTCAAGAGGACATTTTAGATTCAACAATTGATATGAATAGGGGTTGAAAGTATAGTTTTTGGTATGGGGCACATGTGTAACATGGGAAACACCTTGTTTCCAACAACATATGAAACATGGAAAACAGGTTGAGTGTGGTGTTCTGCACCTGCAGTTGCATTTGGGAGAGCAATGCAGGAGAACTGAGAATTTGAAACAAGCAACTCAATCTCTACGGTAGCCTCAACACCATCCTAGGATACCCAACAACGTGTCTCAATAAACAAGCAAATAAAGAAAAAATAAAGAGCAACGGCATTTTCAATATGGCCCAATTACAGTGCACTTCGATGGTACAACAGGAGCATTGAATATAGGCTATATTTAGGTTGTTGTGGGGGCCACTTACCTTGAATCTGACTTGGTCAAAAAGTATTGGTGCCCTGGAAAACGTGCATGGCAGAAAGCACTCATTCTTTGCTTTACTGCCTGCTTGTTCAATACCTACTGATTATAGATGAGGGAGTACAATGCGTTGCAATGCTATTCAATACCTGGTCTCCACAGCAGCGGCTGTAACACACAGGGGACTATTGGTTATCCATCAATTCATCCTGGAGCTCAGACCCAGTCAACTAGAATCTATCTTCAACAAGGTCTGGGTGTGGCACTGCACCTTACATAGATTCCATTGGTCCTTCTACTTACTGGATGGGCAATCTCAGGAAAAAATACTGAGAATTTCTTTGGTTGCTTTCCTCATCTGAAAAAGGGAGAAATTAAAGTAAAATCAGCAACGCTGGGATAAAATCCTGAAAACAAAGTCTTCTAAACACATAAGATTTGTGTGCTGTGATGCGACCTACATAAGGAGAAAGACTCACACTTAATCGTTTTATTGTTGTTCCGGGAGGTAAATATACCTATCTCCAAAAAACTGTAAGTAAGTTACTACTGCTGGTCCTGTTTGTCCCCCAGAACCAGAGGGGAGAAAACTCTAGTGCTAATGACATCACATACTTCCTCTGCAGGACACAGAGAAATCAAGCTGGAAGCTTCCCTTCTGATAGGTAGGTATTTTGTTTGTTTTGCTTTTTGCTTTTGTTTTTGTTTTGTTTTAGTTCTAGAAAGTGCTATGCAGGCTACTTGGAGAAAAACTTATCTATAACCTTACTCAGCTGTGAACTCTGCATGCTATACTCTTGTTGTTCACAGAACAACATTGTGTTCTTATGGGGCCACATTGCTGATTGAATTTGATGCTCTGCCCTCAAGATAGAATTCATTCTGATACTGAGAGACTAGTAAACAGCCCCATGGCAAAGTAAGTGTTACCACTTACTTTTACTCTTAGTAGGAAGGAGATCACTGTCATTGCACTAAATAAAAATGGTGAGCCTATCCAGCTGCCTTGGCTCATGTCCATCGATTGGTGATGCGCTCACCTGTGTTAAGAGAGGCATCATTCTGCAGTAGGCTGCTTTGAGCAGGAGTTAGTGCATAGTCTCTATAAAAGACAGTTTTAATGTCAACTTACCAGTGCCGCAACGTGAAGTCATCTGAATGATTACCTTGGTTGATGTGAGAAGGCCTACCCAACTGAGGACAGCACCTTCTGTTAGTACCCCAAAGAAAAATGATTTCTCAGAAAGAAAATCATTAGATTTTTATCTTGGGCCAAGGACTAGTAGTTCTCTAGGAACTACTACATTCTAAGCTAGATTTGGAGAACTGTAGATACTCAGACTGAAGGACTGAGTAATGAGTTGTGATCATATATCAGGGAGCAAATTGCTGAGACAGCATCAAGGAGCAAGCTACTATGATGTTCCCACATCTCAGATGTGATGTCTTAATTACTATTTTAAACTGACCACACACACACACACACACACACGTATATAGAAGTATATACAAATGCACACACACACACATTTGTGGAGAGAGAGAGAGAGAGAGAGAGAGAGAGAGAGAGAGAGAGAGAGAGATTGATTCTGTTGCCCTAGAAAAGCCTAACTAACACAGACTCATAACTGGCCAACATGCTGAGAATAGATGAGTGTTGAGAGATCATATTTAAATGGGACATCTACATCACTTCAATGTAACATTACAAATGACAACACAGAATGAATGTAAAACCCAGAGGGAGGGATGGAGTTTTACAGAGGGCTGTTTCCCAAATATAATATGATCATTGAACTCAATACCTGCCTAAAGGCTGCAAGAGACTGTGACCTTCGTTATTCTGCCATACATGGGAGGGAATGACTCATAAGATCTCAACCAATAGTGTAGCCACTGGGAAGATGCTCATGCTCCTTTAAACCCTTATGCTCATCTAAACAGCTTGAATTAAACTAGTTGAGTCCAATAAATGTATATAACAAATAAATAAATTTTATAAGTATATATATATATATATATATATATATATATATATATATATATATATATATATGAGACAACATACTACACTGTAACCTAGGAATAGTTTGAACTCACTGTATAGTTCTTGATAAACCATGAACTCGTGGACATTCTTCTGCCTCAGTCTGCTGCATAGAGGGATTGCCATTGGGAATCATTACATCCAGATAAAAACATTATTTTTACTTTTTTTTTTAATATAAATTGAGTTTTGAAAGGATTCATTTACTAACTGATTGATGTTCACTTACTTCTGAATACATGATCTCATGCTGTGGAATGTTCTTGTACATGTTCCCAAGCTCATTGAATGCATGCAGACGTTGCCTAAACCTTATACTATTGCATTACATAATAAAACAAGGACACCATCCCACACTGGGCCAGGCATCAGAGGGCAACATAGGGCTGGTGGGGTGTTCTCACCTCTGCACACTCTCTGACCTGTTGTTCTAAAATCTCTCCATTGGACTCATTAAGTTCCCATGGTGGGTTGCTACCACACCAGGCCCATGCTGTGATTGCCCATCTCCTGGTTAGCTGTCAAAAATGCCTGTAACCCTGTAAAATCAAAACTCCAAAGGCTAGTAAATTTTCAGTCAGATTTATATCAGTAAATTCTCACCCCACAAAATGTCCACACCTCAGAGCCAATTGATATTGATATAAACTGTCCACCTAGATAAGACAAATTGTCCTGTAATTATCTCTCCCTTATAAGATATTCATAGCTACTTGTGGCTACTTAAGGCCACAAGGATCTGGGTTGTCCTTCTCTTCCTCCATTGTCCTTCCTTCTCCTCCTCTACTATCCCTTTTCCCCTCTCAAAAATCTCTGTGCCCACCCTCCTTTTCTACTGTCCAATCACAGGTGCTAGCCTTGTCTTTCACCCACCCTCATCTGCTTACAGACAACAATCTAAAATATACTCCTATGGTCATTTTTGAAAAAAGTAAGTCATAATGAAGCTAACAAAAGGCTTAAATTTCACTTTATGATATTTTAACTCTTATAACTTTGTTTGTTTGGGTATTTCATGAATACATATTTTATCTAAAATAGTTTGAAAAACTAATCAATATTTCTGGAATCATCATGATAAAAATTCTGTGTTCAGAGCAAACTTTAGAAAGGAATACACACAAACACACACACACACACTTAAATGACATATATACACAATATATCATTTATATGATAAATTTATTAGAGTCTTATATTTGTTGACCTCAGATTTCTGAGGTTATAATATTGACTATTATTATAAATGAAATAACCACGGTTGAATATTAATCCAGAATTTAAATTACTTTATTTCCTCTTGTCTGGTCCTTTGAATAGAACAAAATAAACCATCTTCTTCAAACCACAGACTACTTTGGGTTTGATTTCTGCTTTAATTTTGTTTATGTTGCTGTGATAAAATATCGGGCTAAAATAAGTTACAGTAGAAAAGGTTTATTTGCTCATGATTCTACACTGCAGTTCAGCAGGGAAGCTAAGAAGGGAGTAATATGAAGTAAGTGGTAATCCCATCCACAGTTGAGGAGCCAAGGAGAATGGAAGTGTGTGTGCTTGCTTCACATTACTTTCTCCACTCTTACATTTAACAGGGTTCCCTGTCTTGGGAATGGTGCCACCCATAATGGAAGACATTTTTGGACCTTGATTAATTTAACCAGGTTAGTTAGAGTTAAAGGATGCATATGTGCACCCCAATTTTTAATTCTTATAACATCTAGGATATGCACCAGGAGTAGGGTTACCTACAATTAGCAGGTCTTTTCAACTCAATTAAAGTAATCAAGGTACTGCTTCCAGATGTGGCCGCAGCTGATCTAGACAGTCCTTTATTGAGAGACTCTCTTCACTAGAGCATTCTAAATTGTATTAATTTGACACTTAGAAATAACCCAAACTTAGAAAAATGTAAACATCTGTTCCATTTTATTTTCAATATAATTCACATTTAAGGAGACAAAGTTCTTGGATTTCCTTGTCTTTCAAGTTTCTACATTCTTTAAATGTTCAGTGAGGTTGTGGATAAAATAAATACATGTTGCTTTTTGAAAATGTATTTCTCAAGAAACAAACTAGGAAAATGGAAAAAAAAGGAAATCTAAGCATAGCTAACTATTTATACATTGATCTTTACATCTTATTTTACCGTAAATCTCATCTATAATTTACTCAGTTATGGAACATTGTAGAGAAGAAGTATTTTTATTTCTCATAGATAATGAATCAAAAATGAGAAGGTATTTTTCTTAAGTTTGACTTGCTCAGGAAAATGTAAATTAGAATCCAGAACTGTTTGAAAAATAGATACTCATTGGGCATGCTAACTGGCTTAGCCATCGGAAAAAAATAAATTGATTTGAATTCTGTAGTAAAGCAAATGTAAATATTGTTTGCATCCATGCATGTGAAACCACTGAAAATGTAGAGGAGAACGAAAGCATGTTTAGACAGTTTTTTCTATTGAGTTAAAAGAGGCTATCTGGAACAAACGTGCATTAAAAAAATACATTGATAAGTTTAAGAAGTCTGAAGGTTAAAGTTCAAACACTTACATACGGGCTGAATATGAATAGTTGTTTCATGAGTAAATAAGACATAATTACTGAATCTATCAAAAAGATGAGAAGAAATATAAAATGTGTTTTTACAACAGATGAAGTGAGGCCAGTCTTCAGAGAAAGCACCAATAGACTTTGATCTGGGAGAAAAAGAAAGGGTTTGTTGGCTCAATTGTTTATGTTTTGTTTTGTTTTGTTTTGTAGTTTTGCATATTGAGCCTTTAAACTTCCTTTCATTGAACACAGATCTGAAATACTAGAACCACTTAAAAGTGTGTGTGTGTGTGTGTGTGTGTGTGTGTGTGTGTGTGTGTGTGTGTGTGAGAGAGAGAGAGAGAGAGAGAGAGAGAGAGAGAGAGACAGCAGGATGTGTAAGTTCATTCAACCAATAATAATCATTTTTACCACATGTATATATATATATCTGAATTTAGTTTGTATATTTGAAATATATGCCACCAAATTAATTTAGAATACATATTTGGTAGCTGTCCATTATAGAACACACCTATAAGTTAATTTGTAGAACAGACTTTTTAGAGACCTTCACTTAGTAAATGTATCAATACATGCTTTAATGCTCATGAAATATGTAATACCTAGAAAAGAACATTGATCTTTTAATTCCTTCAAAATTACATGCACATGTGCAGTGTAGTTGATCATAGTCTCCCTCCTAGTATCTTCTGCTCTCTACTTCTGTCTAATTCCACACTGCTAAATTTCTTCTACCCAAGAAGCCCTCTTTTACTTGCTCTGTTTGGGCTACTGCATTAATTGGAAATGCCTATAAAATATGTGTGTGTTCATGGGTAACCCTAGTGAAGATAATTTATTACCTGATACACCACTGAGGAAAATGACTCACTCGAACAGGATCAACGGGCGGACTAAAGCTTTTCAGGGTGGAACGGGGCCTTGGGAGCATCTCCTCCATCCATGATGAAATGTTGATCGGGCCAGAAAGTTCATCCATATGTCAGTAGGAAAATGAGCTATGAAGGCAAAAAAAAAAATGGTTATAATGTAATTAGCATTTTCCTACTTATTATAATTAGCTTAGATGTGAAATTAGCACAATCAGAGCCATGATTCTTTACAATAACATACTTACCTCCTGTCTCAAAATAAGAGAGTTAAATGCACAAACATCATCAAGAAATGCACAATAAAAAACTTTAGAGCAAAAGTATTGTGAAAGGAAGTTCACATTTAAAGTTTTGATTTTGATCTTATTGGGAAAAAAGTGCTTTGTCTTAATAAGATGGATATGCTCACGAATAAATGGATAAAATAAGAACTTGTTCATTAAGTATCAACACATGCATTATAATTAATTTTAAATCTTGAAAACAACTTTAGAGTAATGTTGAATTTTTTTAAAATGTATGACTGAATTGATACAATTAATGATAGAAATTAAAAATTATATACATATATACGACAGGATGTTAAATTTCACTTAGTTGTATATTATTTATATAGGAAACTCATTCATAAGTAGAGAATGGTTAGTTATTTTAAAGTCCAAATTAAATGAACAAGTAATTGATTAGATTGAATGAGAAGATCAAGTTCGATTCCTCAATATCAGTTGTCACTGAGGTCTAGTAAGTGTTAAGGCAGTACTAAATATTGAGTAAAAGTCATGAGTTGTACTCATAGCAGGATTTACCATTTTCATGAAGGCAGTAAGGGTTCAAAATGTTGTGCCAGGAAACTTTGTGAACCCCAAAAGACCACCAAGAAGCTGAATCCAATGAAATTGCTTTTGGGTCACACTATTCAACCTCAAGCTTGGGCTCCCTGTCAGCCCTGACCCAACAAGAAGACAGAGTCCTGAGCCTAGTTTTAGACAAGCATTTATAGAGGCAAGAAGGGGTATTTAGCCTGGTACACATCTGGTGGGTAGGTGTGGGGTTATTACGGCCTTTAACATAACTGGTTGGTGCTAGGAGCCAAACCATAAACTTAACTTCTGCTTTCTTCCTGATTGGTGGTTGTTAGACAAAAGTGGGCTTGTAATCTGAGGGTATAGATCTGTTGGGAGAATAACCTGGGGACTGATGCTAAACACTGGTCTTGTTGTGGTGGTGGGTAAGCTGGAAACTAGTGCTAGACACTGGGTTTATTGGGGGGGTGGTAATCTAGAAACGGGTGCTAGGTACCGGCCTGTTAGTTTAGTTGAGTTTAAATTTAGGTCAGGTTTTCTAAGAACCCAAAGAGTTTGGTCTCTCAAAAGAAGCACAGGGGGAAATCTGCAGGATGAGTGCCTCAGGTAGAGGGCATAGAATGATTGCAAGAGCTAGGAAAGGAATCTTCCTGCTGAAGGAGTAGAAGAGCTGAGGTGAAAGGAGAAAAGAGCAGCCAGAAGAATTGACGTTACCTCAAGGTGAGGGGCCATAATCTTTGGCTTCTACCATTAGTAATATGGAATGCCATGTGTTTCTTAGAAGTTTCACTAAGGTTTACAAGTTTCCTGGGAGTAAGAGGACCTCAGAGAATCCTACTGTGACAGAGAGAACCCCAACTATTAAAGTATGAATTCAGCCTGATCCAAGGAGTCAGTGCCGTCTGACAGTCAGATCAGACCTTCAGAATATGCTTTAAAGATGACACGGAGAGAAGTGAGTGATAGACTGTCTGCGTTTGGGTTCATCACTTATAAAACAATAACTTTAAAATTGCAAGCCTACTCACTTTAGGCCCTTGTTTGTTGACATTGATTTTTATAAGTAATAACTACCTTTTACGGCTTCCCTGCTAAAATCAGACGATTGTTATGATTCAATAACTGGGGGAAAAAAGCAATAATTCAGCTCATGCAGTAGCCACCTCCCACATGAAAAAAATAGAAACGTAAGCATGCTATGGTAACAGCAATAAGCACAAGAAAAGTGGACAACACCAATCAAAAACCACTTCATACTACGATTAACTCTAACTCACTTGCATTAAAATGACTAATTTTCTATAAGTCCTCACTTTTTTAAGTCGATCTGTTTAATTTTCCTGTGTATTCTATTTTAGCCTTCCACTAGGATTTCTCCATATGCCTTCTGGGAAAAACACAAAGATATATTTATTTCTTGAATTTCTTTTCTTAATGAGTTTTCTAATTTTTATAGCTTATACCTACTTTACCTGTCAGACAAATACTGATTTTAAAATCCCTCTTTTGTAATTGTCTTTTACAAAGTGGCCCAGAGAGCAGTGTGTACTTATTAAACTACTTGAAATATCACTTTTTACCATTTATTATAATGTGATGTATTTGGAAGTTTCCAGTGTTACATATTAAACTGCATGCACTATTTCTTAATGGATCATAATTAGGCTGCAATCTGCCTAAAGTACCTTCCTTATATATTTGGTTCGGAGCATGAAGTATCTGTGTTTGTATTTTCTATCACCTCTTAAGATGAAACATTGAGAAAAATTAATAAATTGGAATAGCAGTGCAAGCAACATGTGGGTTTGCTGCCCACCATACAGTGTTGGTCCAGCTACTCTGGTGTAGAGAACATGTCAAAGTACACGGCAGTGCTTTGTGTCTG
This sequence comes from Rattus rattus, assembly GCF_011064425.1. Lineage (NCBI taxonomy): Eukaryota > Metazoa > Chordata > Mammalia > Rodentia > Muridae > Rattus > Rattus rattus. The sequence goes on along the minus strand of NC_046157.1, from coordinate 103,796,685 downwards.
AAATGCTTCATTAGGTGCCCACAGGACACCAGTCTCCCCTGGTCTCCCCTTACATTCCTAGAACTCATCAGGTTTCTTAACCATGTGCTTATTTGCCAGCTTGCCAACAACTCAGTTACTGAGCTTTTTCTGATGCACATGAACCTGTCTTAAGAGTTATTCAATGTAGAAAAAAGTAATGGACAGAGGATAAATGACACTTTTTTTTTAAAGAGTAAATTGCACACAGGAAGGGCTCCATCATAGAGAGGCATTTTTCCTATCTTACTTCTGACCGCTTTAGCGCCCTGCTGTCAGCTGCTTCTTGTCTTTGCCTCTTCTCAATGCTTAGTCCTAAACCGATCTGTGAGACAAAAGCAAATCTCTTTACAATATAGGCAAAGCAGAAATCACGTAGCTACATGAAATTTTATCACCACCATCACTACCACCACCACCCCTACCAACAACAACAACACCATCATCAATCTTTTTTATAGTCCAGTTGTTATCCCCCTCCTCCTTCGTCCTCTGACAGTTCCTCATCCCATTCCTCCTCCCCTGCCTCCAAGAGGATGTCCCCACACCCCAACATTTCACCAGACCTCCCTCCCCCTCCCTGGGACCTCAAGTCTCTCCAGGGTTAGGTACATCTTCTCTCAATGAGGCCAGATGAGGCAGTCCTCTGCTGTACATATGTCAGGGGCCTCAGACCAGCTAGTGTATGCTGCCTGGTTGGTGGCTCAGTGTCTGAGAGATCTCAGGGTCCAGGTTAGTTGAGACTTCTGGTTTTCCTAAGGGGTCACCCTCCTCCTAAGCTTCTTCCAGCCTTTCCCTAAATCAACCACAGGGGGTCCTGATTCTGCTGGACCTCTCTCATGGAGCAGCCATGCTAGGCTCCTGTCTGTAAGCCCACCATAGCATCAGTAGCAATGTCAAGCCTTAAGACCTCCCCTTGAGCTGGATCCCACCTTGGGCTGATCCATGGACCTCCGTTCCCTCAGCCTCTTCTTCTTTTGTCCCTGCAGTTCTTTTAGACAGGGACAATTCTGCATCATAGCTTTTGACTGTGGGATGGCAACCCCATCCCTCCACTTGATGCCCTGTCTTTTTTACTGGACGTAGGCTCTATGAGTTCCCTCTCCCCACTGTTGGACATTTCATCTAAGGACCCTCCCTCTGAGTCCATGAAGTTACTACAATTCTACAAAAGCCACATAATAACATTCAAAAAATACTGGCTCATTTACAGTTCTTAATAATCAGTATATGAGGAGAAAAGTACAACAAATGAAAAAACAAAAACAAAAACAAAAACCTGAAACTGGGTGGAAGAAAATGAAAAGATGGAGACAGGAAAATAAGTCACTGGAAGCCAAGTAATGAATGAGCTGAAAGAGTGTATGAGGCGACATTTCAGAGCATGGTTCATTGAGAAGCACAATAGAAAAACACACTACACATATCTCAAAGAAGGAACTCCAGGATGTGTTACAGGCAAACTGAAACCAGCTCACAAGCTTTCTTGTGATCATATTTTTATCAGTTTGGAATAATGTATAATTTGAGCTTGTGATATACAAAGGGAGGATTTTTTGTTGCTTCTGTGCAGTATGCACGTGAATATTTCTGTATATTTACATATTGGTGGGAACACATCCATGTGGATGCTTGCATGTATATGGAGAAAATAAGTTGATGTTTGCTGTCTTTTTTCTTTTCTCCATTTTATCTACTGAGGTAGGATCTTTTATTAAAACCTAGATTTTTGTCATTTCAGCTAACTAGATTACCGGGGCTTCCCTTGTTCCCACTTCTGAGCCATCCAGCATACCAAGTTTTTATGTGGGTGTTCGTGATCTTCGGGGCCTCATATTGTGCAGCAATTGCATTATACACAGGGTGATCTCTCCAGCCCTGAGCTTGTGTGTTCTAAACTACAGAGACTTACTCCTTGAGAGCTTATATTCTAAATCACCCAAAAAAACCCACATGTTTTGTGTCCCCTTGAGTTTGATTACAATTGGCATCTATACATTCTAGAATCAACATGCTGCTATGAAGGTCTTGCTTTAGAAGAGAAAACTACATTTTATTCTCCAGGTATGGGCTCACTCTACTCTTATTTCACCTAAATGGTTGGTTAAGCCCAAACATGACATGTACTGACTGAACTTTATCTATCTCTCTAATCTCCAGAAAAGTGTTTCCTACAGGGGATATATATATATATATATGCAGTATTCTGTCCATTCCAGAATGTTTAAAAGTATTCAATGCTGCTTCCATGATAGTATAGGAAACTTAAATTGCCTTGATTTAAAAATGTCATCCAGGAGAAAAAGTCAGAATTTATAGCCTGTGAGGCCGGTGCACATCCAGCTAATCACAGTCAGTACTTTGGAGGTCAGCATTCACAGTTGAGTCTGAATCAATATTAATATTGCTTCCTATCACTTAGTAAATGAAAAATGTTTTCCATCAAAGGAGGCATTTCTTTACCATTTATTAAAGGGTACTTAGTTGTCGCCTCTTTCCTTGCAAGCGAAAAGATAGTGCAGAAATGGTTCTGTTTATATTTTGTGGTCTAGGAGACTTTCTTTTAAAAAAGAAAAGAAAAAGAAAAACTTTAAATTGTGAGATCTCTGGTAAGATTGTTTTCGTTCACTCCAGTCTGTGTCTTCCATAGAAATCTAAGGTGGTTGAAGTACTCAATCATTCTGGTCTAGGTGACCAAATTATTATCTCCAAATTATTATCATTAACTCCAAAATATTCTGCATTGATAAATATTACAGAAACGCACTTAAGAAGAAATAACCCTACTGTTCTGGAGTTAAGGACTGATGCAGTCCCGAGTCATTATGCAAACAGGGTCTACGGGGCATCATGTCCAATTTAGCTCAGAGATACAGTCTCCTTCTGGGTTTGTGTGATGATCGCACAAGGAATTGCTATCACGGGTACAGTAGGATAATTAGTTCACTAAACAGTTGCCCTATTTTGCACTGTCTTTTTCCGTACTTCACCAATCAGCTTTCTTCAACTCTATTCTCTATTCTCTTTCAGTGCTAGTTCCTGAATAAAGAACTCAGGGAAAAGGAAAAGTAACCGATATTTGTTTCACATAAGCTTTAAACCTCAGACCATTCAAATATTATTCAATACATCAAATCTCCAAGTATAGCTTAGAGACATATCCCCACTTCTTATTTTTTTTTATTTACATTCCAAACATTGCTCGCTTCTGCCCCCCACTCCTAGAATCCCTCCTCCTTTCTCTCCTTCCCTTCTCCTTTGAGAGGCTGGACCCTCTTGTATCCCTTCCCCCCAAACAGGGTGCATTGAGTCTCTGCAGGATTCAGTGCATCCTCTCCCCCTGAGGCCAGACAATTCAGCCTTGTTGGGAAAAGGATACCACATCAAGCTACAGATTTAGGGACGAGCCTCTGCTCCAGTTGTGGGGGTACCGACATGGAGTCTCAGCTGCAAGTTGGCTACTTATGTACCGGGGGCTCCGTCCTGCCTGTCTATGCTCTTTGGTTGGGTGACTCAGACTCTGAGAGCGCCAAGGGATACAGGTGAGTCCACTCTGTCAGTCTTCCTGTGGATGTGGAGCTACTGTCCCCTTCCAGGCCTGCCATACTTCCTCCTGTTCTTCTGTAAGAGTCCCTAGGCTCCATTCACTGTTTGGCTGTGGGTGTCTGCACCAGTTTGCTTCAGTTGGTGAGTGAAGCCTCTCTGTGGACAGCCTGCTCCTGTCTGTAAGCCTAAGAGAGTATCATTAATAGTGTCAGGAATCCGTGCTCGCACATGGGATGGTGTGGGCCAGTCACTGGTTGCTCATTTCCTGAATCTCTGCTCCATGTTTACCCCTGCACAGGACAAAGTTTGGTGGGTGGGTTGGAGTCTTTATTCCTTCCTCTGGGGGTCCTGCCTGGCTACAAGAGGTGGCATCTTCAGGTTCCATGTCCCCACTGTTAAGTGTCTTGGCTAAGGTCACACGAATTAATTTCTGGAAGCCTCCCTCATCCCAGGTCTCTATGACTTCCTAGAGATTTCTCCCATCCCCAATCCCATCCCACCCCTGCCCCCAGCAGCTGCAAATTTCCATTCATTCTCATGGCCCTCTGGGCCTCTCTTATTCCTCACTATATAGTACGATGTCTTAATTCCATTGGCTGGGGGGGTTGGGGTGGGGTTAATCCTAGTTTGACTTTGCTGGAGATTGTGGAATTAGTTATGTATAATTTATTCTGCCAAGCATTTTCCCAAATGCCCTTGCATTTCCTCCACTGATTCAACATGCAGGTTTACTGATTAATTTGAGTCCTTAGGTATTTGTAAGGGATGTTACGACATGTCCTCATTGGCTCTCAGTCAAACATTGCCTCTTAGAAAAAGTTTAGAGCATGAAAAGAACAACAATAACAACAACAACAACAACAACAGCAACAGCAACAACAACAACAACAACAACCACCAAAATATCTTTGAGCTTTGCTCTGTACCATGGCTTGGGGCTGTAGGTTTGGCATAGTTTGGCATCTCAAAGCTTAAACTTTAGCCTCCTATTTTTCTTTTATGACTTTCTAGCCCTGTAAGAACAATCCTTTCTTGTTCAAAGTAAAACTATGTTTATTGGTGTGTTTGTTTACAGACGGTCGTCTTATGAAGCCTAGGTTGGCCTGTAAGTCAAAGTCTTACTGCCCGAGTCTTTGAAATGCTGGAATTAGAGGGGAAGATTAGCATGGCAGGAAAGGACATTGCCTTTTTGATTGATTTATTTAAAGTAATACTTCCCATTTGTACATAGTAAGTTTAGCTGAACATCAAGATATGTCCCTCCCCCAGCCCCAGAAATTGACTTCTCAGTGCAAATCATTTGGGCAATACAACTGGGAATTATCCTAGATATGGTTTTCACCATATATTTTCTTTCAGGGTGTTTGTGTAATGCAAGCGCAGAAACAAACTGAGTATGTCTGTTTAATAGAGTCTCTGACTGCTCTGTCTTTCTATTATGGAAGACAAGAGCTGTCAGGAAGCAAACACTGAAAGGAGGCCTGCTGTTCTCTGCTCAGTGATGTAGGAAAAAATCTTTGGACACAGAGGCCAGCATCAGACAACAGCGCGGCTAGCACGGAGTGGGAAGGCAATTAATTTCACAGATGCTAATTCCAAGTCCCAAAGAAGAAAGGAAGAAAACAATAGGACTCCAGCCGTGCTGTAAACCTCAGAGAGAGGATAGACAGGCAAAAAGGACACATATAAAAACCAGAAGCAAATTTTCAATTCACCTCATGCTCCATCTGACTGAAAATGGCATTGCATTGAAAATTGTTTTCTATTTATTTATTTTTTTGATAAGGGAAGTAAAGTTTGATATTTCTAGCCAATTCAATCATTCATCTTCTTCACCCAGCATCCTACTTAGATAAAATTCCTATGTCAGGAAGGAAGATTGTTCTTACAAGTTAAATGAGTGATTATTTAAATCATCCTAATTCAACATTAATTTTCAAAAGCAAAATATATAGCAAAGTCCCCTGAAACATGTTTCTGAAGAAAATGTCTCAGGATGAATGAACTTTTAAGGCTCCACTTTTAACAGGAATTACGACATAAGTGCTGTGCAATTTCCCCGTGCCTTTCAACCCAGCACCCTGTTATCATCCATGTTTTAAAAAGCTCTTTCAGGAGCTGAAGGGGTTTGCAACTCCGTAGGAAGAACAACAACATCAACCAACCAGACAAACCAGAGTTCCTAGGGAGTAAACCACCAACCCAAGAGTACACATGGAGGAACCCATGGCTCCAGCTGCATATGTAGCAGAGGATGTCATTGTCTGGCATCAATAGGAGGAGAGGCCCTTGGTCCTGTGAAGGCTCATTTCCCCAATGTAGGGGAATGCCAGGGCAGGGGGGAGGGAGGAGGGAGTGGGTAGTTGTTGGAGCACTCTCATAAAAGCAGGGGGAGGAAGGCAGGATAGGGGATTTCTGGAGGGGAAACCAGGAAAGAGGATAACATATGAAATGTAAATTTTTTAAAAAATCTAATAAAAGACAGAAAATAAAAAGCTCTTTTAGATACATAACCATTGTTTGCCTTTTTAAAAAGATTTATTTTACTTTTAGTAAGGGTGTGTATGTGTGGATCTATAGGGATATATACAGGTGACTATGGAAGCAAAAGAAGTTATGGGAATCTTTTGGTACAGGAGTTACAGGAGTTTGTAAACTAGCCTGTATGCGGCTGGAACCAAACTCAAGACCTCTGAAAAAGCAGCAAGTATTCTTAATCACTGAGAAATCTCTCCAACCCTACCATTTTGGTTTATTGTGAAGCAATAAACAACTACTTCTACGTTCTATTATAAAATTAACATTAAAATAACAGACAAAAACCAAACAAACAAGTAAACAAAAAACAGGTGTGTGAATCAATGAATTCTCCATTTCTGCTGTCCTGTTTAAATTCCACCACAACATAAAAAAAAGAAAGAAAGAAAGAAAGAAGAAAGAAAGGAAAAGAAAGAAGAAAGAAAGGAAGAGAAGGAAAGAAGGGAAAGAAGGAAGGGGAAGGAAGGAAAAGGAAGGGGAAGGAAACAGAAAAGGAGAGAGAGAGAGAGAGAGAGAGAGAGAGAGAGAGAGAGAGAGAGAGAGAGAGAGTGAGTATTGGATGAGAATTACAATTGCCACTTCCAGAATAACCTAGATTCCTAGGGAATCATAACCAGGTTCCCTTAAGGAAAGAATGGTAATCCATAAAGAGCCCTTTGGAGCGGGGAGAGAAACGTACATTCTAAGGAATGGTCTACTCACTGAAGGCAGACAGGAAAGGCTTCTTGGGAGCACACGTATTAAATTTACATAGCCCTTATTGATGAATGTTCTTTCTTCTCCTCTCCTCAAACTCTTACTAATGTTCTCTGTAAAAACATGTGGTGACATCTGAGATTCAAGTGGCTCTGCACGGAAAACTCATGAGCACAGAAAACAGAGGAATCATAGAAGGAAGAATTCATATTCATTCTTTATGATCATTACAGGCTCACAAATGATAATTTCCTTAGTATTTATGAGTCTCTTTGGTGGCAATAATCATTTCAAATATTAGGTGAATCAAACCAGAAGCCAGTCAGTTCATTTTGAGAGCTACAAGACAGCAAGACATTTTGAGTTTAATCTAGCCAACTATTTAAAAAAAAATAGTTTACACAGCTACTCTGTGCATCATTTTGGAATATAGAAAATGACTTATTAAAGTTGTTAACTACAAAGTCACCATCATCAATATGAATAGTGAAATCAAAATGCTTATGGTTTAAATATTTCAGGGTAAACCTTTCAGTGCTAAGGCATTACTATGCAATTTCAAACTTTCAAACAAACACATTGGGTAGTATTACTTAAATTCACATGATCTGTCAGTTCTGAGTTTATTCCCACCAATTTCAGAATACTAATGCCAACCTGGAGTTCGCCTCACAGTTCTAAGGATTATTGTTAAATCGTGGAAAATTGCGGAGGGTATCTAGAGTCACTAAGTGCATTACAAAGTCTGCTAAGAGCTCATATTCATTGTGTTGTGAAATTGCATACTCTTAAGTGCAATTATTTCATATTATTTGTCTGCACTGTAATATAGTGGACATTTCAAAAGTGGTATCATGAGTATATGAGGTTCCCTTTACTCTCTTATGAAAATAGACACTAGATGGCCTTTCCTTCAGTCTCTATCAATCCCATATGCAGACACCAAGCCCTGACACTATTACTGATGCCATGTTGTGCTTACAGACTGGAGCCTAGCATGACTGTCCTCTGAGAGGCTCTACCAGAAGTTGACTAAGTCAGACACAGATATTTACAGTCAACCATTAGACTGAGGTCAGGGACCCCTATGGAAGAGTTAGGGGAAGAATTGGATGAGCTGAAGAGGATGTCCGCCCCATAGGAACAAAAATAGTATCAAGTAATGCCAGCGCTTCAGACCTCCCAGAGACGAAACCACCATAGAAGGGCTGGTTTGTGGCCCCCAGCATACATGTAGCAGAGGACTGACTTGTCTAGGAGTCCTCAGTGGGAGAGGATGAGCCGAATCCTTTAGAGACTTGATGTCCCAGGAAAAGGGGATGTTGAGGAGAAGGAGTTGAGGTGGGGGGATTGGTTAAGTTAGGGGACATCCTCTCAGAGGCAAAGGGGAGGGGGAATGGAGCGAAGAACTCGGGTAGAGGGGACCAGAAAGTGAAGCAACATTTGGAATGTAAATAAAAAAATACTTTAATTTAAAAAAATAGACAACACTTTGCTGATAGTTGTTTTTAACAATATCTCTACTAATATGACATCGTTGTACTTGGTTTTATTTTACATTAATATACACCTCAGGCAACTACTACACTTCAGCACCAGCTTCATGCATCATCACACACTGAAGGTGTTTATTAAGAGATCATTAAAATACCCATGTCATGTGCTTCTTAGGAATATATTTACAATATCTGTGTGCATGTTTCTGACAAGTTGTCACTTGGGGAAGGACCATTAATTAAACTGATCATAAATAAGCCTAGCCCTGCTATCAGCAATACAATAGGTGAAAGAAAGCACTTTCTGCAGATATTGCATCTGTTCATCGTCTTCCCATTTCTGTTTGCACATCTAAGTTTACCCTTTCTTGTTTTTGATTATATGTCTCAATAATCAACGTGAGCTTAGTTTACTTCCTATAAGAAAGTGACATTTAATTAATGAGGATTTTTTGAGAAACCTTTAGTCGTAAACATCCTTCTGCTTCTTACTCATTGATACTTATAAAATCTAAACTATTATTCTGATATGAATACTGTTGTCTAAATATAATGGCATCAGAAATTATAAAATGTTCATTGACACTGCTGGTATACAATAAAACCTTAACACCATATACTAAGTATATATCAAATTTTAAAAAACCTCAATAAGCCAGTCTATCTCTATCTCTATCTATCTATCTATCTATCTATCTATCTATCTATCTATCTATCTATCTATCATCTATATGTCTGTTTGATTTTTCAAGACAGTGCTTTTTTGTTTAGCCCAGGCTGTCCTGGAATCCACTCTGTTGACCAGACTGGCCTCAAACTCAGAGAGGTCTGTCTGCCTTTGCCTCTCTATGCTGGGATTAAAGGTGTGTACTACCTTAGCCTGGCTGATAGAGTTACTTTAATTTTATTGCAAGTATTGATACAGGTTGTTTACTGATGGGACATTGCATAAAAGAAATTTTGGTATACATAGAGGTCTTTTATAACATTCATCACATATTTAAAATAGATTGGATTATAACCTGTTAAATGTTTTTCCTATGTAATTAAATTTCTGTACAAGTAGGCTACCATGATATAACTGATTATCTGTTTTCCAGATCAAATACATATCTCCTTTTTCAATGGTTGCTGAATATAAAATTGCTTCCATGTAAAGTTACCTTTTGTGGTAGAGGTTGAGGGTTATATATTAGAATATAAGAAACTTATTGGAAGTATTATCAGTGAAGAAAATGACACTTCCCCTCCCAGCAGCCACTGACTGCCAATAGACAGACTCTCAGGAAGGAGTATGGCCTCTTGGTCTCTCGCTAATCTGCGATGAAATGTTGAGGGGCCTAATCTTGTGCAGGTCTTAGGGAACAAACACAACTGCTAAAGTCATCACTTTTTAAAAATTTCTGCACTCCAACTCTCATGTGAAATATTTCCAAGCCTAATGTGGTAATATTTTGGCAAATTTGCAAGAGACACTAATTCTTCTACTCAATGAAATACTGATGGCTCAGTCTTTGGGGAATGGTGAATAATCCAGGCCTATATTTTCATCCAAATATGCATTTCATTTTGTTTCAATTCTATTTGCCATTGCATTGCCTGATTGCTCATCCTGAAGGGAGACTGAAGACAAAATTAGATATTCTTCATTTTGGTGAGGCAGAGGGTGGGTTCTAGTGATGAAAAATGAGGAAATATTTAGAAGGCTCTCTGAAAGCCAGTCTACCCCCATGCATATGTGACTGCTATAGGGAGACTAAGGAGAAAAAAAGGATAACAGCGAAAACAGTGAATGGAAGACTGAGACCACTGTACATGACTTTCCCTAAGGCCACTACTCATTCATCAAGGTAGTCAGGAACAGGAACCAGCTTTTCTTAGCATATCACATTCCACTGATTCAGTGCAGCCCTTGAGGAAAGTATAGGCATCAGACGGCAGAACTAGGAAGTTGTACTGGCTGGTTTTGTGTGTCAACTTGACACAAGCTTGAGTTATCACAGAAAAGGAGCCTCAGTTGTGGAAATGCCTTCATGAGACCCAGCTGTAAGGCATTTTCTCAACTAGTGATCAAGGTAGGAGGGCCCAGCCCATTGTGGGTGGTGCCGTCCCTGGGCTGGTGGTCTTGGGTTCTATAAGAGAGCAAGCTGAGCAAGCCAGAGGAAGTATGACAGTAAGAAACATCCCTCTATGGCCTCTGCTTCAGCTCCTGCTTCCTAACCTGCTTGAGTTCCTGTCCTGACTTCCTTTGGTGATAAACGGCAATGTGGAAATGTAAGCTGAATAAACCCTTTCCTCCCATGGTGTTGTCATGCTGTTGGTGCAGGAATAGAAACCCTGACTAAGAGAGAAGTCATTAGTCATTTAAGCAACCCAGTCAGGGTTCTTATAGTTGTGTGTTTCTGGGAGCCCCATGCAATAATATGTCCTGATACTGTTTTATAGTGAAATTCCCATTTTTTAGACTGGAGCACTGTTTTCTGAAATTAACTGGTATATACCAGTGCTATGATCAAGGCTTTTAGTTCTGTAAAGAGGATTTGGATGAACAGCTCTCCTGGCTAGTTTTGATCAGTAGATTATATCTATGTGCTACACACAGACAAATGATGAAGAATTGAAGATACAATTTGGTTCTGGATTTTAAAATGGTGCAAGGATCAGATCTGTCGGTAAGAGGGAAACAAGTGAGAACCTAGGGAAGTATAGACACTGATGTTTACAGGGTCAGTGACTCTAGTTCCTTTCTTTGGAAAACTCGAAGAATTAACATTGACTGATGATGAAGTATGTTTTCTTTTATATGAGAAAGAAATCACACAGAACTTGAGTGTGGGAAGCTTGTAGACCATATTAAAACCCCAAGACATAGGGGGCTAGAGAGATGGCACAGGGCTTATGAGTACTGACTGCTCTTCCAGAGGACCTGAGTTCAATTTCCAGGAACCAGAGGGTGGCTCATAAGCATCTACAATGTGAATCAATGCCGTCTTATGGTGTGTCTGAAGACAGTGAAAGTTTACTCATACATTAAATAAATAAACAAACAAACAAACAAACAAACAAATAAAAATGGAAGAATAAAACATTGGAAGGTTTTTTTTTCCAAAAAATCTGCTACAAGACGAGGGCTTATTAAACTTTATAAAGGGGTGATTTTTCTGTTATTGGTATTTTTATTGTTTTGTCACTAAGGAAGGACACTAAGTCTTATAAATGGGATGGCATATAGGAAAATGGGCTCCCCATTCCAGTTCTTCCAACTACAGATCCCCAATAAGATGCTCATTGACTCTCCATTACACTGATTGCACTAGGGATCCAACACATGCTGCTAGAGACTGTGAAGTATCTGACCATACACAGGTTTCCTGTATGATGCACTCATTATTCTTCTGTGTTAGGAGGAAAAACAAACCACCAATCTGAATAAGTGTATCTGGCTAAGACACTTCTGGCCATGGCAGAATGGCTGACAGAATCAAGAACCCTGTGGCCACAACTAAACTGCTTGTTTTCCAGGAGTGTGTTTAACTGTCTTATAAGTTTCTTTCTCCCATTCTTAAGAGCACAATATATATGTGAAAGCACAACGAATTTTGCTAATGAAGTATATGGCAGCTGTTAGTGTAGCATTTGACTTATTATTAGTCATATACAATAACAAAGGTGGAAAATATTTAATCTAATAATTCATACCATCTAAAATTAGCCATTTTTAATATGAGAAAAGCTGTCATTTTAAATCTTTAACTCAAGAGGGTCTGTGTCATTTCAGAGTATATACATTGTAAAGTTTGTATTAAAATTATTCAATTTGGAAACAAGACACAAAGTTTGCCCTTATATAATTCATTTTTCAACTCTATGTCCTATTGCATGCTGCCAACATACTAGCATTCCGTACACATAGTGTTTTTTTTTAATAAATTAATGCTGAAGAGCCAGTGAGCCCATCTGTCATGTAGTGAAAAAATTAAAATACATAGACACTTCAGTAATAGATTCAGAGTGAACGACATTTATTGGTTAAGAACTCGGGTGTCTCTGTAGGAAATGGCTAGAATTGTTTTCCACAAATTTTCATTAACATCATTTTAATTAGGTAAATTTCATCAGTGCCACCCTTACTCCATCAATGTCACATCTTCTAATAGTGCCAATTCCTATGGGCTAAGCCTTCAAACATGGAAGTCTCTGGGGACTATTTCTATTCAAACCACCACAGATGACCATTTTTTTTTTCAGGTTGCCGACAGGGATGCCAACATTTACAGCAATATGCTCTGATCTTGACGCTGCCACCTAATTTTTGCCTGAAGGAGATTAGTTCTAAGTGATGGGGGCTGGGTTAGAAAGTAACCAGGTTTTGGAGTAAGGTGAGTGAATAGGATGAATACCCTTAGGAAAGAGAATCCAGAGACTAGAGATGTCAGTCATTAAAGTACTGATATAAGAGTGGAGTGCCATGGGTTGGGGATTTCGCTGAGTGGTAGAGTGCTTGCCTAGCAAGCGCAAGGCCCTGGGTTCGGTCCCCAACTCCTGGAAAAAAAAAGAAAAAAAAAAAAGAGTGGAGTGCCAGGGCCTAAACAATCAGCCAAAGTAGCCTAAATTGGATGTTCCAGGCTCACTGACAGATCCTGTCTCAAAAACAGATGTATGGCTCCTAAAGTATGACAGCTGAGATTGACATTTGGGCTTTACACCATCCTCCAATCCCAAACACATAAGGCCCCATTGATGCCATGTTTTCTAGTTCTGCCACGTAAGGATAGAACTAGAGTAAGTCTGACTCATTCCGACCAATGAGTCAGAAAGTAAGGCTTTGACAAATATAAGGCGTGGGTGGGGGTGAAGGAGCTTGGAGGAGCAGGGAGAGGGGAGACTGTGGTTGAGATGAATTACATGAGAGAATAAAAAATAAGAAGAAGCATAGCACTGAAAAGCAGATATCTGATAACAAATGATATATGATAACACATGATATATGATAACACATGATCTATGGTAACACATGTCTCTTACTCATGCTTGTGGTCCAGTGGACGTGGGTCTAGTAAATGCTCAATTAATATTTATTAACAGAATACACGAATAGTATACCTGCTCTCATAGCATGTGATTAATATGGAACCAGTATAAAGCAAAATGTACACTGTGAAAGACAATGTGCCTAAAGGTATAGAATGGACAACCGTCCATGTTTGTATGTCATATGCATTACTTTAATGCAGTAATGACAAATGCAATGCCATTACTACCTCAATAAACATCTGAGAACAAATTACAAATATAAATATAAACAGAAAAAAAAGTCAGCACCTCAGTGCTCATCTTCTCAATGTCTAGGACTTTTAGAGATACATTTATGCTTTCTATGAATACCTAGCCTATAAAATTTTGTAACAGCACTCCTAATGTAAGATATCATAGAAACGTGTGAGGAAGAAGACAGCAAGTCTTTGCAGTTTGAACACCTTACTGTGTTATTCTTATACAAAGTAAAGCAGTACCCCTATTACAATATTTGTGTACTTAAATGAGATTATCTGTGGAAACATAATTTAAAGAATATTATAATAAAAAATGTTTTAAAGAAAGCAAGGAATAAGGGCTGGAGATATGGTTCAATGACTAAGAGCACTGACTGCTCTTCCAGAGGTCCTGAGTTCAATTCCCAGCAACCACATGGTGGCTCACAACCATCTGTAATGGGATCTGAGGCCCTCTTCTGGTGCGTCTGAAGATAGTAACAATGTACTCATACAACTAAGAAAGCAAGGAATGGAGAATAGCTATCTAAAGAGTGCGCAGTGCAATCAGAAGGACCCGAGTTTGCATCCTCAGTGCCCATGTGAGAAGGTTAGTGTGGCAGTACCCTTCTGTAATCCCAGCACCAGGAAGGCAGAGAGAGGTAGATTCCTGGCCAATAGCTTTAGCTAAGTCAGTGAGTTCAGGAAACAGTGAGAGATGCTGCCTCAAATAGTGAGATGGAGAGCACATAAGAAGGTATATGACATCAATCTGTGCCTCCGTGTGTATAAAGGTTAACTAGCCTAACATGTGTGCACACCCACAGACTACAACCCAGACAGAAACGGTATCTGTTCACTAATTCAAAAACACGAAAACATGTTTTTGCCTACTGTTTTGGAAATATACTCTTATAAATATTATAGCAATTAAATATATAAGAACGTTACTCCAAAATTGCAGATTTAATTCATGAATCATAAGTAAAAAAAAAAGAAGAAGAAGAAGAAATCAGACATATCATTTCAGAACAAGGGGCTCTGAGAATTTTATTTAACAAATTGTATTAACAACTTACTCAGTGTGGCAACTGGATTGTGCAGAGTTATTTAAAAATTAATAATCACATGAGGAAAAATATTTCTTGGACTAATATACTGATTTGGTTTCGGAAGTTTGGGCAAGATGTCATTAAATCCTTTTCAGAATACATGCCTTCAATTTTCATAAATAGAGCTTTACAGTTCTGTGATACAAGTGAAGTAAAAGTTTGTGTGGCACTGATTCTTTGCTTTTTTACAATTTAATTTTACACATGTACATAAAGTAGCAGTGATCTCTCTCTCTCTCTCTCTCTCTCTCTCTCTCTCTCTCTCTCTCTCTCTCTCTCTCTCTCTCTCTTTCCACAGAGTTTTCTTGTTTAACCCTGGCTATCCTGGTACTCTGTAAAGCAGCCTGTTCTCAAACTCAGAGATCTATCACCTACACCTACCCAACCACACACACACACACACACACACACACTAAGTGTGCAGATGAAAGGCATGCACACCTGGCTAAGAAGCAGCATGTTTCTTTAAAACTGTAAAGGGGTTGTTCAGAAGTGATAGTTTACATCTGGTGATCAACAAGACTCCACACTCCTCTCAGCTTTACTGAAATTTTAGGTAGCATGAACTGGGTCATTAACATGAGCTAGGGTCACGTTTTCCAGAAAATACTTATGTAAAGACCTTCCAAGTCCAAGTATTTTTGTGTTCTTTGAGATGGGGAGGAGGATGAACACCCTTATAGAAGAAGGGGAGGGGAGGGGATAGGGGGCTTATGATTTGTAAGCAGGGAAAGGGAATAACATTTGACATGTAAATAAAAAATTCAATAAAATAGAAAAAAAAGTCTCTTACAGCCCTGGCATATCACACTCAAGGACCTAGGACCTAGCCTTTTGAATGAATACTAAAAATGTAGGATGCCTGCCTGCGAATTTCCCTATAAGCGAAAAGCCTCCTTTGGGAAAGGACTGCCAAGCAAGTACTTACCACCAGCACCCTTCTACACCAAGCCACACTCACCTCCTACTAATAATGCCCATCCTTGAACACTCCCCCTGGAAGCCCCAGGACTCCAAAGCACTCCACCTTTGCTTCAATGAAATTGAGCTCATTTCTTCTCTATTGTGAGAGCCAGAGGGAAAAAGAATAGTCTCTCTTACGTGTAGCTTTCCTGGCTCCTGTTCTGGTTCAATTTTATTTGACCACTGGGTAAACATAACCACAAAAACATCCACCTCCTTCTTCCTGTTTCTCAGTCATGGAAAAATAGAAGCTTATGTCAGTTAACCAAAACTGAAGATGTTCACAAAACAAGCATTATGGCTGGATCACACCAAGTGATTTGTATTTGCTTCATGATTAAATGTAACTGCCCTGCAGTCTCTCTTAGGCCGAGTATTGTTGAGAAAGTAAGTACTGAATCTAACTGTTTCTTTCCTTTGTATGTACACAAATATTTCAATAGCCAATACAAACAAAACCCCGCTGTCCAAATAGGAAGGATAACAATCTAGGGTTGTTTACTAGAGACTTGAAAGATAGCATTCGGGGCTCAATTGCTTCCTTTTAAATGCTTAAACCCTTATGAAGGGAGGCATACAGATGAGCCCCTCTGTTCATTATTGGGTAGACTACTTACCACCAGGAGAAATGTTCCATTGTTAATAACTTCAGCTTAAAAAACCTAAAAAGAAAAAAAAAACTGTTCTCCTGCCTGAAAATGTTACATATCAAATGAAATATTAGCTTCTATGGAGAAGAAGAAAGGGTAAGTTCAAATATGCAGTACAATCAGAGCCCAAGAAGATAATGCCAGAGAAAATAGCGAATGAAAAGTGATACATTTCTATTTTGAAATTTCATACTGGCTTGTATCGATTTTCCTTTTTGTTGATTGTTAAGTAAATTCTATGCTACATGGCGAAGATTTAAAATAGATAGAATATTCTGAAGAATAGTAAAAAGAGTCATCGGTCCATCAATTATGCAGGTGTTAAACGGTTGAAGTTTATCAGATGTAGCTTAGACTCAGTGAACAATATGATGAATGGCTGGAGGAGATCCAGGTCCCAGTGGCTTGTATATTAGCATGGTTCATAGCCAAAAAATTAAAGAGAAACAAAAGAAGTTGCTACTATATCCTGTGATTTCTTCAGTATATTCCAGATAAACTTGCTGGGTGATATGAAGTCCAAATAATTCCTTAAAACTCATCTAGAAGTTGATGAAATTGAAGATCAAAGTTGATTTTTTTCCCAAAAGTTTTGTTTCCTTCTGCTCTGTTATTATATAATCTCTATGTACATTACCAAACCATCAGTATAATTCATTATTTAAATTAATGTGGAAAAGCCGGCAGATCTAACAACCATAGAGACTATGTTCACTAAAGGCTGATTATAGTCAAACTTAGTAATGTAATATATTCCAAGTGTGCAGAAGTAAAATTCTATAACTTTTTTCTTGGTGATTTTCTCTATGTAGTCAGTAGGCCTAATGGACAAAAATGTAAATATAATTAACATATATTCACTTATTTTTCTCCAAATTTGATATTGTATTGAGGAACAAATTTTAACCCAATTTACAGTTCATAAACTTAAGACATATTTATTTCCACTCTCATATAATTTCAGTCGTCTTCCTTCACTCAGACCTATGATGCAGGTATGCTGTAAAAATTTCAGATTCTATTATGCAATGATTTTAAGAGCACTGTCCTGTATGCAGCCCCTGAACTGACCAAAGTGTCTGGATTACAGCCACTTCTTTCACTCAGTATAAGAACAGTCTTAAATGGCACTTCTTATTAGTTTAACTCAAAATAGATCTAACATTTATTTTCGCTGTTTGTCACTGAAGTATATGATTATTATTACTGTGTCTCATTCAGAAATCTTTAAAGATTTTATCGAGCCTTCCTGGCAATTAAATGCATATAGTCTTCAAGTTCTATTAGTATTGTTCATCTGTCCTTTCCCCTAGTCTAACTTTCAGCTTCATTCTCTCCATATAAGCAAACAACAGAAACCCGATGAATAAGAACACTAAAATCCTTAATTCCATTTTGCTAGTGCAATTCAAATTGACTTCATGTGTGGGGAAAAAATAGTAATTTTCAATGAAAGGTGGAATTAGAAAAATCTATAGCTTATTAAATAGTTAAGTGATGAGTAGGATAAATTTCTTGGTTAAGGATAAAGAACATGTGAGTTTTAGAATGACATTAAAACTTGTAATGACATTTCAAAAAATGGCTCTATGAAGAAGATTACAAATTTCAATTTGGGGGCTTGTTAATATTGTCAATCTGCAATATATGCAAGTGAATAGATATTGAGGGAATATATCTGGTTACAAAAGAGAAAAAAACAATTAAGTATTTATGTACTTTACAATGTTATCAGAATATATTTCAGGAATAGGTAGTAATTAGTGGCCAAGATATATGAAAAAAATAAAAAAACATAACCATTAGAAAAAAGTTTATTATAATTTCTGCTATTTTTATCATTATTTGTATATAGCCACGGTCATTGGGAAGGACATCACTCAGTTACATGGACAGATAAGCAAACTGGCATCTATTTGTATAAGAGACAATTATTACTAATAATGATTGATATAAAGGATAGGACTGCAAGAAGCATAGAAAAAGGGGAAGTATAATGAAAAAAAAAATCAGAGAATTGTTTAGTTCCCAGGAAATCAATTCCAGAAAATTCAATGAACTAAGAGGTAAGTGAGAAGTCTCTAATGAATTTGCTAGAGAGAGTACTGCAAACACATATTTAATAAAATATTGCAAAGATTAAAAATTAGTGTTCTGAAATTTAATATGAATTAAAGAAAATTACAGCTGCTTGGTGAACAAGAACGAAAGGCTAGATAGGCCAGGTACCTAGGGGAAAACCAAATACCACTTACTATTCGGCTAAAGGAACATAGTCAGGAGTTGTTCGTAGTTTTAAATGCTGTCATCTTTGCCCAGGATGGTACTGCACTTTGCTCCCCCACCCCACCAACACACCCACACAACACACACACACACACACACACACACACACACACACACACACACACACACACAGAGAGAGAGAGAGAGAGAGAGAGAGAGAGAGAGAGAGAGAGAGAGAGAGAGAGTTTGTTACTTTATAACTTGTCTTCTAAGGACAACTGCTGCGCATTACTATCTCCCACTTGACAACGCTTGTCCTTCTCAATTTATTATCTCTGTCTCTCTACCTCCCCTAAACTTGGTGTCTAGTCCCCACCTAGCCCTTGCCAAATAACCTTGGCCCCACACCTATAATGGAGGCCACTGGTCCTAGCTTCCTCCCAAGACCTTACATTTCTGTTGCATTCTTCTTCCTCCAAAGCATGGCAGAAAAGACTCCCTCTCCTTCCCTGTGTTTGACTTTTCCTCCTGGAACCCGGAAGTCCCGCCTGTACCTTCTGCCCAACAATTGGCCCCAGGCTTTTTTTACTGACAAATCAAGAACCAATTGGAAAGCAGGACTTTAATATCAGGACCGCCCCCTCCAATAAGTGACTTCTAGTGGACATTCTGATGTACTTAAATCAGTTCCTTGCTCAGCTAGCATCAAAAAGCCTTCTTCCTAGTCCAACACTGTCAACTAACCTAGACTCCTGGGTGCTCCCAGAGGAAGAAAAAAAAACAACAAACAAACAAACAAACAAAAAGCAAGCATGGGCTGGACCTATCCCCCAAGCGAGTGTGTAGCAAGTGTGCAACCTGGTCTTCATCTAGGTCTTCTAACAATGGCAACAGGGATTGTCCCAGACACTGTTGCCTATAAAAGATGGATCTAGTTCCATTAACTGGGCCACCATATCTGCCCTCAGCAGGGTCCTTGAGGACATGCCTAGCCCTAAAAAGACTTGTGCCCGGGTGGGTTGGTACCCAGTGGGGGGACCTCCCCCTTCTCCTAGAAGAAAGGGAGGAGGGAGAAGCTGTGTGAAGGGGATTACCAGGAGATATGGGGGCTATCTGGAGGTAAAGTGAATACAAAAATTAATGGGAAAAGTAAAAGCTTCCTTCCGCAATAGATGGGACCAAATGCAGAGACCCACAGCCAGGCAGTGAGCAGAGAGTGAGAGAACTTGGAACATTCTCTCCTAAGTAGGATGTCTCCATCAAATCCCTATCTTCGGGGCTCAGAGAAGACTGCAGAAGAGGAGGAAGAAAGACTGTAAGAGCCAGATAGGAGGACAGAGGAAACCAGAACAGGTTCTTCTGAACACAGCAACAGGACTGGTACTCAAATTAATTCACGGGGCTTCTGCCAGCATGCTCAGGACTGTCACTGGTCGTCTTCTGATGTCATCCTAGAGCTCAGAGATGTGAGAAAATACCCCCATGCCTATTTCAGAAGGTAGTGCCAATTGATAACCACTTACACGAGCTCCAAATAAGTCTCGCCAGGGAAACAAACTGTTTTAACACAAAATTAACTCAATAGCGTCTTTGGAGGTTCTTTGTCTCATAATGTTGTATCGTCACAGGTTTTTGTTTGTTTGTTTCGTTTTGTTTGTAAGCTTACTTTGTGCACGTATAATGGCTTTCAGTTTCATATTTTTGTGGGATTGCTGTGACAGATGTGTATTTCTTTATGACAATATGTGTTTATCATTCTTTCTCTTTGGATTTTTATTTCTTGTTCATTTGTTTTATCCTATTCCAACTTCTTTGTCTTATTATTATTATTCTTTAAATGAATATTTGCTTTTTAAGACAGACAGAAAGGGCATCGATCCAGATGGGAGGGAAAGTGAGGAGGAACTCGGAGGAAAAGGAGGAAGGAAAACTCTGAGAATAATATTTTTTTTTGTGAAAAAAATCTATTTTCAATTAAAAATAAATAATATTTTAATTCTTTCAGAATTTTACAAAATATATTTTGGTTATATCTATTCCTTAGTGTCCTTATCTAACTTACTTCTCCTAGATCTACTTATAATCTGCTACCCACTTCCAACTTAGTGCCTCTAAATGGGAAGCAATGAGTCAGATGATGGTCGCTAGGGGAGGAAAGGGTGGTTCTCATTTCGCATGCCGCTCTTGGTACTTTGATCATGATCCAGTGTGATGGCCCCAGAAACAAGAAAGTAAAGGAAAAACAAACTGAAGTGGCTAGGTTATAAAACTAAATTCATAAGTAAGTAAATACTTTTTAATAAAATGTTTCAGTAATTTGAAAAAATATGAAAGTTTCCCAGTTGATAGTAAAGTAGAATGGATTTTACTAAAGCTACTTAACAGAAACAGAAAGAATCAAATGCAAAGAATTGTTAACTTACAACTTTTCTATGAGAGTAACGAGATCATTGTGGTCACATCAGAAGAAGCCCAAAATTCTTACACTAGGAGAAATAGCCTGGAAATTGTCTTTAAAATTGTAAAGGGGAAGATGGAGGTGAGTATTAATCCCTGCTTCATGGTCTTCCTTGGAAGACATGAACAACAAGAGAACTTGACATACAAATGCGAGACATTTAACTTATATCACCAAAGGTCTTCAGATCCCATGTCTGCTTGGAGTTCTGCTTTTATTTTTGTTTTTGTTTTTTCAAAATATAATATAAATATTCATCTTCTGACCTGATGAGGTTGAAAAATGTCTAGAAAAATTACCTGTGAAGGGGATTACAAAGACAGCATGAGGAGAAAGGTTTGTTTTGAATATAGGTGTCACCATCCTATATTCAGGCTCTGAGGGAAAAAAGGGAGAAGTGGAACAATACAGATAGAATGATGTTCTGTCCTCCTTTCCTGCCCCTTCCCTTCCTCTTTCCTGTATATCACATGGGACACACCGCTCTACCACACACCCTCCATGTCTGTTATTTTATCACATTGAAAATTCTGCTTATAACCCACATCACAGAGCTATTTCATCCTAGTTACATAAAATCCCCTATCTCCAGTTCTTCTCATTGCTCGCTTACTATCTTCCCATCTTGCTTTATGCTGGTAAGAACGCCATAAAGTAACCTAGTCAGGAAATCTCAAAGCCCATGAGCAAGCAGAGACTCAATCTGAAATTTTGAATGAAAATGGACCTCATAGAATCATAATGAGTGGCACTTTTGAAAGGATTGAGACAGATGGCCTTCTTGGAACAAGTGTAAACTTGTTGGTCACTAGGGGTGGACTTTGAGGTTTCAGAGCCTCAAGTCACGCCCAATGGCCCACACTCTCTTACCATATCCATATCTGCCAATCCATATGTAGGACTTTTAGCTCTTTCCCAGCACCCGTTACCTATGTGCTGCCATGCTTCCCAACAGGATTCTCACAAGGATGACAATGGACTAAACCTATCTTATTTTAGTCATCTTAGAAAAGTTATTAGATTACATATAGCATAAGTATTTGTGTCAATGCCATTGGTTACATGAGCAGTACCGTGTGATCATTAACTTTTTTTGTTGAAGAATAATGTCCTTATTCAAAAAGAACGTCCTAATGCCATTCACTACTTCTTCTTGCCCATACTTTTGGGAGTTTCTGTTTTTTAATTCTTTTTTCCTATATTTGATCCCGACTGCAGCTTTTTCTCAACTTTTCCTCTATGTCCACTTCCCCAAACCCCACCCATCACTCTTTCCTCATTTATTTCCCTTCATGAAAGGGCAGGCCTCCAAGGGATATCAGCCAAATATGGAATATCTAGTTACAATAAGCCTAGGAACATACATTCATATCAAAGCTGGATGAGACAACCAAGTAGTAGTAAAGGGGTCCCAGAAGCAGAAAAAACATCTTACCTGAAATCAGCCCCAATTAAGTATTTTCCTTAATAAGAATTGTGATTATTCCATCTCTTCACAGCAATAAAACCCTAACTAAGACACTAAGTGAATCAGGATGTAGGCAATGCAGTTGAAGTACACACTTGGTTGAGCACAGTTTTCAGTACGGAAGACTTCTGCTTGAATAATACACTGACTGGTGTCTTAAGACAGTGCAAATATGTTGTTAGATTTGTCTTAGAAACATATAATCAAGGGACCATAACCATGATATGAAAATTAATAATAAATTGTGGAAAGAAGATTTAAGAGGAAAATAGTGAAATCTAAGCAGGACAACATCAAGGTAGTTTACTCCATGAATAGTCTCAAACATTTCGCCATTTTAAAGTGGCAGAAAATATCTGTAGAGAAGCCACACAGGTATCTCTGACTGCATTAGCAGAGATACAGTGGCACTCTGGGACAAATAATAAGTAAAAGTATGAGACAACTTGTCTTAAAACTGAACCATCAATACGTATTATACTCTGCTAATAGCTAAGTAGGATCAAAAGATAATTCTTTACAAAGTCAAAGGTTAGTAAGAAAAGTTGTTAAGATGTCAGATACTTGTCTAAATGCTGGGTAGTTGATTGGTTTATTTACTAATTTGTTCCTACAGAAACCGCACAGACCTTAAAGGGTTGAAGTGACTGTGACTGCTTTGAAGTAACACAGATTACAGGCTCCCTGACACAAGAGAAATCTTCCATAAAGTGTATAAATAATCTCTTAGACATGTGGTGCATGGCTACTATCACAGTGAATTTTTCTCTCCTATAATGTTGGAAAGGATGATTTGAAACTCTTCATGTCCACTTAACATGAAGACTATGTAAATACTAATATTTGCTTCAGGCTTTGTTAGCCTTTCTTATTTTTCTCTTAATAGCATATGACAGGAATTAGAAATTACGCACCTCAAAGAAAACCAAGCTGAACTGGCCTATTAGTGACACAACCCAGAGCCAATGTCACTAGTGCATTAGAAGTCTTAAGAGAATCAAGCATTGAACACAACTATGAATTTTACAAAATACTACTTGAATATGTCCCAAAGGTCATTAAATTAAGAACTTAACCCCAAGTGAATTAGTAAGAGATTAGGCATAACAGAAAGTATTTAGTCCATGGGGCCTTGTCTTCCTGGATGAATAAATTCTTTTAATGCAGGCACATTCTTTTCTTTTCTTTTCTTTTTTTTTTTTATTAACTTGAGTATTTCTCATATACATTTCGAGTGTTATTCCCTTTCCGGTTTCCGGGCAAACATCCCCCTCCCTCCTCCCCTTCCTTATGGGTGTTCCCCTCCCCACCCTCCCCCCATTGCCGCCCTCCCCCCAACAGTCTAGTTCACTGGGTTTTCAGTCTTAGCAGGACCCAGGGCTTCCCCTTCCTTAGTAGATGTCTTAAAAACAGACAAGTTCAGTACGTCCCTTCATAATAGTCAAAATTATTTGTTCTTCAAAGTTTACATATTTTAACTCAAAAACACTTGAGAAATCATGTCTTCTGATAAGGCAGAAAGAAGAAAAAGAATTGTCACAAATTTTACATTATATACCAAGTATCTGTGGAGCAATGGGAGGTTTCATTAATAAAAGCATAGCCCTGTTCTTATAAGGTGGGTTGCTTTTTTGATTGGTCAGTCTTTTGCTGTCCTCTGGTTTCTGTAATCTTCCACAGACCACGGGAGCAAGTGATTCATCAACTATTACAATATGGTGGGTTAATATACAGGTAGTTATTTCAAAAGAAGGTTTTTTTCTTTTGTACAATTTTAGGTATAGATACCTGGGTTTGGATTCCTCGTTTCCTGAATCTATAAAATCAATTTTGTGTTCAAGGCCTTGAACATGTGAAATGCTCTGTGAAATTCACTTACTTTCTTCATAGAAATAACTATTCTGTAAAATGCTAATCTCAGATGCCATGGCCCTTAGAAATTCTTAATGTCTATGCACCATCTGTGTGTACAGGTCTGAGTTACATATACACCTATCCCTTAATACTTCTTTTCATCACTAGACTCAACACTGCTTATAATTGACTGTCCTTCCAGGCACAGTGCATGTAATTCAATTCTTTATCCTCAGAATCTAGCACAATGCCTGTCATAAATGAGTTACTTCATTTACTGGAGAACAGTTTAGAGTATCATTCATGTGGAAATCCAGATCTCAAGCTCAAGGATGACCCAGAAAGTGAAGCTTCATACCTTCTCCATGCCTTTCGAGAGAAAATTTTCCATTGTATCATGCTGGCAACATAAAAAAGAATGATTTCCTGATGTTTTATACACTGCTACAGCAGATTCTACTGTAGTATTTCTAGAGAGAAAAGTAACAAATTATATTTGAAGGTTTTTTATGTGTGTTTTTTTTATCATTTAAGAACTTTAAACACTGATATATTGAAAATTGTTCTTTTCAGCCCCAAGCTATTTTAGATTTCCCCTTTTCTTCTGCTAAAATCCTTCCTCCTAACTTGTCTCCTAATTGGGCATGTCCTTTGGGTTTTATTTGTTTGTTTTTTATTAATTCAGTTTAATTATAGTTTTTCACTATAATGTAAGTAGGAGATTATTTACTGGAACATATGAAGTTCATCAGTGTCTCTAAAATTTGAGAAAATGATATATAGTCCCCCAAACCATAGGGTACTCAGTAAGAGTTTCTCTCTGTTTTCTTACTTCTTTTTTCTCTATCTCTCCATCAGGACACAATGCAACAGAGTCAATGTCTTGTTTATGTCCTTTATCTTTGACTTTCAAGATTCCAAATCTCCAGTATAGAAACCAATGCATTTCAATTAATTATTAATAACACTCTGTAATAGTTTGATGAAGAAGTACAAATTAACTGAAATGCAAATATTCAGAGGACTAGAACAATATAGATGTGTCTTCTCTTTGGGATTTAGTTTTTGCTTTTTATGTATGTGGTTGAGTTATAGTTTATAACATAAGTAGGATTATATATATACTGTGATACACTCTATGGCCCTGAGGGAATAACAGACTTGCACTTTCTTCTACTAAACAATTGGGATATATGAAAAGGATACCAAACAGGCCTTTGTGTTATGGATTATGTCTAACCTACAAAGTATTATAAGACAGTGGGAGTTTTGCAGTGTTCTTTAGCAACATGTTCTCTTTGAGAATTGCATTTCTTAACTCACAGTTCAAATACACCAATGTTCCAAGGTAGTCATGGCAAGTGGAAATACATAGGCTGTGGTAGTTTCGAAGAATGGTTCCCACGGGTTTGTTTGTCTGAATGCTTGGTTTCCAACTGGTGGATGTGTTTGAGAAAGACTAGGTGCTGGCTTCTTAGACAAAGTGTGTCTCTGTAGGTGGGCTTCAAGATTTCAAACATCTCTCATCATCCCAAGTCCACTCTCTGCCCTCTTTGTTTTTGATCTGAGATGTGATCTTTCAGCTGCTCCTTCTCTCATACATTCAGTCTACCATCCATCACAGACTCCAGCTCCCTGGACCAGTAATCCTATTTAAGTGGTTTCTATTAAAAAAAAAAATAAAAAAAAAATAAATTGCCTTGGTCATGGTATTTTATCACAATAATAAAATAGTAACTAATACAAACATCTTCAATACTTTGCCTAAATAGTGGAGCAGAATAGTCTACTTACTAAGACTATTAAACCACAGGAATAATTTCAAAATATGCTATGGATTATTTTGAAAAAAAGTCAAATTATGTGTTTTAAATGTTATTTTGTAAACATCAGTTCCTTATGAATTTTATTCTTTCTAATTTCTCTCACTTCTATAGGCTCCATCTTATCGTTTCCGGAGGAGGAGAAGATGAGGCAGAGAAGGAGGAGGAGAAGTAGGAGGAGGAGGAGGGGGGAGGAGGAGGAGGGAGGGGGAGGAGAAGGAGGAGGAAGAGAAGGAGGAGGAGGATGGGAGGGGAGGAGGAGGAGGAAGAGGAGGAAGAGGAGGAGAAGGAATAAGAGGAGGGAAGTAGGAGGAGGAGGGAGAAGAGGAGGAGGAGGAAGAGGCGGCGGTAAGACAAAGCTCTAACTACTAGAACAATTTTTCCTTGCTAATATCTTCAAGACCTCCTAATAAATCTGTCACCAAAGTTTTTCCATTTTGGCCTGTACCTACATATTGAATTGGTCTGTGCACTAAGAACGTTTCTCCTTCCTTGACAGTCTTAGACCAACTCACATGTAGGTGACCTGAGAAATATAAACCTAGCCATGGCATATAGAATTGGGTTGTGAATACTTGCTTCATAGCTTGACTGTTTCTTCTGATCCAGACTGTACTACTTATGAGTGCTGATTTACATGATAAACAGAAGTGCTATCTGAGAGGAAAGAATATCTAGAAAAAGTAATGGATAAGATAGATTGCAATGGTTACCTGTGGCTGTTAAATTAGCTAGGACTACATTTCTTCCCAGTAAACATTTTCCTTCCCTAAGATTTTATTTTAAAAATTTGTAAGTCTATAGCAACTACTTATAGATCACAAAGAAAGAGTTAGACTTGAAACATCAAAAGCGGTATCTTTGGTGAGACCTGTGGGGCTCGCCAAAAGGCTAATAACTAATTATATCAATGGTAAGTGCAGAACAAAGAATCTAAGAAGGTTCTTCCTAACAGGGTAATAAAAGTCAATAACTTCTGGAATTCATTGTCTAGGTCTTCTTGCTCTCCTTCTTCTTGCTCCTGTCCAGACCCCATTCTTCTGCAGACACAGTAAAGTTTATCGAATGCTAGAACCTTATTCATTCTCAACTGTCATTGGGCTTTTATAAGGCTGAATATGATGATTTTCTCAAAGCCAGAGTTCCTGCTAGTGGCACCCCATAATCAAAGATTACACATCCATCTGAAGATGCAAATATCTATTCATCTAAGTGAAGAAAACGTGACTAAAGCCCATGCTTCTCAAAGCATTCCGAGAGATGGATGACCTCACGGAGTGAGTGATTGCTGGAAATGAATTGCGGCTGAACTCTTTTCTTTCTCTGATTATGAGTGATCATCTCAAGACAACCTCCTAATGACCTCCTTCTTGCTAAACATTATGCTATAGTCAACTTCTCACTCCGAGACAGCCTCTGATACCAATAATAAAGGAGGAAGAGATTCTTTCATCCACTCAAAATTGTTTAGGGCTCCAGTCATGAAAGCATTGTCACTCTGTCACACATTAGATTTACTTGATTTCACTTATTACATTTTTCTCCATGTCATTTTAACTTGAAATACCCTAGACGATAATTTTCCTTCTCCTCATTTCTTATATCTCTCTCTCATTTTCTGTCTGCTCTCTCTTTTCTTTTTTTCTTTATCTTCCTATCATTATTTTTATTCCAACCTATATTCTACCTTCTTAGTTTTCATCTCATTCTTTTTCTTTACCCTCCCCTTTCCATTTTCCAATTCCTTTCACCTTTCCCTATCCTTTGTTTTCCTCCTTATCTCTGACCCCTCTTCCATGAGCAATCTCTCCCCACTTTCTGAGCATAGTACCAGCCTGATACGTCTAATTCCACAGTTCAACTTTTATTGACCTAGTTCCTAGTCATCCCCAATGCCTACATATAACCTACAATACTCTATAAAATTCAGGAGTTGTTTTATTTGTGTGCCTATGCTACAGCATGAAAATCTCTGAAGAAATCTTATTACTGGAGATTCTCCTTATTACAGACACTGTCTCTCATTCCTGCTTCTTATCTATCACTCACTTGCTTTCATTTTGAATAATAATAATTAACATAAAGTTTTGTTTGTAGACTGTTGGGAGAGCTTACTGGACAGAAACAAGAGTACTGTTTATAGCCTCTAGTTCCTACGTTGTGTATTGATCTCTACAACCTATTAATAATTTCCTGGTACAGATACCATATAACAGAGTAAACAGACATAATTAATCTGACCTTTTATTCCAGACCAAATTAGCTCAACAGAGATTCATTCTCCAGATGAACTAATTAAGAAAATGCCTATTTCTTTTGGGTTAAGCTAGCTGAGAGATATGACCCTGGTACAGAGAAGATTTATTACCATCCCATTCTCATCCTTTGTCTAGAATCAGCTATTCACCCTCATACTGCACAGAATCAATGATGATTTGACTTCCGGTTTTCCTTCCGAATGTTCTGCCTGAATGCAGCAACACGACTTCATTGGATTATAACTTGGTGATACTTTGGACTTCAAAGTGGGTAAATTCAAATAAAGCCTCTCTGTCTAGTAAATCAGCTTTTTATGTGATATGTCTACATGCAACTACAGAGACTTTCATGAAGTGTTTATTTATGTTGTTATTGAAGATAATGCTTCAACTACTTTAATCTGAATTTTTAAAGCTTCTTGACAATATTGAGACAAGTAATTCTCAATTCAGTTTATATTGTTATAAGGTATCAACCAGACAAGACTATTTAGACATGGGTTGAAGCCATTGGAAAGTCTTTGTTAACTGGCCAGCTACAACTGTTGTTTGGGACTTCAGACCAGTACCAAAAACTTTCTCAGGGTAAGCTTTCAAGCATGTGCATGCCAGAAGTGCAACTATAGAAGCTATGAAACAATGTTAGTACATGTAGGGACTTTGCAGAACTATGGACTTTAACTAAGTCTCATTTAGGTAGGTGTTGCTGCCCACATGCTGTGGCCCAGAGCCTGAGTGGACCTTAGATATACTTAGGTGTACTAAAGTCTTGGGGCCTGTTGCAATGTGGAGGTCTGTAATAACATATCCCAAACAAAATCTGCTATTTTTGTTAACAGAGGTAACTATTTTCATTTTTCTTCAGATATTCACTATTAGAAGTCATGTATCGAAAATAACAAGTAAACTAAAAAAAAAGACCTATAATTAATATAAGACTCTCATTCTCAGATACATGTTTTAGTGAGCTTATAAATTAAGCAGACATTTTACCATCAGTGTATACTTTATTAATTAATAAGGAAGTATCTCATCATAACTTTAGAATATATTGGATATGGCTTTACACATAAAAATATAGAAGTAAATTCCTTACACCCTTGCCTGAAGAGATGGCTCAGTACTAAAGACTTATTTTTGGGGGGAGGAAAGGTGTTCATTTCTCAGCATCCACATGGTTGCTCACAACATCCATAACTCCAGTTCCAGTGGACCTAGGATTTCTTATTACCTGAGAGGGCACCAGGCATTCAGGTGGTATATAAACATACATTAAGGAAAAAACCCATAAACTTAATCGAAAAATAACTTTAAAATTTTAAGAGTAATGTCCTTTTGACTTTCTGAATATTGAACACTTGGTTTATGCTTTTTGACTAATACACTGTTATAATTAGTGTTTTGTACTTTGAGACTTAGTATAATGTTTTTATTATCTTAACTTTTTACAAAATGTATTTGCATATAGTTTCTCCAAGATGGTGTTTCAGGTAGAAAAACCTCTTATAAAATTATACATAAAAAAGAGATATGGGCTCCAGTAAAAATAGAATCACATATTGTCATCAGTCAAACAGAAATTATGAAAATATTAACACAGCACAAGAGCAGACCTCCTGTTTACAAAATAATGCAGTGCAGAGGCCACCATTCACAATGTTAAGATGGCAAATGGAACTTAGTGTTTTCCAGCTCGGGGATTAGTGATGGACAGTTACTAGTTTGGAGGACTTTTGCTTTGTTTTAGTTGATCATGGGAAAAATATATCCCAACCAAAGATGTTTTTCTGTACCAGGTACAGAAACCCTATTTACCAAGTAAATGAGGATTCCTATTTCTCTTGTCTTTTACAAGGCTTCAACATACACCATTTAGAAGCTTCTAATCTATTTCATTTGAAGAAGAGAAAATCTGCAGGCCTATTTGCCATAGGGTACTTAGAGGTACTCTGTCTGCATTGTATACATTTTTAAGTAAGATTGAGTGAAGTAAATCACGAGAATAAAATCTTAGGGAAGCTTCTTAGAGCACATGGGATTCAACTCTACTTTAGGGTGTTCAAACGTTAATCACTCAATAGTCCAAGCTCCATAGAATGAACAGTCTTCCTTTGAGAGGTATTATTCTTTGTGTTGCTTCCATATCTCCAGTGTCATATAGAGTGACAAACAGATACTCAATATAGATGTGACTGAATGTAAGCAGGCATCCTTCCCCTCTTTCTTCAAACTTATCTAGTACTATAGAATACAATCATTTGAATTTAAGTTTAAACATCTGAAATTCAGTGACGCTCTGTGATGACCCCTATTCATCAATCAGGATTGCATGGCTTTTAGTCGTGCCTTTTTCATTAAAACATAATGGCTTCTAAAAGTGTACAGATTACAGAAAAGAGATAGTCCATTATTTTCATTTAGTTCTATGACAGAAAAGTGAAGTAGCATGATTAATGGTGAAAAAATATCTTGAGCCTTAGATTTTAAAACAGAAGGGAAGAGTATCTAACAAATGACATGTTTAAAAAGAACAATGTCGAAGAACTTCATTACTCTTCTTCAAGATGGGAAAAGTCCATATAGAGTTGGAAAGTGGACGTAAAAATGCTAATATATTTTAGCAAACTTGAAATAATTTGGGAGACATGATTTGGGAGAGTACATCATATAAAGTTAAATTTGAATATTGTCTCTTGTAGAAATTGAAGCAGAGAGCGATTTCAAGGTCTTCTGTGATTTTGACTGTTAGATGTAGGAAAATTTTTATATAAGCTCATGGGAATATTAAGAACATTTTGCTAAATATCGTACTTGTCTGACAGGCTAAAAAAAACAGTACTCATTTCTATCATAAACATGCACAAGAGGAGGAGCATTTCATTTTGGCTCATTATTACATAGTTAGCATATGACATGATATGAAAGAGAAGGAGTAGAGGGGCGAAGTTGATCATCTTTTGGCCCCTGGAAGAAAGGTAGAAGAGATAAGCCATGGGAATAACACAGACCTCAAATCACCTGCAGCAGCCTTCTTTCTCTAGCTAGCAAACATCTACATACTGTTTGAATCAAGGGGCAATTGTCAATACACAGATAAGTGTTCTTGTCTAAACCATAGAACGTTTGTACTCTTGAGCTTACACGGGAGTCAAAATTCCATATTCTGCTAACTAGAGACAAAGTATAAAAACTTAATGCAGTTCTAGTGCTTAGGGGATTGAACTTTGGGAGACGTTTTTAGATATGATGAACTAGCCTGCCTCCACCTGAGGCTTGAAAGCCATCTTATAATAAATGCAAATTAGATTCATTCTCCATTTATGAGTAAATCCCTGTTTCTCAAAGATTGATCTCTGCTCAACCAGTAATCTTAACTAGAAATAATTCTCTGCAGCCTGCTCCAAAGATGTGACAACCATGCCTCTGTTTCCAGAGGTTATTATGACTGCTTCGATAGGACTGCCTTGTTATGCCCACCTTGCAACTATGTTTTTGTTTCACAAGGGGTTGCTATGACGAACTTGCTATGCTTCTGTAACCCTAACAATTTGCTTGCCAAATTCCTCATTTCGGATCACCTTATCCCTTAGCTACAAAAACTCTACTCTTGCCAATGTTTAATGCTGAGCTCTTGAACTGTAACTTACGATGAGGCAATTCATGTACTTGAATTGAAAAAAAAATAGGCTTGCTTAATTAAAACCATTGTTTAATTATTTCACTATGATTATTTGAGTTGGTGGTATTTTTCTTCAAATCTTTTGCAATAACAGATGCAGGCCCTGGCATACTGCCTTTATCATTGAATCCTTGTGTCTTTAAAGATAGACCAGGACCAGATAGATACCAATCTGTGACCTGGGTCACTGATCATTTGATTTCCGTGCCACCCTAGGGGACTATGAGAGAGAAGAACTTCATTAGATGAAGCCTCTCGACATTGTCTCTTCGGAGTCATGAGCTTTAAACCATCTTTCTCATTTAGGAAGCTCTCAATCTTTTGTGTTATTATTGTTGGAAAAGTTATCACAGGACCATGAGTTTTTTTAACCTAATTTCATATATAAATATGAAATTAAATTAAATTAATATATACATATATGTGAATTAAATTAAATTAAGAGAAACATAAAAGGCACGATGGATGAAAAATTAAAGGATTTTCCTACTCATTCATTCACTCAGCCATCTTACAAATTTTATAGTACATAAAAATATTGTTCAATGTCCTGGCTATAAGAAAATAATATTGAGTAAAATGTTTTTCGTTCTACTCTTCCTGTTTAGTGAGCAAAGGGAATGCTCCACTAACTTCCTGTAAATAAAATCAGAGATTTATGAGAGAAAAATGACATTGTGTTATCCTTCATACGTAGGGAGGGACAACTTAACCATGAGTGCTGAGGTCATGTCTTGTGATAGGGCGCTTCACCTTAGGTGTGCAGAAGACCTCAGTGGTTGTTTTATAGCAGGAGCAGTGCTTGATAAAATGATTGCTGCAGACATTGGGGTTGGATAATCTATAGCAGAAATAATGCTTGATAAAACTGACTTGTGCAGACCCTGGGGTTGAAAAGGGTTTGTAAATTGCAAAGAACTGAACTTCCTGTTCATAATATGAGGATTAAGATCGCCTTGTGACTCTAGAAAGGAAAAAAAATAATTTGTGAAAATGATAAATAAGATCCTATAAACAGAGGAAAAGAAAGTGTGGTGTGTACGTCTAGGTATTTGGTGTGTGTACATTTAGGGTAGTAACAGCAATCAGTTTACCTTTTTAAATGTTTCTTAGTAGATTATAAAGAGTCAGCTGGGGAAGCTAATTGCCCAGGCAAGAGTGAGATTCCTGGGGCTTTCTCAGCATAGCATGATACTTCCATCAATTCTTGAAAAAGGAATCAAATCTCTTTATGAAAAATCAAATGTAATATCCTCCTGTCATATATTTATGTGTGTTTTATTTCATTTTGAGACAATATATTTTACATACTGAGGTGTGAGGATAATAGGCTAAACTTAAAAATAGCTCACATTACACATTTTGACTAATTTATATAAAGAAATGTTTGTCATAGTATGAGCAGTGAAAATAAAAGCTGTCCTATTTTTCCTATTTCGAAGACTATGTAATTCAAATACATCTGATTTATATTGATTTTAAATTTAGCACTGAGAGAAAACACTTACATGCTCTATAACATTGTTAAGCATCACAAATAAAATTAGAAGATAAATTGTCAATGCTTTCTCATGCTGTAAATTAGATGACTCACCATGTGGAGAAAATTGACTCTATGATGATTGGCTAGTTCATAATTTGAGTTATAATTGGGGCACTGTGATGTGTTTCCTGCCACAAATTCATGAGCTAACATTAGATCACGCATTTTTATCTCAAGTTCAGTTGGGCAAGAGAATACTGGGCTCATTTGTTAAATAAAAGTAAAAAGAATTAGCAGCTGGCTTCTCCTATCCAATATCATCTGCAAAAATTAGCTTCCTAACTTTTTTCATGATAAACCACATACATCAATAATTGTCCTATTGTGACATTATAGACTCCTCCTAATTGTATTTAAAAATCCCACCTATTTTACTTTGGAAGGTTGATTGTAGACATAGGTAGCTGTGTTTTGTTGAAAGAAACAAGGTCCAGGATTTAGTAAGCTTCAACTAAACACAGCCATGACACGCAGCCTTATCCTAGGTCTCTGCCTTGTTGCTACAAGAAGAGTGAATTTTTAAGTTTGTATTTTCTCAGAAAGCTATGTCCACGCCTGTGGATGCTCCATCACCTGTGTCTCTCACTCATTCTGTCTGTCTGTCTGTCTGTCTGTCTGTCTGTCTGTCTGTTTGTTTGTTTGGTTGGTTGGTTGGTCGGTTGGTTGGTCGATTGGTTTTGGAGACAGTTTCTCTGTGTAGTGGTCACTGTCCTAAAATTCACTCCATAGATCAGGTTGGCCTTGAACTCACAGATCTACCTGGCTCTGCTGCCTATAAAATTCAAAGCATGCGCCACCACACCCAGCCACTCTCACTTATTCTCACTTGTAGTTTGGGTACTAGGTATAGATAGTGATACTGGAGTGTTTCCAAATACAGTGTCTGTGTTTGGATGCCCCAAATTATTTCTATTGTTAAAATATCCTCTTTTAAAATATCTGTGCTACTTAATCAGATATTTTATCCAGTTCATATGGTTTGACCTAGAAACTGATGTTTATTCCCACTAGTACATGTGAATTAATGTGCTTTTTTTTGTCATGAATACAAGCATTACATAGGCATCGTAACATGCCAGCATTGACATCTGTTCTCCAGGGGATACCTCAACTGTATTATAGTACATAGTAATCTTTATGAAAATCTCATCCCCTACTCCCACTCTTTCATAGAATAACCAAGAAAGAAAATGGCCATGACAGAATTGACAAACACTGATATCCCATTCCCTAGAACTATGCTTTCTACGTAATGTGGATCTAACACTTGAGGCTCAATGTTGAAATGAACCAAAAAAATAATACCTTTTAAGGAGATAATCTACAAAGAAAAGTATTCTTAAAGATCACTTAATGGAATTTCTCTCATTTAAAATGTGAAAATATAACAGTATCAGTAAAATTCTTAGCTACAGGAATTAAAGGATAATACACAGAAGCTATCTTCCAATTCTGAGCATTGTAGTACAGGAGCATGGAAAAAAAAGAAAAAAAAAGGATTAATGGGAAAGAAACTGAGCCCTGGGACACCAAAGGAAGAGTTAGGAGGAGGATTGCAATCACATGAAAAGAACAACAATATCAACTAATAGGACTCTCCACCCCAGAGCTCCCAGGGAATAAACCACCATCCCAAGAGTACACATGAAGGGATCTATGGCTCCAGCTACATATGTAGCAGAGGATGATAACCTTATCTGGCATCAATGGGTAGCATCAATGGGTCCTGTGGAGATTTGATGACCCTGTGTAGGGGTATGCTAGATCTGTGAGGGGGGGAGTTGGTAGGTGGGAAAAGGAGCACACTCATACAGGCAAAGGGAAGAGGGGATAGTACGGGGAGTTTGTGGAGTGGGGTCCTGGAAGGGGGACATTTGAAATATAAATAAATAAAATAACCAATACAAAAATAAAAAATAAATTGTTTACATAAAATAATATATATGTGATTAGAACACTGACAGATGTCAGGGCAATTAGGATAAAATTGATTAGGATTAGTGTAGAGCTAGGAAATATTGTCACTGCCATTTTGATATAAGTAATAGGTTTTCACATATTGATAGGTAGATAATATAGATAAAGAGAGAAAGAGATGGATATATAGATACAGATAGATATAGATTATAGATATCTGTACAGATAATATCAATATAGATTAGATAGGGAGATGATGTAGATATATCTATTACTGATTTATTATCCATTTTATTTACTATCCTTATATGGACCATCTTTTAGTTTTGTAGTATATGTGTGTGTGTGTGTGTGTGTGTGTGTGTGTGTGTGTGTGTGTGTGCGCGCGCGCACGCTGTATGCCTGTAAACTAGTACTCTCACCTGTGCATGTAGAAACCAGGGATCATCATATTTGTACCATCCTCTCCTGTTATTCTTATATTTTAAGACATGTTACCTCACTGAACATGAAGATCATCAATTGCCTAGGTCGACTTGGCAACGAACGTTGAAGAGTTAACTTTTTCTGCCAAACAGGGGCTAGGATTTCTGGGTTTAGGTTTTTCATGATTGTGCTAGAGATCTGTGCTCAGGTCCTCATGCTTGGGTAGAAAGCTTATTAATCAGTAATATATCTATCAATATCCTATTACCATTCTAGATAGATAATTTTGCCATTCTACTATTGAATATACCAACAAAATTTCATACTACAATGGTGCTTATGTATACACTGTTTAGAAGGAGCAATGATGCTAAGGGGGAGCTTTATGGGAAGCGTGGTAATGTGTGAACATTGGGTCCAGAATGCATTTCAACTGGCAAAGAAATTAACTAGGAGTTGAGAGGATACTGATTGAGTGCATCTGGCCTTCAACTGTTATTTTATGGTTAGAAACATTTGTCACCAGTTTGATTATTTGTAGAAAGAACATGAGAAAATCCTGGCAGGTTGAACCATAGTCTCTGTCTTAGTTGGGGTTTCTATTTCTGCACAAACATCATAACCAAGAAGCAAGTTGGGGAGGAAAGGGTTTATTCAGCTTAGACTTCCATGTTGCTGTTCATCACCAAAGGAAGGAACTTGAGCAGGTCATGAAGCAGGAGCTGATGCAGAGGCCATGAAGAAATGTTACTACTGTCTTGCTTCCCCTGGCTTGACCAGCTTCCTCTCTTATAGCATCCAAGACTACCAGCCCAGGGATGGTACCACCCACAATGGGCTGAGTCCTTCCCCCTTGAACACTAGTTGAAAAAATGCCTTAAAGGTGGGTCTCATGAAGGAATTTCCTCAACTGAGGCTCCTTTCTCTGTGATAACTCCAACTTGTGTCAAGTTGACACACAAAAGTAGTCAGTACAGTCCCACACCTTTGTCCATGTTCTGCATTGTAAAGAAAGAGGATGGGACCAAAACAGTTTTCTTGTACAAGTTAGGGTATAAGTTTTGCCAAGATCTAAGGAAACCAAAGTGTCTCAACTTTACCCGTGAGCCTGGAAGCAACAAGACTATGCTTGTTCATTTAATCAGTATATCCCCACAGGCCAAAATTAATATTAGATATCTTACAATACAATAAATAAAACACCCAAAGCCCTTGACCTTTTGTTGTTTGAAATCTTGTCTGGAAAACAGTTCATGAACTAGTGAATAGGTAACTACATAGACAGTTACAAAATCTGGTGACAAGAGTGGTAAGAGAGAATAAACATGGAAGGGATTCCAATTTAGCTTCAGTATTCAGAAATTACTAAAAATGGTATTTAGATGAGACCCAGACTACAGAGTGAATCAAGTCACACCATACCATCTGAAAATTATTTCAGGAGAAGGAGGAAATGCTTCCAAAGTCAAAGGTTGAGTTACAGGCAGAATACATGCAGGGAACATAGATAAAAGAATAAAAGTTGTTTGATAAAATACAAAAGAGAAGCTATGAGAGAAGTGATGAGGGGCATTGAAAGAGAGGCAATCCTCCCAGAATTTGTTATAAATCTAGTGGGAAATAATGAAGTTTGTGAGCACAGGTGCCATGAAGTTCCACAGGAGTCTGTAGAGAGTCAATGTGGAGCTTGACTAAGAGCCTTTTCTTTTTACTTTCTTTCTTTCTTTCTTTCTTTCTTTCTTTCTTTCTTTCTTTCTTTCTTTCTTTCTTTCTTCCTTTCTTTCTTTCTTTCTTTCTATTTTTTCTATGTTATCCCCTTTCTGCTTCCCCCTCCAGAAAACTGCTATACCATCCCCTCCCACTGTTACCTATGAGGGTGATTCCTCATCCAACCAGACACTCCTTCCCACCACCCTGCCCTGACAATCCCCTACACTGGGGCATTGAGCCTTAACAGGACCAAGGGCCTCTCCTTCCATTGATGCCTGACAAGGCCATCCTCTGCTACATATGCAGATGGAGCCATAGGTCCATCCCTGTGTTCTCTTGGGATGCTGGATTAGTCCCTGGGAGCTCTGGGGTTACTGATTGGTGGATATTGTGCTCTTCTTATGAGGTTGCAAACACCTTGAGCTACTTCAGTCCTTTAACTCCTCCATTGGGGACCCTGTTCTCAGTTCAATGGTTGGCTTCAAGCATGATTCTCAGAGAAAAAATGTGACAAAACACATGGGAGTGAGTGGGGTAGAATAAAGGTAATCTATCCTGTTTGCAGTCACAAGAGTATAAACCTGGAAAAAATACGTGAGAGTAAGTGCGTATGTAGGTCATGAAGCTAGAGAAGAAACCAGGAGAGGATAGAAAATATTTTGAGTATAGATGATGATGGTAACATGAAACAAGGCATATAGAGGCATAGTGGGACAGGAAGTGTCAAAGGGGGTTTGGGGAGGCATTCGAGGGAGAGAAATCCAAATAGAGAATCAACTAATACAAAGCAAGTATGAAAATTCTGTTAAGGACACCTGTTATTTAGAGTCATAATTAACTTTTAATTAATTAAAAAGTGGATATACATACTCACAGTCACACACATGCATATAGAGACTCCTGTGTTTTGAAAACCACTGTGGGGAGATTGAATAAGAGCTCTGCCTTTAAATATTCATGGTTTATCATTAATATTTCATAAGCATCTGATCTAAATGGCAAGAAACTTAACCTCATCGAACATTTATTCCTCTGTTTAAAATTGGGATGAGCAATAGCAATAATATCTACCTCATTGGTTACATCTGAATGGTAATAACTAATATTTCTACACTGTTTAATATACTGGCAGACATATAGAAAAACATAATAACAATAACAAGGGTGATAATGGACTCAAAATGATGGTAAAAGAAATTGAAAATGTCATCTTTTCTGTGTAACAAGACATTTTCTTTCACAATAAAGACTATTTTAAACTATTTATGGAAATTAAAATTCTGGTCATAATGCTGTAACATCTTTGCATTCAGGATTCGATCTGTCCGTCACTCAAAAAAGTATTTACCAGATATTTAATAAACTACAAAATGTGTGAGTTAAGCCCTATTTTAAGGAATATGACAATTTTATCTAACACAATCATGAACGTCTGCATTGACCTGTCATTGAAACTCACAATTCAGTGGTGTCATTAAAAGAAGGAAGGAACTGAGATCATTTGCCCATGGAGCAAACCACAGGATCAAAAACAGAAGGCATCTCTTATATGGACTGATCACTTTTTTATATGACTCTAAGAAACATGGAAGAACAAAGAAAAGATTTAGGAAGCTCGGAATAAATGAGTTTTGGTGGCTTTTGTTTGTTTTGTTTTGTTTGTTTTTGTATATTATTCTTTTTTTATTTTATCGGACATATTTTTGTTTACATTTCAAATGTTATTCCCTTTCCCCATTTCCTGTCCATAAACTCCCTATCCCCTCCCTCTCATCTACTTCTAAAAGGATGTTCCCCTCCCCATCTACCTCCTCTTTCCAACCAGCCTCCCCAACAACATTCTACTACACTGGGTGTCCAACTGTGGCAGGATCAAGGGCTTCTTCTTGCTTTGGTGCCCAACAAGGCCATCATCTACTACATATGCAGTTAGAGACATGGATTAGTCCATGTATAGTCTTTGGGTAGTGCTTTAGTCCCTGGAGGCTCTAGTTGGTTAGCATTGTTGTTCTTATGGGGTTGCAGCCCCTTCAGCTCTTTCAAATCTTTCTCTAATTCCTCCAACAAGGGTACTGTTCTCAATTCAATGGTTTGCTGCTAGTATTCCCCCCTGTACTTGACGTGCTCTCCCTGTGTCTCTCAGGAAACATCTATATCTGGTTCCTGTCAACATGTACTTCTTAGTTTAATCCATCTTATCTAGATTTGGTGGCTGTATCTATATGGGCCACATGTGGGGTAGGTCTGAATGGCTGTTCCTTCAGTCTCTGCTCCAAACTTTGCCTCCAAATCCCCTCCTATGTATATTTTTGTTTCCCGTTTAAAGAAAGAGTGAAGCATCACACTTTGGCCATCCTTCTTATTGAGCTTCATGTGGTCTGTGGATTGTAACTTGGGAAATCCAGGCTTTTGGGATAATATCCATTTATCAGTGAGTGCATACCATGTGTCTTTTTCTGTGATTGGGTTACCTCACTCAGAATGCTATTTTCCAGTTCCATCCATTTGACTATGAATTTCATTAAGTTATTGTTTTTGATAGCTGAATAGTACTCCATTGTGTAGATGTACCACGTTTTCCATATCCATTCTGCTATTGAAGGGCATCTAGGTTCTTTCCAGCCTCTGGCTATTATAAATAAGGCTGCTATGAACATAGTGGAGCATGTGTCTTTGATGTATGTTCGAGCATCCTTTGGGTATATGCCCAAGAGAGGTATAGCTGGGTCCTCAGGTAGTGCAATATCCAATTTTCTGAGGAACCTCCAGACTGATTTCCGAGTGGCTGTGGCAGTTTGCAATCCCACCAACAATGAAAGAATGTTCCTCTTTCTCCACATCCTCACCAGCATCTGTTGTCACCTGAGTTTTTGATCTTAGTCATTCTGACTGGTGTGAGGTGGAATCTCAGGGTTGTTTTGATTTGCATTTCCCTGATGACTGAAGATGTTGAGATTTCTTTAGGTACTTCTCAGCCATTCGATATTCTTCAGCTGAGAATTCTTTGTTTAGCACTGTACCCCCATTTTTAATAGGGTTATTTGGCTCTCTGGAGTATGACTTTTTGAGTTCTTTGTAAATTTTGGGAATTAGCCCTCTATCAGATACAGGAATGATAAAGATCTTTTCCCAAACTATTGGGTGCCATTTTATCCTAATAATGGTGTCCTTTGCCTTACAGAAGCTTTGCAGTTTTATGTGTTCCCAATAGTCAATTCTTGATCTTAGAGCATAAGCTATTGGTGTTTTGTTCAGGAAATTTTCCCCAGTGCCCATGTTATCAAGATTCTTTTCCCCTTTTTTTTCTCTTAGTTTGAGAGTATCTAGTTTGATGTGGAGATCCTCTATCTACTTGAACTTAAACTTTGTACAGGGCAATAAGAATGGGTCGATTTTCTCCAGTGCCCATGTGTTTGAGATTCTGCCCTAGTTTTTCTTCTATTAGTTTGAGTGTATCTGGTTTGATGTGGAGGTCCTTGATCCACTTGGATTTAAGCTTTGTACAGGGTGATAAGCATGGATCGATCTGCATTCTTCTACATGTTGACCTCCAGTTGAGACGCCCTATGAACAACAATGCCAAGCAGCCAGAGCTTCCAGGGACTAAGCCATTACCCAAAGACTATACATGGACTGACCTTGGGCTCCAACCTCATAGGTAGCAATGAATAGCCTAGTAAGAGCACCAGTGGATGGGGAAGCCCTTAGTCCTGCCAAGACTGAACACCTAGTGAACATGATTGTTGCAGGGATGGTGGTAATGGGGGAAGGATGGGGAGGGGAACACCGATACAGAAGGGGAAGGGGAGGGGTTACGGAGATGTTGGCCCAGAAACCGGGAAATAGAATAACAATCGAAATGTAAATAAGAACTACTCAAGTTAATAATAATAAAAAAGAATGGGTTGATTTGCATTCTTATACATGCTGACTACCAGTTGAACAAGCACCATTTGTTGTAAATGCTATCTTTTCCATTGAATGACTTTTGCTCCTTTGTCAAAGATCAAGTGATCATAGGTGTGTGGGTTCATTTCTGGGCCTTCAATTCTATTCCATTGATCTACTTGCCTCTCTCTGTACCAATATCATAGTTTTTATCACTATTGTTCTTTAATACTGCTTGAGGTCAGGAATGGTGATTCTTCCAGAAGTACTTATGTTGTTGAGTATAGTTTTCCCTATCCTAATTTCTAACTCTATGAAGAAGTGAGTTGGAATTTTGATAGGGATTGCTTTGAATCTAAAGATTGCTTTTGCCAGAACGGCCATTTTTGTTATATTAATCCTGCAGATCCATGAGCATGAGAGGTCTTTCCATTTTCTGAGATCTTTTTCAATTTCTTCAGAGACATAAAGTTCTTGTCATACAGATCTTTCACTTGCTTGGTTAAAGTCATGCAGAGGTATTTTATATTATTTGGGACTATTGTGAAAGGTGTCATTTTGCTGATGTCTTTCTCAGCCTGTTTATCCTTTGAGTAAAGGAAGGTTATTGATTTTTTTTTTTTTTTTAATTAATTTTATACCCAGCCACTTAGCTGAAGTTGTTTATCAGGGTTAGTAGTTCTCTGGTGGAACATTTGGGGTCACTTAAGTATACAATCACATCATCAGCAAATAGTGATATTTTGACTTCTTCCTTTCTAATTTGTATCCCTTTCACCTCCTTTTGTTGTCTGATTGCTCTGGCTAGGACTTTGAGTACTATATTGAATAAGGCGGGAGAGAGTGGGCAACATAGTCTAGTCCCTGATTTTAGTGGGATTGCTTCAAATTTCTCTCCATTTAGTTTAATGTTAACTACTGGTTTGCTGTATACTTCTTTCACTATGTTTCAGGATGGGCCTTGAATTCCTGATCTTTTCAGGACTTCTATTACGAAGGGGTGTTGAATTTTGTCAAATTCATTCTCTGCATCTAATGAAATGATCAACTGATTTTTTTCTTTCAGTGTGTTTATATAGTGGATTACATTGATGGATTTCCGTATATTGAACCATCCCTGCATCCCTGGGATGAAGCCTACTTGATCATGATGTATGATAATTTGGTTGTGTTCATGAATTTTGTTTGCAAGAATTTTATTGATTTTTTTTTGCTTCAATATTCAGAAAGGAAATTTGTCTGATATTCTCTTTCTTTATTGGGTCTTGGTGTGGTTTAGGTATAAGTGGAATTAGGGCTTCATAGAAGGAATTGGGTAGTGCTCAATTTGTTTCTATTTTGTAGAATAGTTTGGACAATATTGGTATGAAGTCGTCTATGAAGGTCTAGTAGAAGTCTGCACTAAACCCATCTGGTCCTGGGCTCCTTTTGGTTGGGGGACTTTAACAACTCCTTGAATTTCATTAGGAGTTAAGGGGTTGCTTAGATGGTTTATCTTATTCTGATTTAACTTTAGTACCTGGTATTTGTCAAGAAAATTTTCCATTTCCTCCAGATTTTCCAGTTTGTTGAATATAGGTTTTTGTATTAAGATCTGATGATCTTTTGAATTTTCTCAGATTCTGTTGTTATGTCTCACTTTTCATTTCTGATTTTGGCAATTTGGACATTCTCTCTATGCCCTCTGGTTAGTCTGGCTACGTGTTTATCTATCTTGTTGATTTTCTCACAGAACCAGCTCCTGGTTTTGTTGATTCTTTGTATAGACCTTTTCGTTTCTACTTGGTTGATTTCAGCCCTGAGTTTGGTTATTTCCTGCCCTCTACTCCTCATGGGTGTATTTGCTTCATTTTATTCCAGAGATTTCAGGTGTGCTGGCAAGCTGCTAATGTATGCTCTCTCCTTTCTGGAGGTTCTCAGAGCTATGAGTTTTCCTCTTAGCACTGCTTTCATTGTGTCCCATAAGTTTGGGTATGTTGTATATTCATTGTCCTGAAATTCTAAGATGTCTTTAATTTTTTTTTATTTCTTCCTTGATCAAGTTATCATTGAGTAGAGCATTGTTCAGCTTCCATGCACATGTGGGCTTTCTGTCATTTTTATTATTATTGAAGACCATCCTCAGTCTGTTGTGATCTGATAGGATACATGGGATATTTTAATCTTCTTGTATCTGTTGAGGCCTGTTTTTTGACTGATTATATGGTTAATTTTGGAGAAGGTAAAATGAGGTGCAGAGAAGAAGGTATATTCTTTTGTTTTGAGATGAAATGTTCTATAAATATCTGTTAAGTTCATTTGGTTCATAACTTCTCTTGGTTTCTCCATGTCTCTGTTTAATTTCTGTTTCCATGATCTGCCCATTGATGAGAGTAGAGTGCTCAAATCTACTATTATTATGTGAGGTGCAATGTTTGCTTCGAGACTTAGTAAGGTTTCTTTTATGAATATAGGTGCCCTTGTATTTGGAGCGTAGATATTTAGGATTGAGAGTTCATCTTGGTGAATTTTTTCCTTTGATGACTATGAAGTATCCTTCCTTCCTTTTTGATACCTTTTTGTTGGAAGTCTATTTTATTTGATATTAGAATGGCTACTCCAGCTTGTTTCTTTGGACCATTTGCATGGAAAGTTTTTTTCCCGTCTTTTAATCTGAGGTAGTTTCTGTCTTTGTATCTGAGGTGTGTTTCCTATATGCAGCAAAATGCTGGGTCCGCTTTACATATCCAGCCTGTTAGTCTATGTCTTTTTATTGAGGAATTGAATGTATTGATATTAAGAGGTATTAAAGAATTTTTAATAATAATAATAATGTTATTTTTGTTATTAGAGGTGGAATTATGTTTGTGTGTCTTCCTTCCTTTCG
The DNA here is from genome assembly GCF_011064425.1 of Rattus rattus. Classification (NCBI taxonomy): domain Eukaryota; kingdom Metazoa; phylum Chordata; class Mammalia; order Rodentia; family Muridae; genus Rattus; species Rattus rattus. Next base: position 103,752,298 of record NC_046157.1, on the reverse strand, counting down.
TGTTGTTAAAAGGAGATTACTTTCTTGCTTTTTTCAGTAAATATCTTCAATAAAATTATAGAAGAAAACATCCCTAACCTAAAAATAGTGATGCCCATAAACATACAAGAAGCCTGCAGGACTCCAAATACAGTAAACATAACTACTGACATCCTGATATTGTCACAGGACAGACAAGAAGGGAAATGCTATCTATGATAGTAATCTGAAATTGATAATATAAATTTGATAAAATTTTTAACACCTTTGAAAATGAAGAGTATTTTATTAGATAATTCCAAACGTTAAGATATAATTACCTTATTTTATGTCTATGAGCATTTGCATGCATGGATGTATGTGTAACATGTTGGTCCTATAGGCCTTACGAGGCTAGAATAAAAGGCACTGAAGTCACAGAGTGTTGTGTGTCCCCACATGGGTGCTGGGAACCAAACCCAGGTTCTCTGAAACAGCATCAATTATTCATAACCACCAAGTCATTTATCCAGCCTTACCTAAAATTTTTACTACAAAATTGTATGAGAGACAATTATAAAAGCACATGTTAAATGTTTTAATAATTGAAAAAAATAGGAAAATATCCTGAGCTTGAAACAAAAGTAATGTCTGCTTTAAACACACTCTGAATTCAACACGCTATGCTCCCGAAAAAGTCAGTGAGTGTTATAGTGCACTAGTGATGAATCCCTGCCCTTTTCCTGACAGACAGACAGACAGCTACTGTTTGTTGTAATTTTCCCTATGATTTCTTCTCCCTGCTTGTAAACTTTCATACTATGCTTCCTACATAATCTGAATCAGTTTCACTATTGTAATTCTGTGGGAACACGATGATTTGGACATCAAGGGCCAAATCTCAAGAATTTAAATAACCATCTCTTTAATCTTTAAGAACAAAAAGACTTCGAGCAAGTAGTGTCCATATAAGTCACAAAGGGCATTTTCTTAACCCCTGCAGTGGTCAAATATTCATGAGCATAGTGGGTTTCTTTTGTACAACCCTGAGTCATGGTAAAGAGGATTTAGAAAGAAACCAAGAAAGATTATTTATTTAAAAAAAAAAAGACTAACAATTTGATGAATGACCCCTAAGAGAACAGGCTTAAGAAACCAGGTTTGCAATTCTCTGAGACTGTATGTTAGCACCACAGGGCAGAGAGTTCATCATTAACAATGAGAGCAGTGACAGAGAGCGCATATTCTATCCAGAAACATAGAGTGAATGCAAAGTTCACAGCAGGCAATCTGGCCTCAGAAAGAGAACAATACATTGTAATTACAAGGGCTATTTCTTTTCTCTGTTTTATTAGGTAGCATATTTCCCTGTTACATGTGGGTATATAGTTTCAGGAGTGAGCACTTTATATTGGTTATCCAAGGAAGAAGCTCATCACTGGGAAAAGCTAATTCTAGTTCAGCAGTCGTTTGCTGCCTATAATTCTAGAAATTAGGTAACCCAGGAGGATTTTCCCCTTCTGCACTAGCATGTTTATTGATATTGACATTCTTCCTGTCTTGTTTAATCCGCCATTCTAAGTGAGACTGTTTTCACAGCAGTCTTCCTGATATCTGGGCTCTTACGATCATTCCATCACTTCTGTGATGTTTGTGTGGCCTGAACCATAAAAGCAGGAGTTGTGAGGCAAATGTATCAAATGCGATGGGTGCCCTATGATCCACTTAGCTCTGGACTGTGTTTAGTGGTGATGTTTCCGTGACAGTAGCCATCTGCTCTGAAGAGAAGTTTCTGTGATGAGGCTTGATAGTTACACTTTTTTGTTCTTGTAAGGATAAGATTTGGAATGTTGTTGGATGTTAGCACCACAGGGCAGAGAATTCAGCACTACCAAAAGGGCACGTGTTCTATCCAGAAAGACATAGTGGATGCAAAGTTCATAGCAGGCAACTGGGCCTCAGAATGAGACTGTATGCTTTTCTATCAAAGAGTTGATGGTAGATTCTTTTCTAAGATTCATAATGTCACTAAGCCCTGAGATACTGGTTAGACTTCTATTACCATATATGATTCCCTCCATGATGAGTGAGCTGTAAATGCAATGAGACCACCATGTGATGCTACAGTTTACAGACCTCTTGCCATGCTGGTCATTTTTGTAATTCATAGGTATTGTGTTGGATTAGGAATTGAATTGATTCCATCACTTGGCTTGCATGCTGTTGCCACAATAAGAAAACTTTTGATCAGATCTAGCTCGAATATCTAAATCCTGTGCTGTCTTCAGAGATAAGAGTTTGGCCTTTAACCTCTGGAAAGTTACCAAGGACAATAATCGTCCACAGTGTGTGGGGAGTTGCTTGGACTATGATAACTAATCAATCAAGGGTTTCTCATAATGGACACTGAGATTTCAGTTAGCCTATTATTTTTGTGGAGGCCATTGTCATTCCAATATTTTTCTTTATGCATATATAAACATCATTTATGCATTTAAATACACACATATATTCATACATTTGTTGAACATATATTGTATATAATTTTAAGTTAATATAAAATAATATGATTCTTTGATGCTTTATTTAATTACTTTTGTAGTAACTTGTCTGTCCTCCATTCTTCTCCTGTATTAATCTCCTTCCTCTCTCCTCACTTTGAGCTACTGGGTGTATCTTACAATGGGGTTGCTATCGTATTTTGCAGCGTTCATAGTTGTGTGAGATTTTTTTGGTTATTTTTCTCTTTCAACTTCTAGCATTATAAACACTAGCCAGCAGAGATGCAGCATTCAGCTGAGTATCAGGTAGCATTCTCCATTTTCTATGATATAAATGTAAGGATTCCTCAGCTATCGTATCAAGCTGTCAAATTCTGGAGGACAGCTGACAGTTTGGCAATAGCCTGCTTTGCTTAGAGAGTCTATAGAAAGCCATTTGGCAACAGCTCAGAAAGAGGGAACCCATTCCTAGTACTGCGGGAGTTATTTGGTAGGACATGATATTTGGTTAGGATATTACCACACACCCTCAATTATAAGATGACTCCATTGAAACTCCTTTTATGTGTGTTTATATTACAGGAAGCTTCTATAATATTTAGGGTTAGTTGTCCCTTCATCATATTTCCCCCCATACCTTGACTTCCCATCCCCATTCCACTTAACCCTTCCCATTCCTAGTTCCATTTTACCCATTTATAACACTACATTATATTCCTCTTTCTTGGAAGGTATTCTTTACCTGCATAGGTATGGTTTGATAATGGTAGAGAAGAACAAAATAATCACCATGAAAACTATTTTTATGTTCATTCATTTTATTTAAATATATCTGTCTTCAACTTATTTTTAATCTAGTATTACTCAGTAGGAGTCAGGATCTCTATGACTTCTATATCCCTTTTCTATACTCTTGAGCCCAGAAATGTCCTCAAAATCAACTGGTGAAATGTTTTCAAGAGACAAGGAAAGATACTTAAACCTAAGGTCTATAGTGGGTTTTATTCTCTAAATCTGCAATGGTAGAAAATGGTTAGTACCTTTGGTTCGTCCTTTGAACTTTGGTTTCAAATACTGCAATTTTCTGGGAATCAAGGTCTATATTTGAGGGGAAGATCTATGGGATTGCAATGCCTTGTACATTCTTTATACCAAATATTGAAATATCTGAGTAGCCATTTCTGTACAATTCACTGAAAATAATAGAGTACATTTTATTTACTGACCCAGTTTCTATTAATATTAATAAGGCGTTGATATTTTTCCCAAAGAAGTGCACCTATTTTCCAGTGTGTTTTGACAGGCCATTTAGTATCTATCTTTTGTACAAAGTGTTCATAATGAGGATTATATAAATTTAGTGATGCGAGGCTGTGGAATCAGAAACTGCATGAATATTTAGTGTTCATGTGATTCATTCAAGGCTCAAATCCACTTTTACTTCATTTATGAAAACAGAAAGTGCTATAACAGATGCATTAGTCATGAAAATTCTTAATAGAAATGATATCATGTTCTTTTACCAGCACCTCTACCCATGCTACCCCAGAAAGCAATGCTGGCATTCACCACTCAGAATGTTAGCCTCATTATGTAATGTCAGACAATCAGAAAGCAGTGACAATTTACTATCGCTTTCCCCATCCAGTTTATGTTGAAAATGCTTACAAACTGTGATTCTGTAAACCTTTCAAACACTTAAGAACATCAGAATCAAGATAAACTACAATACTACAAAGTCCACTGTTGAAGTAATTTCCATGGAAAACAATACTATCAGTAATTCTTTTTTCTTTTTTTTTCAAATGAACTGCAGACGTTAGCAGATGGGATACTAGCATTCTTACCCTTTATCTTGAGGGGTGTATTAGATACCTGTTCATCATAGTGAATGGAATACCTAAATTAAAGAAGGAATGCAGGAAGGGTTCATTCTGACTCATCATTTCAGTGACTTTGTTCTGTGACTGCTACATCCAGTGTCTTCAATATCATAGCAGCAAGAGCATAGGTCACTTCTTGGTGTTTAAAATACAGTAAGAAAAAAAGAGAAAGAATCCAGGGCCAAAGATATCCTTGAGAGCCTGACTCTGGTGAACTGCCTTTCTTTTTTTTTTTCATTTATGTCCCACCTCTCCAAATTTTCAGAGACTTCCAAATAAAGGTCTCCATATGGGAACCAAAGGTAAGCCTCTGAGAAAGACTTCCTACTTTTCCAATAATAGTGGCAACTTTACTCTTCTCTCACTTGTGAACTTGTAAGCAAAATCTTGCATGCAGTCAGGTTCTCCATATCTCCTGTAATAGAATTTAAAAAATAACTATATATATATATAGTTATATATATATAGTTATTATATTTCTAGCAATATCTTTCTTTGTTTATGTGGCTCTGTTACATGATTTGAATAATATACCATAATAACTCTTATTTGTGTATGTGTGTGTGTGTGTGTGTGTGTGTGTGTGTGTGTGTATGATATGTGTTACTTAAATTTATTTGTTTTCTCTCTGTGTGTGATATATGTGTGTGTATAATGTGTGGTTCAGGTAAATATATGTGTTTGTGTTTGTGTGTGTGTGTGTGTGTGTGTGTGTTCTTCATTTATGTTTTGACGGATATCTAGCTGGTTATGCCTCGGCTATTGTGAACAATTAGACAACCTTAGAAAAATGTGTTACTTGTCTCAAAAGGTTTCATTTTGCTTAAGAGGATAATCTCCAGTTTCATTTTTTTTCTGAGAATAGCATACTTTCATTTATTTGCAGCTAAATAGATCTTCACATTCTGCTTTTGTTTCTACTCATTTACCTGCTTATTAGCATCTAGGTTGGTCCCATGTCTTAGCTATTGTAAGTAGCATAGCCATAACCCTGGTTATACAAGCAAACTTCTGGGTTAAGGACTTTTAGTTTCTGCCAAGATGTAACATCTGAATAGTATAATTATTATGAAAAACAATTTTTATTGTTTAATTTCTTGAGTTTTATGCATTCTACTTACTAATTTCCTTTCATATACATGGTTGCAAATATTTAATATTGTGTAGAATTAATTCTTTGCTGAATTTTCTGCATAGAATCTATACATTTTATTTAACATAATTTGTTGGTTTTTGAAATTATTTTTGGAGTTAATGGTTTAAATATCAAGGAGATTTTTATTATATGAATATATTTTATTATATATTATTTATTATATTATATATAAGCATTTTCTTCTTTTCCTCTAACATCTTGAAAGATCCAGAGTATGCATTAAGGTACTTGATCCTGTTTGGATTGTTTTTGTGCAAGGTGAAAGACAGCAATTCAGGATGCAATCTTCTGCATGCACCGAGATAGTCTTTCCAGAGCCTTTCACTTCTTCATTATAGAATTTTACCATCTTTATAAAACACTGGATTGTTTCAGTCACATGAACTTATTCCTTTGCTCTCTATTCTATATATTGGACTATGTATTCATGTTGTTTATTTTCTAGCAATATCTTTCTTTGTTGATGTGGCTCTGTTACATCATTGAATAGTACACCATAATAACTTTCATTATTCAGTTTAGGAATGATTTTTGTGGTGTGTTTCTATGAAAATTTAAATTTTTTAAGCTGCTGTGAAAATGTTATTAGAAATATGATGAAGATTCAAATTGACTATAGATTGCTTTGGTGGTATAGCCATGTATATAGTATTAATTTTACCAATCCACAAGCGGGAAAGTCTTTCCTTCATCTTATTCCTCATTCAGTCATATTCTTAAAACTTTAAAAATTTCTCATTGTAATGTTCAGTAATCTAGTAGACATATTATTATAATACACTATGTATTATGAATAGAATTTATTAAAGAATACCTTCAAAGTCCAATATTGCTCTATTGCAAACATAATAATTTTTATCTTTGTATATTTGGTGTTGTTTTGTTGGGTTTACTATATTCTTATTTATTATTATCATAATAATTAGTAGTAGTAGTAGTAGTAGTAGTAGTAGTAGTAGTAGTAGTAGCAGTAGTAATATCTCCTTGTTGACATATTTCTCAAATCTATAGATTTCATGATAAACTTCTAGTGTGTTTTAACAATCATAAAATCATTAAATAGTGATAATTTGACCTCCTTTTTCTTATTTGTATGCTTTCTATTTCCTTTTCTTCATTTCTAGAGCTTAGACCTCAAATATGGTACTGAGTAAAACTAGAGAAAGTGAACGCAGTTGATCCATTTCTGATTTCAGGGAATTTATTTATTTATTTATTTATTTATTTATTTATTTATTTATTTATATAACTTGGACCATCTTATAAATCTCTAATCTTAAACCAACCTAGTCATGGTATATTGTCATTTGGAAGACTGTCTGAAATCTAGTTACAGGTGTTTGAGAAATTTTGTGTCTGTGTTTCCCAGGAAATGTCATCTGTAATTTTATTTTTAATATTTTTATCTTACATGTTTTTGTGTTAGAAAGATTGTGCTAGTTTCATGGACTAAGTTATCTGTATCAAGCAATCAGTGTGTACACATTGCCTCACCTCTTATAACCTCAGCCTCAGATAACTATTCATGTTTCCAAAGGTCATTCTCGCTTATAATCTTACGTTTTCTCCAGCCTTTCATTTCTCTTGGCAGCTTGACACTTAATCTGTACATACTGCTAATGAAAAATTAACCTTTTGTACTAAAAATTGTGTTCTTTTAATCACATTTCCATTATGCCCCATTAGTGAGGATCTAACAGTGGACAGTCGTGACCATAACTGCTTAGCTCTGTGTAATTGTACTAGCTCAGGTTACTTCATTAGGTTCCTATTACTGTAATAAAATACCATAACCAAAAACAATTTCAGGAGGAAAGGAACTATTTTATCTCACAATCGCAGGCAACTCGGTCACTAAGGGAAGTAATTTCAGGACATCAATGTAGCAACCAGGCAGCAGGAACTAAAAGAGCATCCATGTAAGAACCCTGCTTACTGGCTTGCTTGCCCTGGCTCACAGAACCACATTGCTACACAACTCAGGACCACTTGCCCCGGAATGGCATTATTCGCTATGGCCTGAGCTCTTATATATCAAATATTAATCAAGAAAACTTACTGGTCTACAGACCAATTTTGTGGGGACATTTTCTCAGTTGAGTTTCCCTCTTACATCAGTCTAGCTTGTCTCAAATTGACATATAACTAACCAAAACAAACTGTAGGAGGCACGTGAACATAATGCTACTCTAAGATCAATGATGTTAACTATGAATCAGAGCATAGATGCATCTACTTCACTCACATATATCATTTTGAGCCCCAACCCCTGTATTAAATGTTTCAGTTTGTAAGTTGTACATGCCATGTACTTGTTCTTGGATGTAGTTTTGATTATCACACCCATTTTTCAGGAGTTTCTTGGTAAGTCTTTAAGTTGACATTTTATGCTACTTCACACAGTTGAGTTTCATAGGAAAATATATATGTATATTTATACATACATACATACATACACACATATATATCATTAAGTTTTTTGCAATTTTTGGATGTTTAAATAAACACAATAATCTGTCACTTTCAATTAACTGCTCTGATAGGAGACGAATATTCTCTTTCCTGAAGAGACACCCCAAGCACAAAGTAGAAGTTGCCACAAATTACCATAAATGACTTTCAAATCAAATAAGTTTATGCTTTAGAATTCTGAACGTTTTCTTATGCTGCGGAGGAGTTTAATAAAAAAAAAACTGATTACATACATTTTTAAATGGGAGGAAAAACAATCACACATAATTGAACAACACATGTGTCATCCTAATTATTGTTATGATGATAAGCCTAGACATTAAGAGCTATGCCATCTTTCCCACTCTTAAAACTTAATAATTTAGAGAAGATAGTGCTTTAAAGCACCAAATGGGGTCTGTCTTCCAATTGATACACAAAGATTATGTGCTAACCTTATATAGAACAACTTAATAATATCCCTTTCACTATCATGAGCCTGAAACAAAATTCCTATAAAAACAATAGGATTATTAAAGCTGCCATGTGGTTGAGGATTTTTGAGTAAAGTTTCCTTGAGACACAAAAGGACACAGTATCATACCAGCAGAACAAGAATGAGAACAAAAACACATTAACATGAAAGGAAGAACTCTCAAATAGCACAACCTTAGGCAAAGAACTATAGACAAGCATGGGAAGCTCAGAGCTGGAGGAATAGTTTTCAGCAAAGACTATTCCAAGAATTGGATATTCAATACCAAATGGTCAGCCCTGAAATCATAAAAATATACAAGTAATATTATAAAAGCTGAGCATGCTGTATGTATATGTCATTAAATTTAAATACATAAATATTTATATAACTAAGAGGTGAAGGTTACACCAAATAGGCACAAAGCCAAATTCTCCATGTTCAAAGAGTTGTGTGTTTGTTGTTCTTGCATACATTTTTATGCAAGAACATATTGTGTGTGTGTGTGTGTGTCTGTGTATGTGTTTGTCTATCTGATCTTTTAATTGTTATAATTGATCAATTTTTTCAGGTTTAGTAGTTCTCTGGTGGAACTTTTGGGGTCACTTAAGCATACTATCATAGCACCTGCAAATACTGATACTTTGACTTTTTCCTTTCCTATTTGTATCCCTTTGACATCCTTTTGTTGTCTGATTGTTCTGACTAGGATTTGGAGTACTATATTGAATAAGTAGGGAGAGAGGAGGCAGCCTTGTCTAGTCCCTGATTTTAGAGTGATTCCTACAATTTTCTCTCCATTTAGTTTAATGTTGGCTACTGGTTTACTGTATATTGTTTTTAGTATGTTTACATATGGGCCTTGAATTCCTGATCTTTCCAGGACTTTAATCACGAAGGGGTATTGAGTTTTGCAAATGCTTTCTCAGCATATAGGGAAATGATCATGTGATTTCTATCTTTGAGTTTGTATACATAGTAGATTATGTTGATGGATTTCAGAATATTGAATAGGATGAAGCCTACTTTAACATGATGGATGATCATTTTGATGTGTTTTTGGATTCTGTTTCTGAGAATTTTTTTGAGTACTTTGGCATTGATATTGATAAGGGAAATTGGTCTGAAGTTCTCTTTCTTTTTTGGGTCTTTTTATGGTTTAGGTATAAATGGAATTAGGTCTTCATAGAAGGAACTGGGGTAGTGTTCCTTCTGTTTCTACTTTGTGGAATAGTTTATACATTATTGTTAGGAGGTCTTCTATGAAGGTCTGATAGAATTCTGCACTAAATCCATCTGGTTCTGTGCTCCTTTTGGTTAGGACACTTTTAATAACTGCTTCTATTTCTTTAGGAGTTATGCATTGTTTAGATGGTTTATCTGATCCTGATTTAAATTTGATACCTGGTATTTGTCAAGATACCAGGTATCAAATTGTCCATTTCCTTCAGATTGTCCAGTTTTGTGGAATATAGGTTTATACAGTAGGATCTAATGATTTTTTTTGAATTTGCTCAGATTCAGTTGATATGTCTCACTTTTCATTTTTGTTTGTTAATTTGGATTCTCTCACTGTGTTTCTGTTTAGTATGGCTAAGAGTACATCTATCTTGTTGATTTTCTCACAGAACCAGCTCCTGGTTTTGTTGATTCTTTGTATAGTTCATTTTGTTTCTAATTGGTTGATTTCAGCCCTGAATTTGATTAGTCCTGCCTTCTACTCCTCTTGGTTGTAGTTCCTTCTTTTTTTTCTACAACTTTTAGATGTGTTTTCAAGGAGCTAATGTATGCTTTCTTCTGTTTATTTCTGGAGCCATTCAGAGCTATGAGTTTTCCTCTTAGCATTGCTTTCATTGTGTCCCATAAGTTTTGGGATGCAGCAAAGTGGCCAGGTATAGAATTAACTCAAAACTAATCAGTAGCCTTCCTCTACTCAAAGGATAAACAGCCTAAGAAAGAAATTAGGGAAATGACACCCTTCACAATAGTCAAATATAACATAATATACCTTAGTGGGACTCTAACAAAGCAAGCGAAAGATCTGTATGACAAACACTTCAAGTCTCTGAAGAAAGAAATTGAAGATCTCAGAAGATGGAAAGATCTCCCATGCTAACGAACTGGCAAGATTCATATAGTAAAAATGACCATTTTGCCAAAAGCAATCTACACGTACAGTGCAATTCCCGTCAAAATTCCATCTCAATTCTTCATAGAGCTAGAAGGAGGAACTTGCAAATGCATTTGGAATAACAAAAAACCCAGAATAGCAAAAACTACCCTCAATAGTAAAAGAACTTCTGGGGGAAACACCATTGCTGACCTCAAGCAGTATTACAGAGCAATAGTGATAAAAACTGGATGGTATTTGTACATAGAGAGGCAAGTAGATCAGTGGAATAGAATTGAAGACCCAGAAATGAACACACACACACACACACACACACACACACACACACACACACACACACACACCCCTATGGTCACTTGGTCTTTGACAAAGGAGCTAAAGCTATCCAGTGGGGGGAAAAATAGCATTTTCAACAAATGGTGTTGGTTCAACTGGAGGTCAGCATGTAGAAAAATGCAAATTGCTCCATTCTTATCTGCCTGTACAAAGCTTATGTCCAAGTGAATCTAGTACCTCCACATAAAACCAGATACACTCAAACTAATAGAAGAAAAAATGGGGAATAGTCAAGAACACATGGGCAATGGGGAAAATTTCCTGAACAAAACATTAGTGGCTTATGTTCTAAGATCAAGAATCAACAAATGGGACCCCATAAAACTGCAAAGCTTTTGTAAAGCAACCAGCAGATTGGGAAAAGTTCTTTATCAATCCTACATCTGATAGAGGGCTAATATCCAAAATATACATGTTGTATGTTGGAAGTATGTTTTGTGTAAATGCCCAGGAGTGGTATATCTGGGTCTTTAGGTAGTACTATTTCCAGTTACTACTATGTTAGGAAAAAAGCTCTGAATTCCTACAATACAACTCACAGACCATATTAAGCTCAAAATGAAGGAAGACCAATGTGTGTATGCTTCAGTTATACTTAGAAGGGAGGACAAAATAATCAAGGAAGGTAGAGAAAGGAAGGACCTGTGAGGGAGAAGGAGTGTTAATGAAAGAGGGTGACATGATCACACATGGGACAGGACAGGGGAGAAGTTCAGAGAATGAGAAAATTGAATGGAGTTGTGTAGAAGTAGAGGGTGAAGAACTGGGGGAAGCCACTAGAAAGTCCCAGATGCAAGGAAAGCAAGAGGCTCTCAGAACCCAACATGGATGAAATTAGCTGAAATAACCAACAAAGGGGAGAGAAAACCTGTAGAGACCACATCCAACAGTTAGGCACGGCCTCTGGTTGAAGGATAAGTACACACAACCAACTCAAAAATATTAACCCAGAATTGGTCTTGTCTAAAGGAAATACCCTCATCAGAAACTGAAGGAAAGGCCATCCAGAGACTGTCCCACTTAGGGATCCATCCCTTCTGCACACACCAAACACAAAAATATTGCTGATGACAAGAAGTGCTTGCTGATAGGAGCCTGAGAGTCTCTGCCAGTGCATGACTGATACAGATGTGGATGTGGATGCTAGCAACCAATCATCAGACTGAGCACAGTGACCCTAAAGCGGGACTTAGGGGAAGGAGCTGAAGGGATTTGGAACCCCACAGGAAGAACAAAAGTATCAACCAACCAGATCGCTCAGAGCTCCCAGGGACTAAACTAACAACCAAAGAGTACACATGGACGGACCCAGAGCTCCAGCTGCATATGTAGCTGAAGATTGCATTATCTGGCATCAATGGGAGGGGAGACCCTTTGTCCTGTGGAGGATTGATGCCCCAGCTTAGGGAAATGCTAGGGAGATGAGGCAGGAGTGGGTGGGTGGGTGGGGAAGCAACTTCATAGAAGCAAGGGGAGGAGGGATGGGATAGCTAGTTTGTGGAGGGGGAAATGGGAGATAACATTTGAATTGTAAATAAATAGTATAACCAATCAAAAATAAAAAAGAAATAGAGAAAGAGGAGACTTCCTATATTTAGCCATTTTGATGCTTAGGTAGGTCCCTTGTATCCCTATTCTCTCCAGGAATTATATTCTGAAGGGCAGTTGGATAATGACAAAGGACATTCTGCATCTAATTATATGATCACGTTGTCTTTTATTTCTTTCAGTTTGTTTAAACAGTGGATTAAATTAATGATATTTTTGTATTAAACTATTACTGTATCTCTAGGAGGAAAACTTCTTGATCATGCTGTATAATCTTTTTGATGTGTTCTTGGATTGTTTTTGCAAGTAATTTACTGATTTTTTTTTTTTTGCATCTATATACATAAGAGAACCTGGTCAGTAATTCTTTTTGTTCGTTGAATCTTTATGTGGTTTGAGTATCAGATGAACTCTGGTCTCATAAAATGTATTGGTCAATGTCTCTTCTGTTTTTATTGTATAGAATAATAAGAGGAATATTCGCCTTAGTTCATTTTTAATATCTGTTAGAATTTTGCACTAAAACTCTCTGGTTCTGGTCTCTTTTAATTTGGTTCCCTTTCAATGGCTGCTTTTATTTTTATTGTCTTATTTACTATAGGTCGATGTATTGATGTACTTACATTTTTCATCTAGTCTTGATTTAATTTTGATAGGAAATACCCAACAAGAAAATTATCCATTTTTTTAAGTTTTCCCTTTTGATGGGATACGAGTTTTTAAAATATGTTCACGATCCCCGGATTTCCTTAGTGTCTGTTGTCTGTCTTTTTGTTTCTGATTGTTTTTAATTTGTATATTTTTGTTCTGCTTTTTAGTTAGTTTGGATAAGGATTTTTTCAATCATGTTGATTTTCTCAGATGACCAACCCTTTGTTACATTGTTTCTCTGTATTAATCTCTATGTTATTGATTTCAGATCTCATTTTGATTGTTTGTTGCTGTCTGTTTCCCCTGGGTGTGCTTACTTCTTTTCATTTCAGAGTGTTCAGGTATACCGCTAAGTTGCTAGTATGCAGTCTTTCTAATATTTGTACCTAGGCACTTACTGCTGTGAATTAGGCCCCCTCTCAGCTCCGTTTTCAAGTTTGTGCATGTTTTGTATTAATCTTCATTGATTTTTTTAAATATCCTTGTTTCTGCCTCGATCCTTTTTTCACTCAGTAGAGAGTTGTTCAGTTTTTGCATGATTTCGAACTTTCCTTTGTCTCTGTTGTTGATGGTGTCTAGCTTTAACCCACGGTGGTTTGAGAGGATGCAGCGTTGTTATTTCAATTTTATTGCATCTGCTGAGGCTTGCTTTATGACTGAGTATGTGGTCAACTTTAGAGAGAGTTCTAGGAGATTTAGAGAAGTTACATTCTTTTGTGTTTGGGTAAAATGTGCCACAAATAGTTTTTATTTCCATATTTCCATATTTCCATAGCTCCAGTGTTCCTCCATTTAGTTTTGTTTGAATGACTTGTCCTCAGTTGATGAGAATGGGGTGTTGAAGTCACTAAGTGTGAGTGTATGAGGTTCACTATGTGATTTTAGCTTTGGTACTATTTCTTGTATAAACATGGTTGTCCTTCTTTTTGGAGATGATAAGACTTGCAGTGGTATTTTGGAGAATATTCTTTTTCTTTGATGAACATCTAGTGCCTTTCTCTATCTCTTCTGATTAATTCTGGCTTGACGTATATTTTGTTAGATATTAAAATAGCTACCCTACTCTTAAGTGTATTTTCCTTCAACATAGTTTTCCAACCCTTTATCCTGAGCAATCTCTACTCTTGATGTTGAAGTGTTATTCTTAGATGCAGCAAAAGAGAGAATCCAGTTTTCATATCCATTATTTTAGGCTATATCTTTTATTTGGTAAACTGAGACCAATGATGTTGAGAAGTATTAACGATCAGTGATTGTTGATCCCTGATAATTTGCTGTTCTTGGTGTTGTTGGTGGTATGTATAAGTGTGAGAATAAATGTATGAGTGTGTGTGCTTCCCTTCATTTGATTTTGATCATTGGAAATTAGTTATTGCTTGGATTTTATAGATATAGTTAATCTCCTTAGGTTGAAGTTTTCTTCTAGCACCTTATATAGGCTTGCATTTATAAATAGATATTGTTCAAATTTGTTTTGTCGTGAAGTATCTTCTTTTTTCTATCTATGGTGCTGGAAACTTTAGTTGGGTATAATAGTCTGGGCTGGCATCTGTGGTTTCTTAGAGCCTGCAGCACACCTGGCCAGGCCTTTCTGGTTTTAGAGACTCCATTAAGAAGTCAGATCTACTTCTAGTAAGTCTGCCTACATATGGTACTTGGTCTTTTTCCCTTGTAGCTTTTAAATTTTTTAAAAAAATTAATTGGATAGTTTATATTTTTACATTTTTTAATTTTAATTTTCTATTTTTATTGGATATTTTATGCCATTATCTTTCAAATGTAATACCATTCCCTCTTCATTCATTCCCTTTCCCCCTCCCCTTACTTCTTTAAAGATGGTCCCACTCCCATCCACCCACTCCCAACTCAACACCCTGGCATTACCCTACACTGGAGAAAAGATCCTTCATAGGACTAAGGGCTTCTCCTGCTTTTGATGTCAGGCAATGCCATCCTCTGCTACATATGTGGCTGGAGCCATGGGTCCCTCTATATGGTTGGTAGTTTAGTCCCCGGAACTCTGTGGGGTCTGGTTGGTTGATACTGTTGTTCTTCCTATGGTGATGCTAACCCCTTGCTCCCTCAGTCTTTTCTCTAACTCCTCTATTGGGGTTCCGACGCTCAGTCTGATGGTTAGCTGCAAGCACCCTCATCTGTACCAGGGTTCTCTAGCTTTCTCCCTCACTGCGAGCCGATTTTAGACTGTCTGGCACTGGAATTATAGTCATATCAGGCTCACCTTTCTCAGAGAATGATAGGCTGCTAGTCATTTAGAAATTCATAAGTCAGAACCTTGAGTGTAGACAGAGCCTTTCTCCTCTCTGCCACATACTGATATTCCTGGATTTCTTTAAGAGATTTACTCCTTTCCTATTTAGAACCGCTATCATTTTCGTATTGTTTTCAGGGTCTTTCCTTTATGCTTCTATGTTAGAATATTTGTGTTGTGCTGTGGTAGGATATCTGGGCTGTAGTAAAGGCATATTCCCTAGATGTTATTGATTGTACTTTTATGCTGGTGTCTAGGCATCTGGGGTTGGGATTAATTTTTGTCCATGTGCTAATTTCTGGATTTGATTTGTCTTTGTTGGGTGGGTGTTATGTTCCTTGGTTTTGGTTTCCTTTGTGGGTTTTTGGAAAGTGTGCTGACTGTGTGTTTCCTGTTTTCCTGGACTGCTCAGCTGGGATGTTCATAGGAAATGCCTGCTGGTATTGAAAGCATGAATGCTAAGATGAGTTGGGGAAAGGTAAGTAAGAGATGTAGGCCCTTGAAATCAGAGAAAAAAACGACCATAGCATGTTTCCTGCTACAGAGCTTGAATGAGACTGCTGGGATTGGATTTTAGGAGCAGTAGGTGTGTGTCCATCTTCAACCTCCTTGTTCTGGGAGGAGCAGGCTTTGCCAGTTGTGGGAAGGAGGTTAGAAGTGGAAGACCTGTGGGTTCCCCTGGAAATGCTATCAGCGGAGGTAGTGAAGACCCCCATGGGTGTTCTGTTCCAGAGCTGAGGATGAGAATAGGGGATGTTATCTCAGGAAACAGAAATAAGTATACTTATATAATTTAAATATCCATATACTTGTCTAAAAATGACTCCATATACATGGAAATATTTCTTAAAACTGTGTACTTACATATTTAACATGGAGTAACTATTTTGAAGTTAGCAGAAATGAGGCTTAATTTTCCCATTTTATATACATGTGATATATGTTTGTATGAATATGTACGTGTAAGTGCCTGCACATGCCACATGTGTGTGTAATACAGATATTTGAAAAAGCTTGCAAAATAATGTGAATGCTGTAAAGTATAGCATCATTTTAACTTCTTCTTTAGTGAATTTCTTCATTATATAGGAATATATTCATATGGGAAAAGTGTAGACATTGAGAAGGAAGTGCTTCCCAGATTAGTGACTGAAGCTGCTTTCCTATTGTCTGGTTTCCTGACATTTACTTTAAGAAATCTTAGATAACACATATGTCCATGTTCAAGGAAAATGTGTTGTATTGTTATCTGCATAATGAGCATCTTTTATCAATATTCAGTAGCTAGAGTCTGAGAAGTGTCATGGAGCTCCTGACTTATTTCCCTCTGGTAGGAAGCCTTTGTCTAATTAGTCACACACAGTCAACACATACCCCATTTGTACTGGGTAAAGCAGAGTCAGAGGAGCCAATACCATGACTAGGAAAAAGCACACACTCCTGCCACTGCTTATAAGATCATGCTGAGTTTCCTTTTTAGAAGTGTCAAGACAGTGTGGGTTTGAGCTACTATGACTACACAGAGAATTTTAGACATGCCGACTGCATGCCTCACAGTGATAAGTAATTAAACTTTATTTTCCTATTCGGTGTGAAATTGCATAAAATACCATACAGTAAGAGTGAAACACTGCCTCATAAAAGCATACTGGAGTTTCATCACAGCAATTTCTCTGACCATTTCGTAACGACTAACAGTAGTTACATACACTGAAGGCTTTTGAGGCTCTAGCTTGAATCTGATGTCAATTACTTCCCAGCTGATTGACTTTAGGGAATATATATATGTTTTTACTCACTCCCTAGTTAAGGAATACTTGATGTTCTGAGAAACCCACAAATGTTACCACTGTCAGACCTGTCCAACCCGAGATACATTCTGAGACTCAGAAGCTCAAAACCATGGTTTCTCAATCCAACTTTTCTTTTTAACTTTATTTATTGACATCAATGGGAGGTGAGACCCTTGGTTCTGAGACTTGATGCCTCAGCATAGGGGATGCTAGAAGGGTGTGGTGGGAGTGGGCGAGTGGGTATAGGAGCACCCTCATAGTGGCGAAGGAGATGGGTAGAGGGGGACTAGGATGCCGTGTCTGTGGAAGAGTAACCATTAAGGGGGATATCATTTGAAATGTAAATAAGTAAAATGAATAAAAATAGTAGTAGTAGTAGTAGTAGTAGTAGTAGTAATAATAATAATAATAATAATAATAATAATAAACAAAGAAACAAAAACATGACCTTATGCATCTCAGGCTGGATTGAAACTCATGTCCCTCCCATCTCAGCTCCCAGATTCACAGCAATGCCCCAAACATATCCAGTGCACTATAATGTGCACTACTTTAAATATCTGTGGCTTCCAAGGTAAGTGTATTTTGCTACAACCAAACCTTTCATATATGAGCCCTCTTAATTTATTTCTGAGCTACCACTATTTTATTAATGTGTATTTCTGTCTCTTTGTAAATCACATTCTGTTCAATTATTGTGGATGTGTTATATCTTTGAAAGTCAGCAAATTCTCTCTTTTTAAGTTTTTATTCTTTCAATGGTACTACATGACAAATGGGATAGAAAAGAATATGTGAATCAATCACATGTATAAACAATTAACATACATGTCTATGAACAGCAAGAATATGTGATAAAATGAATAGTGTTCTCAATAAATGATAGTAGAAACACTGGATGTTCACATGCAAAAGTGAAATTGGACTCATCTCAAAAAATAACTAAAATCAATGAAAACATAGGACTTCAGGCTTTGATTCAGCAACAAGGAACATGTGGAAAGATTAATGATTTCATTCTGCACAAATATTTTATGACTATGAAACCAGAGTGAGAGCAACAAAAGAATAACTAACAAGTCAGAGGGAATCAGACTGAAGTTTCCCAGGGCTGGACAGATAGCTAGCAATTAAGAGTGCCCTCTGCTCTGCCAGAGGATCTAAGTTCACACTGACCATCTTTATCAGGCAGCACCTAAGCACCTGTAACTCTAGCCCCAGGGAATCTGACCTTGTCTGCATTCACTGGGCATCTGCACACAAGTACACACACCTACACACAGATAAAAAGACCCACCATAAACGTAGCTCTTTTAAAGAAATTTTCTTTTTCATCGTAAGTCTTGGGCATACAAAAGGGAGCAAGCGGCAGAATGATAAGATAACCTTGGAAATGGGAAAATATTGACAAAGCTTTTGCCTGATGACACAATGAATAATCTTCAAAATACACTGTTCTACAATTCATTATATAATGTTTTCTAATAACTCAATTTAAAAATGGGCAGAGAATCCAGAAGAGGGCATAGGGTGGGCATAAAGCCTCACCCTCGCTGAGGAGCTGTTGACATTTGAGTGCTGCCTAGTGACAGTAAAGGAGGTTCTCTTCAGTGGTATAGTACCTGGCAGCAACCATACTTCAGACCAGACCTTATACCCAAGAGTAGGCAGATAACACAAACTGTATTTGATGGTGGAGGGTGAGACCAAGTTAGATAGTTAGGGAAGCAAGGAAAGATATGGGAAGAGCTGGAGGGAAGAATGAAAATGATCAAAAGACAGACATTGTATGAAACTCTCAAATAATTTATAAAAACATTTTTGGCTGTCACAGATAGTAAATGATATCTGGAATTGGAAATAGTTTTTAAAAGGCAATGGCCCTAACTTTTCACTTTAAATCAAGCATTATTTGGTAGAAAATTACATGAATATGTAACAATTCTGAACAATACTCAAATGTCTTTTATTGAATTGGCAGAATAAAGGGGTTTAAAATTGTAAAAAAAAAAGGGCTGAGAATTTGAATAAGTATTTCTTCAAATTCTTACTAATCAGCAAGTGCTCAACATCACTAGTCATCAGGATAGTTCAAGTGGAACACCTTATATCAGCTAGCATGGGCATTATGAAAATAAAAGTGTGTGTAAGGATGAAGGGACATTAGAAACCTGCATATTATGGTTGCGGACCCCAATCATTGCTAAGATGGGAAAACAGCTAATTCAGTAGAGAGATAAATATATCATTTAGAATTCTAAAAGAAAGAAAGTCTGTAATAAGCATCAACATGCATGAAAAAGACAGTGCACTAAGTGAAATATACCAATCTCAGGAAGTCAAGCACTATATAATGCTACTTACACACATACACACACACACACACACACACACACACACACACACACACACACACACACACTCCCATGGCATTTCATTTGCCATGGGAGAATTGTATAAATGTAGCACAGAAATTGTACAGCCATCTAAATGAAAATGGTTGTTATCTAACATGACTAAAAAGGTACATTTATTAGAAAAGGTTCCTGTTCAAATCTTAGATCCTGTTGTCATAGGATATACAGCAGATTCAAGGACCAACAGGGAAATATGAAGCCTTGTTGAGCGAGGTGTAAGAATTGAATTTAACCAATTAGATAATGGTGAGTATACCAAAAAGCTTAGTGAACTAAATTTTGCACAAGAGTTACAAACTTTCTGCAACATAAGAACTAGAAAGTTAAAAATGTACAACTGTAAATCTCTCCCATCCTTAAAATCTGCAGAGCTGATTTGCAGGAGGACATCTGGGAGCCAGTACCAAAGCTTCCTGTCTGCTTCTTGGGAACAGGCAAGATCCTGGTATTTGGGCAGGAGCATCTGTGTTTCTTCTTAAAGGTTGCCTACCAAATCTTAAAAGAGAGCTTTCAGATGTCAAGTCTGGTGTCGGCAGATAAATGAGACAAGAATGTGCATTCCAAGACCAACTCCTAAAATACAAATATCTATGACAGATTAAAATAGTGCCTAGTAGACTCTGGGTAACAACAGTCTAGTGTTATCCCTGATGAACACAAAGACAATGGATGTATAATACTATAAATCTTTGGAAACTGATAAGCTAATCTCTTGAAAATCGGAAAATGAAGTCAGACTTAAAACTCATTTCAAGGCCTTTCTGTACCCTTAGACTAATGATGTGCTCTCATGACAATTTTAACTGCACATTTCTAACCTGTATTATCATTTTGTTATGAATAAGGTTTCCCTGATATTTTGCAAAACAAGAAAAATCACATTATTCCATATTAATTACAATATATACATGTATGTATCAGCAAACTTATACACCTACACTCATTTTTCTTACATGTAGTTGTCATAAAGAACAACAAAACCCTGTTATCGACAGCTGTGGCATTAAGGAAACTGGAAGGTGTACCTTCTACCAGTTCATGGAAGTATTTTGTTTGGATTTCTTCCAATTTCTGCCACATATTATTTTGTCATCGAATTATAAATACCTTTGATATTGGGGGAGATAACTCAGTCTGATTTGAATTGTAAAAAAAATGTGAGTTTATCACCTTTATTTTGATCTTACTATATTAATAAAATATTTTAAATGTTACTGATTGTTCAGCATGTTTTGTTTTCAAATTTGAAGAATAGTAATATTTTTCAAATACATGCAAATGTGAATGTTTTAAAGATGTGTCTATTTGATGTATTTTGTGCAAAGAATACCACAACTCTATTGTTAAAAGTTTCCAGTAGCTTCTTGCTTTATTTATGGTAGCATTTATTTTATCAGGGACCTATTGTCCATAACTCTTCAAAACTCATTTTCTATCTATTGTAAAATATTGCCTATGAAATATTTTTCTTTCACTTGTTTTTCCTTTTTTTAATTTGACTTGTCTGACTATAGAATCATAATCTATGATTTGTCTTCATATGTGTGATAAATCCTGACCCAGAGAGAGTATCCATTTCCTGAATGCTTATCATCAGGTCATAACTGGTTTTCATGGACAACTTTTCTTCCACAACAGTTTGTCTTCAAAGAGGGCAGGACCTACCCCTGAAGATTTAATTCATTCCTGGTCTTAGCAAAAATTCCTGCACCACCGAGTTTTCTGGGCCATCAATATTTTTAGTACTTGACTTAACTCTTTCCCTTCCTACTCTAACCTCATCAATTACCTTAGAGTTCTATAAAAATCTCTAAACATAGCTATATTCTCACCTCAGAGGCTTTTACATAGTGACTCCCTCCATTTGCAACAACATTAAGATGTCTACTTTTCCTTATATCCTCACACTTTTCCTCAAAAATATGATTGCCATTTCTCCCAGGCCAACAAAAATGGCTTCTTGATTTTCATCTCTCTTTCCCTGCTTTGTATTTACACACATATGTTTGGTGATAACAAGAAATCCCAGCTGGATAGACCAGAGACCTATGATAGAACACAATATAATTGGAAAAAGATGAAATGATTCCTAAAGATATTCTGCTATACTCATAGGTCAGTTCCTAGCCCCATTGTTATCAGAGAGGCTTCATGCAGCAATTGATGGAAACAGTTGTGGGAGACTCACAGCGAAACATTAGAAGGACCTAGGGGAATCCCAGAAAAGAGAAGAAAGAAGGATTGTGGGAACCAGAAGAGTCAAAACACAAGAACATCCACAGAATCAACTACCCTGGGCTCATAGGGGCTCACAAAGAGAGCCAATAATCAGAGAGCCCACTTGGGCGTCACCTAAGCCCTCTGCACGTATGTTACAGTATGGTAGATTGGTCTCCTTGTGGGGCTGAGCGGGAGCAGATGATGTCTCTGACACTTTTCCCTGCTTATGGGAACCTTTACCTCTTATTGGATTGCATTGTGAAAATGTAATATGAGAGGAGATGTTTTATCTTACTGCAACTTGATATGGCACTTTCTTTGAAATGCACAGGATTCTTGCCCTTTTCTGAAATGAAACACACGAGGTGTCTAGATATGGAAGGAGGGACTTAGAAGGGCATAGGGAGGGGAGACTGTGGTTGGAATGTGAATAAATATATATATATATATATATATATATAATTTTTCCCCACGTTTTCAACCAGGGAGCCTACTTGGGCATGACTCAGGCTCCCTGCATGTATTTTACAGTACGGTAGGTTGGTTGGACTTCTTGTGGGGCTAAGAGTAGGAACAGAGGCTGTGTGTCTGTGTGTTCTTGTACCATCTAGACAGGCATCTTATCTTGTATAATTCATACTTTGTTGCTACCAGTGGACATACGTGCCTTATTCCCACATCTGTCAAAGGAGACAATGCTTCAATCCTATTAACTGGTTTACAATGTCTATAAAGATTGACTGGAACTGTTGAACTGGAGAATGGCAGTAAAACTCAGAAAACATTCTCTTTAGAATTGTGATGTGGTGTGGGATTGCACAATAGCTGAATTATA
Source organism: Rattus rattus (assembly GCF_011064425.1). Lineage (NCBI taxonomy): Eukaryota > Metazoa > Chordata > Mammalia > Rodentia > Muridae > Rattus > Rattus rattus. Next base: position 103,729,674 of record NC_046157.1, on the reverse strand, counting down.
TAAATTCAGTATACAAGCTGAATGTAATGGGTATTAATGTAGTAATATTTATAAACAAATTAAAACATGACAGAAAATAGTAATTATAAAAATGTTTACATTAGTTAGTGATAAAGTCTATATGCAATTGGGAGTTCCAAATGTGCTTTCCACCCATTCATTCAATTATGAATTTATCCTGGAAAGGAAAATTAGTAATATTTTGTTAAAAAAATAACTATCGTATTAACAGTAATACTATTATCATGATAGGTAAAAAGTTTGAATCACTCAAATATTTTTCATAAAATCAATCAATTTAGAACCAGTTCTATGTTCATAATAAACTGAATGAGATTTTTTTGTGTTTGTGTGTGTGTGTTTTGTTTTTTTTATCTTTATTAACTTGAGTATTTCTTATTTACATTTTTTCTTTTTAGATTTTTTTTTTTACTGGCTTACTCAACTACTTTTTTTTTTCTTTTTCTTTTTTTTTTTTTTTTTTTTTTTTTATTATTATTAACTTGAGTATTTCTTATATACATTTCAAGTGTTATTCCTTTCCTGGTTTCCGCAAACATCCCTCCCCACTCCCCTTCTTTGGGTGTTCCCTCCCATCCTCCCCCCCTTGCCGCCTCCCCCAACAATCTAGTTCATCTGGGGTTCAGTCTTAACAGGACCCAGGGCTTCCCCTTCCACTGGTGCTCTAACTAGGATATTCATTGCTACCTATGAGGTCAGAGTCCAGGGTCAGTCCATGTATAGTCTTTAGGTAGTGGCTTAGTCCCTGGAAGCTCTGTTTGCTTGGCATTGTTGTACATATGGGGTCTCAAGCCCCTTCAAGCTCTTCCAGTTCTTTCTCTAATTCATTCAACGGGGGTCCTATTCTCAATTCAGTGGTTTGCTGCTGGCATACTCCTCTGTGTTTGCTATATTCTGGCTGTGTCTCTAGGGAGAGATCACATCCGCCCCTGTCGGCCTGCACTTCTTTGCTTCATCCATCTTGTCTAATTGATGGCTGTATATGCATGGGCCATATGGGGCATTCTTGAATGGGTTCTTCTGTGTTCGCTTTTAATTTTTGCCTCTATTCCCTGCCAAGGGTATTCTTGTTCCTTTTTAAAGAAGGAGTGAAGCATTCTACATTTTGATCAACCTTCTTGAGTTTCATTTGTTCTAGGCATCTAGGGTAATTCAAGCATTTGGGCTAATAGCCACTTATCAATGAGTGCATATCATGTGTGTTTTTCTGTGATTGTGTTACCTCACTCAGGATGATATTTTCCAGTTCCAACCATTTGTTCATGAATTTCATAAAGGCACTGTTT